>NC_135879.1:147664403-148264403 GCF_964194155.1 Cetorhinus maximus | reverse complement strand
TGATGCTTTACGAATTGCGAATGTGCATATTATGCTATCTTCATCTGTGTATTCAATTACTAAATCTGTGTCCAACATATCAGCAAAATTCACCATTCACAAATTTGATTTGTAGAATAAAACTTATTTCTATCAAATTAGCACATTTTATGGATAAGGACTTCAAACTGATATAACTAAAGATGAATGCAATGTTTGGTTTAAAAACCTGCTGGCTAATAAGGACTTCCTACTTTAGAAAGGTTTGAAAAAGTATTATTTTTAACCTGTCACAGGTCCACAATGCCTCATTAAGATATTGTACTTCTATTATTTAAAGTTCTCCTGGCACTGAGAGCTCTCTACAAAGTAATACTTCAGGCTCCTGTGTTTGACTTCATTTTCTATATGTAATTAATTGACAATAAAGTATTTTATGTATTCATTTTATCTGTATCTCAAACAGCAATGCCTCTATTCCCTTATTCTCTAGAGTTCATGAGTCAATACTTGCTTTGTAATAACATCCATGATAATTATTTTGCAACACAGTGTACAATAATAAAGTTGGTTTTCAAAAAAGCAAGATATAGTGCTTTGAACTGCAAAAGCCTTCATCAAATGATTAGTAAATGTCCACTGATAAAATGAGTTGTTAAGAAATCCAGGCAGACATGGAGATATAGATCCTTTATTCTTTCAAGGAGAAAGCAGACTGTCTGTAATTAACTCTCTGAGGAGTCTGTTGTTAATTTTTCAAGCTGTGAAAAGTAGAACTGAGCTTATTTACTGACCAGGCTATCAGAGGACAGGGATTCCCAGACTTTCTGAATAGGCCACCTCTGACACTGGGAGGAATCCAGATGAGGTCACCACGGCACCCTCTATTTCCTGTCCCAGAGACATTCCTGATAAACACGAATGTTGGAAACTCTTTGAAAATCTCATGGGAATGCTTTCTGGTATTTATGCACCATTGACCCTTTTTAACCTAATTATGTACTCATGTTTTCATGCTTATTTATGTAACACTAGTTACAAGCATTTTAAAACTATTATATTGGAACTCTTAAAATTCATTAGAAAGAATTAAGGAGTAAAACGTTTTGACTGGTGTAGTGTTGAAATACCCTAACTTCTTCAACTTTGGCATATATATTTTTTGTCTATCACAATATATGACCTGATGTATGTCAAGCCAATCATTTTCATAATTTCTTTTATTTACCTATAATTCAAACATTTTCACTTAGGCTGTTGTATTTTGCCAATCTTTAGAAACAGAGAATTTCAATTAATATTCGTCCCCTTTATGATCATAATCGTCCTTTTCAGATCAGAGCAGTAGGTCTTTCTGTTGATATCCTTTTTGCATTGTGTAGAATATAAATCTAGATAGGAGGTTTGCATTATAGGTACAAAAATGTATACTTAGAGGATAATAAGATAAATGCACTATAGTCAGGATTGATAGCAGGGAGGGAAGCTTTCCTTTGTGCATTTGCTATAACAAAGTCGAACACCCATTTATAAAAGGCACCTTAAAATTTTCACAATGCCTAAACGCACAAGAGAAAATTATTTGGAATATATCCAATCATACCCAAGTGCAGATATGTCTAAGATGATCCCAGTTTCAAAGCAGTTCCACGCAAAATAATTTTGGCAAGATTTTCCTTTCTCTGCCCCTATTTGCAGGAGTACAGAGAGGAAATGAGGGCCACATGATTTCTTGGAGTTCTCTAAACTGACAACACTGGATTGAGAGCATGTGTAAGTTCAATATACGCATGATGATGAGGTGCTGTGTCTGATAAATTCATACAAGAATTTCAAACTTTGGTGGAAGAGAAAGACTGTAAAGTTCTGCACTGAATGATGATGGATGCTAGTTAAGTAAATATATGGGAGGTGTATTCACCTATATTGTGTGAGGTACTTTCGACTAAAATTAGTGCACGTAGCAAAACAGTGTTGCGGTAAACAATTCTGTGTTTAGTCAACATTGTATTATAAGTTCAATATCTTGCAATGTAGCAATGTCCAGGGTCAAAATGAATCCCTTTATTACTTCCAGTTTCTCACGAGAGTTGGCATAAATCCTGCAGCTTTCGGATAACAGAGAATATAACATTCTATCCGACTGTGTGATTTATGGATAAGCCGTGAATCAGGTTTATTGAATGAAAACAGTAGCAGAAAATTAGTACAGGTTTCCCTTGATTACAGAACTTCTAATTTTATAGAAATGCCTCACACAAAACTCTTCTTAAGAATATTAAATTTGGACCTGGATTTAAAACAAAATATGCATAAGGCTTATTCTACTGCCACTTGCCCACCTCTGCTTGTGCTAATGTACAGTGGAATAGAAAAAAACCAAGGATCTTCTAACACGAACACAATACCCTGTGAAGTTCAGACTAGGATGCAGAAAATTAAGTAGGAATTTTTCACATTTAAAGGCCTTTGTCAATTAGTTCCAGGATTTAAAAGGAGAATTCTTTGATGCCCTGCAAGTGCAATCATGAGCTGGATTTTACATGCCCTTGCTTGGGCGTGTTTTCAGTGGGATGGCACATAAAATAGAGCGGGTGCCCAGCCCGCTACCTTCCACCCACCCCTGAAATCACTCACGGTGGGTGGGCAGACACTGAAATTCGCAGCCCGCCAGCCATGTTTAAAAAAATAATTATGGTCAATTGAGTTTGTTAACAAGCCAATTGATCCTGATAATAGGCTGCTCACATGATAACATGATTGGCAGGCAGGAGCGGGCAGGCCATTTGTTTAAAGAGGTTTTTTAAAAGGGGGGAAGGAAGGGAAGGGGAACTATCTTTGGGAGGTCCCATTTGCACATAGGGGGCACCCCCCTCCCCCAAAGATAGTACACCCCCCTTTCTTCCTCCCGACCTGCTCTCCAAAACCCAACTACTCCATCCTCCACCAAAGCTGGCCTAACCCTCCCGGCCCAATATCCTCACTCCGGTGTCCATTGGACCTTCTTCTTGGGACTAGCTGCAGTCCCAGCAGCGCCCACTACTGAGCTCTTGGCAGGACTCCCTCCCCAGTGAAGGGCATCCCTCTGTTAGCCAATTTAGCCTGCCCGCAGCTTGTTATGGCGGGGGGGCAGGCTTGCATAGAGCAAGTCGGCTTCCAGCTGGCTTTCCTTCCGGGGTGGGGGGTGGCGGGGAGCCCCCATAAAATGCAGCCCAGTCATGGGTTAGCTTGTCCCTCCTCATGATCAAATTCAACTTTTCTTATACCTGAATAACTCCTTACTTATCGAATTTCAAAATAAAACAGAAAGGTAACCAAGGTTGCATTTATGACACTTTGTGTAAATATGCTTTAACACTCCCGACATAGAGTTTTATTCAACATATTAGGAATTTAAACCTCAAAATCAGAGCTCCTGAGTCTTACTCCATGTGATTTACAATCTGTTAATTAAAATTTACCTTGTGATCGCAATACAGCCCTTTTCACCAGTTTGATTTACATGAAAAGTACATTGATGTAATGAAATGTACAGCACCCATTAGTTTTGTTTTAAGAGAACCTGGTTACCTCATTTTTGCCACACAACAACGTAGGGGGAAATACTCATTCACAACAGCTGGTACTAGGGTTTACAATGGTGAACAGACAAGCCCTATTTCTCATAATGCATAGTTATAGTTTTAAAATTCCTCACCCTGACTATACTCTTCTCTCCCCTCCACACACACAGCCCCCCGCCCCCCCAGCCCGCACAGTTCAGGTCATAATGTGAAGCAGAACCCAAATTATATTTGAGCAATATTAGGAAGCAATGGACTTTGATCTGCAATTTATATTCCTATGTCCTGTTATGACCGGTTCCTGGGTGAGGTCCCCCAATTTGTTATGATCCAGGCTGAGAAACCCCAAATTGTTAAGTTCCAGAATGGGCCCCCAATTTTGTTAAGCTCCCTGGTGAGGAGGAATGAGCTGGCTCCCCTTCTTTATTCAACCTCTTCAGTTGGTCGCAACAAGGTTTAATTTACAAGGGACCCCTTCCCTCATGGACACCTTTAGGAGCCAATTTAACCAGGCTTCCTTGATTCAAAGAAAGGGTAATTTTATTAGTTACTAAAACCCGAGAAAAAATAATAAGAATGCAACACATACGCACAGATCAGAAATGAGAAGTTGAGTCCAAAAATAAAAGTTAAAAACAGATATATGAATCAGTCTTTTGCTTGTCCATGAGAAGTAGATGGCAAAACGTTGTGGCCGTTAAGTTGGGTGATTCTGGTAGAGCTGAATTTGGCAGTTGAGCAGTTGGTTTGGAGACACTTACTTCTGCAGGTTAGCTGAAGGAGTTGTCCTGTTTTATTTTTTGACTGGGGCTTTGCTGACTTGCTTCCAGCCAGGGAGAGATTGGGAGATAGACTTTCACCTGAGGGCTGCAGGGATGTCTAGTTGATATTCTTCTACTGTAACCTTCACAGCACACACTAGCACACCAGAGCTATAACACGCAGATCAGGTGTGCAGCTGGCTTCTTACCCACTTCCTTGTATATTACTGGAAGGGGAAAAAAAAACAACTATGCCTTTCACCCAGAATCTGTTTTCTTTTAACTAAGACCATTTCCACATTCTGAGATATCACTCAATGGAAAATGGTTTCTGCCCAGATGTGGGCATCAATCTCCATTGTCTCCACAGCCACAGGAGATTAAAGTTCAGTCTTTTGCATTGCATCCTTCCCTTTACTTAGTGACTAAGGATTACTCACTACTGCTGAGCTGACTTATTAGGGGAATCTTCAGTTATGAGTGATGCACCTGTAGTCATCTCTGACCTGAAACTCCAAAGCTCACCACTTCCCAACTGCTGCCATCAATTGTTAGTCCCTCTAGTTACATTGACAACATTTCAGTATGAAAATAAAATCGGAAGGACCAATCATTATTACTACCATTACTTTCTGTTCATATTTTACTCATGAAATACAAAAATAATAACAAGATTTAAGCACATTAGAGTGGTTCTAGAACCATACGGTGAAACACAAGCTAGAAATCACCCCCATCGAATCTCTTGAGAGATTATATATCCTCTTTAAACTTATTCCCATATTTCTCCTAAATGCCATCTCAGGGTCTGATGCCTGGAATGTGGACAGCTGCTTCCCTGTACTAAGCCTGTTTGGATGAGGGTTATTTTTCCCTCAAGACCTAAATCCTCACCTGTTGGTGTCTGTATACTTACTCCCACTTATGAAAGCATCTGCAGGGACTGTCCAAGAGCCACTCTTTTTGCTGTTATACAAACACCTCGCATTCTCCTGTAACCCCATTGGAAGTGGGGTAGGATAGTATTGCTCACTGATCTGAAGTAGAACTGATCTAATGCAGCCATTTGCTTCCCTGAACCCTGAGGGAACATGTACCTGATATTCTCCAAGTACTCAGAGATCCTCTTCTCAAAACACCAGATTCTGGCATCTGGCATCAGGCTCTCCTTCTGGTTCCCAAAACCTGCAAGACATCATTAAATGTTTTCATATGGGAGACATTCAGTGCCAGTGGCCTGTAGCCCTCCCTCTAAAAAAAGATTGATACAGATGTTTCTGCAACTGCCATTGCCTCTAGGATGCACTGCATCAATGATAATCTCTGTTGATGGCACAAAGGTTAGATTTGACCTTAGCTACAACCTCAGCCATGTGCTGCATATCTTGCGGGATGGAACATAGAGCCTCCATGTGTGTGCAAATACCATTCTATACCCTCCTGATTGTTGTCCGCATGCTCTGGAGCAAGGGGTAAACCAACTGTGGGCCTCCAATTCACTTTCACTCCCACATTTTCTAGTATATTTGTGAGCTTTTTATTGCCTCGAGCCAATCCTTCATCGGATTATCTAATTAAAAGGTGTGTCTCGTTTCACTGGTAAACACTATTGCAAAGAGGAAGGCATAATGGAGCAGGAAAATACACTGAACAATTTCTCCTTAAACTCCTCTCACTTCCTCCAAATAAAAGGTGTGGCTATGGGTACTCGCATGGGCCCCAGCTATGCCCGTTTCTTTATGGGGTATGTGGAAAATTCCTTGCTCCAGTCCTACTCCGGCCCCCTCCCACAACTCTTTCTCTGGTACATCGATGATTACTTCAGTGCTGCTTCATGCTCTCATCTGGACCTGGAAAAATTTATTAATTTTGCTTCCAATTTCCACCCCTCCATCATTTTCACATGCTCCATCTCTGACACTTCCCTTCCCTTCCTTGACCTCTCTGTCTCAATTTTTGGTGATAGACTGTCCACCAATATCCATTACAAGCCTACCGACTCCCACAGCTACCTCGACTACAGCTCCTCACACCCCGTTTCCTGTAAGGACTCCATCCCATTCTCTCGGTTCCTTTGCCTCCGTCGCATCTGTTCTGATGATGCCACTTTCAAAAACAGTTCCTCTGACATGTCTTCCTTCTTCCTTAACCGAGGTTTTCCACCCATGGTAGTTGACAGGGCCCTCAACCGTGTCCGGCCTATCTCCCGCGTATCCGCCCTCACACCTTCCTCTCCTTCCCAGAAATATGATAAGGCCTCCCTTGAGGCCTCACTTATCACCCCACCAGCCTCCGCATTCAAAGGATCATCCTCCACCATTTCCGCCAACTCCAGCATGATGCCACCACCAAACACATCTTCCTTCACCCCCACCGGCGGCATTCCACAAGGGTCGTTCCCTCCGGGACACCCTGGTCCACTCCTCCATCACGCCCTACACCTCAACCCCCTCCCACGGCACCTTCCCCTCTCCTCACCGTCCAAGGGCCCAAACACTCCTTTCAAGTGAAGCAGCATTTCACTTGCACTTCCCTCAATTTAATCTACTGCATTCGTTGCTCCCAATGCAGTTTCCTCTACATTGGAGAGACCAAACGCAGACTGGGTGACCGCTTTGCAGAACACCTTCGGTCTGTCCGCAAGCATGACCCAGACCTCCCTGTCGCTTGCCATTTCAACACTCCACCCTGCTCTCATGCCCACATGTCCGTCCTTGGCTTGCTGCATTGTTCCAGTGAAGCTCAATGCAAACTGGAGGAACAACACCTCATCTTCCGACTAGGCACTTTACAGCCTTCCGGACTGAATATTGAGTTCAACAATTTTAGATCATGAACTCTCTCCTCCATCCCCACCCCCTTTCCGATTCCCCCCCTTTGTCTGTGGTTAATGTTGATAAAACACCAGGACCAGATGAAATGCATCCAAGGATACTGAGGGAAGTGAGAATGGAAATTGCCAAGGCACTAGCTATAATTTTCCTGTCTTCCTTAGACTCAAAAGGCCAGAGGACAGGAGAATTGCAAATGTTAGACCCTTGCTCAAAAAACTTGTAAAGATAAACCCAGCAATTACAGGCCAGTCAGTTTAACCTCGGTGGTGGGGGAGCTTCTAGAAATGATAATTGTATGCAAATGTAATAGTCTTTTGGGTGAATGCAGGTCCAGTAAGGAAAGCCAGCATGGACTTGTTAAGGAGAAAATTTGTTTAACTAACTTACTGGAACTTTTTACTGAAGTAACAGAGAAGATTCATGAGGGTCATGCTGTTGATGTGGTGTACATGGATTTTCAGAAGGCATTTGATAAAGTTCCACACAATAGGTTTATTATCAAAGTTATAACTCATGGAATAAAAGGGACATTAGCCCATGGATGCAAAATTGGCTGAGTGACAGGAAACAGAGAGTGGCAGGTAATGGATGTTTTTCGGACTGGAGGAAGGTTTGTAGTGGAGTTCCTCAGGGGGAGGTGTTGGGACCCCTGCTCTTCCTAATGTGTATTAATAACCTAGACTTTGGTGTACAGGGCACAATTTCAAAGTTTGTGGACGCTACGAAACTTGGAAGCATTGTGAACAGTGAAGAGGATAGTGTAGAACTTCAAAAGGGCATAAACACATGTTACAATGGGTGGACAAGCGGCAGATGAAATTCAATGTAGAGGAGTGTGAAGTGATTCATTTTAGTAGGAAGCATGTGGAAAGATAATATGAAATAAAGAATTAAATTCTTTTTGTTTGGCGGGGGGAGGTACAGGAGCAGGGGGATTTTGATGTATATGTGCATAAGTCATTGAAGGTGGAAGGAGAGGCTGAGAGTGCGGTTAATAAAACATAGAGTATCCTAGGCTTTATTAATAGGACCACAGAATACCAGAGCAAGGAGGTTATGTTACGCTTGTACAGAGCACTGGTTCGGCCTCAACTGGAGTATTGTGTCTAGTTCTGGGTGCCACGCTTAAGGAAGGATGTGGGTGCAGAAAAGATTCATGAAAATGGTTCCAGGGATGAGGAATTTCAATTTTAATTTCATTGATAGATTGGAGAGGCGGGGTCTGTTTTCCTAGGAGAAGAGAATGTTGAGAGGAGATCTGCTAGGGATATACAAAGCCACGAGGGGTCTGGACAGAGTAGATAGAGATAAACTGTTCCCATTGGTGGAAGGTTCATAATCAAGAGGGCACAGATTTAAGGTAATTGGCAAAAGAAGGAATGGAGACCTGAGGAAAAACTTTTCATGCAGTGAGTGTTTGGGATCTGGAATGCACTGCCTGAGAGCACAGTGGAAGCAGGTTCAATCAAGGCATTTTAAGCGGGAACTAGATTATTATCTGAAAAGGAAGAATGTGCAAGGATATGAGGAGAAGACTGGGGAGTGGAATGTGGAAAATTGCTCCTTTGGAGAGCCAGGGCGGACGGACACAACAAGCTGAGTGGCCTCTTTCTATGCTGTAACAGTTCTGTGACTCTATGATAACAAAAGCTTCCAGCTCCACTAACAGATCAGATATCTATTTTCATTTCAAAGCAGAGTACCTGTCAATCAATGGAGAGGGAGTAGGCACTGACCATTTTTTTTGCCTTCAGTAGCAGGGTTTTTTTTAAGCAGCCAAACCTGCCTGTCCAATGAAATCAGAGCACAAAAAAAAAAGCTGAGGACATTTTTTTAAACATTTTTTAAAACATTTTTTAATACATTATGATATTTTCCCCATTGGAAAAGTACTGAAATGAATGTGAAAATTTACACAGTGCTGATCAATGTAAGGATCAACTTACCTTTGCAGGATAGCTCCTTATTTACATTACAATATAGCACCGACTAGTGACATTTGATGATGTCAAAAAATTTCACATTTAACTTTCAGAATTCCCCCAACTCCTCAACAGACTTTCCATTTTCTTCATGACTCTCAAACTGCTTTTAATGGGCTTCCAAAACCCTACACCACCAGACGAATATCATGTGTGGGAGGAAATCTGGTTTTCATCCCCCATTTAAAATGGGAAACCTGACCTCAGTGGGGGAAGCTTTGTGTTTTGCACACTAGAATTTACCAACCCGCAAAAAGGCCGGAGGAAAATGGCGCGGGGTCTAGAATTCAGAGGAAAATCAGGTTTCTTCCAAAAAAATCAAAGTGTGACAATTTGCATTCTGAAGCACGCCTCTGCGCCCAGATAAAAATTCGGCCCTCGGTCAGGTTCTTGAGGATAAGGAACCTACAAAAAGTGAGGATGTAGGACTAAGCACAACTGTTCTTTCAAAGAGCCAGAATGGGAATGAATGAATTCCTTTCGACCTCCAAGCTTTTTATGATTCTATGATTTTAATTCTTCAAAAACAAAATTAATCCATTATGGAATTTTCCTTCTGTATTTGTGTCTATAAGCATTTTATCAATTTTTGGTTCTTCATATATACTTATTATAATTAAATATATTAGTTACTTTTGCCTCTATGTGCAGTATCCACTATTTCAAATGGATATAATAGTGGAACATGAGATTGCAATTAATGAACTGATTACTGAAAGTTGCATTAATGTTTAACTATTCAGATCACAAACACTGTATACACGTTGCACTAAAAGTACAACAAAACTTGCTATTTGCAAAGCTGTAGCAATATCTACCCTCCTATATGCCTATCAGACAATTGCTTACTCCAGACATATTAAGCAGTTGGACAGGTTCCACATGAGATGCATTCGGAACATCATCGGCATCAAATGGGAGGAACAAGTGCCCAACACTAAGGTACTTCAAAGGCAGAAATATCTGGAATTGGAGCACTTATTATCAGAGCCCAGCTCAAATAGAGTGGACATGTAGTATGTATGGTTGACAACTTAACCCCTAAGGTGGCCATGTATTCACAGCTTAAACTTGGACACCGCCTGTGAGGTAAGTCAAGATTAAGGTTCAGGAGTCCTTGAAGGCGAACCTCAGGATATGTAGCATGTCCACCACAGACTGGGAGAAAAATGCACAAGGGAAAGCTACCCGGGTAGCAATCTCAAGTAGTGGTGTCGTTTCCTTCGAACAACAAAGAATACAGATAGCAAAGGACAGAGGGCCAGCTTGAAAGACTGAGCAGCCTCAACAAAATCAGAACAATTCAGCTTTGCCCGCACTATGGAAAACCACGCAGGTCTTCAATTGGGCTAAGCAGCTGTGAGAACACAAAACAGATAACTCTACGCATGCAAGAAATGGCAATCTTCAATAAGAAAATGAAACCAATGAAGACAACGACAGATGATGGATTTTGTATATAACCGCTTCTTACAAGAACTGTAGTGACACAGCTAAAGGGTGGAATCGTTTTATGAGCTAAAGTTGCTAACAACCAATACTAAAAATGTAAAGATTGCTCAAAACACTGATGAGAGGTTTATTTTTAAATTGCAAGCACAAAGGGCCCTGAAATTCCATGATGGTGCTCTTGGTCTCCTGTTGTATCTCTGGTGGGAGACCAGTGAAGCTCCAGGGAAATAGCATAATTAGCTGATCAATGACCATTTCCCTTATTTCCCTCGGCATTCTGCTGGTGTCCCACAGAGTTATGGCAGGTGATCAGGGGAACTCATGCGGAATGTCAGGAGTATTTTTTTCTCTTAAAATGGTTGCGATATACTGCAGCCAAAATGGAGATGAAACTGTGTTTGCTTGCCAACATTTGGATTCTCCTCAGTCAGGCTATTTCAATCCATTGTTCCCTTGCTCCTTTTAGATTTTCATATACGCCCCATTGATCTTGACATTCAGGAGAATTCAGCTTGTTTTTGAGCAGGCCCATGAGATTACTCTCTGCAAAACTATTACCTAAAATAGCAGCAGAGCCTTTTTAAGCCTGCCTGCTTGCCACATCATGATTTAATTGAAAAAGCAAGTCTTAAACAGTCACTAACTTTTTGATAAACAAAATCTGTTTTCCTGCTGAACATTTGCATTCCCACGTATGTGGCATACTTTAGTGTAGCTTTTCCAAATGAAATCCTTGTATTCTAGGCCTCATCTCTGTTACAAGAGCACATATTTGAAGGAGTGGCCTTGGATACAGTAACTAAAATACACAACAGATCTTGGCAACCACTTTAGACATGATGTAGATCTACATTTTGTATCAAATAGTTTCTGAAATGTTAGTGGAAAATGTTGTTTAAGCCAAGAGCGCTTGACGAAGAGCTACTGCTTTTGTTATTGTGCATGTTTAGCGATAATTTAAATATGTTATAAAATTACATGACCTGTTTCATAGCACAAAAATGGAAAAAAGGTAATAAATGTAAGCAGAACATCTAATACCCTTGTCTGTTATGCCAAATGTGATTCTCTAACAATATATATGTGCAAATTTGGCTAAAGAAATGATGACATGGAGGCATTGGATCTTGCTGCCATATAGTGTGGATTGCCTCAACTGAAGCCCACCACAAAGTGATGGTCTAGCTGAGAAATACTGTTGTGCCTACTTAAGTCGACCAACTGGAACTATCACACAACACCCAAACTTTCATGTATTGGAATTCAGCTTGGCAAGATAGTTGGTGAGCTAGAAGGTGGATCTATGTGGCTAAGTTATATTAGGGGTAATTATATATTTATGCGATAATGTAAAATAAGCAATGTTGAATCAGCAGCCTGCTTTACATTTCTTGCCATTTTTATTTCCATTCATTCATTGCCCAGTTTAAATGCAATGGCCAATTAACAATAAAACCATAAACCATCAATTGGGACATGTTTAGACAGAAGATGGTCAGGATATAAACCAAGCATATTCCAGTCAGGAAAGAGTGTATCAAAGGCTGTTTAGTGGATGAACGAGGAGATTAAATCAAATTTAAACCCAACAAAAGAAGCAATTACTGCTTACAGGGAAGATAATGAAACAGAAAACCAGGATCAGAAGTTATTAAAGGGGAGATTTTTAAAAACTAAAAAGATGTAGACAAGAACTGGCACAGTAGTAGTAAATGCATAATCAAGGTAAGTGTAAGACTATTGAGAGATGAAGGAGACTTGCTTGTGGAGACTGAGGGAATGACAAAATTACTCATAGTATTCACAAACAAGGTGGCTATTGGGAATGTAGAAGCACGGTGCAGAACAGTTAGGAGAAATTGAACAAAAACAATTACTCAGACTTTATACTTATTTGCCACATAGAGAAATGTCCTGAACTTAACGGTATTGATAAGCTTAGGCTTTGCACCACCAACCCATTTGGCATTTAATCTTTCCTGCCTTCCACCCTATCATTGACCTTTCTTTTTGTTGTTTCCCATCCTCCACCCCTTCACTTGCTTAAAACCTGTTACATCTCTAATTTTTTCCAGTTCTAATGAAAGGTCATTGACATGAAACATTAACGTTGTTTCTCCCTCCAAGATATTAGCATGGATATTAGCATGGATTGAGGATTGGTTAACACACAGAAAACAGAGAGTCGGAATTAATGGGTCTTTTTCATGTTGGAAAGATGTAACTAGTGGAGTGCCATAAGGATCAGTCTTAGGGCCTCAATTATTTACTATCTATATTAATGAATTGGAGGAGGGGGCAGAGTGTAATGTATCCAAATTTGCTGATGATACAAAAATAGATGGGGGGGTGCATGTTGTGATGAGGACATAAGGAATCTGCAAGGGGATATAGGTAGGTTGAGTTATTGGGCAAAAACTTGGCAGATGGAGCTTAATGTAGGAAAGTGTGAGGTCATGCACTTTGGTAGGAAGAATCAAAAGGCAGACTATTAGTTAAATGGAGAGAGACTCCAAAAAAGTGCAGAACAGAGGGATCTGGGTGTTCTTGTGCATGAAACACAATAAGTTAGCATGCAGCTGCAGCAAGTAATTAAGAAAGCAAATGGAATTTTGGCCTGTATTGCTAGGGGTTTGAAGTTTAAAAAATAGGAAGTCTTGTTACAACTGTACAGGGTATTGGCGAGGCTGCACCTGGAGCACTGTGTAAAGTTTTGGTCTCCGTATTTAAGAAAGGATATCCTGGCATTGGAGGCAGTTCAAAAGAGATTCACTAGGCTAATTCCTGGGATGAAGGGGTTGACTTATCAAGAATGGCTAAACAGGTTAGGCCTTTATCCATTAGAGCTAAGAAGAATGTGAGGTGATCTTATTGAAATGTACAAGATTCTGTGGGGACTTGACAGGGTAGATGTTGAGAAGATGTTTCCACTAGTGGGGGAATCTTGAACTGGGGGACATAGTTACAGAATGAGGGGACACTCATTTAAAACTGAGATGCAGAGAATTTTTTTCTCCCAGAGGGTAGTGAATGTCTGGAACTCTCTACCCCAGAGAGTTGTGGAGGCTAGATCACTGAGAGTATTTAAAGAGGAGGTAGGTAGCTTTTTGAAATATCACGGAGTTGAGAGCTCTGAGGAGCTGGCCCAAAAGTGGAATTGAGGCCTGGGGAAGATCAGCCATGATCACATTGAATGTTAGGGCAGGCTTGAAGGGCTGAATGGCCTACTCCTGCTCCTATTTCTTACGTTCTTAAGATGCTGCTTGACCTGCTGAATATTTCCAGCATTTTCTATTTTTATTTCTGATTTCCAGCATCTACAGTATTTTGCTTTTGTTTTGGTGATTTTCTGATACCTGTTGTACCTGAATGGAGGTCCAAGGAAATCTCCCCTATCAGTCTATCTCTTATTTCCCAATAAAATATGTAAACATGCACTTTTCTTAAAATATTCATTATTTTATGGTGGTCAACAGCATACTGGACTGAATTAAAAAACGTGACAAGTCCACTCTGATTTGCAAAAACAGGCAATGGCATTTCCTAAATATTCTATAATACATGTTAATATAAAGCTTGTGCGCACTTTAATGAATATTAGCGATATTAATTATTAGCTATTGGAACTTGCTATAGATAGAATTTAAGTCAGACTCATTTGTATAAACGAGCTGACTAGGAGCCACCTAGTCACTAGCTTTTCCAGATGCTTTACTTATTACTTGAAACATGCTGAACTTTATTTACATGCACACAAAGACAAATTATCCATGCTATAAATTTTACATGAAATTTGTTTTTATTTTTCTTCTATTTTTTTATCTGGCAGCCATGCTGGTAGTAGACAGATAAATAAGGTGACATTGTGATGTGTGATGTTACCATATGGACATGTTGATGCATTTGTATAAAATTCCCTTGTTTTCAGCTGAGCTGTTAGCGTGTTTAAATCAACTAACATCTTTGTTGAATTAATGAAGGAAGCACTTTCATACCGAGATTAGCATTGCCCAATCATATCACCACTGCACACAATTTCACCTAAAATAAAAAGCCAAATCGAAAGGGTGACTCTATAGTTTGGTACTCCAAGCAGCCAGCAGATCTTGAGAAATTGTCGGCCTCAGGAGCTTCCAGCATTGCCCCATTATGGGAAAGGCTCCAAAATGGAAAAACCAATTTGCAAATGTGCAAGCAATGGGTTTTTCTGTAGTTTAAAGGATCAGATTGAGCACTAAAGGAACCAACATAATTGCCACTAAATGACGTTGTTACTGGAGCCAGTCGGAGGTCAGGTATTCTGTGGAGAATGGCTCACGCCATGGCTCTGTGGTGAGTTGTTCATCTTTTGACCACTAAATACCTGCACACAAGGTTCAAGTCAAGGGTGAGATGGAAGACTCACTGCTAACTGGGTGGATATAGCCATGACAACACTCAAGAAGCTTGACATCATTTAAGATAAAGGTACCGTACCACTGAACTCAATATTCATTCTACCTTCCACAGCACTTCATTCTCATGGGACCTCTACCTCTGAGAAGGACTAAAGCAACAACAGTGCCTCCAAGTTGCCCTTCAAATCAGGCATCATTTTGATTTGGACATACATCGTTGTTCCTTCACCTTCACTGGATTAATATCACAGAATTTCCATCTAACACCATTGTGGAAGCACCATCCTCACAAGGACTGTAACTGTTCAAGGAGAAATCTCTCATTACCAACTTTTCAGAACAGGGATGGGCAATAAATGTGACTTTACCAGTAGCGCTCTCTTCCTTGTGAATGCAGCAACAAATTACACTCAGACTAGGTTTTCCAATTGTCAGATTAATATTATTTAATAGAACAAATCTCATCAACATATTATGAGATCATTCTTCTTCATGACTGTGTTTGTGGCTGTGCAGAATAGTTTTCATTGTGAGCTTTTTCACATTTCGATCAATAGCACGAAACTGCTCTTACACTTGGCAAAAAGCTCGTGAACCCATTCAGAGATAGAGAATGGTTGACATGGAATATAGAAATATTACACGAGTGTAACAAGGAGGCTTTCTAAGGTAAGGGCTGAAGGATATTGTTGGAGCAGAGCTGTACTTGGCATCAAACCCTTACTATATGTGACCTGGGAGTGGCAACGCTGGCAGCCTGAAATTTCCCAACACAAACATTCCTCACCTTGATCAGCATAAAATTCACCCAACAAAAGCTAATTCATACTTTCCTTGTGGCCTGTGCATTTTCTGGCACATTAGAAACTCAGTTAAATTAGAACAGTGATGACACAGGCCATTGGCATGTTTGAATTTTATTTTACCTAGTTCATAAACACATTGCCCCTGAAACTCCTACTGTTCCAATCTCAAGTGTGGTGGAGCAGGCAGCAATTCAGAGACACTTACAGCAGATGGGAAAACCGGAACAACACCATTTGCTCCAGTGAGAGAATAGAGGTCTGGGTGGGGCACAATTGGTAAGATTGACTAGCTGGTGAAATGTCCTTAAGGGAAGAACAATGTACCTTCAGCAAGGTTATTGATCACCTCAGTCATCAATTCCCAAATGTGAGGGAGGTGGGATTTTGAATGTTCACTCAGCCTAGATGCTTACAGCTGATTTGCAAGTTTTACAACAAGGCTGGCATTCCAGATACATGCTGGCATGGGCACCAATAGCAAGGAAATGAAGGGACCTCCCCCGATCTCCCATAAACTTAGAAGCCCAGGGTTGGTCCATACCAGCATTTAGACCAAGAAGCTCTGCCCAGTGGATTTTCAGGGCCAATGGATTGATTCTGAAAATACTGGAACATATGAATTAGGAGCAGGAGTAGGCCATTCACCTCCTCGAGCCTGCTCCACCATTCAATGAGATCATGGCTGATCTGAATGTAACCTCAGCCCCACATTCCTGCCTACCCCCGATAACCTGTCACCCCCTTGTTAAACAAGGAACTATCTAGCTCTGCCTTAAAAATATTCAAAGACTCTGCCCCCATTGCCTTTTGAGGAAGAGAGTTCCAAAGACTCTTGACCCTCTGAGAGAAAAAATTTCTCCTCATCTCTGTCTTAAATGAGTGACCCCTTATTTTTAAACAATGACCCCTAGTTCTAGATTCTCCCACAAGAGGAAACACCCTCTCTACATCCACCCTGTCAAGACCCTTCAGAATCTTAAAGGATTCAATTAAGTCGCCTCTTACTCTTCTAAATTCCAGTGGATACCAGCCTAACATGTCCAGCCTTTCCTCATAAGACAACCCGCCCATTCCTGGTATTAGCCTAGTAATCCTTCTCTGAACTGCTTCGAAAGCAGTTACATCTTTCTTTAAATAAGGAGACCAGTAGTGTACACAATACTCCAAATGTGGTCTCACCAATGCCCTTTACAACTGAAGCATAACCTCCCTACTTTTGTAATCAATTCCCCTCACAATAAATGATAACATTCTATTAGCTTTCCTAATTACTTGCTGTCCCTGCATGCTACCCTTTTGTGATTCATGCACTAGGACACCCAGATCCCTCTGAATCTCAGAGCTCTGCAATCTCTCACAATTTAGTTAAAAAGCTTATTTTTTTATTCACCCTACCAAAGTGAATGATTTCACATTTGCCCACATAATACTCCATTTGCTAGATCTTTGCCAACTCACTTAACCTATCTATGTCACTTTGTACGTCCTCTTCACAATTTACTTTCATACATATCTTTGTGTCGTCAGAAAGTTTAGCAACCATTCCTATGTTCCCTTCATCCAAGTCATTTATTTAAATTGTAAAAAGCTGAGACCCCAGCACTGATCCCTGTGGCATACCACTCGTCACATCCTACCAACCAGAAAAATACCCATTTATGCCAACTCTTTGCTTGCTGTTAGCTAGCCAATCTTGTATCCATGCCAATATGTTACCCCCTACACCATGAGCTTTTATTTTCTGCAATAACCTTTGATGTGGTACTTTATCAAATGCCTTCTGGAACTCTAAGTATAGTACATCCACCGGTTCCCCTTTATCCACAGCACATGTGACTCCTTCAAAGAACTCCAATAAATTGGTTAAACATGATTTCCCTTTTACAAAACCATGTTGACTCTGCCTGATTGCCTTGAATTTTTCTAAGTACCCTGCCATAACATCTTTAATAATAGCTTCTAACACTTTCCCTCAGACAGATGTTAGGCAAACTGGCCTATAGTTTCCTGCTTTCTGTCTCCCTCCCTTTTTGAATAAAGGGCCTGAATTTTTCACGCAGCAGGTGCGCGCGATCGGCGGGCCCGGGAGCAGACGGGAAACGAGCCCCCGTCTCTGGTCGGCCCCAACCACAATTTCATGCTGGCTGGCCAATTAACGGCCAACCAGCGTGAAACGCGCGCTGAGAAAGGTTCAGCACTGCCGGTGGGGATGGGAAGTGGACAGGCACTGAAGTCACCATGGGTATTGGTGAGTGCTTCCTGTGAGCTCCTTGAAGGCAGACAGCTGTTTCAGGGAGCTGCAGACCTCCACAGAATAAACAAAACAACAAAAATGCTGCAAAATATGCCCATGCAGCTCAATCAAGCACCTCATATATAAGCATACCTCATATATAACTAACATATCAAAAGTATATCTCAGTCCCCAGATATCTCTTTTTATTTTATTTACCCATGGAGATTTCATCCTGCCCTGGATCGAGGTTTAAACAAAAATGTAAAGGCCACCTGTCTGATCGGCCCATACGCCAACCGCAAAATTGGACAGGAAATAAAAAATCACTTTCAATTGCCTCCTTAATGGACTTAATTGCCCACTTAATTGTTGGCAGTTGGAAGCGCGCCTGCCGAGTGAGATATCGCGCGAGTGCGGGGTGACATTGGGACATTCGCCCAACAATATCTCACGCTATTTCGCAGTCTGCCCGCGGGACACAAAATTCTGGCCAAGGGGTTATATTTGCTATTTTCCAATCTAATGGAACCTTCCCTGAATCTGGGGAATTTTGGAAAATTAAATCCAATGGTTCAATTATCACACTAGCCCCTCCCTTCAAGACCTTTGGGTGAAGCCCAACTGGACCTGGAGATTTGCCAGCCCGCAGTCCAACAATTTGCTCAATACCACTTCCCTGGTGATTGTAATTTTCCCGAGTTCCTCCCTCCCTTCCATTGCCTGATTTATAGCTATTTCCGGGATGTTACTCGTGTCCTATACAATGAAGACCAAAGCAAAATATCTGTTTAATTCATCCGCCATCTCCCTACTTTCCATTATCAATTCCCCAGATGCACTCTCTTAAGGACCAATGCTTACTTTGTTAACTCTTTTCTTGTTTAAATATCTATAGAATCTCTTACTATCTGTATTTATTTTACTAGCTAGCTCTCTCTCATACCCTAATTTTTCCCTCCTTATTAACCTTTTTGCCATTCTTTGCAGTTCCTTTTATTCTTTCCAATCTTTTAACCTGCCACCCGTCTTTGCATAATTATATGCTTTTTCTTTAAGTTTGATACTGGTTTTAAGTTTTTTAGTTAACCACAGATCGTGGGCCCTCCCCTTGGAATTTCTCTTTCTCATTGGAATATATATATTCTTTGTATTCCGAAATATCTCTTTAAATGTCTGCCACTGAACTCCTATTGACATATCCCTTAACCTCATTTGCCAGTTCACTTTAGCTAGCTCTCCTTTTATTCCCTTATAATTGCCCTTAAATTTAAGTTTAAAATACTAGTCTTGGTGCATTTGTTTCTCCCTCAAATGAATGCAAAATTCAATCATATTATGATCGCTGCTACCTAGGGGTGCGTTCATGAGGAGGTTATCAATTAATCCTATCTCATTGCACAATATTCGGTTTAGTATAGCCTGCTCTCTGGTTGGCTCCAGAACATGCTGTTCTAAGAAACTATCCCGAAAACATTCTATGAACTCTTCATCTACGCTACCTTTGCCCTTCTGATTTTTCCAGTCTACATGTAGATTACAATCCCCCATGATTATTGTTGTACCTTTCTGGTAAGCTTCCATGACCTCTTATTTAATACTCTGTCCTCCTGTGTAGTTCCAATTAGGGAGCCTGTACACCATTCCCACAAGTGGCTTCTTGCCTTTATCATTCCACATCTCAACCCAAATCACTTCTACATCCTGGTTTCCTGAGCATAAGTCATCCTTCTCTTATGTGCTAATACCATCATTAATTGACAGAGCCACCTCTCCACCTTTTCCTAACATATCCTTTAATATTCAGGTCCCAATTTATGTCACCCTATAGCCATGTCTCTGTAATGGCTATCAGATCGTACTTATTTATTTCTATTTGCGCTATCAGTTAATATGTTTTGTTTTGAATGCTACGTGTGTTTAGATACAGAGCCTTTAGTTTTGTCCCTTTATTATTTTTGTAGCATCTAGCCTTATCTGCTGATTTACTCTTAGATTTGTACTCTCTGTCCCTTCCTGTCACAGTCTGTTTATCGTGTCCCATATTAATACCTGTCTCTCTTGCCTGTCGCTACTTTTTAGTTTACCACATCTTCCCAAATTTGATCCCTTGCCCCCACTATTCAGTTTAAAACCCTCTCTACTTCCCTAGTTAGGCAGCTCGCAAGTACACCAGCCCTAGCAGGTATACACCGTCCCAATGGTACAGATCTCACTTTCCCCAGTACTGGTGCCAGTGCCCCACAAACTGGAACCCACTTCTCCCACACCAGTCTTTGAGCCACGCATTAATTTCTCTAATCTTATTTGCCCTATGCCAATTTGCACATGGCTCAGGTAATAATCCAGAAATTATTACCTTTGAAGTTTTGCTTCTTAATTTGGTGTCCAGCTTGTCATACTGACTATGTAGAGCCTCCTTCCTCATCCTACCTATGTCATTGATACCTACAATGACCATGACCACTGGACCTGCAAGTTCCTCTCTAGCCCTGAGCAGATGTCCTGAATCCTGGTACCAGGCAGTGTAAAAAAACATTGGCATCTAATGTCGCTGACTGTAAGTAAGCCATGTTTAAATACAGTCATCTAACAGCCAATGTTTTTCTTCAGTTAAGATGTTTGATATAAAATATATCATTACATTATTGAAATAGAGCATGACTAACAAGGACTGCTGAATAAAATCTATAATGGTTTGTGTTTGGAGCTCAATTTAAAACCTATCACAGATGATTCATATGTGCTCTCCTTGAAGATCATAATCCAATTTGAAATGAAAGGATTATTTCCTTTATCTAACAAAATCCGCTTAATGAAAGCAAAAAAGAAAGGATTTGTATTTAAATAGTATCTCCAATTACTTCAGGACATCTAAATTGCCTCACAGCCAATGAAATACTCTTTTGAAGTACAATCAGTGTTGTAATGTAGAAACAAAAATAAAAATACCTGGAAAAACTCAGCAGGTTTGACAGCATCTGTGGAGAGGAACACAATTAACGTTTCGAGTCCGTATGACTCTTCAACAGAACTGAGGAAAAATAGAAGAGAGGTGAAATATAAGCTGGTTTAAGGGGAGGGGGGCGGGGCGTGGGGGGATAGGTAGAGCTGGATACAGGGCCAGTGATAGGTGGAGATAGCCAAAAGATGTCATAGACAAAAGGACAAAGAGGCGTTGACAGTGGTGATATTATCTAAGGAATGTGCTAATAGGTGACATTAAGGGTAGAAAGCAGGACGAGCAAGGTACAGATAGCGCTAGTTGGGGTGGGGTGGGGGGAAGGGATCAAAATAGGCTAAAAGGTAGAGATAAAACAATGGATGGAAATACATTTAAAAATAATGGAAGTAGGTGGGAAAAGAAAGATCTATATAAATTATTGGAAAAAAGGGGGATCGGAAAGGGGGTGGGAATGGAGGAGAGAGTTCATGATCTAAAATTGTTGAACTCAATATTCAGTCCGGAAGGCTGTAAAGTGCCTAGTCAGAAGATGAGGTGCTGTTCCTCCAGTTTGCATTGAGCTTCACTGGAACATTGCAGCATGCAAAGGACGGACATGTGGGCATGAGAGCAGGGTGGAGTGTTGAAATGGCAAGCGACAGGGAGGTCTGGGTCATGCTTGCGGACAGACCGAAGGTGTTCTGCAAAGCGGTCACCCAGTCTGCGTTTGGTCTCTCCAATGTAGGGGAAACCGCATTGGGAACAGCGAATGCAGTAGACTAAATTGAGGGAAGTGTAAGTGAAATGCTGCTTCACTTGAAAGGAGTGTTTAGGCCCTTGGACGGTGAGGAGAGGGGAAGTAAAGGGGCAGGCGTTGCACCTTCTGCGGTTGCATGGGAAGGTGCCGTGGGAGGGGGTTGAGGTGTAGGGGTTGATGGAGGAGTGGACCAGGGTGTCCCGGACGAAGCGATCCCTGCGGAATGCCGCCAGAGAGGGTGAAGGGAAGATGTGTTTGGTGGTGGCATCATGCTGGAGTTGGCGGAAATGGCGGAGGATGGTCCTTTGAATGCGGAGGCTGCTGGGGTGATAAGTGAGGACAAGGGGGACCCTATCATAGTTCTGGGAGGGAGAGGAAGGTGTGAGGGCGGATGCACGGGAGATGGGCTGGACACGGTTGAGGGCCCTGTCAACCACCGTGGGTGGAAAACCTCGGTTAAGGAAGAAGGAGGACATGTCAGAGGAACTGTTTTGGAAAGTGGCATCATCAGAACAGATGCGACGGAGGCGAAGGAACTGAGAGAATGGGATGGAGTCCTTACAGGAAGTGGGGTGTGAGGAGCTGTAGTCAAGAAATGTAATGTCAAAAACTGACAATCAAATTGCCCACAAGCAGCAATGAAATAAATAACCAGACAATTATTTTTCAATTATACAATTTCCACCCTTCTCTCATCTTCACCTGGTCTATCTCTGACTCTTCTTTTCCCCAGCTTCTCTGTCTCCATTTCTGGAGATAGGTTATCAACTGATATTTACTACAAACCCACAGACTCCCACAGCTACCGTGGCTAGATTTCCTCACACCTTGCTTCCTGTAAGGACTCCATTCTATTCTCACAGTTTCTTCATCTCCGTTGCATCTTTCCTGATGATGCCACACTCCACACTAGCACTCCTGAAATGCCTTCCCTTTTCCTCCATTGAGGATTCCCACCCAACATGGTTGAAAGGGCCCTCCACCATATCCAATCCATTTCATACGCTTCTGCTGACACCCCTTCCCCTCCCTCCCAGAACTACGATAGGGGCCCAGATTTTCGCCAAATGGTGGATGAGCCCTGAAACCCTAAATCTCTGAACACAGCATTCTTATTTTCACGGGGACGGGACTGGAGTCAGGCTGGGGGTTTACACATGTGCAGTTTACGCAGACAGCTCTCCATTTAAATCACCAGCTGCCTCCAGTGAAGTGGAACTTTGGTAGGCCGGGAGCGTGAAACTCGGCAGATTAGACCAGGTAAGAGCTGGTCTGAACTTGGTGGATTTCTTTCATAGCCAGGGTACTTCCCTGGAGAGTTAAGATACCCCTTTGGATTTTGGAATGCCTCTGGGATGGGTAAGGCAACCTTTGGGGTTGTTAAAAGTAAACGTGATTGTGCATAAAAACTGTATAAACTTCACTGAAGCTGTCAAAGAGCTAACTGATTCCACAATCAACAGATCAGATCTAAGCTCTGCAGTCCTACCACATCCAGTCATGAATGGTGGTGAACAATTAAACAACTCACTGGAGGAGGAGGCTCCACAAATATCCCCATCCTCAATGATGGAGGAGCCCAGCATATCAACAGTAAGGCTGAAGCATTCGCAACAATCTTCAGCTAATTCGATTCACTCTACGTGATATCAAGAAGCAGCTAAGGCACTGGATACTGCAAATGCTATGGGCCTTGACAATATTCCGACAATAGTACTGAAGACTTAGGCTCAGAACTTGTTGTGCCCCAAGCCAAGCTGTTCCAGTACAGCTACAACACTGGCATCTACCCGGCAATGTGGAAAATTGTACAGGTACGTCCTATACACAAAAAGCAGGACAAAACCAATCCGGCCAATCACTGCCCATCAATCTACTCTCGATATTCAGTAACTTGATGGAAGGGGTCATCAACAGTGCTATCAAGCAGCACTTGCTTAGCAATAACTTGCTCACTGATGCTCAGTTTGTGTTCTGCCAGGGTCATGCAGCTCCTGATCTCATTAACCATGGACAAATGAGCTGAACTTCAGAAGTGAGATGAGAGTGACTGCCCCGGACATCAAGGCAGCATTTGACCAAGTGTGGCATCAAGGAGCCGTAGAAAAACTGGAGTCAATTGAATCAGGGGGAGAACTCTCCGCTGGTTGGAGTCATACCTAGCACAAAGGAAGATCATTGTGGTTGTTGGAGGTTAATCATCTCAGCTCCAGGACATCACTTCAGGAGTTCCACAGGGTAGTGTCCTCAGCCCAACCATCTTCAGCTGCTTCATTCCATCTTCTCTCCATCATAATGTTAGAAGTGGGGATGTTCACTGATGATTGCACAACTTTTAGCACCATTCGTGACTCCTCAGATACTGAAGCAGTCCATGTCCAAATGCAGCAAGACCTGGACAATATCCAGACTTGGGCTGACAAGTGGCAAGTAACATTCGCGCCACACAAGTGTCAGGCAATGACCATCTCCCCTTGACATTCAATGGCATTACCATCACTGAATCCCACACTTTCAACATACGGGGGGTTACCATTGACCAGAAACTGAACTGGAATAGCCATATAAATACTGTGGCGACAAGAGCAGGTCAGAGGCTAGGAATACTATGGCGAGTAACTCATCTCCTGACTCCCCAAAGCCTGTCCACCATCTACAAGGCACAAGTCAGGAGTTTGATGGAATATTCCCCACTTGTCTGGATGAGTGCAGCTCTAACAACACTCAAGGGGCTTGACGCCATCCAGGAGAAAGCAGCCCACCCATTCCACAAACATTCACTCCATCCACCACCGACAAAAAGTGGCAGCAGTGTGTGCCTTCAACAAAATGCACTGCAGATGCAGCTCCTTCCAAACTCACAACTACTACCATCTAGAAGGACAAGGAAGCAGATACATGGGATTTGCTGCAGGAATTTCTACATAGTGAATTTTTTTTAATCAATGAGAGTGTTTTTTAAATAATGACATCATCTACAGACACATTATTTTATGTCAGCATAGCTCCCAATGTTGGCCCCTGGTGGATACTAGGTAAGTTGGCATGGAGGCGTAAGGGCAAAGGGTGGTGAGTGGGGGGAATGGGTTTGCATGAGTTGACACTAAACTGGCATAAGGACTATAAAGGGCCATGTGGATGCGGGGCACATAGGGGGTGTAAGAAGCCAAGGGGATGGGTAGAGGGGCATGAGAAGGCATAGGGAAAATGAGGAGCCATCGGGATGGGTGAAGGGGCAAGAGATGGCATGGGATAAGACTATTGACTAGAACAGCAGGAGAACTCCCTTATCCTTCTTCAAATATTGTAATGGGATCTCTTACATTCACCTGAAAGGGCAGACAGAGATTTGGCTTAATGTCATAGAGTCATAAAGGTCTACAGCACAGAAAAAAGTCCTTCGGCCCATCATGTCTACACCGGTCAAACAAGTACCTAACTATTCTAATCCCATTTTCCAGCACTAGGCCCATAGCCTTGTATGCCATGGCATCGCAAGTGCACATCCAAATACTTCTTAAATGTTATGAGTGTTTTTGCCTCCACCACCCTTTTAGGCAATTATTTCCAGATTCCCACCACCCTCTGGGTGAAAAAATTCTTCCTCAAATTCCCTCTAAACCTCCTGCCCCTTACCTTAAATCTATGCTCCCTGGCTATTGATCCCTCCATCAAGGGGAAAAGTTCCATCCTGTCTACCCTATCTAAGCCCCTCATAATTTTATACACCTCAATCATGTCCCCCCTCAATCTCCTCTGCTCCAGGGAAAATAACCCCAGTCTATCCAATCTCTCCTCATAACTAAAACTCTCCAGCCCAGGCAACACCCTGGTAAATCTCCTCTGCACTCTCTCTAGTACAATCACATCCTTCCTATAATGTGGATTCCAGAACTGCACACAATACTCTAGCTGTGGCCAAACCAGCATTTTATACAGTTCCAGCATAACTTCCCTGCTCTTATACTCTATGCCTCGACGAATAAAGGTAAGTATCCCATATGCCTTCTTGGCCACTTTATCTTCCTGTCCCGCTATCTTAAGGGGCTGGTGGACATGCACACCAAGGTCCCTCTGATCCTCGGTACTTCCCAGGGTCCTACCATTCATCGTGCATTCCAGTGCCTTGTTTGTCCTGCCCAAGTGCATCACCTCACATTTATCCGGATTAAATTCCATTTGCCATTGATCAGCCCATCTGACCAGCCTGTCAATATCCTCCTGTAATCTAAGGCTATCCTCCTCACTATTTACCACCCCACCAATTTTCGTGTCATCCGCGAACTTACTGATCAACCCTCCTACATTCAAGTCTAAATCGTTTATATATACCACGAACAGCAAGGGACCCAATACCAATCCCTGTGGAACCCCACAGGCATCCAGTCACAAAAACACCCCTCAACCATCACCCTCTGCTTCCTGCCACTCAGCCAATTCTGGATCCAATTTGCCAAATTGCCTTGGATCCCATGGGCTCTTACCTTCGTTATCAGTCTCCCATGCAGGGCCTTATCAAAAGCCTGGCTGAAACCCAAGTACACTACATCAAATGCATTGCCCTCATCTACACACCTGGTCACCTCTTCGAAAAATTCAAACAAATTGGTCAGACATGACCTCCCCTTAACAAAACCATGCTGACTGTCCTTGATTAATCCCTGCCTCTCCAAGTGTAGATTAATCCTGTCCCTCAGAATTACTTGCAATATTTTCCCCACCACTGAGGTTAGGTTGACTGGCCTGTAGTTCTCTGGTTTATCCCTTCCTCCCTTCTTGAATGACAGTACCACATTGGCTGTCCTCCAATCCTCTGGCACCTCTCCTGTGGCCATAGAGGTCTTGAAAATTATTGCCAGTGCCCCTGCTATCTCCTCCCTTGCCTCACTCAACAGCCTGGGATGCATTTCATCCAGGCCTGGAGATTTATCTACTTTTAAGCCTGCCAGACCACTTAGAACCTCCTCCCTTTCTATGCTAATTTCATTAATTATATCACAGGCCTTCTGCCTGATTTCCATACCCACATTGTCCCTCTCACTTGTGAACACCGACACAAGGTATTCATTTGGAACCCTACCTACGTCTTCCGGCTCCACACACAAATTACCACTATAGTCCTTAATGGGCCCCACTCTTTCCTACGTTATCCTCTTACTCTTAATGTACTTGTAAAATAACTTTGGATTTTCCCTTATTTTACCTGCCAATGTTTTTTCATGCCCCCTTTTTACTCTCCTAATTTCCTTTTTAAATTTCTCCCTACACATTCTATACTCCCCTAGGGCTTCCGCTGTTTTTGGCCCTCAGTATCTGTCATAAGCCTCCCTTTTTCTCTTCATCCAATCCTATATATCCCTTGACATTCAGGGTTCCCTGGATTTGTTGGTCCCACCCTTTAGCGTTACTGGAATATGTTGGCCCTGTACTCTCCCTACTTCCTTCTTGAATGAGTCCCACTGCTCTGACACAGATTTACCTAAAAGTAACTGTTCCCAGTCCACTCTGTCCAAATCATATCTGATCTTATTAAAATCGGCCTCCCCCTAATTTAGAACTCTGATTTCTAGCCCATCCTTGTCCTTTTCCATAACACCCTTGAATCTAACGGAGTTATGATCACTATCTGCAAAATGCTCCCCCACTGATACCTCTACCACTTGCCCAGCTTCAATCCCTAAAATTAAGTCCAGGACCGCCCCCTCTCTTGTAGGACCTTCTCCGTACTGGCTTAAAAAGCTCTTCTGGATGCATTTTAAGAATTCCGCTCCCTCTAAATCTATCACACTATGACTAACTCAGTTAATAGAACCATAGGACCATAGAAAAGTTACAGCACAGAAGGGGGCCATTCGGCCCATCTTGTCCATGCCAGCCCGAGGACACCCAGGTGCCCTTTCTAATCGCACCTTCCTGCACCCGGTCCATAGTCCTGCAGCTTACAGCACTTAAGGTCCAGGTCCAGGTACTTTTTAAAAGATTTTAGAGTTTCTGCCTCTACCACCAACTCAGGCAGCGAATTCCAGACACCCACTACCCGCTGCGTAAAAAAGTTCTTCCTCATGTCCCCCCTACACCTTCTGCCACTTATCTTGAATCTATGTCCCCTGGTTCTAGAATTCTCCACCAAGGCAAACAATTTTATCCTGTCCACTCTATCTATTCCCGTCATAATTTTGTACACCTCAATCAAGTCACATCTCAGCCTTCTTTGTTCTAAGGAAAATAACCCCAACCTATCCAACCTCTCCTCGTAGCTACACTTTTCTAACCCTGGCAACATTCTTGTAAACCTCCTCTTCACTCTCTGCAGAGCTATTATGTCCTTCCTGTAATGTGGTGACCAGAACTGCACACAATACTCCAGCTGTGGCCTTACCTGTATTTTATACAATTCCAACATTATATCCTTACTTTTATATTCTATACCTCTGCCAATGAAGGAGAGCATTCCATGTGCCTTCTTTACAACCTTGTCTACTTGAACTGCTGCCTCCAGGGACCTGTGAACTTGTACACCAAGATCTCTCACTTCATCTACCCCTCTTAGTGTATTCCCATTTGTTGTGTAATCCTGTTAACTGTTTGACCTCTCTAAATGTATGACCTCACACTTCTCTATGTTAAAATCCGTCTGCCATTTTACCGCCCACTCCACCAACCCATCCATATCATTTTGGAGATTATTGCTACCCTCTACACTATCCACTACTCGGCCAATCTTTGCGTCATCTGCAAATTTCCCAATCGTGCCCCCCACGTTCACGTCCAAATCATTAATATATAACACCGAGCCCTGTGGAACACCACTTGAGACAACTTTCCATTTGCAAGAGCATCCATTGACCATTATCCTTTGTTTCCTGTTACAAAGCCAACCTTTTATCCAGTTTGCTATATTACCCTGAATCCCATGGGCTTTTACTTTCCTGACCAATCTGCCAGGTGGGACCTTGTCAAATGCCTTGCTAAAATCCATGTACACAACATCCACTGCATTACCTTCATCAACCCTTCTTGTCACTTCCTCAAAGAATTCAATCAAATTTGTGAGGCAAGACCTTCCTTTAACAAATCCATGCTGACCATCCCTGACTAGTCCATGCCTTTCCACATAACAGTCAATCCTATCTCTCAGGATTGATTCCACTAATTTGCTCACCACCGATGTAAGATTAACTGGCCTATAATTGTTTGGCATTTCCTTTGATACCTTTTTAAACAATGGAACTACATTTGCATTTCTCCAGTTCTCTGGCACCTCCCCTGTATCTAGTGAAGATTGGAAAATCATCCTCAGAGCATCTGCTATCTCCTCCCTGACTTCCTTCAGCAGCCTCGGAAACAATCCATCTGGCCCTGGTGATTTATCAACTTTCAAGGATTTCAACCCTTCAAGTACTTCCTCTCTCTTTATGACTATCCCATCCAATATCTCCCAGTGTTCCTCCTGGACTACTATATCTACATCCTCCCTTTCCTTTGTAAACACAGAGACAAAATATTCATTCAAAACCCTTCCCACAGCCTCTGCATCAACACACAAGTTTCCATCTTCATCTCTGATAGACCCCACTTTTTCCTTAACTAACCTTTTAGCATTAATGTATTGGTAAAACACCTTTGGGTTATCTTTAACTTTACTTGCTAATCTTTTTTCATGCCCTCTCTTTGATTTCCTTATTTCCTTTTTTACTTCATCCCTGCACTTCCTATATTCTTCTCGGCTATCTGCAGTGCTTAGTTCTTTGTGCCTATCGTACGCTTTCTTTTTCTGTTTGATCTTCCTCTGTATTCCTCTAGACAACCAGGGGGATCTAGATTTGGCAGTACCACTCTTATTTTTGTAGGGGACATGTCTACTTTGTACAATTAGGATCTTGCTTTTTCGTGCTTCTCACTGGTTTTCCACTGTTTTATCCTCCAGCAGTGCTGTCCAGTCCACCTCAGCCAAGTCCCTTCTCATTTCTGCAAAATTTGCCTTCTCCCAGTTCAAGACTTTTACTCCTGCCTTATCTCTGTCCTTTTCCATGGTGCTGCTAAATGTAACTGAATTGTGATCACTGTCCCCGATATGGTCGCCAACTGTCACTTCACCTACTTGCCCTTCTTCGTTCCCCAAGACTAGGTCTAGAATTGCATCTCCTCTCGTTGGGTTTGTCACTAATTGGTTGAAAAAATTTTCCTGGACACACTGCATGAACTTTTCTCCCTCAGTGCCCCTTATATTGTTTGAATCCCAGTTGATATTAGGATAGTTGAAGTTTCCTACTATTATTGCCCTCTTGTTCTTACAAGCAGAAATTTGCCTACATATTTGTTCTTCTATCTCTCTTTCACTATTTGGGGGTCTGTAGTATACTCCCAGTAGTGTGACTGCCCCTTTTTTATTTCTAAGCTTAATCCATAAAGCCTCGTTTGTTGACCCATTTAGTATATCATCCCTTCTCACAACTGGAATTGATATTGATTCTTTAACCATCAGTGCCCCCACCCCCCACCCCCCCCCAACCCCCCAACACACACCCCACCTCCTTTTTTATCTCCTACTCTATCATGTCTGAAGACTCTATAACCAGGGATATTTAGCTGCCAGTTTTGTCCCTCCTTTAGCCAGGTCTCCATTATAGCAATGACATCCTGCTGCCATGTACCTACCTGTGCCCTTAACTCATCTACCTTGTTTGTAATACTCCTTGCATTGAAATATAAATAGTTTAACCCCGTCAATTTCCCTTGCTGGACACTTTTTAAACTTTGCTTCTCCTGTAACTCCATGTCTCTCACAACGTCCCTAGCTAATGTTCTACCTCCATTTTTCTGATCTGAATCTGACCTATCTGATCCTACTCCTGGGATCCCATCCCCCTGCCACACTAGTTTAAATACTCCCCAACAGAACTAGCAAAAGCCCCCGCAAGGACACTGGTCCCAGCTCTGCCTGGGTGCAGCCCGTCCGGTTTGTACAGGTCCCACCTTCCCCAGAACCAGTCCCAGTGCCTCAAGAATCTGAATCCCTCCCAGCTACACCATCTCCCCAGCCATGTGTTCATTTGGTCTATCCTCTTATTCCTGCTCTCGCTAGCACATGAAACTGGGAGTAATCCTGAGATTACTACATTTGAGGTCCTGCATTTTAATTTATCTCCTAACTTCCTGTACTGAGCTTGCAGGTCCTCATCCCTTAGTTTACCTATGTCGTTGGTACCAATGTGTATCACGACCACTGGCTGTTTACCTTCCCTTCCCAGAATGTCCTGCATTGTTGGGGAATGTGAAATCCCCCACTATTACTACCCTATTATTTTTGCTTTTCTCTGAAATTTGCCTACACATCTGCTTTTCTATTTCTCTCTGGTTGTTTGGGGGCCCATAGTACAATGCCAGCAATGTGATTGCTCCTTTTTTGTTTTTAAGTTCTACACATATGGTTTCATTTGAGGAGCCTTCTAAGGTGTCATCCCTCCTTACTGCCATTGTTGATTCCTTGATCAATATTGCGATACCCCCTCCTCTTTTACCTCATTCCCTGTCTCGCCTGAAGACCCTATATCCTGGAATATTGAGCTGCCAATCCTGCCACTCTCTCAACCATGTCTCTGTGAGAGCAATGACATCATACTTCCATGTGTTAATTTGTGCCCTCAACTCATCTGCCTTATTCGTCAGACTCCTTGCATTAAAATAAATACCATCCAGCCTTGCCAAACTCCCTTGTGCCTTAACTGACCTATAATTTCTATGCCTTCCAGACTCACTTGCTCTCTCTTCTTATCTTGGCTGTGCATCTCCCCCTGCTGAACCTCCTCTCAGGATCCCATCCCCCTGCCAAGTTAGTTTAAACCATCCCCGACAGCACTACCAAACCTCCTTGCAAGGGTGTTGGTCCCATTCTGGTTCAGGTGGAACCTGTCTGCCTTGTAAAGGTCCCACCACCCCCAGAAATGGCCCCAATGTCCCAGAAATCTAAAGCCATCCCTCCTGCACCATCTCTTCAGCCACGCATTCATCTGGACTAAGCTCCTATTTCTATACTCACTAACGCGTGGCACCAGAAGTAATCCAGGGATTACTACCTTTGAGGTCCTGTTTTTTAATCTGCTTCCTAGCTTCCTAAATTCTCTTTGAAGGGCCTCATCCTCTTTCTACCTATGTCATTGGTACCAATATGTACCACGATCTCTGTCTGTTTGCCCTCCCCCTTTAGAATGCCCTGCAGCCGTTCAGTGACATCCTTGACCCTGGCGCCAGGGAGGCAACATGCCATCCTGGAATCACATCTACAGCTGCAGAAACACCTGTCTGTTCCCCTTACTATCGAGTTTCCTACCACTATTGCTCTTATCCTCTTTCTCCTCCCTCCCTGTGCAGCTGAGCTACTCACAGTGTCATGAGTGTGGCTGCACTCCCCAGAGGGACTGTCACTCTCACCGTTTTCCAACACAGGAAAATGGCTCTCGAGCGAGATGCACCCTGGGGGCTTCCTGACTACTTGTCTGACACCTTTCTTCTGACTGATGGTCACCCATTCCCTCTCTGTCTGCACTTCCATAAGCTGTGGGGTGACCATGTCTAAAAATGTGCTATCCACGAAACTCAGCCTCGCGGATGCACCTCAGTGCCTCCACTGCCGCTCAAGCTCTGAAACTTGGAGCTCAAGTAGCTACAGCTGGTGGCACTTCCTGCACACGTGGTTGGTCAGAATGCAAGGAGTGCCTAGGACTTCTCACATATTGCAGGCAGTACATAACACGGAAATGAGCTGCCCTACCATGCCTCTAGTTGAAAAAAAACCCCTTACTTTAAGTTACAGACAGTAAAAAAAAGTTAAATTATTTATGTACTTTAAATAAAAATTAGAACTCTTACCTCTCCTTAGCTTAATCTATTTTAAACTGGAGAAAAAGCTGGAGAAAAACACTTACCCACAACTCACCAATCAGCTCTCGCCTTGTGCTGACGTCACTTTTTGAAGCTTCCCCTCACTCGCGCCAGTTCTGATCTCTCCGCCGCTCTCTCGTGCTGTCTTGTGAAGTCAGTCTTGTATGTCTCATCCAAAAGTCTGCAGTTTTGCTTTCCCTCAGTACATAAGAGTCAGTCTGAATTATAAGCTCATGTTCAAGAGTTGGATTTAAACCCTTAACCCAGAGGTCAGTGTGACTATAAGAGGCAAGGCTGACACTTTCTGATACTAATGTACACAGGAATTTTACATAAGCTCATTGGCCAATACATTGTTAATACCACAGATCAGGATTTCAATGCCTCTGGTATTTTATTCCTCACGATAGAGATGTGTTCTGCTCCCTGCGCTTCCAGCAGTGCAGTGGAATGGGGATGGATTATAATGTTGCAGTCCTGGTCTTCTGGTCTATGTTCCCTGTAATTGCAGAGTGGCAGAATGACCTCAGTCAAATAGATGGGATATTATGCTAACCCTGTTCTCTCACCTCTGGAATTGAAGTTCAACGAGCTTCATATGATACCCACGTGGTTGAATAAAAGCTATTAATTCAAAGGTGATAAAACAGGTCGCAGCATAAGCTGTAAACTAAAAGCAAAATACTGGAGATGCTGGAAATCTGAAGTTAAAAACAGAATGTGCTGGAAAAACTCAGCAGCTCTAGCAGTATATGTAAAAAGGGTGGAAAAGATTAGATAACAAAAATGTCACGAACAAAGGCCAAAGAGAGTGGCAAATACTGTGGATGCTGGAAATCTGAAACAAAAGCAGAAAATGCTGGAAAAACTCAGCAGGTCTGACAGTATCTGTGGAGAGAGAAACAGAGTTAATGTTTCGAGTCCATATGACTTCTTCAGAGCTACAGAGAAGTAAAAATGTGATGAAATTTATACTGTTTAAGGGGGGGAGGGGTGGAGCAGGTGTTGAAGGGACATGAGGACTCGAAACGTCAACTGTACTCTTCTCCGCCGATGCTGCCAGACCTGCTGAGTTTTTCCAGGTATTTCTGTTTCTGTTTTTGTTTTGGATCAGGTGAAGCTGGATAGAAGGCCTGTGGTAGGTGGAGGCAAAGGAGAGATTGACAAAGATGTCATGAACACAAGGACAAAGGTAATGGGAAGAGCTAAAAAAAAAGTGACATTAAGGTGAGAAAGCAGAATATGATAATAGCAGGACAAGGGGAGTGGTAATGGTTGTAGTCAGGAAACAAAGCATTGGTCAATAGTGGGTATGAATGGAAGAATAATGGAGAGATCTGCCTGAAAGCAAAAACAGGAAAACAAGGTACAGAAAAGCCTCTGACAAAAAAAAAGGATTGAGTTCATGATCTGAAGTTAATTAACTCAATGTTGAGCCCAGAAGGCCCTTTCACCTATCCCAGGCATTCTTTTTTCTTCTTTCTATCCCTCCCCCATTCAACAGTGTAAAACCCATCACGCTTCTACTTCCCCTCAGTTCCAAAGAAGAGTCATACAGACTCGAAGCATTATCTCTGTCTTTGTCTTCACAGATGCAGCCAGGCCTGCTGAGATTATCCAGCACTTTCTAGTTTTTAACTGCAGCAGAAACTGCATTTTGCTGTATATTTTCTTGCTGCACAATTGCACTGTTGTGAATTTAGCTAATTTAATGAAACAATAGCTCATTTTATCCATATCATTGCTTTATTACTAAACTCATTCTGAGCTTGACTGTTATCATTGACAGCCAATTACTTTTATCTTGTCACCAGCCACAGTATGTAAATCTCTCCCCTATTCTGGATAACAGCTCAAAATATATGGCATCAGGCCATTAGCAGAGCAAAGATAAAAGGCCTTAGCACCCGGTAATTGAGGATGGTAAAGTAAATTAGTCAATGTTTTGTTAACCCATGACCTGTGTTGGGAAATGTGCTTTTGATAGAGGATGGAATCAGGCTTGGTTGTGAGGCCCTCCACAGTTAAATAGTTTGCAGATATTATCTGGACTCACACATGAAGAATAGTCAGTTGGACATGGTACTGAAGTGTGACCATAGCATGTAATATGGTATTCGAACTTGAATTAAAACTTTCAGGAGCACAGTCCATACCGTTTATCACACTACTTTCTAACAGAAGGAAGTAATTTATAAATAACATTTCAAAACAAATTAGCACTTGCAAAAAGGTTCAAAAAAGAATGAAAAGAGCATATAAAATAAGGAGGGTACTAAAGGAAAATAAAAGAAAATAATGGGAAAGTATAAATTTATAGAGGAATTGGCAAAGATATTTTCCAAAAATAAATGAGGCCATCTACATTACAACAGTGACAACACTTCAAAATGACTTCATTGCTGTAAAACACTTTTGGGATGTCCTGAGACCATGAAAGGCAAATAAATGCAGGTCTTTCCTTTCTTTATCTTAGATCAGGAAAAAAAAGGGGGAAAAAGAAAATTAGATGGAAAGCAAACAGAAATTAAATAGAATAAATAATATGTAGAGAAAATAAGGTAGACACAAAAAGAAACCAATGAAAAGATATTTTGACACAAAATGATGAAAATGTGTAACTTGATGTCATATGGAGTGATTGAAGCAGCTAACGCTGATACATTTAAAGGCAGGTTCGATGCATTCAGGAGGATGAAGGTAATAGGAGGATATGGAGACAGGATGGGAAGAGGCAATTAGAATGAGAAGAGGCTCATGTGAAGTATAAACACTTGCGGACATCCATTCCACCAAATGGCTGACTGTCGATTCTGTGTAATTCTGTGCAAAAAAGATAAAATGGCAACACAATCTGACAGTTTCTATCATTTTCTGCCAAAGGTGAAAGTTAAACCCATGCAGCTAACACAGCAGGCATGTAAGACTGCACTGTGACTGCAGTTAATGGAACTTTGTTCAACATTAGGGCATATGATTCATTGCAATGCCATGTGCATACTTTGCAGGGCTGGTCACAGAGTGGACAGTGTTCAACTGTCTTGATTGTTGTGCGTGGAAACACTTAAGATGATGTCATGCACAGCCACCTGTACTATAATAAAACTTGTGCTTCATCTGAACCGTGCAAACATTCTGCTGTCTCCCTAGTCCCCAATGAGGTGAAGTAATCTCTTTGAAAGGAGTGCTGTCTTCATGGAGGAAAAATGGTTAGTAAATCTGATTTTGTTTGCAGAAGGAGAAGGCACATCTGCCTCTTTTGGTTACGGGCAACATTTCATGAATTTATGTCATTGCATTGCATATTTATAAGCAAATGAACCTCGGTTTTCTGAATATTTTCTGCAAAGATGCTATTAATTTAACAGTCTTCCATGAAACAGGCACAAATGCAGTTTTACCACCAAATTTCATTTCACAGTGTAAACTGAGCTAATGTCTTACCTACTGAAGTAGCATGAATGGTCCAGTTATAGAAGCTATATATTCTTTGGCTACAAAATTCAGTTCTGTGGTGCCCATAGTTGCAGTTTTGGTTCCAAGATGGTGTCTATGCCATGCATAGATACCTCCACCTTCCAGGATACCATTTTGGAGGCCAGTGGCCCAGGTGTTATGAGTGCATGCTGGAAATATGTTGAGTCGGCAGATCATGATGCCAGTTGGCTGGAACGCTTCCAGACAGTTAAACCATCAGCCCTGTCATGTTGGGAAACTGAAGGCAACTGTAAAATCCCAGTCAGCCTCCTTTAAATGCCATTAACGAGTCTTCTAATGAGCCTAATCAGCTGCACATCTTGTGGGGGCAGGTAGCCCTAGCGGGTCCCAACCCGCTTTCCCCAAAATGGCTGGGCCGAGAACAGGGGTCCTTTCCAACCTCGTCAGCACCCAAAAGTTCTGCCTTTTGCCTCTATTAATAGAGCTAAGGATCTTTTTTTTAGCAGCCTTATCAACTTGCCCATCACCTTCGAAGATTTGTGTATGTGAATCCTCAGGTCTCTCTATTCCTGTGTCCCATTGAGCCATTTAATTTTATATTGCCTTTCCAAATTTTGTGTTCTCGCATGCACTACTTCTCTACATTAAATTTCATCGGTCATGTGTCTGCCTATTTCACCAGTTTATGTCCTCCTGAAGTCTGTTACTACACTCCTCACAGTTTACTACATTTCCAAGTTTTGTCACCTGCCAACTTTGAAATTATGCCCTTTATATCCAAATCCAGGATTGTTGATATAAATTGAAAAGAGCAATGATCTCCAATGCTGACCTCTGGGGAACATCACCATATACTACCTTTTAGTCCAAGGAACAACTGTTCACCACCACAACAAAAGCAAATGCTGTAGATACTAGAAATCTGGAATAAAAGTAGAAAATGCTGGAAATACTCAGTAGGTTAGGCAGGGTTAACAGGCAGGATCTTCCACATGAGCATCAGGACCCCACCGTCAGGTTCAGATGGGGGTCTGAAGCCTGCACTATGTACGAAGCAGTCATCCAACTGATTTTACCCAATTTGGCCAATTAGTGACCACAAGCTGAGCTTGCCGTCCAATTAAGGCCATCGAGAGGGCTCCCAAAGCTGGAGGAGGCCCTCCAGCCCAAAAGGAACAGAAGTTGGCTTTTCAAGGTAGGTGAGAGGGAAACCATCCCGCGATGGAGGTACCATCTCTCCAACTTGTTTAACCTCAATTAAAATATGACCTCAGCAGCCAGGCCACCATTGTTGGTGGGGGAGCTTCTCCACAGGGTAGCCTGCAGCTGAAACCAGGCAGGCAGGGAGAGCCTGGGTCCAAGCACCTGCATTAGTCCCTGATGCTTCTGGAGACCCGGAGACTCACTGCAAATTGCAATAGCCCTTAGCAGGACTTTAAGTGGATCAATTGACAACCCGCTGTTTGCAGGTAGGTAGGCCTGACACCTTTTGCCATCCCACCTCCAGGAAAGTGGCCTGGGTGTGGGAAGAACCCAGGCAATTGGCGCATTGGCCAGTGTCGTGAAACTCCACACCTGCCTCCGTGCCCATCGGGGCCAAAAAATTCAGCCCAACATTTCAGGTTGACAACCTTCCATGAGGAAGGGATGTTCACCACCATTTTCCAGCCCTTAGCCAATTTTATATCCCCCACAGTCACAGTCCCTTTTATTGCATGGGCTTTAACTTTGCTAACGAGTCTATAATGTGTTACTTTGTCAAAAGCCTCCTGAAAGTCCAAATACACAACATCAACCCTCCTTTATCCAATTAAAAAACTCACGCAAGTTTGTCAGGTATGATTTTACTTTAGTAAATCCATGGCCAGAATTTTCTCGCCAGCATGCGGGGGTGGGCCCCGCACGCCGACACGTAAAATGATGCGCCGTGACGTCGGGCGTGTGTCCTGACATCACCACGCACCATTCCAATCTTTCGTTCGGCAGGCACGCGCCAGAGGCGGCTGCACGCCCACCAACCTGTCAAAGTCCTGTTACGGCCCTTAATAAAGCAATTTAGATAATTGACAGGGCTGCTTGTCAACATTAAGGTTAGCGGGCAGGCAACGATGCCAGGCGGCCTTCACGTTTTGCATGGAACCTCATCCATGGGCGGGCTGAGGTTTCACAAAGGTTTTATTAAATTTATAAATATTTTTCCCAGAATTCATAAACATGTCCCAGCTCATGTGACACTGTCTAAATCATTTTTTTCCTTCTTTATTTGAAACTTTCATTTTGAACTTAATCTCCCTGAGGCAGCTCCCGATTCTCTCTCCTTCCCCCGCCTGCACAGGTAACGCTGAGCGCTACCGGGCGGGCGTTACGCTGGGCGGGCCTTAATTGGCCCACCCACGCAAAATGGTGGCGCACAGCCGAACGTGGGCGGTGATCAGCTCTGCGCCCTCCCACGCCCATTCCCAACCAGCCCGCCTGACAGGGAGTAAGTTCTCCCCCTATGTTGGCTGTCAGTTGTTAATTGATGTTCTTCTAAATAACAATTAATTTTATTTGATCGACGGTTTTCCCAGCACCTATATTTGGCTCACTGGCATGTGTTACCTGTTTTATCTTTCTCTCTCTCCTCTTTTGAACAGATGTATAAGAACAACAAAATCACAGCATTGAAATTGTGCCTTTAAGGTAGTAAAATGTAACAAAGCACTTTTTGGGAGCACCATCAGACAAAACTTGACACCTAGCCACATAAAGAGGTAATAGGAAAGGTGAACAGAAGCTTGGTCAATGAGGTTTTAAGGAGTGGCAGAACAGAGGAGAGAGAGAGGTAGGGAGATTATGAAATTTAAGGGGGGAATCCCAGAGTTTAGGACCTGGTCAACTGAAGATACAGCAGGCGATGGTGTAGCAATGAAAATAAAAGATGGCAAGAGGCCAGAATTAGAGAGATTTCTCATTATTACAAGGATGGTGGCGGTTGTAGAGATATGGATGAACAAGACCACGGAGGTTAAAGAAAAATACTGTGGATGCTGGAAATCTGAAACAAAACAGAAAATGCTGGAAAAACTCAGCAGGTCTGGCAGCATCTGTGGAAAGAGAAACAGAGTTAACATTTCAAGTCCACATGACCCTTCTTCAGAGCCAAGGAGGTATCTGAACACAAGGGTGATAACTTTAAAATCAAAGCATTGCTAGGCTGAGAGCCAATATAGGTCCCAACACAAGGGTAGTGGATGCACGGAACTTGGTGCCAGTAATCCACACTCTCAGCCCACTTTGTACAAGCTAGCAATGCAACATGCGCTCTGCTGATCTGGCCAGGCTTTTGCCATCCAACAGATGAGGCCCATGGCTTTGTAATCATGACTTTTGTGCAGAAGTGCTCCTTTGTGTCTTCAGTATTAATGTTCCTTGCTCCTCAGTTTCTGTAAAATAAACCCTAATGTGCTGTTCTCACAAATATGTAGTAAAATACACAGATTCACAGAGGAAACATAATGTTTTCCAGGGTGACCTTTTGTTACAGTGAAGCACATTAGAATGCTTTGGCTTGGGGCAATGAAACGGATATTATTCTTGGACTTGTTAGACTTTTCATAATCAGGGATATCACGTGGTCTGACGAATATGTACGAAACATTAAATAGCAAGACTGTGATAGTATGGGAAGAGTCACAATGAGGTAAAGCATTCCTATCAGAATAAACAGAAACTAAACATAAAATTCTACTCAATGAAAACAGTGGAGGGCCTGTTTTTCACTAAAACTAATATCTGTTAATGAAATCATAGGTTTGCCTTGCTTTGAAATGCGTTATTATCAGAGTTATTTTGTTAGTATTTGATTCATTTTGGGCACTTGGGTTCTGCCATTTTTCACAAAGTGAAATTTCACTCTTGAATAATTCAGTTCAGTTAAAATGATATGCATAGCCCTTAATCACAGTGCACTTTGAAAGTTGCACCAAGTATTTGAGCCAAGCAATTTAGAAGGAGTGCCCACAGCATCATTAAGTATTGTTGCCATGCTAAAAGAGTCATGGTCATAAAGCCAATCTACTCTAATCCCATTTTCCAGCACTTAGCCGGTAGCCTTGTATGCTATGGCATTTCAAATGCTCATCCAAATACTTCTCAAATGTTGTGAGGGCTCCTGCCTCCACCAACCTTTCAGGCAGTGAGTTCCAGATATGGACATAATTTTTGACTTTGGTGGGGCCAGAAATGTGGGAGTGGCAGAGAGATCATCCATTCTACACCTTACCTGACTTTTCTTTTCACAAAAGTTATGGAAATTCAGCAGCTGTATAACGGGCAGTTGATCTGCTACTGCTAGGTGTCACCCCCACTCGAATTTAAAGAATACCCTCTATATCTTTAATTTAACAGGATTGTTCTCCAAAAAAGTTCATAGCTTGCAGTTGTAACACAGCACCAGCTGGGGTCACTAGTAACCTGTTCTTCTCTTGAGTTCAGAAATTGACATGGGGATTTCTAGGTGGAGCAAATGATTGTAAATATAATTATATTTTGTGCATCCTTAGTACCTGAGAACATATTCATGATGCCCTATGGCTTGTTAGTTTTAAAGTAAAATAGTATAGTTATGAGTTCCATTTTAAGTCTCTCTGTCACTACAGAGCAGCAACCAATAAAGGAATTAGAATGCTAAATTAAATAGATAAACTGTTAGTACAGTCAAAGGATATCATGCTCAAACAGCCTAGAGTTCTGGTCAGACCCTACCTTGAGTAGAATTCCTAGTTTTGATAATCAAAGTACAATAAATCCTGGAGATGGAGAATGTCATGAGATTGATTCCTGACATCTGAAGATTTAGAGCTGATATCAAGAAGGCATCAAAGAGTGATTAACATATGGGTGAGACAGTGGGGGAAAAAATGCCGGGACCATTTAAGAACAGCGGGACGCTATGATAGAGCTTGAGTTGTTCTGAATGAACGACTTAATCATCTGTATTTATTGTGCGCTCCCACTTACAAATTGAGAAAACAAATTTGGGCCTGGCCATCTTGGGTCCCAGTGATAAAGAAGGAAATGAATGGCCTTCAATGATTAGGGTGAATTTGCACCATGTGATATTAATAATAAAGGAAGGGCCCAACCATCGCGTTCGAGAAAATTGCCATCTCCATAAATCCAACTCGAGAGAAAGTGCCCTAAATCTTTCCTTTGAGTGGTGTGAGTATAAATGGGCATTGGGCCCACCACCCCCAGAAATAATTTTTTAAAATCCCTTAATGATGACCCTCAGGGTTATGTCAGCAGACAGCTGGTGAAATTAGAAGCAGTCACAGCAGGCTGTTTTATCTTTCCAGAAATGTAAAGGGTTTGGGGATTTTTTTTAATTCATTCTCGGGATGTGGGCTTCGCTGGCTGGACCAACATTTATTGCCCATCCCAAGTTGCCCTTGAGAAGGTGGTGGTGAGCTGTCTTCTTGAACCGCTGCAGTCCATGTGGTGTAGATACACCCACAGTGCTGTTAGGAAGGGAGTTCCAGGATTTTGACCCAGTGATAACGAAGGAACGGCGATATATTTCCAAGTGAGGATGGTGAGTGACTTGGGGGAGATCTTACAGGTGGTGGTGTTTCCATCTATCTGGTGTCCTTGACCTTCTAAATGGTAGTGGTCGTGGGTTTGGAAGGTGTCGAAGGAGCCTTGGTGAATTCCTGCAGTGCATCTTGTAGGTTGTACACACTGCTGGTACTGTGCATCGGTGGTGGAGGGAGCGAATGTTTGGGGATTTGGTGGCAATCAAGCAGACTGCTTTGTCCTGTACGTTGTCCAGTTTCTTCAGTGTTGTGGGAGCTGCACTCATCCAGGCAAGTTGAGAGTATTCCATCACACTGCTGACTTGTGCTTTGTAGATGGTGGACAGGCTTTGGGGAGTCAGGGGGTGAGTTGCTCGTTGCATTATTCCTAACCTCTGACCTGCTCTTGTGGCCACAGTATTTATATGGCTAGTCCAGTTCAATTTCTGGTCAATGGTAACCCCCAGGATGTTGATAGTGGGAGATTCAGTGATGGTGATGCCATTGAACATCAAGGGGCAATAGTTGGATTCTCTCTTGTTGGAGATGGTCATTGCCTGACACTTGTGTGGCACAAATGTTACTTGCCACTTGTCAGCCCAAGCCTGGATATTGTCCAGGTCTTGCTGCATTTGGATATGGACTGCTTCAGTGTCTGAGGAGTCGCGAATGATGCTGAACATCCCCACTTCTGACCTTATGATGGAAGGAAGGTCATTGATGAAGCAGCTGAAGATGATTGGGCTGAGGACACTACCCTGAGGAACTCCTGCAGTGATGTCCTGGAGCTGAGATGACTGACCTCCAAAAACCGCAACCATCTTCCTTTGTGCTTTCACCTCTGGAGTTCAGCTCATTTGTCCACATTTGAACCAAGGCTGTAATGAGGTCAGGAGCTGAGTGGCCCTGGCGGAACCAAAACTGGGCGTCAGTGAGCAGGTTAAGCAAGTGCCACTTGGTACATGGTTGGTGACGCCTTCCATTAATTTACTGATGATCGAGAGTAGACTGATGGGGCGGTAATTGGCCGGATTGGATTTGTCCTGCTTTTTGTGTACAGGGCATACTGGGCAATTTTCCACATAGCCGGGTAGATGCCAGTGTTGTAGCTGTACTGGAACAGCTTGGCTAGGAGCACAGCAAGTTCTGGAGCACAAATCCTCAGTACTATTGCCAGAATATTGTCAGGCTCCACAGCCTCTACAGTATCCGGTGCCTTCAGCCATTTCTTGATATCACGTGGAGTGAATCGAGTTGGCTGATGACTGTAATTTGTGATTCTGGGGACCTCCTGAGGAGGCCAAAATGGATCATCCACTCAGCACTTCTGGCTGAAGATGCTTCAGCCTTATCTTTTGCACTGTTGTGCTAGGCTCCTCCATCATTGAGGATGGGGATATTTGTGGAGCCTCCTCCTCCAGTGAGTTGTGTAGTTATCCACCACCATTCACGACTGGATGTGGCAGGACTGCGGAGCTTAGATCTGATCCATTGTTTGTGGGATTGTGTATCCCTGTCTATGATTTGCTGCTTATGCTATTTGGAACGCAAGTAGTCCTCTGTTATAGCTTCACCAAGTTGACACCTCATTTTTAGGTATGGCTGGTGTGGCTCCTGGAACCAGGGTTGATCCCCTGGCTTGATGGTAATGGTAGAGTGAGGGATATGCTGGGCCATGAGGTTACAGATTGTGTTCAAGAACAATTCTGCTGCTGTTGATGGCCCCAAGTCTTGAGTTGCTAGATCTGTTCAAAATCTATCCCATTTAGCACGGTGGTAGTGCCACACAATACGACCGAGGGTATCCTCAAAGTGAAGGCAGGACTTCGTTTCCACAAGGAGTGTGCGGTGGTCACCCCTACCAATATTGTCACGGACATCTACGGCAGGCAGGTTGGTGAGGATGAGGCCAAGTGTGTTTTTCCCCCTTGTTGCTTCCCTCACCACCTGCCGCAGACCCAGTTTAGCAGCTATGTCATTTAGGACTTGGCCAGTAGTGGTGCTACCAAGCCACTCTTGGTGATGGGCATTGAAGTTCCCCACCCAGAGTACATTCTGCACCCTTGTCACCCTCAGTGCTTCCTCCAAGTGGTGTTCAACATGGAGGAGCACTGATTCATCAGCTGAGGGAGGGCAGTACATGATAATCAGCAGAAGGTTTCCTTGCCCATGTTTGACTTGATGCCCTGAGACTTCATGGGGTCCAGAGTCAATGTTGAGAACTCCCAAGGCAACTCCCTCTCCACTGTATACCACTACCTCTGCTGGGTCTGTCCTGCCGGTTAGACAGGACATACCCAGTGATGCTGATGGTGGCGTCTGGGACATTATCTGTAAGATATGATTCCGTGAGGGTGACTATGTCAGGTTGTTTGACTAGTCTGTGAGACGGCTCTCCCAATTTTGGCACTAGCCCCCAGATGTTAGTAAGGAGGACTTTGCAGGGTCAACAGGGCTGAGATTGCCATTGTCAGTTTCGGTGCCTAGGTTGATGCCCTGTGTTTGCGGTTTCATTCCTTTTTTGTGTCTTTGTCACAGTTTGCTATGATTTCAGAGTCAACCACATTGCTGTGGGCCTGGAGTCACGTGTAGGCCAGGTTTCCTTCCCTAAAGGGCATTAGTGAACCAGATGGGTTTTTACAACAATTGACAATGGCTCCATAGCCATCATTAGACTTTTAATTCTAAATTTTTTTTGTTGAATTCAAGTACCATCATCTGCCATGGTGGGATTTGAACCCAGGTCCCCAGAGCATTACCCTGGGCTTCTGGATTACTAGTCCAGCCATGATACCACCATGCTATCGCCTCCCTAAAATGACTTGACCATTCCACGGAGCTTATCCACTTTTTATGCACGTCCATTTATACTGTTAACAATCCCAAAGGACCCCTGACTCTTCCGAAGGGGTACTTGGACCTCTCCGAGTGGGTACCCTCCCTCTCCAAATAACTTCGGCAGCTTTGGGCCTTTTCCTAAAGATTCTTAAGCTCATGATTCATGTTTTGGACATCCCAATTACAAAAATTGTATCTGTTTGAAGTCAGCTGCATTTTCACATATGCAGCTACATCTGTGAACCACGAATGTGCAAATTACAACCTCCCCCCCCACCCCAGTGCCACTCCCACCCCTTCCAACGGGGTGAAAATGATGGGTTCTGGGCTCAGGGTGTGGACTTCCAGATCTGGGGCTCCATTGCTGTTCCCTTCTGGATTTGCAAATAATTGAGCCAAAGACTTTCATTTATATCATGCTTTTCATAACCTCAAGACATCCAAGGCACTTTATAGTCAATGAAGCACAGTAACAAGCATCATAACGAATTTGTTAAATCAATGGTTCTCAAACCTTTTTGATTAAAGGAGCCCTTTTCAAATGGATTAGTAATCACAGACCCACCATCTAAATTATACTAAACAATATTCCTAATGTGAAAAAGCTGTACTTAAAGACTATTTTAATAATGCTTTTTAATAATATTTTTCAGAAAGCAGACATTTACTTACAGATATCAGAGATACAGGTTTTGTGTTATTGACTGGGATGAAATAATTATTAATCAAGAAAACTTAGAAATCAGAATAGCATAAGGTTTCACTTCAGTTCAATGAACATGTTTGATAGACACAGTAACTAGTAAATTTAATAATCTACCTATACTGTCCTCACTGGAACTTCAGACCACTCAGTGCATTTTCCCCCAGTGTTTATCACAAAGTCAGCAGAAATCATTTACATTGTAAATTATCATACTGCTCGCAGCACCCCTCCATGCATGCTCTCATCCTCACAAGCAGCAAGCCGTAATCCATTCCCAATGTGCACCAAGTTTGCCTCCGGCCACCCCTCATTGGTTTATTCTGGACCATCTCCTGTGCTCTTCGTTAAAGGACAGAAGTAGCTAAACTAATTTCCTTGAAACACACCAGTTATATTGAAAGGTCCTTTCCTCTCCTCTCCATGTTTCTGAATCTTACTCTTTTACGCCTCAAAAATTGCTATGGGCTACCAGTGGTCCACAAATCCCAGTTAAAGAACCACTGTGTTAAGTAACAGACGAAATAATGTTATGAGTGCATTCATTATTTATAATATTTACTATATATATTGATGACTTAGATAAGGGAAATGAATGAACTATCACCAAATTTGCAGATGATACAAAATTAGGTGGGAAGGCAAGTGGTGAGGATGACACAAGGAGTCTACAGAGGGATATAGACAGGTTAAGTGAGTGGGCAAAAAAGTGGCAGATGGAATATAATATGGGAAAATGTGAGAAAATGTGGCAGGAAGAATAGAGGAGCTGAATATTATTTATATGGAGAAAGGCTGCAGAAAGTTGCAGCACAGAGGGATTTGGGAATCCTTGTGCATGAATCCCAAAAAGCTAACATACAAGTTCAACAGGTAATTGGGAAGGCAAATGGAATGTTGACCTTTATTTTAAAAGGAATGGAGTATAAAAATGGGGAAGTCTTGCTAAAACTATACAAGCACTAGTTAGACCACATCTAGAATACTGTGAACAGTTTTGGTCCCCTTATCGAAAGAAAGATATACTGACATTGGAGACAGTCCAGAGAAGGTTCACTAGATTGACTTCATGTATGGAGGGATTTTCTTATGAGGGGAGGTTGAGCAGGTTGGGTCTGTGCTCATTGGAGTTTCGAAGAATGAGAGGTGACCTGATTGAAACATATTGGGCAGAATTTTTCCCTTGGTGGGCGGGCTCAGCAGGGGCGGGTGGGGACGGTCGGGAAGCCACCCGCAATCGGCACCAGACTGCGATTTCACACTGGCGGGCCAATTAAGGCCCATGCAGCGTGAAATACGAGCGTTAGCGCTGAGCGCTGCCTGTGCAGGCGTGGGGAAGGGTGGGGGGAGAGGGTGCACGGGCCGAGTGTGAACTTCACACATGCGCGCGAGTGAGCGCTTCATAATTTCCAAGGCACAGAACTGCATCAGGGAGATGAAGAGATATGAAAAAAGTATAATTTACAAAATGTAATGGAACATGTTCCCTCATGCGACTCTGTCACATGAGCAGAGACACGTTATTAATGAACAATTAAAGTTTTTATTTTATTTTTATTTGCTTTTGGAAACCTCATCCCACCTGTGGATGAGGTTTCCAAAAAAATACAAAGGGTGCTTGGTCTTTTTGCCTGCCCTCCAACCATAAGGTTGGACGGGCAGTGAAAAATGTATGTTAATTGATTACTTAATCGCATTAACAGGCCTTTTAATTGTCAGCGGGTACACTGCCGGCTCCGGTGCATGCCTGCCGACTGAAGTGTCGCGTGACTGCGCGTTGATGTCGGCACACTCAGCCGACGTCAATGAGCATCATTTCACACGCGAGTGGGTTGGGCGCGCACCTGCCTGCTGAACGAAAATTTCTGCCCGTAAGATTCTTAGGGGGTTTGACAGGGTAGATGCTACGAGATTGTTTCCCTTTGTGGGAGAGTCTTGAACCAGAGGGCATAATCTCGGAGTAAGGGGCTGCTTATTTAGAACAGAGATGAGGAGAAACTTCTTCCCTCAGACGGTAGTCAATCTGTGGAATTCTTTACTGCAGAGGGCTGTAGAGGTTGGATTGTTAAGTATATTCAAGGCTGAGACAGACAGATTTTTAATCAGTAAGGGAATCAAGGGTTATGGGAAAAAGGCAGGAAAGTGGAATTGCGGATTATCAGATCAGCCATGATCTCATTGAATGGCGAGCAGACTCGATGGGCTGAATGGCCTACTTCTGCTCCTATATCTTATGGTCTTATGGTCTAAAGCAATGCAATTTCAATCCAATGATTTTTTGACTTTTAGCTGAAATTGTTCTATTTTATAAATAAATATGGATACTAAAGCCACCATACTAAATTAATTTGCCCATTCCCAAAAAGATTTAAACTTTTATTGAAAACGTCTGTTCTGATATATAAATTGAATTCCTAATAAGAATGTTATTTGAGACTTTCACAGTAAGAGGCCAACAACCCAATTTCTGTAGCCTAAATTGGTTCCTGTCATGTCTCCAATAGGCATACTATTTGAACTAGTCTTATGTCAGTTTCATTTACAATATTCCAAGGTTCGATATTTTAAGTTCAATTACATGCAATAGCAAGGGAGCAGAAAAGTAACTTAAGGCCATCTCACTGCTGTTCATTAGTACATGCAGCGGCTTTTTGCAATGTTAAATGAGGCAAGTGCTGATACCGAATGGAGCATATGTACAAGACACTCTACCACGAATATGTCATCAGTAGAGATGTAAGCCAATGCACAGAATTGTTACATATTCAGGCAAAAAGGAACTGATCAACCTCAAATGTCCTTTGGGGATAAGTCATTATTAAGGATACATCACAGTTTATGTGTTTGTGTGCATGCCCTGCATGTGCGTGCCTACATCTGAGGCAGGTAGGAGTGAATATCACAGTATCATCTCCTCAAGCAACTGACTACAATCAGGAGCATGACCTGTAATTCTGATCTTCATATTATAAAAACGCACTGGAGACAGTGCAAATGGAATTTACAAGCGTGATACCAGAACCAAGGAATTATAACTATCAGGAAAGGCAAAATAGACTGTGCCCCTTTTCTCTAGAAAATAGAAGACTTAATGATAACCTAATAGAGGTCTTTAAAATTATGAAGGGGTTCGATAGGATGGACATAGATAAAATGTTCCCAAGACTAGGTACTATAGTATAAGATGGTCACTAATGTAAATTGTTTATTAATTGTGTTTATTTGTATGCAGCTGATGGGCTTTAATCAGTGATTCCTTGAATCCCCATAAACAGACACAGGCTGAAACTGTGGTGGTTGGGTTAGGAGGTGTATGCTTGTAATGTGTAACTGTGAATAAATATATAAATCTGGAAAGATTGGCTTCAGTTCTATTCTTCACCAAATGGCTTTCTGGAACAAAACAACTAAGCCAAGAAAGAATTCAGGAAAAAACTTTTTAACCTAGAGAAAGGTTAGAATGTGGAATTTGCTACTGCACAGAGTAGTTGGGGTAAATAAAACAAATTGATTTAAGGGGAATCTAGATAAAGAAGTGAGGCAGAAGGGAATAGAAAATTGTGCTGATATGGTTGGGTGATAAGGGTGGAGGGAGCCTTAATGGAGCTTAAAAATCAGCAGGTACCAGTTTAGCCAAATGACCTGTTTCAGTGCTGGAAATACAATGTAGTTCTATGTAGTTGATTGCAGTGCCCCACTGTTTCTATGGCTGAGATAAGCCAATTTGGTAATGTCCAGGAATCAAGTCCTGATGGTCTACAGTATTATGGAGAGGGGAGGGAGGCAAAACTAAACTCTTTTATTTTTCTCGCCATCTGTCCATAAGCTGTGGTGTTTCCCCAAACCCTCTGTTTGTGAGGTCAATGTTTAAAGTGGCTCATGACAAATTCTCTTTAGGGTTACATCAGAAGTATAGTTTATTCACATATTCAAACCTGGGAACTGGTTGCAACTTCATACATACATACAAACACACAATAAGAAGATAGGAAAAAAGAGCTTTTTACAACTTTGAAGAGCTTAAAAGAAAAGCAACACAGATATGGACATCAGTTCACATGATTGCCAGAGTCCAGAAAGTCAGAATCTAGTGAGGGTTCCTTTATGGAAGACTTACAGTACAAGAAGATTCAGCTAGCTGAAGCAGGAGTTGCAGAATTCTTTTAAATTGATGGCAATGCAATGAGATCAGGTTGGTATACAGAGACTTGGTCTGCTCGGCAGGCGATGGCAGGAATCTTCCAGAGAAGCAGGCTTAGACTTGATGGAGGCTGTTGGTCAGACTGGACCCCTGCTTTGATGTTTGCAGGTTGGAGTTTAAACAGCAGATTGAGTTGCGAGTCTAGAAATGTAATACTAAAACTTTCCAAAGGCCAGAAGCTCAGATCATGTGATGTTGCCCATTAATGAGTCAGCTGAAGACTAACAAGCACTTTCTGTGCCTCTGGTCAAAATCCACTGTTCACCTTAGGAGATAGGTGGTGGCTTTTAGCGCATCTGCGGGTATAATGAGTTTTGACGGATCTCCCTTTGTTATAGAACCAGGCTAGTGAGACAGATCATCTGCTGGTCCCTAGTTTCGTTGGGTGTAATGTGTCCGCACAATGAGAGATGTGAGATTCCATAAAGATGAGCTTTTGTCCTGTAATTACTGTTGGACATTCCAGAAACTGTAGCCAACTTGTGAATCATGTAGGAGCCATCTTTTGGTTCAGCAAAATCCACTTTTAAATAAGCAAAAAGGTGAGGTTTGATTTAAACAGCTTATGATCTCTTTCACGCCTTAAGGACATGACAGCAGTGATTTTACCCACTGGGTCAATGGGGCAACAGAGATATATTTTTGAGATGAGGTAGATTCTATATTGGGCCTTTTGAAACATGGCTTATGTTTGTTTGATGCTGACTTTGCGTGTCAACTTGCCCAGCATAAAGATATCTTACCTTGAAGAGTTTAAAACTTTACAAACTAAAATAAGAACTATAAGTATACTTCTGATGCACTTCTACAGTCTATTGACAGATAGAAGACCAAGGGCAGAATCATCCCAGATTTGCACAAAGTGCGATAGCGGATGGGGAAAAAGTCCTTTTACCCACTGGTCGCAATAGTGGGCTTTCGTACTGTATCGTACCATTCCCGCCTCGTTAATTATGCAGCCACAGGAAGCACACCGTCTCACTGGCGGGCAGCCTCCAATTTGCCCGCCACCCCGTTACCTCGCTGCTCCCTCACATAGGGCACCATATTTAAACTGCAGCTGCGTGCACACTTCTCAATGCTTGCAGTCCAGGACTGCTGCGGTGAAGGCCCCTAAAGCCAAGAGGAGTGTAGCCCCCTCCCACCCCCCGATTCAGTGACGCATCCCTGGGATGCCTTGTGGATGCCGTGGAGCCCCGCCGTAATGTCCTCTACCCCCGCTCTAGCCGCAGGAGGCCTATCAGCCACACCACTCCGGCTTGGTAGGCGGTGGTCAGAGGTGGTCAGTGCCAATGCTGCAAACAAGAGGTCAGCCAACCAGTGCAGAAAATGGATGAATGATCTCAGCTGTGCTGCCAGGGTAAGGTTTATCGCTGTTATCACTCTAAACTCACACAACTCACAAGACCATCACACATCTATTGGCACCTCACTCACTGCCGGCTCATGGGAAATACCCCCACTCATTTCACCCACACATTCACATCTCCATCTGGCCTCATCTCCTCTGGAAACTGCCTCCTCAGCCCTCACCATCTTGAGGCCACTTGCACAGATCAACATGTGCTCCCACACACACCCTGGGATACCCCTCTTCCCCAGACAGCCCTCGCACTGCAGCCTCTTCCCTTGCCTGATGCCACTTCTCCCCCTTTCCCAAGAAAGCCCTAGCCCTGCAACCTTACAGCTGGTCTGGTAGGTAGAGACCTGACCATGAACCCCATAAAAATGATATGGCGCTGCCTGTGAAGCCTAGCATTGGGGATCACGAGTGCTGCCCGAAGCAAGTTAGGCAAACAAACCTCGAAGTCCCGAGAAAAGTGCTGCTCACGAGGTGTACGTCACTTATGTACAATTGTGTAACACATCAGTGAGCAATCATGCCAATGTGCCCAGATGATCCAGCATGGGGGGATGATTCTGGTGAGCAGGGCTTATAATGAGGTGCTAAAGTATTGAAATTAGGTTCCTGATGTGCGGCGGAGGGAAATGCGGCCTGCCATCGACGGGTGGAACGGACAATCACAAATTGGTTTAATGACGGCATGAAAGCAAATTTTGGCCTAGAGTTTGCAACCTTCTACCCAATAACATTAAAGATATCATGTATACAATAATTGTACAAATGTAAAAACTGGTTGCTGTGACTGGAGTAATAATGCTGGAGAAGCATGAGTTTCCATAGCTAATTGAGAATCTATCCTATTATTACATGTTGGTATATATAATCTGGAAGCTTGTGCTTAAATGGGCTGAAGGACTTTTTTATTGAAACCTATCTTGTGATCTACCCATGTGACCATTTGCAGGGAATTTGTTTTCCTTAGACTCAGTTACTCTCATAACTGTATTTTAATACGCATTTGTCTGGCAGAAAGCTTTGCAGGGATCACGTCAAAGAAATGCTTTTAAACCATGCTTGTATTAGCCCTAAAGAGGCTTTTGCTTTGCCTCAATGAAGTGGTAAAACCAAAGGCTGGGTTTGTAAATGTAAATCTCCTCCCATTGCCACACACAAAGCTAAAGTGTGCATTTTCACAGGCGCTGCACCATTCTCCATGCAGAAGCTGTTAATATAAATACACTGCTACTCGGGGCTCAGATTCATTCAGCCTCCCTCTCATTGTCATGTTTTGGACATGGTTCAGTAAAATAAAGGGGGTTTGTTAAGACTGGTATAAATACAGCACCATGTGCCATGCAAGAACCACCCACAACAAGATTGTACCAGCTCCTGTCTTAACCAGTCTCACTGTTCATACAGCAGAACCATATTTGAGTCAAATACACCTAAAATCAAATTCATGGCATATTTCACAGGCTAATCCGCTAATTTAATAATTTAAATTAATTCACATTTTGTGAAACCTAATCATTGCAACCACAAAGGCCTTCATTTTAAAATCTATACTTAGCCACTTATTTTAATATATAATGGGGGTAAATTTTGTAAACAAGATGTCCACAGAAGGTACATTGGCGGAACAGGACAAGCCGTGAGGAAATTCAACCCTTACCACCCACACACTGGCACACCCCCACACTATACTACCCCCATGTCGCACTATCTAAGCACAGATGCATAGAAAAACTGCACATGAGTTTCAAGGGACCCCTGAATACTTATTTAACCAAACTTAACGCTGGACTTATATTCCATATGGTGTCAAGTTCAAGCCGTTTGAGAGCAACCCCTTCAGAAGGTCATGCAGCACTTTTCTCATGAGTTAGGTCAGCACCAGAACGAAAGTTATACCAGAAAATTAGGTCAGGAATTTTCTCAGGTCTGCCCCCGCTCCATCGCAGTAACTTTGCTGGATGTTCAACAGGAAGCCTGTCTACATCCCGAGGAAATTCTCAGCTTTAATGTTGCTGGGATGCAGTACTCACACACTATATAATATTTACTTTAATTGTGGTCCAGCAGTATCGTAAAATCTTCCAGATCAGAGCGCATATACTGTAATTTACATTCTTGTTGAAAGCAGACAAAAAATGTGTTGTAAATTTTTATTAGTTGGAAACTGTTTGGCCAAGAAGCTGCTGATCTGAAAATGTGGGTTAAATGTTTTCTGGCAATAAATCAATGTGGTAATTCAAACTCAGAACCTTTGGGTTGGTATGGTTCAGGTTTCATTTCATATTTTGGTTTTGTGATGTGAAAGACATGTTTGTCTTTTGTAATGGAGGCACCTTTTCTTTCACATAACTTCTGTAAAATGTATTGGAGAAAATGATTGTCATAGTATGTTTGACCATTGTTGCACAAACTGGACTTTACAAGACCCTTATTTTTTTTTTATTATGCGTTCATGTGGGCATCGCTGGCCAGGCCAGCATTTAGTAACCATCTCTAGTTGCCCTAGTTCAGATGGCATTCAAGAGTCAACCACATTGCTGTGGGTCTGGAGACACATATAGGCCAGACCAGGTAATGACAGCAGATTTCCTTCCTTAAAGGACCTGAGTGAACCAGATGGGTTTTTACAACAATCGACAATGGTTTCATGGTCATCATTAGACTTTAAATTCCAGATTTTTACTGAATTCAAATTCTACCGTCTGCCATGAGCATTACCCTGGGTCTCTGGATTACTAGCTCTATTTTAAAATGCCTCCTTTAACTTAATGTAAAATTGGGAATTCCAGAAGCCCCTCAGCATGAAGACAGGCCTAAGTGGTGTGGGGGGGTTTGCCATGGGCATGAAACTGAAACAGAAACTATTAAACCCAAGTGACAGTTTTCACACCTTTCTGCAGTTACTCACATATAGCTGCTTTTGTGAGACATGGACACAGAAAGAGAGACAATGCAACCAATGCTGTGAAGAGCAGGAAAAGACTGTTTTTGTGTTAGCAGTAAGGGTGCTGGTGCAAGCTGATTCGCTGTTTGAAAAGAAGAAGGTAGAACAAATGGGGCTTTTGGAAATTTAAGGAATAAAGTGTCTCTGATGTGGGCCTCGCTAGTGGAAATTGGTTCTGGAATATTCAGTTGAAGTGGAATTATTTTTGAAGGACACTGGAAGATTCAACCTGGTGTGGCAGGGAGAAGTGAACCTGCTTGGAAGCTGCAAGTAACTTGATCTTGTAATTCTATATTATTATGAAATCCATTTTTTTCTGAGTCTCTGTGTGCTAAGTTATCAGTCTGTGGAGATTATAACTTTTAAGGTACAGGATGTTCCACTGCTTGTTACACTTGTTCCTACCTAGTAACAGGGGCAGGACCCTGTTGGAGTGTTGCGACAGGTCACCAGATCAGTTCAAGGGTCAGTGGGCAGTCAGTCTTTAGTCAGTCAACCAGCAATTATCACAGGTGAGGAACAAAAACAAGGGACAGCAACAAGTTCCAGATAATATAGAAGGAAAGCAGAAAAACAGGCTCCAAGTTAGAGAAAGGGCTTCAGGGAGCTGACTTTCAGTGAAGTAGGCTCGAGAGAAGCCCAGAAGATCCACAAAGGCAACCAAAGGTCGGTGACTCGGTGTTGTGGGCCGTGGGGGCATACGGACCCCTTTGGAGCAGTAGTGTTCCTCTAGGCATGGCAGAAGAGCTGAAATTGTGCTTGTCAGCTAGTATTTGAGTGTACTCGGTAATCCAGAGAAATTAAATCTTGGAAGGTGATATTGAAACCCTGCAAGGTGGGCTGTCGTTAAAGCTGTCCAAGTTGGCGTGACTGGAGAGAATTCCAAGGCAAGATCTTTGATTGTGAAGATGGGAAACCTTTGTGAAAGAGACGAAGCTTCAGTGAGATTGATTGACTCACATGTGACTAACGTCTGGGTGAGTTGTTGAGAAATTCATGGAATCTGTTTTGATCGCATCTGTCATATATTGTGTAGTGTGGTGTAGCTGACCATAGTTTGCCTGTTAATTCACATGTACTTCATACTTACCCTGATTGTTAGAGTATAAAATAGATATTATAAATTGTTTTGTCTTTCTAACCTTGTATCATTATGTTTATTTTAGTTCAAAACCTGTGGAATCTTATGACTTTATTCAGTTAGTAAGTGTCTTGGTCTCAAACTTTGTCTACTTTAAACAAAATGTTATTGGTCCCTAACCAGATCTCACCAACAACTTGGGGTCTGGCTAAGGATACTAACAATATATGTGCCAGAAGTACGATGCACAGCGAAAGGAGTTGTAAGATGTATTCTAATTGCGTTAATTAATTAATGTAAAAGTACCTGTTCTTTAGTGCAGTATTAGTGTTTGATCTATATCGATTTTTGTTTGTTTGTTCCAGGAAAAGTGTTAAAACATGACATCTTGCCCTTCAGTTTATTTTCATTGGTTGCTGGGAAATTCACCTCATTTTTAAAAGTTATTGATTTCTATGGATATCATAACACTATAAGGGGTTTTAAAGCCAAACTCAATCCTAACCTCACCCAGTACTTCCAAATATTGACCTTTCAGTGGGTTTATTGAAGATAGTTGGAAGCGGGACCCATGGTTTTGCCATGTACCCTACATTGGTAACACTGGAGCCAGTTGTAAAGCCCAAGTTAAGATGAGATAACCTAGTACTAAATATAACCTCAAGACTGAGGACTTCACTACCTTTATGGATTAGTACCAAAACACACAGTGGCTTTGTTCACAAGCCATGGAAGGCCCACACCCTCCTGACAGCTGTCACAAATGTAAGGGATAACTTTGTAACCTTGGCAGCTGGGGATCTTCACCTGACAGTACTACATGTGGGAAGTTTGGGCATGCACTGTGGATGACTATATAATTCAAATTTCTTAGGTCTACTGTCATCATGTAAAGCTCCCAGCCAGGAAAGGAAATTCAAATAATTACTCCCTGACTGAAGGTAAGGTAGAATGATGAGATGCTCTGAAATGTGAGTATCTCATTCTATTCTTAGACAGCAATTTATAAATGTTGCAAAGACCAGAAAACATATTTTCATACCACCTGCTTCTCTTTAATTCTCTGCTGCAATATCATCTACACTTGATTCCTTGGGCAGGATTTCTGCAGAGCCAGGCTGACTAGAGGCCAATAAAAGTGGTGGGCAGGACCAGAGTATAGGATTCCCACCCCCATTCCTGGAGCCAGCAATTTTTGCTGGCATGGGATAAGCATGCAGGTAGCAAGCCCACATACTGAACTCCTGACCTGGCCAAATCTCGTAACCTCCCACAATTCTGTTGGAGTCGAACCAGCTTCTTGAGGACCCATGGTCCACAGCTCCTCAGAGGAGTTGGAACCATAGTCTGGATTTGGGAACCTTTTGAAAGGTAAGCTGAAAAGATCTTACCCATGCCACCCATGCCCCTTCCATGCTGTCCATGTCCTCTCCATGCTTCCCATGACCATTCCATGCCCTCCATGACCCCCAAACATCTTCCAAAGCATCCCTGCATCCTTCATGCCCTCTCACCCAGTTTGCATTATAGAACCAATGAGACATATAATAAAAAAGACAAGCCTTGAAATGCACTTTAAAAAACCCAGTCAAAAATCTGCTTTGAAAGAACTGCTGCTCTTACAACACTATAAAAGTGTCAATCAGACAGAGCCATTATAATATCAATAACAGAAGCTTTACCTCACTTTACATCCCTTAATCTAGTCCAAATAAACATAAAGACATTGAAAGGAATAGTTCGAAGGAATAATAAATTATTATAATCTCACAAAGATGTCAATCAATCAAAATAAGTACACCACTTCCACCCGTGAAAGCAGACCACTGATGAGCGAATCCATTAGAGTGTCTTGGAGCTCAGCCAAGCATTCATAATGAGCCCATCTGTGTCAACAGAAACAGCTGTTCAGGCATAGATTTGTTCAACAATAACAGAAAATGCTGGAAAAACGCAGCAGGTCTAGCAGCATCTGTGGAGAGAGGAACAGAGTTAACGTTTCAAGCCCATATGACCTTTCTTCAGACCCTTCTTCAGTTTGTCCAGATGGCCTTATTATGAGGGGGTGTGCATGGTGAGGGTTAGAGGACCTAACATGCTTTAGTGCAACTGGGATGAATTCCTAGGGAACCAAGGCGTGCCTTCTAACCACCCGACCTCGGCACTTGCTGCCTCCATGCCCATATCTGAACTGCTTCCGGAGTCAGCAGGCTGTCTCCATCCAGCCCCCGCATCCCTGAATCGAAAATAGTGCATGCAGCGGCAATTATCAAGGAGACAGATCTGCTGAGTCAGGAAGTTTTTTGACTCGAGCTTCCAGGCTTGGTGGCAAACATCCAGCCCCTATTGTCACATTAAAACGTGAACCAAAGGCAGGATAGGAGCAAAATAGGATGATGACCATTGCTTGAGTTCTGAAGCATTAATCAGATGAATATTAATCAAAGAGAATGGTTATTTTTCATGAAAGATATGAATCCCATACTAGTGTCACAGGCTGGGATAATGCGACCTAGAGTTCTTTTTTTGCTGAGTGTCAATTGTCTCACCAAATGATGTTTCCATTGCCTCCCCTCTGCCTTAGGGATATACACAAAGCATAGCTTGTATACGATATATATAACACTCAACCTATGCTGAATTCTAGCTGCAAGAAATGTATGGACTAACATTTCAATGACCTTCAGCTGTGTCTCAAATTGCTTTCCCAACATACAGTTTCCATAAAGTGGAAGATAGAGTTAAGGTAATAATTTATGGCCTACAATTTGTTTCAATCCTATTTTTACATTGAAAAAGTCATATAAAATACATTTTGAGATGTTTACTACCAGTTTTCCGATTTAAGTTTTTAACAGCTGTTTATTGTGACTGCTCTGCTGCCCAATAAATTGCACATTTTCTCAAATAAGGCTGAGGCCTGTGTCAGCTGATTGGGAAGAGCATTAGCTGATCTTGTCAAATGTCTAAATGTTCACTGTTGTTCGAGTTGGTTCCTGTACAAACATAGGCAAGTGAATCAACAATCCTGTACTCCCAATATGGAATAGAATCAGTGATCTGGAGGTGGCATAGCTACACTCACAGAGTTAGGGCTATAATATTGAAGCAACAATTCTATGGCCCACTGGAATAAAGGATGCCGAGTCACCCTTCGGTGCACTGATGCTCTTGCACCAAATTGCATCAAAATATTTTGTACATACAATATTTTGTTTTGGTTAACACAGCGTTATGTAAATAGTAACTTGGTGGTACAGAACTTGAATGTTGCTGAAAGGAGAGACATGTTGGTGAAGGTTTCATCTTGCACTCATCAGGACAAATGCAAGAATGCCAAAATTCGTGCAACAATTTGTGATTCAGGAGGAAAGCTTGTTTATTGTTTGGCAAGTCGTCTCTGATGGGCTGAGGCACTGCCATGGAGAAAGCAATGGGGAACTTGCTTCTTCAAGCTCCTGTGTAATTCAAAAAAAGTGTAAAGCTTGAATATATTCCTTTTGTTTGCAAGGAATAGGCCCCTGTGTATGAATATATGTCACTTGTAGCAGGCGTAAATGAGCCGTGTTAAGAGCTCGAATGATCATTCTAAATTGGATAAAAGCAAAAAACTGCGGATGTTGGAAATCCAAAACAAAAACAGTAATACCTGGAAAAACTCAGTAGGTCTGGCAGCATCTGCGGAGAGGAGCACAGTTAACGTTTCGAGTCCGTATGACTCTTCAACAGAACTAAGGAAAAATAGAAGAGAGGTGAAATATAAGCTGGTTTTAAGGGGTAGGGGGGGTGGAACAAGTAGAGCTGGATACAGGGCCAGTGATAGGTGGAGATAACCAAAAGATGTCTCAGACAAAAGGACAAAGAGGTGTTGAGTGTAGTGATATTATCTAAGGAATGTGCTAATTAAGGGTAGAAAGCAGAACAAGCAAAGTACAGATAGCCCTAGTGGGGGTGGGGTAGGGTGGGGTGAAGGAATCAAAAAAGGCTAAAAGGTAGAGTTAAAACAATGGATGGAAATACATTTAAAAATAATGGAAATAGGTGGGAAAAGAAAAATCTATATAAATTATTGCTCTCATGCCCACATGTCCGTCCTTGGCCTGCTGCAATGTTCCAGTGAAGCTCAACACAAACTGGAGGAACAGCACCTCATCTTCCGACTAGGCACTTTACAGCCTTCCGGACTGAATATTGAGTTAAACAATTTTAGATCATGAACTTTCTCCCCCATCCCCACCCCCTTTCCGATTTACCCCCCACCTTTTTTTTTCCAATAATTTATATAGATTTTTCTTTTCCCACCTACTTCCATTATTTTTAAATGTATTTCCATCCATTGTTTTATCTCTACTTTTTAGCCTTTTTCGATTCATTCACCCCACCCCACCCCCACTAGGGCTATCTGTACCTTGCTTGTCCTGCTTTCTACCCTTAATTAGCATATTCCTTAGATAATATCACCACCTCCAACACCTCCTTATCCTTTTGTCTATGACATCTTTTGGTTATCTCCACCTATCACTGGCCCTCTATCCAGCTCTACTTGTCCCACCACCCCCTCAACCCCTTAAACCAGCTTATATTTCACCTCTCTTCTATTTTTCCTTAGTTCTGTTGAAGAGTCATACGGACTCGAAACGTTAACTGTGCTCCTCTCCGCAGATGCTGCCAGACCTACTGAGTTTTTCCAGGTATTTTTGTTTTTATTCTAAATTGGATGTTAGTGTAGCTATTAACACACTCAGCAATTGCTGTCTAAGCATGGAATCTAACAGTAGATGGTTTGTTTTGGGTTTTGCAAGAATGGACTTGTTGAGTATGGCCTGTACTTCTACACAATTGAGCAACATTGTCTATGAATTTCAGTGCCAGTGCAATGCGAGGTATGTAGGCTGTACATACCAACTATTGGCTGATCAAATCAAAAGCATGTTCCTTCGGTTGTTCATAATAGGCAGAGTATAATCCAATGCTGGCAGGGCTGAGGCCATGGTCAGGGGTAAAACCATTGAAGTCGAAAGTATACCTATAACTAACCTTCCTTCTCAAATTCCACTTCCACCTCAATCCACAATCTCTTCTGATTTACAAGCTACAGATGGTATAAGCATGGGCCTCTTGTTTTCCTCTCCCCAACCCTCAACCCTCCTGGCCACCCCGCCCCCCAAGCACCTTCCCTCACTGTAACCCTATCCTTGTACCTTTATCCTTTCAGATACCCAAGAACTGGAACCTGGCCAGGCAGTGGTGGAAGAGGACAAGGTGGAAGTGCAGGAAGACAGTGATGTAGGAGGAACCCTGACCCTCACTCTGACACTTGCAGCCACCAGCTCAGATATTGATATTGCACATGCTTTAGAGGAAAGCATAGAGGCAGGGTCTACATGTGATAAGACACTGGGCATGACTGGTCTGCAGCCAGGGCAGGGGACCAGGGTAACCACAGTAGCAGCTCACTGGAGGGTGTGGTCACATAAGAATTCTGCTGCAGGATTCAGATGAGCACTTCAATGGGATGGCATTCAAAACCAGGTTGATGAGCATGCACAACAAAAATTTTGGTGCATTGAGTCAGCCTGCCAGAAAACTAGCTATCACTGTCAAGGAACACTGAGGAATCTCAGGAGGCACAATTTTGGCACAAGGCTTTGCACAGAGCTTGGAACCCAATGTAGAAGTGGTGGGCAAAACCATTAGCACACATGCAGACCCGATCATAATGCAAGCTCTGAGGGCCAATGTCTCAGCTTCCATTGCAGCACATGCAGAAGCCACCGAGCATCTTGATGTTACAGTGGAAGCTAAGTCTGAAATTATGTAAGATCAGTTTGTCTCCATGCAAACCCAGGTTGCCATCATGGCTATGGATACTGTCAGGATCAGAAGACATGAAGAAAAATAGATATGTCTATATCACCCTGCTTACTTTATGAACTTAATACTTTTTTAAAAATGGACAACTGGCTAGACTGGTAAAATGGCCACTGCTAACCACCTGATGGTAGTTCTGGAAATTTCTGAGCTGTTTAAAAATGGACAAAGGTTAACACATGTGACACTCCTTACATTGTATAAACATTCCAGCCAAGCCAACACAAAGGATAGTAGATGAGACATCTGCACCAGCCAGCTATGGACAAAGGTAGAGCTATTTGTGACTCCTCATCTCCAACATTGTGCTAATGGTTCTACAGTTATCTGCTCAAAACATAATGGGTTTTACCAAGGGGCCTTGTTAGCTAAATAGCTCGACCAGAAACCACCCTGTCACATGGCCAAGACTTGAGCTGCCTGAATTGCTTTAATTATTTAGCTTTTGGATTTTATCTACAGTCACCTTTTAATATCAGAAGAGAAACAGGACTCCAGGCTCTGCCTGCCATTTACTGCCTAACAGAACAGCAACAGAACTAGGGCTCTCTCCAGGTTTTAAATTATCTGGCCCTCATCTATACTGTGTACTACTGGAACATCAGAACTTCTGTAGCTGTGCCTAGGAGACTAATTCATCTTTATGTGCCTTCTCCCATCGTGGAAGTCATCGCTTCTCGAAACATGGATCAACCTGCAAAAGTTTGAGCCTGCTAACAGCTGAAGGAATGCATCATTGGACTTTTTGATTCTGGACTCTGAACTCACGCAAAACCATAATTCTTATTTTTATTGTGGTCTCTGCCCTGTATCCCTTTCTTTCCCTTATCCCTCTTTTATTGTTTGAATGCAAAAAGGGGCAGACATTACGAAACCCCTTCCCACACTCTGTGTGTGTGTAAAATAAACTATTTGCGGAATCGTGCCAGGTTTGCACGAAGTGTGGTAGCGGGCAGGTAAGACGACGTTTTACCTGAAGGCCGTGATGTCAGATTTTCATGCCATAAAATCCCAAGCCCGCCACATTACTTATGCATTCCTAGGAATTTCGTGGCAAACGGGCTTTCATTCACCAGCCACGGCATCACCTCGCTGCTTCATCACGCCGGGTGCCACATTTAAAGTTCAGCCAGGTGCAAAGTCTCAGAACTTCCAGCCCATGACTACTGCAGGTGAGATGTCCACGAAAGGCAAAAAGACTGCGGCTGCCAGGTTTAATGATGCATCATTGGAATGCCACTTAGATGTCATGGAGGCCCGCCATGATGTCTTCTACCCCTGGTCTAGCCGCAGGACTGGCAGTGGCATTACCAATCCAGCATGGCAGGCAGTGGCAGTGGTGGTCAGTGCCAATGCTGCACAGAAGAGGTTGCCATCCAATGCAGATAGAGGATGAATGATCTCGTCCATGCAGCCAGGGTATGGCAACCATCTCATCAGTCTAAACTCACAGACTCAAGCCCATCACACATTCACTGGCATCTCAATTACTGCCAGCTCAAGGGACATCACCATCCATTCTCACACATATACCCTCACATGTCCATCTGGCCTCATCTCCTCTGGAGACTGCCTCCTTGGCCCTCACCATCTTGAAGCTACTTGCACAAATCAACATGTGCCCCCACACACACCCTGGGTTACCCTCCTTCCCCAGTACGTCTCTTGTCCTGCAGCCTCTTGCCTTGTCTGAGGCCACTTGTTCCCCTTCCCCAAGCAAGACCTTCTTACCCTGCAGCTAGTGAAAAGCCACCCAGTTATGGCTGGTTTGGCAGGTAGAAACCTACCTGTGAGTCCCCCTAAAAGTGATGTGATGCTGTCTGTGAAGCCCGGCTCTGATGTCTGTGAGTGCTGGCCAAAGCAAGGTAGGCAAACAAATCTTGAGTCCCGAGCGAAGTTCAGTCCACCAGGTGCACATCGCTTCTGTGCTGTTGTGAAACACGTTGGCGTGTTTTCCCGCTGATGTGGGCAGACGATCCAGCAGGGGGGGGAATGAGTTTAGTGGGCTGGCCTAATAATGCTATGCTGATGTATCATTATGAGATTCTTGACATCCATGGTGTGAAACGTGACCCAGCATCCATGGGCTGAGCGGACAAATGCAAACCGGTTTCACGCCATTGTGCAAACAATCGCACCATATTGTCCACTCACACCACTGAATATGCCTGACGCCGGTAAGCATGGAAAACCGCAGCCTATTCTTACTTTTACCTCATCTCAAGTTTGCTGTGGGGTTATTCGTAGAGGATTGGATCACTCCAAACTGAAGGGTTGGGGAAAATACGCCACCGCTTATGAAGTGAAAAATCAAAAATCAAAAACATCTTTCTGTTTACAGATGGATAGTGAGTGGAAAAATCAGGGCTGTTCTAAATTAAGCACCCTTCTGTGCTTAACAATGCCATTGTTCAAAGTGGTTTGCAGGATTTCACAGCAGATCAGCATTCTACCCTCCAATAGATTATTTGGTTTACTGACGCGTGCCCTTGGGATGTATCTGTAGCTCCATGGAGTCTGCTGTTCTTTATGAGGATGACAGCATTTGGCCTCCCACAGCTGTCACTTCGCCTGTGCCCTTGCTGTTGCCTGTCAGCTAGCCAGCTCAGACTGCTGTCATTCATGCCAAGAAAGTGCAGTCCAAAGTTGGATCTTCTGGGGGTAGACTTAGTCAATGTCAACCTCCAAGAGCATCTGCAGTCTTCTCTATAGAAAGTCAGCAGACTTCTGCTAGCCATGTTGTAGCCACTGGGGTAGCACTGCACAAAAGCACTAGGACAGTCAAAGGTATACAGAAGAGAGGCGCTAAGGGAACACACAAGGTGCTTAGTTTATATTTGTATGCAAAATGACATGGCTAAATTTATAAATTTGGTTTAGAATATTTGTTTTGTGGTAGCCTTTATTTTTGAATTATGGTCAAGTGAATGATGTGATGCTCAGTGACAGAGAGAAGGTAAAGATGGGACTGCTGGAGACTGCTGGGTGAATGGGGATTTGGGGTTGCATTTAGTGGCACTATGATCCGATGAGTCACTCACAGACAGCCCAGTAGAAAGGAATTGATTCAGTTACCTCCTCTGCTTCCTCCTTCTCCTCCACAGCTTCTCACTACATAGTTGGTCACAAGGACTATGACCTCACGATGACAAGGTTGTTCAGCATGCAGGAGGTGACCATTAATCTTGACACCTACACTTCTGAGAACTGCAGGGCTCCTCCAGAGCGGCCCAGACAGCTGAAGCATTGTTTCAGCATGTCTATTGCGTGCTCTGTCACGTTTCTTGTGTAAGTCTGACTTTCCTTGTATGCAAGCTGTCCACGGGCAGAATATTCCCCCTGTTAGGGGGGAAGTTGAAGAGTGGTCGTACGGAGGCGCGCCTCTGATCAGCACCACCGGTCGGGGGCGTGCCGCCATTTTACATGGCTGGGCCAATTAAGGCCCACCCAGCATGACGTCCGCACGAAAGCGCTGAGTACACCCTGTGCGGGCGAGGGGGATTCCCTAAACCCGAGAGTACACTCACACACAAAAGAGCGCGCTCATCCCCCTGAGGCTAAGTGCTGCCTCAGGGAGATCGGCTGTACATTAAAAAATATTAAAAATAGAAAAAAAAAATTCCCTGACATGTCCCCTCATGTGACACTGTCACTTGAGTTGGGATGTGTCCATAACCTTTAAATTAATTAAATTGTTAAAAACCTACACAAAACCTCATCCCGCCCGTGAATGAGGTTTCATGTTTTTTCTAATGCCTGCCAGGGCTCCTGGCCTGCCCACCAACCTTAAGTTTGGATAGGCAGGTCCAATAATTACTTTAATGACTCTGTCAATGGCCTCAATTGACCATTGACAGGTCAGCAGGTGCACAGCTGATTTTGCAGAGCCCCCGCCTACCTGAAAATCTAAATGGGGCGTGGTGACATCAGGAGTTCCGCCCGGCATCATCTTGCGTCATTTTATGTATTGGTGAGCGGGTTCACCAACGGGAACATTCTGGCCCATGTGCCTGCAAATTTTGCAGTGGAGTGAGCCAAGTCATCAAAGGATAGCTCTTGTCAGCCATTAACCATTGTCATGGTGGCTAAGGCACAGATGGTGCCACAGAATGAAAACATCATGACTGCTGCTGGTTACCTGGCATTGAGCTATACAATACACTGGGTATGATTGCATACTAGCTGCATGTTGATGGAGTGGAATCCTTTTCAGTTGCAGTACATTTCATGGTTGACAGGTAGCACTGGTAAAGTGATGTCTGTGCAGTCAATGGCACTATGCAGCATGGTAAAACCTGCAATCCTTGCAAAGTCGTTTGCTCACTTTGACTGCAACCATAAACGACAAACTTTGAGATGTTTCAAGTCTTTTTTGCTCTGGCCTGGGCCAATATGTACCTTGCTAAGAGCTTTTCTTCCTCTCCCCCTTCAGCTCCTCCTCCCTCTTCCAGCAGCTTGTCCGGCTCTGTGTTGCTTCTGGTTATAATCACTATCAAAGAACAATGAACAAAAAACAAAGAAAAGTACAGCACAGGAACAGGCCCTTCAGCCCTCCAAGCCTGCGCCGATCATATTGCCTGTCAAACTAAAACATTTTGCACTTCTGGGGTCCGTATCCCTCTATTCCCATCCTATTCATGTGTTTGTCAAGCTGCCTCTTAAACACCACTATCGTACCTGCTTCCACCACCTCCTCCGGCAGCAAATTCCAGACACTCACCACCATCTGCATAAAAAACTTGCTCCGCACATCTCCTCTATAGTTTTCTCCTCTCACCTTAAATCTATGTCCCCTAGTAATTGACTCTTCCACCCTGGGAAAAAGCTTCTGGCTATCTACTCTGTCCACTCATAATTTTGTAAACTTCTGTCAAGGCACTCCTCAATCTCCGTCATTCTAGTGAGAACAATCCGGGTTTCTCCATCCTTTCCTCATAGCTAATAATCTCCAGACCAGGCAGCATCCTGGTAAACCTCCTCTGCACCCTCTCCAATGCCTCCATATCCTTCTGGTAATGTAGCGACCAGAATTGCACGCAATATTCCAAGTGTGGCCTAACCAAGGTTCTATACAGCTGCAGCATGACTTCCCAGCTTTTATACTCAATACCCCTGCCAATGAAGGCAAGCATGCTATATGCCTTCCTAACTACCTTATCCACCTGCGTTGTCACTTTCAGTGACCTGTGGACCTGTACACCCAGATCTCTGTGCCCGTCGATGCACTTAAAGGTTCTGCCATTTACTGTATTATTACCTGTATTAGACCTTCCAAAATGCATTACCTCGCATTTGTCCGGATTAAACTCCATCTGCCATTTCTCCGCCCAAGTCTCCAACCGATCTGTATCCTGTTATATCCTTTGACAATCCCCTTCACTATCTGCAAATCCTCCAACCTTAGTGTTGTCTGCAAACTTACTAATTAGCCCAATTACATTTTCCTCCAAATCATTTACATTTCAAGCTGTATTCTAATGGAATGCAAACTACTACACCCATGTCTGGAAACCTCTGGTTTGTACAATCCCTGATGTCATGACAAAGTCAGTCAACATGTACCATACCACTCCTTTAGACTTCAGCAACTTTAAACTACTCCAGAAATAACCAAACACTTCTACAAACCCTGCAGCAGCCAGTAGAAATCAATAAGCAACCAATCTGTTAAATCACACTGGTAGATGATCCGTCTTGCTGCTGATTGTGTGTTCAGCTGTGTGTTTCAGAGTGGCAGTGTCTGGAGTGTTATGCTCCAAAATGGCAGCGCTGGTGCCCAGTCAGTGTTACATACTAATTGACACAATCTGCTTACTCCACATAGTCCTGGCAGGCACATCCCATGGCCATACTAATGCCCTCATCAAAATGGCAGCTAGCACATCTCACATCTAAATTGTGTACTCATGGAGCAAATGCCATTTTGGACCCAAAATGACACTCATACAGCTGAAAAAGATGGGTGCTAAGGAGTTAAATTTTGCAGCCTATGACTCCATTTAGAAAATGTTTGTGAGTGTAGACATCAGAATGTAGTTTGGCTTTGATGGTGCCATTGGTAGAATAACCTGCTGATATGCGATATCCGGAGTGAAATGTGACAAATGGGTAGTTGGATACGGTTCTAGAGCACTGCAGGCAGGTCCCCAACAAGAGATGGCACCTTAAAAAATGAGAAAAGCTATTTTTCTCTAGAAATCACTTTATTTCATTCCTCCATTTTGACGCCCTGAATACAATAGTGGGGACTTAAAAATTATAAATGCAAATCTGATTGGAATCCTAAAGGATAGGAGTGCACAGCTGTGAAGAGCTGTTTATCCAGACCATTGGGTTGTCCTCTCTTGAGGCAAGTATGTCACGGCTGTTTACGCTCATGGGAACCTAAGGAGGGAAGAAGATAACTATAGAGAAAAAACCTCCATCAAAATTCCAACACAAAATTAAACACATAACAAACAACCTGTCTGTATGTTTTTTTGAAAGGTCTTCCTTAGGTTATGACCAAAATGGTTCCAATAGTTTATTTTGCTGCCACATGCAGATCCAAAGTGCATATATAACAGATCAAATACAGATAAATAACAACAGGGCTAAACACATGTATCACTGAAGGCAAGGAGGTAAATTGGCAACTATGCATATGAAAGTCAGGGGTCAGCTTGTAACGACTGTGACAACATTCTTGTCATATTTTATTCAGTATCAAATGGAGAAACAGAGCAATATGTACCATTCACAATATCCATGATGAGATGATTGAGATAATTGGAATTTGCAAGTTTAATTCTGATTGCACTTCAACTTTTTCATTTAACTTGACAGAAGTGAAACCACCATTTGAATATTAAGCTCTCTGGAAACTCTTACGAAAACACGTGTTATAGCGTTGGAAACCCTTGTGGTAGCTATCTGACCCTGCGGTCATATTAGAAATGTATTTCAATAGTGGTTCACAGGAATATGTCAAAATGGCTAGCATTCCTCTAGGTATCAGAGTACAAAAGGCTCTTTCAGCTGCTGGATGTTTTTTTCTTTATTTCAAATTCTACCCTGTAAGTCAGGGACTTTCGTCTGTGAATAAGCAAAGAGGGGTGGGGGGTGGTGGGGGGCGGCGGGGGCCATCAATACTTCTTGAACAAACCTCTCATTGAGGTCTTTAAATAGTGCATATTTGGAAATGACTATAATCGAGCCACTGTAGTCTGTGTGGCGGTATTTTTACACTTGTGCCCCACAAATAACCAGAATTCCACCAATGTCATGAGAATGTTTAGAAGAATTATCTTCGGAAAATAATAGTGACAGAATACAGTTGCAGTTTTGGTGTGGTCGTTCATGGAGTTATATACATGATAAAGGCAAGAAGGAAAAGCTGACATTGAGATTCCTTCTAAACTTCAGCAAATACAAGAATTAAGAGTTTGTAAAAGGATCTAGGAGTCTTTCTAGGATCTAAGAAACTGCAGTTGAGATATGAGTGCATTACTAATAATCTGGCTGAGGGGCTAGAATGGTCCATCAACTGTGAGAAAAGCTTGAGTGGTGTAAAATGGCCTGATGTGAGCCTAAAGATCAGATTGCAGTCAAAATAACAACTAGCCACTGTAAAACCTTGTGGTCATTTTAAGAATTTAAGAAGAAACCAAGAATGAGAATGGCCATTTGGGCCATCAAAGTTCAACTTATCCAGAACCTTAACTCTCTCATTGTTAGTAAAGCTTTCCTGAACAAACCCATGTTTCTGTCACTATCTCCATTGGAATAAGAAATTAGCTGAATGTTAGAAAACATTGAACATACTCATTCCAGGAATTATGTCTAGATGTGGGTGCAATGTTAGGTGGGTTCTCCAGGCATTATTATTGGAACCACTAATGGGCCAGAATTTGCCATTAAAATAATGGCGAGGCTAATGACAATTGTCATTACTTATGTTTAAATGGTTCAGCAACTTTAGCTGACGAACAGATGCACAATTAAATGGGAATATCCAACTCAGGTTGCTACCTGAGTTGTACCTTTCCACCATTAGCTTTGCGAAATGGCATTTTGTTGTCTGTTTCACCAATGACATACATTGAATGTTGTGAAACTCTTTTGAGTTATCAACAGTCACAGATTGAAACTTCTTTTGAGTACAATCACAGTTCTTGGTTTTCCAGGAGTGGGTCATAAACCCACAACCCTCTGATTCAAAGGCGAGGGTGCTATGAACTGAGCCACAGCTGACACCTCCGTGTTTTGAATGTTGTGAAGTTGCTGTATTGCACAGTAGATGTGAACTAGACCCAACTGTTATGACCACAGTTGGTGTTAATTGCCGCGCAAACCAAATCCCAGAGGGAAACTTGGCTTACAGGCCATAACCTATTTTTTATATTCTGAAAATGAGAAGAAGATGTATCCATTTCAGCAGTAACAGTTCCAGCAGCACTTTTGGGATTTTAAAAATTGAAAGTAAAAGTTTTATTAACAAGAATAAAAGAAAACTTAAACACATAAGATTACAGTTACACAGTTACCGTTAGTCTTTTAAAGTATTCCAAAAAATACTCTCTGCTTAGTCAAACCCACAAGTAATCACGTCCATGCAACACTTCTTTATAGATGTTAACTATAAAAGAAAATCCAATAATATTACACAAGGCAAACTGCTGTAGCTTCAATAAAGGCACAGCAAATGACTTCTACCCTCATCCACTCTGTGGTGGAATCCACTTCAGAATAAAACTGCTTGTTGTAGCCCCCAAGACTTTTCTGGCTTGATTAGATGGTTGATTCAATCTACATCCCCCTCCCAGCCCAGAGCTAACAGCCCCCAGCTCAGCTTCAGCTTTCTTTAGCTAAGCTCCCAACAGTAACTCTAAAATACCCTTTTCCCTTTCATCTCTGGATCCATTGTTCTCACACATCTTTGAAACTCAGATTTGTCCAAATATAAACTCTTTTATGTTTCTATTTTGTTTTTCCTTTCGGATCAATAAAATATAATATCCCCACTATATTTACCTTTGGAACTCTTGTAAGATGCAAACAGGTTTCTTGTAGCCTCTGACTCCCCTTAGATATTCAAACAACCTCTCAACTTACCTAAAAATGCAAATTTTAGATCTAACTTATTTATTGCACCTCAAACTTAACATCAATGTCCTTTTCATGCTTTAAATCCCCCAGACAACCTGATTCCTATTAATCCCTCACCCAGCTTAATGAAATCACACATGCAGACATTCAGCCTTCTTTACAGAATAGCACAATATTCCCCAAAAATATTTTTAAAAATAACATCAATTTTCACACCAACGCAGATATTTAGGGCTAGTAATTAGTAATGTAAGTATCCCTTTAAAAATGTGATCATTGTTAATTTTTGTGAATGAACCTTTCTGAATCTGAAAATTAACTATTAGAAGTGCAGAGTCTCATTCTTTCAGTTTTTGCATTTTTGCATTTAAAAATGTCAAATTAAAAAGTATATTTTTCCTTTTCCTTTTTTCTCTGACAAACCAATCTTTCTTTCCCATTCTTTTTCTGTACCTGATTTGCTATTTAATTCGTCCATAAGACCATAAGACGTAAGAGCAAAAGTAGGCCATTCAGTCCATTGAGTCTGCTCTGCCATTCAATGAGATCATGGCTGATCTGATAATCCTCAACTCCACTTTCCTGCCCTTTCCTCATAACCCTTAATTCCCTTACTGATTAAAAGTCTGTATATGTCAGCCTTGAATATACTTAACGACCCAGCCTCTACCGATCTCTGCAGTAACTACCCTCTGAGAGAAGAGACTCCTCCTCATCTCAGTCTTAAATGGGCAACCCCCTTGTTCTGAGATTGTGCCCTCTGGTCCTAGACTCTCCCACAAGGGGAAACAACCTCTCAGCATCTGCCCTGTCAAGCCGCCTAAGAATCTTATATGTTTCAATAAGGTCGCCTCTCATTCTTCTAAACTCCAATGAGTACAGAAGTGACTAACTCAACCTTTCCTCTTAAGAAAATCCCTCTAAACCCACGATCAACTTAGTGAACCTTCTCTGGACTGCCTCCAATGACAGTATATCTTTCCTTAGATAAGGAGACCAAAACTGTTCACAGTATTCTAGATGTGGTCTAACTAGTGCCTTGTACAGTTTTAGCAAGACTTCCCTATTTTTATCCTCCATTCCCTTTGAAATAAAAACCAACATTCCATTTGCCTTACCTATTACCCGATGAATTTGTATGTTAGCTTTTTGTGATTCATGCACAAGAACTCTCAAATCCCTCTGTGCTGTAGCTCTCTGCAGTCTTTCTCCATTTAAATAATATTCAGCTCCTCTATTCTTCCTGCCAAAGTGCATAACCTCACATTTTCCCACATTATATTCCATCTGCCAAGCTTTTGCCCACTCACTTAACCCGTCTATACCCCTCTGTAGACTCTTTGTGTCATCCTCACCTCTTGCCTGCCCACCTATTTTTGTGTCACCTGCAAACTCGGCGATAGTACATTCACTTTCCTCATATGTCATTAACATATATTGTAAATAATTATGGCCCCAGCACTGATCCCTGTGGCACTCCACTAGTTGCAGGTTGCCACCCTGAAAATGCTCCCCTTATCCCCTTATCCCAACTGTCTGGGCTGGATTTTACCGTCAGCAAGCAGGGGCGGGGCCTGCTTGCTGAAGCTTAAAATGATGCAGGATGACTTTGGGCGGAACTCCCAATGTCACCACGCCCCATTTAAATTTTCAGGAAGGCGGGGGCCCAGCAAAATCAGCTGTGCACCCGCCGCCCTGTCAATGGCCAATTAAGGCCATTGACAGAGCAATTAAAGTACGTAGTAGACCTGCCCGTCCAACCTTAAGGTTGGTGGGCAGGCCAGGAGCCCCGGCGGGAAGTAGAAAAAGCATAAAACCTCATCCACGGGCGGGATGAGGTTTCATGTAGGTTTTTTTAAATTTTAATAAAGTTTTTTTGGAAATTGTGAACATGTCCCAACTCACGTGACATTATCACATGAGGCGACATGTAAGGGAATTTTTTTTTTTCTATTTTTAATATTTTTGAAATAGAGGCGACCTCCTTGAGGCAGCACTTAGCGAAAGAGCGCACTCTCGATTTTGGGATTCTCCCCCGCCCGCACAGGGAGCGCATAGCACTTCCATACGGACATCACGCTGGGCAGGCCTTAATTGGCCCACCCACCTAAAATGGTGCCACGCCTCCGAATGGGGGTGCCAATCGGAAGCACGCCCACATGCGCCCGCCCATCAACTTCCCCCTCGACGAGGGAAAACTTCAGCCCTCTGTCTTCTATTAGATAGCCAATCCTCTATCCATGCTAATATCCTACCCTCAACACCATGGGCTCTTATCTTATTAAGGAGCCTTATGTGCAGTACCTTATTGAGTGCCTTTTGGAAACCCAAATATATTACATCTACTGGTTCCCCTTTACCTATCCTGCTTGTTACCTCCACAAAGAGTTCTAATAAATTTGTCAGGCATGATTTCCCCTTCATGAAGCTATGCTGACTCTGCTTGATTATATTATACATTTCTAAGTGCTCAGCTATTACATCTTTTGTAATAGACTCTAACATTTTCCCAATGACAGATGTTAAGCTAACTGGTCTAGTTACCTGTTTTTTGTCTCCCTCCCTTTTTAACTAAGGGTGTTACATTGGCAGTTTTCCAATCATCTAGTTGGTTTATCCCCTTCCTGATTAGTTTATCCCCTTCCTAGAACCTTCCTTTCTCACTGGGATATACCTTTGTTGTGAGTCATGAACTATTTTCTTAAACATCTGCCATTACTTAAACATCTGCCAACCATCTTTTCTGCTAAACTCCCTCCCCAGTCCACTCCATCCAATTCGGTGCTCATTCCTTTGTAATGACCCTTACTTAAGTTTAGCACAGTTGATTCCGACCCAAGTTTTTCACTCTCAAACTGAATGCTAAACTTTCCCACGTTATGGTCACTGTTTCCTAGGGGATCTTTTACTCTGAGATCATTTATTAAACCTGCCTCATTACACATTGCCAGATGTAAAATAGCCTGATCCCTGGATCCAAGCATATTGCTCTAGGAAACTGTTCCGAATACACGCTATGAATTCTTGCACATGGCTACCTCTGCCAATCTGATTTTCCCAATCTACATGAAGATTAAAGTCACCCATGATTAATATACTGCCTTTTTTACATGCCATCATTATCTCCTGATTTATTCTCTGCCCTACAGTATAGCTACTATTAGGGGGGCCTATAGACTATCCCATCAGTGTCTTCTTCCCCTTGTTATTCCTTACCTCCACCATATGGGTTCTACATCTTCTGATCCAAAATCATTTCTTGCTATCATACTTATTCCATCTCATACTAACAAAGCTACCCCCGCTACCCTTTCCTTCCTGCCTGTCCTTTTAATCCCTTTTAATTCACCTTCCTTCTCAATTCTTTCTGTGTTTATTTCCTAATCCTTAAATCTAATTGGTTAAGAAGTTACCCCGCTTGAAGCCATCTTCACTTAGGCCCCTGCTGACCACTTCCCTTTGCGCTGTTATGATTTCTCGCTTTCAGCAACTATGTAGGCAAAAACCTTTGAGTTGAATGGAGTAGGGGCAAGTCTAACCAGTGGTGGACACCATTAGGTGCCCTGCTAAAGCAAAATTTGGCCCATATTTTTCTAACTTACATCAGCAACTTGGATTCAGAAACATCAAATTGATAACTGGTACCAAACTAGGAGGAACATGAATTTGAAGGAGGTAGCTCAAGAAATACAAAATGAGTTGGACAAAATATGTAAATGGTACAAAAATTACAGTTAAAATTAATAGGGGTAAACATAAAGTGCCGTACAAAGGGAAAACAAATGAGCAACATGCATAGTCAGTGAATGAAATAACTATGGATAAAATTGGCAGAAATCTAAGAATCGTAATAGACTCATCTTCAACCACCTGCACAACAAAAAGCAGAATGCTGAACTACAGAGTCAAATCAATAGAGTACACTCAGAGGAAGTCATATCTCAAAATGTGTATTATGCTGCTAAGACCACATCTTGCAGACTGTGCCTAGTAGCTTTCACTGAACCACAAGGAAGATATTCAAGAAATGGAGAGAAGGAAACATGAGACTGATGAGAATCTAATTCTAGCTATCTGAGTTGTGACATAAGGTTGGAGAAACTTGGACTTTTCATTCTCTCCTCTGGGTAACCTACATAAATGTATCATTTAGTAAACAGCTAGGGAAAAGTAAATCATGAAAATTACTCCAAGTTAAATTGCAAGAGTAGATCAAGGAAACGCTGGTTCAAACTGAAGCAATATATTTAAGACTGGTATCACAAAGTTTTCTTTGTCATGTTATCAATGCATGATACAAATACACGTTATTGTTATGTGGCACCTCCAACCTCCATACTTTTCCAAAGTCCTTTTATGTGTAAATAAAATAAAAACTAAAAGTCCCTCTCTGCCAATAGAACAAAGCTAAATGCCAGGGCCGAACAGGAATTTCTTGCATCCAGTACTGCTAATGCATAGAAGAGAGACAGCACATTGGAGCTTATATTTTTCTTACATTTGCCGACAGTATTAGGGGCATAAAAAAAAGGGGAAAAATGCAATGCGTGGAGTCCAAAACAATTTCCACATCCGACCACCTAAATTGGCAGAAACCTTGATGGAGGGTGCCTGAGAAAGGTAGATCAAAGTTTGAAGGCATTGCTGAATTTAAATATTAGGCTGTTTAAAGCTGCAAAGCAATTATATAACCAATCAGCCTGCAGAGGAGCCTTACAAAGAATATTTAAATACTGTTGCATAAACATGATTTAGTTAATGCAATTGCTGTACAATTTATCTCATCCTGATAAGGACCACCAGCAAACTTCATAGAAAATACTTTACTTCAGACTAAATAATTATTTTCTGATGCATTTTTTGATTAATTCAGTGAATTTAGGATACAAAGCTATAATGGAAAAAACTCACAATCAATCAAAATCTGCCTGGGTTGCATTCTTGTGTCCCACCTAGATATGTTTACACATTGGTACATAAAAAGAGAGCGATTTCTGGCTTTGATGAGGGGAGTGAAGGCATGGTAGCTAAATTTGCAGAATACACAAAGATAGGTAGGAAAGTATGTTTGAAGAGGACATAAGGAGGTTGCAGACAGATATAGAAATGTTGAGTGAGCCGGCAAACATCTGGCAGATGGAGTATAATGTAGGAAAATGTAAAGTTGTTCACTTTGGCAGGAGGAATAAAAAAGCAGAGTATTACTTAAATGGAGAACAGCTGCAGAATTCTAAGGTGCAGAGGGATCAAGGTGTAATAGTACATGAGTCACAAAAAGTTAGTATGGAGATACAGCAAGTAATTAAGAAAGCTAATGGAATACTACAAGAGAAATTGAACATCAAAGTAAGGATGTTATGCTTCAGTTATACAGGGCATTGGTGAGACCACATCTCAAATATTATGCGCAGTTTTGGTCTCCTTATTTAAGGAGGCGGTCCAAAGGCAGTTTACTAGATTGATACCTGGAATGAGTGGGTTGCCTTATAAGGAAAGGGTAGACAAACTGGGCTTGTTTCCACTGAAATTTAGAAGAGTGAGGGGTGACTTCATTGAAGTATATAAGAGCCTGAACGGTATTGACAAAGTGGATGTGGAAAGGATGTTTCTTCTTGTGGTTAAGTCCAGAACTAGAGGGGAACAGTTTTAAAATTAGGGGTCGCCCTTTTAGGACAGAGATGAGGGGAATATTTTTCTCTCAGAGGATTGTGTGATTTTGGAACTCTCTGCCTCTGAAGGCGGTGGAGGAGGGGTCATTGAATATTTTTATAATAATTTTAAGGCAGAGGTATATAAATTCTTGTTAGGCAAGGGAATCAAAGGTTATTGGGGGTAGATGGGAATGTGGAATTCAAAGCGCAAACAGATCAGCCATGATCTTATTGAATGGTGGAGCAGGTTTGAGGGGCCGAATGGCCTACTTCTGCTCCTATTTCTTATGTTTGTATGTTCGTATGTTCACACGTTCAGATGAACCTATAAGTTCAAGAACCAGACCATATATATAGTGGAAATATAGGTATAGAAGTAGACCATTCAGCCTCATTCAATAAGATCTCAGCTGATCTGTATCGCAACTCCATCTATTTGCGTTGGTTTCATATTCCTTAATATCCTTGCCTAGCAAAAATCTATCAATTTCAGATTTTAAATTATGACTGAGCTAGAATCTGCTGCTTTTTTGTGGAAAAGTGTTCCACCCTTCTACTACCCTTTATATGAAAAATTGTTTCTTGACTTCTCTCCTGAATCGCCTGGCTCTGATTTTGAAGTTATCTCACCTTGTCCTAGACTTCCTCCACCAGCAGAAAAAGTTGTTGTCCTTCCGTCCTGTCAATTCCTTTCAAAATCCTGAAACTTCAATTAAGTCATTAAATAACTTCCTACATTCCAGGGAATACAAGTCTAGATAATCTGATCCTTGGAGCCCTGATAATATTCTGGTGAATCCTTCCAAGGCCAATATATCCTTTGTAAGGTGTGGTACCCAAAAGTGTGAGCACAGATGTAATCTACCCAGGGCTTTATATAGCTGTACAAAAAAAATCCTCCGCTTTCTATTCTACTTCTCAAGTTATAAAGGCTAACATTCAATTAGCCGTTTTGATTTTTTTTTGAGCTTGATTGCTACATTTTATTTTCTGTCTTACTATCTAACCAATCTCTTTACCAGGTCATTAATTTGCCTTCAATTCTATGAGCTTTAATTTAAACTAAAAGCCTCTCCTGTTGAATCTTCTGGAACTCCAAATACTTTGGTTACTTCTTCAAAAAATCCAATTAAATTTTTTAGATGTGACCCACCTTTTACAAATTCAGTTGGTTCTCTCTAATTGGCTCAAAGCTCCTAAGTGGTCAGTCACTTAATTATAGATTCCAATAGCTTCACACCCACCCCCCGCGCCCCCCACCACTTCCCCATGGATGTTAGATTAATAAGTCTATGATTTTCTAGTTTCTCTCTTTCATGTTTCTTAAATAATGGGCCAGGATTTTACAGCCCTTCCTCCCTGGCAGGATATTATGGCCTTGCTGAACTGAATGGGGATTAAAATGGCTCGCCGCACCCACCGGGGGAGACATGCCAGGGGGTGGGGGGGGTAGTAAAATCCTGGCCAAGGAGTTACATTTGTAATTTTCCAATCTAAAATGATTATTCCTAAATCACGAGAACTTTGTAAGATTATGTCTCAAGTATCTGCAATTTCCTCACATATTTAATTTAGAACCTTGGGGTGGAAACAATTCTGGGGGTGTCAGTCACTCGTGCCGATAGTTTTTTCTGACACTGTTTTCTTGTTTACCTTAACTTTAGTGCGTTTCAGTATTTGGCTCATTATTAGTTTCCTGGAAATTCAGGTATTATCCTAATGTTCTACTGTAAGGACTGACACAAAGTAATTATTTAACAAGTCTTGTTTATTTTAATTTGCAAGGTTCCCCACATTTGTTTTTAAATCGCCCGTTTTACCCTTGACTATCCTGTTTCTTCTTTTTGTGCTAATCTTAGTACCTCTTGGAAGTTTTATTTTAATATTCCTTTTGGCAATTCTTACATATTTTTGTCTTCCTTTGATGTCCTTTATATCCCCTACAGTCCCCTGTTTGATTTGGTAAGTAGAGCTCTAGCTACCTACAGTATATACTGGTCCAGTGTAAAGCTAAATTCTTTTATAAAGACATCCTACTGTTCAACTGTAGCTTACCCAATAACGGTTTTGATTAATTTGCTGTTGTCAACTTCTGTTTCATCCCATTAAGTTAACCTTACCAAAACCTAAAGCCTTACTAACTGTTTTAGGTTTCCACTTTTCAAACTACCATTAAATACAATAATTTCATGATCACCAGGCCATACTCTCTAATTTGTATTTGAGCCTTTAATTCACTCAATCTATTTCTTATTTGGGCAAGACACTCTAAACTGTCCTTCTACCCTGAAGCTGTCTCCCCCCCACCCCCACAATGTTTAACATAACACATTTATTATTAGTCACTTTTGTTGTAACTGCTTTAGTTATTTTCATACTCTCTAAAGTAAGGTCAAATGTATTACAATGAAAAGCTCATTGGAAGGAAGGAAGACAGCTTCCCTATTTGATGGGAGCACTCCAATTTAATAAGTGGAGAAGGAGGAAGATGGGGGAAATAAAGTGAAGAAAATGAAATATACTTGTAAGGGCACTTTAGCAAGTGAGAATGTCAGATCAATCACCTTTCCCTTATAAACATTTGAAGCTATTGGCCAGTGGTAGTGTCATGGACAGAATGTATGTGCTCTCTTACTGTCCATGATCAGTATGTTTTGCATGGTAAGAGGTGTGCGTTTTCTTACCCTGTTTGAGTGTGAATCCCAATTAAATACTTCAGTAGCAATCTTCTTATGAGTTTAAAAATGAAGAAGGTTATTTATCCTAACATACTTACCCTGAAGAAAACACAACATCAGACACACATGCACTCAGACACACAAAAAGTCGGTACAGATAATGGTCATGCACTTTTACAGATTACAGTTACCTTAATCTCTGGTTGACGATCTCCGGTTTCCCACATGGCAGGCCTGGTTTCTTAGGTGGTTTTAATTCTTTAAAGTTGAAGTCAGGGTTTTGTGAATGGAAGAGTTCACAGCAGGTTGTGAGATGTCTTGTAGTCAAATTTCTAGAGTTTGGCTCTCAGGCGAGCATTGAACTGGAACAGGTTATATGCTCTGGCTGCCTGGTCTTTCACAAACTTTTCCATGTCTGGTTTACAGACTGGTTGAACTGATAGTCTGATGGCTTTGGAGGAAGTAACTGCAAACAGTTCCTAGCTGATCCTTTAAATGTACAGAGAACCGCTGCAGTCCCTGTGGAGTAGGTACATCCACGATGCTGTTAGGGAGGGAGTTCCAGGACTTTGACCCAGCAACAATGAAAGAACAGTGATATATTTCCAAGTCAGGATGGCTGCGGCTTAGAGGGAAATTTGCAGGTGGTGGTGTTCCCATGCATCTGCTGCCTCTGTCCTTCTCGGTGGTAGAGGTCATGGGTTTGGAAGGTGCTATCAAAGGATCCTTGGTGAGTTGCTGCAGTGCATCTTGTAGATGGTACACACTGCTGCCACTGTGCATCAGGTGGTGGAGAGAGTGAATGTTGAAGGTGGTGGATGGGGTGCCAATCAAGCAGGCTGCTTTATCGTGGATGGTGTTTAACTGCTTGAGTGTCGTTGGAGATGCATTCATCCAGGCAAGTGGAGAATATTCCATTATACTCCTGACTTGTGTCTTGTAGATGGTGAACAGAATTTGGGGAGTCAGGAGGTGAGTTACTCTTCACAGACTTCCCAGTCTCTGACTTGCTCTTTGGCTACAGTATTTATATGGCTAGTCCAGTTCAGTTTCTTGTCAATGGCAATCCCCAGGATGTTGATAGTGAATGTTCAGTGATGGGAATGCCATTAAAAGTGTTAGAGATGGTCATTGCCTGGAATTTGTGTGGTGTAACTGTTATTGCCACTAATCAGCTCAAATCTGAATGTTGTCCAGGTTTTCCTGCATATGGGCATGGACTGCTTTAGCATCTGAGAAGTCGCGAATGGTGCTGAGCATCATGCAATCATCAGTGAACATCCCCATTTCTGACTTTATGGTGGAAGGAAGGTCATTGATGAAGCAAATGAAGATGGTTGGGCCTAGGAACTAGCCTGACAAACTCCTGTAGCGATGTTCTGGGACTGAGATGATTGACCTCCGACAACCACAACTATCTTCCTGTGTGCTAGGTATGACTCTAACCAGTGGAGAGTTTTGCCTCTGATTCCCTTGGCTCCAATTTTGCTAGGCGTTTTGCTAGGCAATTTTTCTTGACATTCAGTCAAATGCTGCCTTGATGTCAAGGCCAGTCACTCTCACCTCATCGCTTGAGTTCAGCTCTTTTGTCAATGTTTGGATCAAGGCTACAAGGAGGTCAGGAGCTGGCAGAACACAAACTAAGCACCAGTGAATAGATGCCGCTTGATAGCACTGTCAATGACACTTTCCATCACTTTGCTGACGATAGTGAGTTGACTGATAGGACGGTAATTGGCTGGGTTGGATTTGTCTTTTTTTGTATACAGGACATACCTAGGCAATTTTCCACATTGTCGGGTAGGTGCCAGTGTTGTAACAGTACTGGAGCAGCTTGGCTAGAGGCACGGCTAGTTCAGAGGCACAAGTCCTCAGTACGATTGTCAGAATGCTGTCAGGACCCATTGCCTTTGCAGTATCCAGTACCTTCTGTCATTTCTTGATATCATATGGAATGAAGCAAGTTGGCTAAAGACTGGCATCTGTGATGCTGGGGCCCTCACGAGGAGGCCAAGATGAATCATTCACTTGGCACTTCAGGCTGAAGGTGGTTGCAAATGCTTCATTCTTGTATTTTGCACTGATGTGCTAGGCTCTCCCATCATTGAGCAGGAGAATTTTTATGGGGCCTCCTCCTCCAGTTAGTTATTTAATTGTCCACCATCATTCATGACTGGATGTGACAGGGCTGCAGAGCTTAGATCTGATCCATTAGCTGTGGGATCACTTGGCACTGTCTAGCACATGCTGCTTCCCCTGTTTGGCAAGCAAGTAGTCCTGTGTTGTAGCTTCACCAGGTGGACACCTTATTTTGAGAGATATCTGGTGCTGCTCGTGGCACGTCCTCTCTCGCTCTTCATTGAACCAGTGTTACGGACAGAAGGGGGTTTAATTTAAACAGGTTGTTTTCTCCTCTCACCGCAAGTCCATAAACAGAAAGATGTTTAGATTTTGCTTTCCCCCTTTATAAGAGGTGGTGAATTTCCAAACCTCTCAGTCTTGGTGTGATCCAATTGCGATTCATAACTCCACAGCAAACTCATTTTAGGTGAACTCAGGGGGTTAGTTTATTCACATACACTCAAAATGCAGGAGGGGGTGTTGCTACATAGCCCCCTGGGCTTCATACAATAAAAGAGGGATATACAAAGGAAGATTTACAAGGCAAAGACTTGCAAAGAATCAAAGTCCAATGATGTATTCTTTCACACAGGTGAGCAGGTTGAAAACTATTGCTGGATAATTCACTTTTCTGGTAGAGATGATTTTCATGATGGGATAGGCACTTAGACATGAAGCAATCTTGTAGGCGATGGGACAGTAATTCAGAAGTTCCAGTCTAGATATGGGCAGGCATTCAAACCTGGACAGAGCCCCTTTTCTGAGCTGGTGTTTACTAGATGGAAGATGGCAGACTGATTTGCAGTACAACAAGACAATGGCCTGAATTTTTCAAGCAGCGGGTGGACTCGGCGGGAGCGGGTGGGGGTGGTCACGGGGCCGATTGCCGCCCACAATCGGCTCCGTGCTGCCATTTTATGCGGGTGGGCCAATTAAGGCCCATCCAGCATAAGACTCGAGCTGTAGCGCTCAGCGCTACCTGTGCAGGCAGGGTGGAGGAGGGAGAGCCAGGGCGAGCGCTCTTTCCTGCATGCACGAAAGAGCGTTTCAATCTCCCTGAGGTATGGAGCTGCTTCGGGGAGACTGAATCAATATTGAAATAAATAAAAGGAGAAAACATTTAATTAGACATGCCCCCTTATGTGGCTGTGTCACGTGAGACGGGACATGTTTTTATGTCTCGGGAATTTTTTTTATTTATTTAATAAAAGCTTTAGGAAACCTCATCCTGCTCGTGGATGAGGTTTCCTAAGAAACATGAAGGCCGCTTGGCCTTTTCGCCTGCCTGACAACCTTAAGGTTGGATGGGCAGCGTTAACAATCACATTAATTACTTCCTTAATGGCCTTAATAGGCCACTTAAATATCGGCTGGCATGCAGCTGACTCCAGCACGCGCCCGCCGAACGAAATATCGCGAGACAGCGCGATGACACCGAGACGCATGCCTGACATCATCACGCGTCATTTTATGTGTCGGCGTGCTGTGCCCGCTGACTGAAAAATCCTGCCCAACATAACTGGTTCTCCTAGCTAGGAGGGCCGGGGGGGGTGGGGGCTGGGGTGGAGGTGGTCATGTCACATGATTCCCACCTCTCCAATTTCTTTTCCTTTGTCTGGGTTCCTGAGATTGCTAATGTGTCAACCATTAAGAATTTGAAAGGAAGGTTGCAGGGCTCTTTGTCCTAGCAGACTAGTAGTCTCTGGTGGCCAGGCTTGACTTATGAAATGTAGATGGCTTTTGTATAATTCTCTTTGAAGTTAGTCTCTGCAGCCCATGGGGTTGTTAGAGTCTCTTCAGAGATAATGAGGCGCAATGTGCTGTGATAATGTCCTGATAGCTCTTACTGTTCGAGGGTCACAGACATGCATAGCTTCAGTTATTTCAAAAGGTCGTTGTCCAGTTTTAAAATTTAAGAAAGTAGCTATAAGGATATTTTATAACAATATAGAGTGTGAAGTCTTAGCCCCATCACATCACTCGCGGCCTTGGAGAAAAATGAATTCTATTCCATTTTTTTCTGTTTTTTTGTGGTCTTATGAAGGAAGAACAGGAAGTGAATACATATACCTGGATTCTCTCATTCATACTGGCATTTCAGACACAGCTAGCAGGGCAATGGCAAATCACTGCTGCATTTTCCATTGAGGTTTAGATTTGGGCCAATGCATCAGCAAGGACATTGTCTGGTCCTGGGATGTGGAAGGATTAGGTGAATTGGGAAGAATTCAATCTGTCCTTATGGCGAAGTCCATTCAGAGCTAGAGTTCTGAATTCCCTCTGTAGAAGATCAGGCATAAGCAAAGCCATTGGTTTCAGAACTCTGCCTGTCCATCTCCTGATTAAATATCCTCAAAAGGTTCTGAGGGTTTTACAGCATAATTAGCACTCAGCAGGTGAATGATGGCCAAGCTGCTCTAGGCAATCTGCAGGGGAATGCTGGGCATCTCACTCAGTGAATTCCAGGTTCTTGAATCATAGGGCTGAGCTGCTCTTTTTTTAAATTCATTCTCGGGATGTGGGCTTCGCTGCCTGGGCCAACATTTATTGCCCATCCATTGTTGTCCTTGAGAAGATGGTGGTGAGCTGCCTTCTTGAACCGCTGCAGCCCATGTGGTGTAGGTACACCCACAGTGCTGTTAGAAAGGGAGTTCCAGGATTTTGACCCAGAGATAGTGAAGGAACACCAATATATTTCCAAGCCAGGATGGTGAGTGACTTGGAGGGGAACTTCCAGGTGGCGGTGTTCCCATCTATCTGCTGCCCTTGTCCTTCTAGATGGCAGTGGTCGTGGGTTTGGAAGGTGCTGTCGAAGGAGCCTTGGTGAATCCCTGCAGTGCATCTTGTAGATGGTACACACTACTGCTACTGTGCGTTAGTGGTGGAGGGAATGAATGTTTTTGGATGTGATGCCAATCAAACGGGCTGCTTTGTCCTGGATGGTGTCAAGCTTCTTGAGTGTTGTTGGAGCTGCACTCATCCAGGCAAGTGGGGAGCATTCCATCATACTGCTGAGTTGTACCTTAGATGGTGGACAGGCTTTGAGGAGTCAGGAGGCGGGTTACTCGCCGTACGATACCTAGCCTCTGACCTGCTCTTGTAGCCATAGTATTTATCTGGCTTGTCCAGTTCAGTTTCTGGTCAATGGTAACCCCAAGGATGTTGATAGTGGGGGATTCAGTGATGGTAATGCCATTGAATATCAAGGAGTCATGGTTGGATTCTCTCCTATTGGAGTTGGTCATTGCCTGACACTTGTGTGACGCAAATGTTACTTGCCACTTGTCAGCCCAAGTCTGGATATTGTCCAGGTCTTGCTGCATTTGGACATAGACTGCTTCAGTATCTTGTCCAGCTTCGCTCTGCCTGTCCAACTTGGTAACCCATAGGTTCAGTTGTTCAAACCCAGGACTGTGGTTCAGCTGAGGGTCAGGAGATTGGGGTGTTTTAAAGGGACTTTGGCCTCTTTTAGGGATTCTGCTTTCTGACTCAGGCGCTCGTACAACTGGAGTATCCCTGCTTCTGTTGCTAGGTACCTTGGGTTGGAATGGCAACAGGTGGGCAGTCAGCTCCTGAACTTGGGCCAGCCTTTCTGGGCCCAGATAATAGGGAGGTGGCTTCTGGCAGGGGCCTCTCACACACCCATACCAGGCAGGGCTATAGTGCTGTAGCATGGTGGGTTGTTATGGGTTATTTTAAAGCTGCCAGGTAACCCTGTGGGAAAGCATGGGGTCCAACCTGGTTGGGATCACTCTGCTGGTCATTTGGGTGGAAGGCTCTGTGCCCTTTGGGGCACTACTGCCTTTTGGTAAATGGACAACTCTCACTGTACCTCCTTGTGGCTTTTTAACTAAGTGAGACATCATCCTCTCTCTTTCTGAGCCAATTTATGAACTTTCCTGGTCCCTATTTAAATTTGTCAGAAAGCTGTCAGCTAAACCAGTCATGGGTTTTCTACCTCGGACCTTTGGCTTTGCAGCCGGTGCTCTCTTAACTATTTTATTGCACTAAGAACACACCCATCTCGGGGGTTCTTCTTTCAGGCTGCAGGAGGGCTTCTTGGACCCTGCTTGGTCTTTTCTTTTCTGGGTGGGGGGGACCTCTCCCATCTAGATCGCCCTGCTTATCTTTCCAATGCTCATGGGAACGGTTTGGAAAGGATCTGCCTGAGTTTCCAGGTCTATGGATGAGGGATCATAGTTGTCCACTGTGACTATGAGGATTCTCTGCTTCTCTAAATGCATTCGCAGGTTGGAGGGTAGGCAATTTTTGAATTCCTCCAACAATACCAACTCATAGGTGCGTGAGATTCTTAGCGATCTTGCCCATCGGTCCAATGCAAGTTTCTTCGGCCGTTTAGATTCACTATTGGTTTGTGTGGGCTTCTTACGAGCATTCCAGAATTGTTGGCGATATGCCTCTGGGGGTAACTCATAGACACTAAGGATGGCCGTCTTGGTCTGCTCATAATTCAGGGGCACATCAGGGGTCAGCATGGAGTAGGCCTCTTGGGCTCCCCCGACACCTGCCCTTGAATTAAAAATGCCCAGATATCCAATGACCATTTTAGCTGTCCTGCTCTCTCCCTTTCTCTCCCTCTTTTTTTCTCTCTTTCTTTCTCCCGTCCCCTTGCTTGCGCTTCTCTTTCTCTCTCCTGAAATTCTAGCTGCAATCTGAGCTTTTCCAGCTTAAAATTGGCTAGGAGCGGGAATTCAGAGCTATGCTTGAGCACTACATGTGACTACTGGTAACGTGAGATTCAAATTTTCTACCAGCAACTGGATCAGTTCACTTCTCTTCACTTTACTGGACAATGTTAACTGTATCTTCCTAGCTACAGCTTTCAGTTGCGCTGTGTTAAAGGCTGCTAAAGTTCCACCATTCAAATTCCCTTGTTGGAAAACATCTGGGTATCAAAAGTTGCCTTTTTTTAGTGTTACGGAAAAGGAATTTTCTGTGGTAAGCTACTTGTGCTTTAAAACGCGTTCCAGCCACTGAGTTATCCTCCCAGGCATTAGTAAGGAGGACTTTGCAGGGTCGACAGGGCTGGGTGTGCCATTGTCCTTTCCAGTGCCTAGGTCAATGCCATGTGGCCTGTGCATAGAAACATAGGACTTCGGAGCAGGAGTAGGCTATTTGGCCCTTTGAGCCTGCAACATCATTCAATAAGATCATGGCTGAACTGGCTGTGGCCTCAATTCCACTTTCCTGTCTGTGCCCCCCCCCATTACCCTTGATGCCCTTGTCTAACAAAAATGTGCCTAACTCTACTTTAATAAATTCAATGACTCAGCTTCCAATGCTTTATCTTTTCGCCATGGATGTCCAAACTCTCTACACTTCCATCCGTCTGAAAACCTCTCTGCTTCTTCCTTGAATGGTGATCCAACCAGCCCGGGGATGCGGTGGTATGGTAGTAATGTCATTGGACTACCAATCCAGAGGCCCAGGCTGATGCTCTGGGGACACAGATTCAAATCCTGCTATGGTAGCTGGTAGAGTTTGAATTCAATTAATAACATCTGGAATTGAAAGCGTGTCTTAGTAATGGTGACCATGAAACTATCATTAGTTGTTGTAAAAACCCGTCTGGTTCACTATTGCCCTTTAAGGGAGGAAATCTGCTGTCCTTACCTGGTCTGGCCTATATGTGACACCAGATCCATTTTCTGTTTTTATTATAAAATTTGCTCAGTTACTATACATGGGGCTTAATCTTAACTGTGGCAGACGGAGGCGGGCGGACCAATTAAGGCCCGCCAAGCGTAAAATATATCCCGTAGCACTCAGCGCTACCTGTGTGGCGGGGGGGTGAGGGAGAGTCGAAAGAGTGCAGCAATCTCCCTGAGGCACGGAGCTGCCTCAGGGAGATTGAATAGTTTAAAAATTCAAGTTAAAAATTATTTAAACATGTCCCCTCATGTGACAGTCACTCATGAGCTGAGACATGTCTGTCAAGTTTACCAAAATTATTTATTAATTTTATAAAACTTCAGGAAACCTCACCCCGCCTGGATGGGCAGCATTGTTGATGAGGTCTATTAATGGCCTTAATAGACCTTTGACAGTTCAGCGGGCACGCAGCCGCCTCCGGCGCGTGCCCGCCGAACACAATATCAAAATGACGCAGGATGACATCTCGCGTCATTTTACGCGTTGGCATGTCAGGCCCACCCCCGCGCGCCAACCACAAGATTCTGATCATAGGTTTTGATGCCTGCTGAGATTTTGGGATGGGTGAGACAATTTTTTTTTTGGAGAACAGCAGGTGCAGTTGAGCATAACTATGCAGATGAAAGAATATACTAGAGTTTGTTTTAATTGCTTTGAGAGGTCAGAGAGTATCTATATGGAGTTTTCCCTTAGGAGTTTAAATAAGATGGTAAAGTGCCTGATTGTCTGTGGAAGGTGTAGGCCTGATTAGCCTTTGCTGATCCCATGATTCATACTCGTACATTCTAAGAGCATCTTCAATCTTATTTTTTGTGCCATATTAGGTAACATTATGTTGCTCTCCTAAGCGTAAGTCCAAAACATTAAAATTGCAATCCCTTTAAGAATGCTGGAACATCATACTTCCCATTTTTACAGCACATATGTGTATAGTCAATTGAGTATCTTTCAATAATCCCCAGAAAAGAGGCTTTGCAGTCTACTCAGACAAACTGAAACAGATGATGGTAACACAAGATATCTCAACAGGGACAATGAGTTATGATAGCTCTTTTATGAGTCTGAAAGAGCCTTAATTCATGGGAGCCACAGCCACATATGAGTAATGCTCTTTCACACACTTGAAATAATGTCTGGAATTCACGATCACAGGCAAATTACTCATTAAAAAAAATAATGTTGATTATGTGTACATATACGCCTGCACTTCCTCTGGTAGAATTATAAATTTGTTGTTGTTAATTCTGGAATGCAAGATGCTGCTGCCAACTTGTAATTGCTTTTTTTGCCCTTGGGATCTTCATATACGTGAATCATCAATGCTACGACAAGTGGAATCGCCAGCCACGCCTTCAGAATAAATGAACACCTTCTAATTTAACTAGACTGAGTCATGCAGTTGGAACAGAAATGAACAATTCTCCAATTCTAGCCCTCAGTTTTCATAGGAAGATTTATCTTGGCTACATCACCAGACGCAACATATGTAACCAAACTTAAAACATGGAATCACAATGAGTTGCTATGGCATCCTAACCAAGTTCAGCATAGAACTAATAACGTATGACACTCTTCCACATCTTTATGAATTCAAACTCTCTCAGGCTAAAACAGGGTTTTCTAAAATGGGAATGCTTTTGATTTCAATTTTCCTTTAACATTCTGAGATGTGGCAGTTCTCAGTCATGTAGAATCTATTTGTAAAACTAGAAAATATTATTCTTTCTAAAAAAGATAAATTGTTTTTTCTATGTTTGGATAGCTTTTTTAAAGAGCTGACACAGACATAATGGAGCGAATAGCCTCCTTCAGTGTTGTATAATTCTATGATTCTAGGTCTGCAAGTTGTAATTGCACAGTCTGTTTCCTCAGGAAATGAGGGAAGATCGGGATCGAGCACGGCTGGATTCCATGGTGCTACTCATTATGAAACTGGACCAGCTTGACCAAGACATTGAAAATGCTCTCAGTGCCAACTCGTCTCCATCCAGTACCCCAACGGTTAAGAGAAGACACATTCCTGTGAGCACATTTACTTACAATCACATTCTATTCTTTTTTGTATGCTTTGTTTACTAATACTGAATATTGTACAAATCTTTATTAAGGCTGATATAGAAAAGACATATTCTGAGAATAGTCTAATTTCAGGCTAATAGTCGACATGAGAATTTTAAATTCATAGTCATAATTTTATTGAAACTGACTGAGAAAAGTAAGGGCAGAATATAGTCTGCCACGTTAAAGCATAAGAGATCCCTTCATAGCTAACCTCAATTAATGGTAATCGCTGAACACCTTCAAAACAGCATCAAATTAATATCCTCGGGTAAAATTCATCAGAAAGGCAAGGTACTTCACAGGAATGAGGAAAGTAAAACTGCAACACCTGAACAGCAGCATAAGCGAAGACCTATGGCTACGTCAACTGGTCTTGCAGCCGCCCCTCTCCTCACACCCCAAAAACGAAAGAACAAGTAATTGGCACATAGCGGAGAATGAAAAGCCGGGGGTTGTGGGGAGGGCGCGGCAGGGTGGTGATGGTGGTGGGGGACAACTTTAAGAATGTTCTTCAGGTAAATCATAATTATTTTATTTTATTTTCAGAGATTGGAAGGACAACAAACTATGTTATAATGTTGCCATTTTTCAAAATAACATTTAATTCCTAATAGCCTCAAAATTACACCGTGCAGCGTTATCACATAAAGTCTTGGAGGCAAATTCAGCATGTTTGCACTTCTAGATCAAAATCTCACCAGATGGGAATACGGATCAGCAACTCAGAGCCACAATATTAGTCCTACCTTCAAAGTGCGTTACTGTTTGGTGATGCTCTGCTCAAGGAGCACAGACTTAGTAGATTTGTTTTTTTAGTACCTTTCAAATTCTTTTATTTGTCATTTTAATGGAAATATTAATCTATGTAAAATAAATAGGCTAAAATCAATATTAAAGTAATTTGAAGAAAGAAATTTGATATGAGTGCATTAAACCTTCACAAGATAATATCACACAGTGTAATTTCCGTGGCATTATGCTTTGAGTTGCAAGCATATGTTCTGATAAAGATCTTAACACTGCTCTGGATATAAAAAGATTTCTGACAAAGGGTATTTTGTGGAGATTATTTGTTCTAAATTACTATACTATGTTACTTTGAAGTCAAATAGCACAGACCTTTTCTTCAAAAGGGATTGGTCTCATTTTATAAGCATTAAATAATCTCAGTGGACTGTGTGTCAGTTTTTAAAGGTAGCATTTTAGCTGTGCTCTGAAAGGTAGAACTGTAACATGATTTCACTCTTGAACTTACATGCTGGTGAGGAATGATGTCACCACAGATAGATTATTGTTTACAGATGTTGACATAAACCTTGCAAAGTCTCCTGGGAAAGGAAATGGGAGTGAATGTAGCATTTAAAGCACATGTGGCATCATTATGAAAATATGCTGGAACATTCAACCCAGTCCACAGTTTATATATACATTTTCCCACTAAATGTTTAATCCCTTAAGTATCTTTGCTACACAGTGCAATGAGTGCAGTGATATTATTTCATGGTTGTACCACATTACTGCTGGTTAATGGAAGTATGCATACTATTGCTAGCTTCAAGTAGTTTCCTCTTGAAATTTTTCTCACTTTGCAAGACACAATTCATCACAATGCTTTGCATACTAAATGGATCCCAAAGACAACAACACAGCAAGCACAACTTAAACATTCTGCTGTAGTGTAGGATATGAAAAAAAAAGTCTGAAGAATAGAAGAAGCATGGATGGAACTCCAGGTAAAAAGGCTTGCTGAGTACAATATTTATTACCTCACCAAGGATAAGATTAGAAATTTCCCTTAAGTTAAGTGATAATCATAGGCTGCATCTAGATCTTTCCTTTTGTGTCAACTTGCAGATACTGCTATAAGGAGTAATAACATTTTCAATACAAATTCACCTTTCATTCACTTTGGGCCTTCACAAATCTCAGACTATATTTTTACATTTGTTCATAGGATGTGGGCATTGTTGGTAAGATCAAATTTTATTGCCCAATCCTCACTACACTTGAGAATGTGGTGGTGAGCCATCTTCTTGAACCGTTCTAGTCCATGTAATGTAGGTATAACAACAATGCTGTTAAGTAGGCAGTTCCAAGATGTTGATCCAGCAACAGTGAAGGAACGGTGATATAGTTCCAAGTCAGGATGGTGTGTAGCTTGGAGGAGATCTTGAAGGTGGTGGTGTTCCCATGTGCCTGCTCCCTTTATTCTTCTACATGGTAGAAGTCATGGGTTTGGAAGGTGCTCTCAAAGATGTTTTGGTGAGTTCCTGCATTGCATCTTGTAGATGGTGCACACTGCTGCAACTGCGTGCTGGTGGTGGAGGGTGTAAATGTTTAAGGTGGTGGATGGGATGCTGATCAATTGAGCAGCTATGTCCTGGATGGTGTGAAGCTTCTCGAATGTTGTTAGAGTTGCACTCATCCTGGAAAAAGAAGGGTATTCCATCACACTCCTGACTTGTGTCCTGTAGATGGTGGACAGGCATCAGGGAGTCAGGAAGTGAGTTGATCACCACAGAATTCCTAGGACAGAATTTTCTGCCTGTTGGGCGGGAGGGCCCGACCCAATCTCCAGCGGGCGGGGAGCTGATCCCCGCCTGAGAAGCGGGCCGCACCGCCATTTTATGTGGGCGGGCCAATTAAGGCCTGCTGAGCGTGACATCCGGTGGGAAGCGTTATGCGCTTCCTATGCAGGCAGGGGGGGTGGATTCCCCAAATGCGAGAGTGCGCTCTTTCGTGCATGCGCACGAAATAGTGCACATCTCCCGGAGGCTAAGTGCTGCCTCAGGGAGATCGCCTGCACTTTGAAAAAGATTAAAAATAGAAAAAAAAATTCCCTAACATGTCCCCCTCATGTGTCACATGAGATGGGAAATATTCATAATTTGCACTTTAAATTTTTTACATTTTTTAAAACCCTGCATGAAACCTCACCCCGCCGCTGGATGAGGTTTCACGTTTTCTCTATTTGCAGCCGGGGCTCCTGGCCTGCCCGCCAACCTTAAGGTTGGACGGGCAGGTCCTTTAATTGTTTAAATGATCCTATCAATGGCCTCAATTGGCCATTGACAGGTCGGCAGGTGCACAGCTGATTCTGCTGAGCCCCCGCCTTCCTGAAAATTTAAATGGGGCGCAGTGATGTCGGGGGTTCTGGCCGACGTCATCCCACGTCATTTTACACATCAGCGAGCGGGCCCCGCCCCCTCCTCGCCGAGGGCAATATTCTGCCCCTCGCCTCTGACCAGCTCGTGTAGCAACAGTAATTGGATGGGGCTCCAAGAGGTGGGTTCTTAATTCGCTGCCTCTGGGATGGTTGTGCTCCCACGTCAGGCCACAGCCACTTCCAGGTTCCCAGCGAGGAATTGAGGCTGATGTCAGAATTGTAACCCATCCAGGAAAACCCAACCCCAAATTTTGGGGGTGGATGGTAAAGGGACAGAGAGAGAAGATCAGATGGAAAAGGGAGAAAAAGGCTGAAGAATAAGAGGAAACTGGGCGAATTGGGCGCCAACAAACTATCTAAGCAAGGTAGTGAAAAGCTCTCATCCAGTGTTGGGAGGGTTTATCAGGGCAGTAACAACTTTCATGTGAGAGCTTTAGCAAGAGAAGAATAATGAAATAGCTGGAGGGCTCACCCCCAACATTGCCCTTCTGGTACAGCAGCTAAAACTACATTGAGTCAAGGGCAGGTGTGAACATTAAAAGGGCTGAGGACCAGTCAAGAACCACAGTGAAGACAATGATGGTCAGTAAATTGTGGGATTCCAGTACCTAGAAAAGTTCCAGTTGAGCATCATGCATGCAGCTATGCCCCCGAACCATCTTTATGGTTGCTAATTCCAACAGCAGAGATGGTGTGGGAGGCACTCTGTCTGATTGACCAATATATTGAATTTCATGGCTATGACACAGGAAGTCAAGAGCAAGGGCTACAAGGGAAGGAATACAGCAGTGTTGCTGAGTAAATCATAGGAATATGTAGCCTCTAACTTAGGACTCAGGTTTTAATGAATTTTCAGCCTGTTACATGAAAGTCACCTCTCTCTGCTAACTATTCCTCTTTCAGCCTTAAATCCCCTCTCATAACCTTTCACTCTTTGTCTCAGGAATTTTGAATATCTTCCCTCTCTTCATGTCATTATTGGTGGGTTTTAGCACCTTTGGCTCCAGTATCTGCAATTCCTTCCCTTAATCTCTTCATCACTCCAACCCTTTCTTCTACTTTACGAGTCTTCTCAAACCCATCTTTTCAGCAAACTCCCCACCCCCAACTCCCCCACCCACCTTCTGCTAATCTCCCTTTTTCACAACTTAGCACCCATTTCCTTGTCTTTCAAATATCAATATATGTTGGGACATTTTCACATTAAGGTAGAAATGCAAATTGATGTTGCTGCAGGTTTTCATATTATTACTGTAGGCGAAGTAAAAAGCTCGACTACATATTCTAGACAGGACTCATTTGTGAGGACATTTAGATTTGTAGAAAATTATTCCATTGAGTAGGCGCCAAAATCAAACAAAAGTTCCCTTCATTTAAAGTATACACCCTCCCCAGCCCCTGCCACTGCCAAGAGTGAACTTTCTATAAACATGGACTAAGATTTATAAAGACACAAGTAATAGTGATACTCATATATATCCAGCTGCACGCACACAGCTTTAAACCTAAATATTTTAACATTTTCATAATATCTGCAGTGTTGTCAGATGTTCAAAATAATGGTGGGAATTTGGGCTTGTTAGCACACAGTGCCCTTAGAGCTCTAAAATGGCATCTGCATAGTGTGCGTGCATTTGTGGAGTGAATCACACTGGACAAGATAATGGTGAGGGCGCTAGTATACGTAATGTACTTCTGCCAGAATTATGCAGAGCAGGCAGATCATGTTGTCAATCAGTGTGCTATGCTGATTTGACACTGGCAATGCCAATTGGAGCTCAATGCTCCACTAACATTCCCCGCCTAACCTCATACGGCTGATCATGCGTTTAGCAGCAGGAAGGGCACCCCCAACCACCATCAAGGGATCATCAACTGCTTACAGCTTAGATACTCGCTAATTTCTTCTGGCTGTTCCAATGATTCTACTATTTATGTTTGGTGCTCTCAATAGCTATTTAAAGTTGCAACAGTCCACAATGAGTTTTATAGTGGGTACTGAAGGAGATTTTGCTAATTTCAAGTCTCTTGCACAAAAGTGCACTACTAGGCATTCCCCTTGATCTAGAACATAACTTGAAGAATGAACGGAGGTCACACAGAGCAGGACAAGCTGCTGGAAGAGGGTGGTGGGAGAAGGGCACTCAGCAGGAGGCCATATCCAGAGTGTTGAGGAAAAAGTTCTCCTACCTGAACCTCAGCAAGGAACAACGTAAAAGATGCCTGCACTTCAGTAAAGACATCCTGACCAGAATTTGCCACCTGCTTCAGCTGCAACTGCAAACTCAGAGTAGAAAAAAGACTGCACTTGAAGTGACTGTGGCAATGAACATTTGTGTGTCTGGCTTCTTCTAGGCTAAGTTTGGAGTTATTTGCAACATTCACAGTATGTTACCTATTGTTCTGTAAGGGAAGTCACTGAGGCCCTCTATTCAATGACAGCTAACTATATTAATTCTCTCTTGCCAGAGCAAAGTGAGCATGTGACTATGTTAGACTTGCAGGATTCCCCATGGTACTGTATGCCATTGACTGACACACATCGCTTTGCTGGTGCCATATGTCAGCTCTGCCCTATATGGGAACTAAACAGGATTCCACTCCTTTGACATCCAGCTGGTGTTAGACCATAAACAATCATGCAGGTCGATGCCCAGTATCTTAGCAGCAGGCATGCTGCCTTCATGGTTGGCCCTACAAGGAGCAAATGGAGTTGGCCACCACCTCCATGCTGGCAATGATGGACTTCGAGCTCTGCGTCAAGTTGGTGATGAACTCCGCCATGCTCCTTGACATTGCCTGTAGGCTTTGGCAGACTGCCTAATGCAGCAAGCACTCTGTTGTGCCTCAACCTTCTTCTGTAGCCTACCCTACAGCAATTCACACCTGAGTCCTCTGCTGCAGAACCCATTTGTGACATTACCCTCCAGGGTGCTGGCACCTGCACCATCCTTGCCCCCTGCCCTGGTTGCAGGCCACTTATGACCAGTCTCTCACCACTAATCTATCATCTAAGATACTGATATAGTCTGAGCTGGTTTCTGTAATTATGAAATCAAGTGATTGTGCTGTGTCTCCATCATCATTCTCCTCCAGCTGCTCCTCCGCTGCCTGGTCAGTTTGTTTCTCTTGGGTATCTGAAAAGAAAATGGCACAATATTAATATTATGATGAGGGAAGGGGAGTGGGGTAAGTAACAGGTGCAAGTTTACATCTGCAGCTTGTAAATGAAGAGAGATGGTGGGACGAGGGGGAATGTTTTTTATTTATTCTTTCATGGGAGGTAGGCATCGCAGGCTAGGCCAGCATTTATTGCTCATTCCTAATTGCCCTTGAGGAGGTGGTGGTGAGCTGCCTTCTTGAACCACTGCAGTCCATGTGGTGTGTGTACACCAACAGTACTGTTAGAGAGGGAGTTTCAGGATTTTGACTCAGCGACAGTGAAGGAACGGTGATATATTTCCAAGTCAAGATGGTGTGTGGCTTGGAGGGGAACTTGCAGGTGGTGGTGTTCCCATCCACCTGCTACCCATGTCCTGCAAGTGGGTAGAGGTCGTGGGTTTGGAAGATGCTGTCAAAGGAGCTTTGCTGAGTTGCTGCAATGTATCTTTAGATGGTACACACTGCTGCCACTGCGTCGGTGGTAGAGGGAGTAAATATTTAAGGTGGTGGATGGGGTGATAATCAAGTGGGCTGCTTTGTCCTGGATGGTGTCAAGCTCCTTGAGTGTTGTTGGAGTTGCACTCATCCAGGCAAGTGGAGACTATTTCATCACACTCCTGACTTGTGCCTTTTAGATGGTGGACAGGCTTTGGGGAGTCAGGAATTGAGTTACTCATCGCACGATTCCTAGCCTCTGACCTGCTCATGTAGTCACAGTATTTATATGGCTAGTCCAGTTCAGTTTCTGATCAATGGTAACATCCAGGATGTTGATAGTGGGGGATTCAGCAATGGTAATGCCATTGAATTTCAATGGGAGCTGATTAGATTCTCTCTTGTTGAAGATAGTCGCTGCCTGGCACTTGTGTGGCGTGAATGTTACTTGCCAATTATCACCTAAGCCTGGATGTTGTCCAGGTCCTGCTGCATGGGCATGGACTGCTTCAGTATCTGAGAAGTCGCGAATGGTGTTGAACATTGTGCAATCATCAGCAAACATCCCCAAATCTGACCTTATGATGGTAGGAAGATCATTGATGAAGCAGTTGAAGATGGTTGGGCCAAGGACACTACCCTGAGGAACTCCTGCAGCGATGTCCTGGAGCTGAGATGACTGACCTCCAACAACCATAACCTAGCATCCTTTGTGCTAGGTAGGACTCCAACCACTCGTGAGTTACCCCTGATTCCCATTGACTCCAGTTTTGCTAGGGCTCCTCGATGCCACACTCTAACAAATGCTGCCTTGATGTCAAGGGCTGTCACTCTCACCTCACCTCGGGTGTTCAGTTCTTTTGCCCTTGTTTGAACTAAGGCTGTAATAAGGTCAGGAGCTGAGTGGCACTGGCAGAACCCAAACTGGGAATCAGCAAGCAGGTTATTGCTGAGTAAGTGCCGCTTGATAGCACTGTTGACAATCCCTTCCATCCCTTTGCTGATTACCTAGAGTCGAGTGATGGGGCGGTAATTGCCTGCTTGAATTGGTCCTGCTTTTTGTAGACAGGACATACCTGGGCAATTTCCCACATTGTCTTGTAGATGCCAGTGATGTAGCTGCACTGGAACAGCTTGGTTAGGGGCATGACAAGATCTGGAGCACAATTCTTCAGTACTATTGCCGGAATATTGTCAGGGCCCACAGCCTTTGCTGTATCCAGAGCCTTCATCTGTTTCTTGATATCACCTGGAGTTAATTGAATGGGTTGAAGACTGGCATCTCTGATGCTGGGGACCTCAGAAGTAGGGCAAGATGGATTATCCACTCGGCACTTCTGTCTGAAGATGCTTGCGAATACTTCAGCCTTGTCTGTTACACTTTTGTGCTGGGCTGTCCCATCATTGAGGATGGGGACATTTGTGGAGCCTCCTCCTCCATTTAGCTGTTTAACTGTCCACCACCCAATCACGACTGAATGTGGCCAGGCTGCACAACTTAGATCTGATCCATTCTTTGTGGGATCTCTTAGCTCTGTCTATCTTGAGGCACCCTCACGGGGGAGGAAGGCACCATAAGTCAGACAGGACCAAGCAGACAGGCCACTGCGTTCAAAGGTGGGGCCCTCATTTTTAGGCCTTTGTGTCCTTTCTTTCTTGGTATGTTCCTAACATTTTTAACATTTGTTGCAATTTTAAGCCACATCAAACATTACTGTTATTTGCAGGAACATCTCTGATCAGCCCATCTTTGTTATGACATTGTAATGCAATCAAACATAAGTTAAGCCATTGCAAATTTAATAATTCAATAAATTTCACTCAGGGCCTGAGCTGGACATCATCATGGGCAGGATTTTTCATTCGGCGGGTGCGCGCGAGAGTCGGCAGCACACCCGCTAACAATTAAGAAGCCTATTAAGGTCACTAATGTAGTAATTGACCTGGATTTTTCGCTGCCAGTCCAATGTTACGGTTGGTGGGCAGGTGAATCAGCCAGGCGGCCTTTGGATTTTTGAGGAAACCTCAAAAAAAGTGTTTAGGTGAGTGGTTCTTATGGGTGGGATTTTTTTTTCTCAGAATTTCAAAATGTTTATGTTTGGATTTCAAATTCTTCAGCTCCCTGAGGCAGCTCTCTGCCTTCAGAGAGCTTTCATCGCACGCTCACCAGCACCTGCACTGACTTCAACGCTCGCCCTCTTCCCGCCCCCCCGCCCTGGCAGCGCTGAGCTTTTCAGCATGCATTTCGCACTGGCTGGCCGTTAATTGACCAGCCAACGCGAGGCCACGGTCAGGGGCCGATCGCGGACAGCAGCCTGATTACGGCTGCTTCCGGGCCCGCCCACCGTGCCCACCCGACAGCCCAAGAATCCTGCCCTATAAGTCTTGAATGTAGATGAAAGGGAAGCAATTAGCACAGGAGCTGGCAGAACACATAGTACTTGGTTAAAGTCCAGAACCATCCTTCACTACTGAAGCTGAAATCAAGAGCAAACCCAGTAAGGAAGGAGAATGCCAAATGCAAAGCATATGTTGTACAAAGTTCGCAATTATATATAGAAGAATAAAGAGGAACTCTTCTAACAGACAACCCCTCATTGTTTTTTGTTACAATTATCTGCGATGTGCACTTGTGGTCATGGAAGTGAAAATAATTCAATTATTGATAACATATTTTTAACACTTTTCCTGAACTAGGTTGGGCGATACAAGGGTTTGCTATTTTCCTACCAAATCAGGCAACTTTAAGGTTATTCTTCTTAACATTTAAATGTTCAAGGAACATAAGAAATTTAATACTGGACATGGAAACTTTTAGTAATTGGAAGAAATGTTCACAGTTGTTAATATACTGTTCAAAATTATCCCTATGTTACAGGGAATCTGTTTTTAGAAAATATATTGTAAGCTTGTCTTATGTGGGTAAAATTTTACTTTTAATAAATTGTCCAACATTCTCCTACTGATACCAAGTGGTAATGTAGGAAAACAGTGGCTTACCAAGATGAATTTTGCAAGTATGCTAATACTGTGAAGACAGAGCTGAGAAGATTTTTTTTCTCTGAGAGGGTAGTGAGTCTTTGGAACTCCCTTCCTCAAAAGGCGGTGGAAGCAGAGTCTTTGAGTATTTTCAAGGCAGAGCTAGACAGATTCTTAATTAACAAGGGAGTGAAGGATTACCGGGGGTAGGCAGAAGGTTACAGTCAGATCAGCCATGATCTTATTGAATGGCGGGGCAAGCTCGAAGGGCTGAATGGCCTACTGCTGCTGCTAGTTTGCATGTACGTATTGGCACGGTAATGGACCATAGCCTGAATTACTTATGGACATATTGAACTTTTAGGTAAGACGTGCTTTTTAAAAAAGGACATACAAGCAAAAGCTGACCGAGGCTGTAAAGTGACCACTTGCTGGAAAATTCCTATGTGGATTACACTTGACCAATTAGTTCAGAGAATGGAATGACATACCTAAAAGGTGTCAAGGCCTATTTCAGACAGAGACACGTCAAAGGAAAATACGCATTGCATAAGTTGAACTGTAATCTTCTGGTTGCAAAGATAATGAAGGCTGATTACCATCTCCTGTGAGTTACATCCCAGACTGTGGACATGATTTGAGTTGAAAAGAAAGCAGATCTGGCTGAAAGACATGATTTTTCCCCCTCCAGGAATACACAAGAAAAGGGGTTAAAAACCAGCTGCAACCCTGGTCTCCGTGTGCTAGTTTTTGTGTTCCAGGTCTGGTGTGCAAGGGTGTGCTGTGAAGGTCGCAGCTGAAGCATATTAACGAGGCATCCCTGCACTTGCTGGAGGCAAGTCAAAGTCAGCAAAGCCACAGTCGAAAAGGAAACAGGACAACTCCTTCCAGCTAACCTGCAGAACCAACAATCTCCAAACCCACTGCTCAACTGCCAAAGTCAGCATTATTAGAATCACCCCAACTTAATGGCTTCAACATTTTGCTATCTATTCCTCATGGACAAGCCAAAAGACTGGTTCATATGCGTCTTTTTTAACTTTTATTTCTGGGCTCACTTCTCATTTCTAACTTGTGTGTATGTGTGTTGCATTCTTATTATTTATTCTCACGAATAGTAATTAAGAATCTCGCTCTTTCTTTGAATCAAGACAGCCTGGTTAAATTGGCTTCATTTAAAACATAAATACATTTGGACTGGGAAAAGGTATCCTCGAGGGAAGGGATCCTTTTTAAATTAATCTTGTTGCGACCAACCAGGGCAGTTGAATAAAGAAGGAGAACCGGTTCATTCCTCCTCACCTGGGAGCATAACAATTTGGGGTACCTCATCCGGGACCATAACCAATTGGGGGAGCCTTGCCCGGGGACTAGTCGCAACAGTATGTTTGTGATTCCAAACTAACAGTGCTCTCTTGGAGCAGCAATGTAAAAATATTCAAGCTGTGAAATCGCATAGAGTAATAAACCTGTTTGTCAATCCAGTGGTTCAATAAGTTTACTTCGTGAATAGCTAAGCTGTACAGATCAGAAAGGTGACTGGCATAATTCTTGGGGTATGGTATGTTTGCTGATCTCAGCTCAAACAGAGATGGGGGCAATGGCCACATATGTCCTCAGCATTCCTGATTCCTAATGACCAGAGAGGGAAAGTTGATGTGGGTGGATGTAAGGATGAGGATAGTTTCAAGCTCAGCTATTGCAGTCACATGCCTGCAATTACTTACTGTCCAGACTCACAGTTGGCCACTTGCTGAGATAATGAAGAACGCCCATTAGCTGTGGAAATGTAGCTTTATAACAAGGCATTCAGGAGAAGAGCAAAGGGAGGAAAATCAGAGAAAAACAGATGCCATGTGATCAACAAAAATTGATTTTTATTATTTTCTTTCTGTCCCTGTGGGTTTACTGTATAAATGTGTTGGGTTCAGCAGTACTCCAGCAGGAAGGTGTTAGATTGCCACGGCCTTTACTGTGCCTGTGCTGAGTTCACTGACCTCAGCCAGGCAGCTGTGGTGATGCCACAATTGTCTTCAGTGTCATCGAATGAGGGAGGGAGGAAAGGGTCTGCGGTCCCTGCTTTTGGTTGCCAGCTCTGCTGCAAAGAATGAAGGTTACAGGATATAAATAACAAATGTGAAATTGGACACATTCCTTCCAAACAATGATCGAGCAAAATATGAAATCAAAGAATGAGTTGATATTCATTTTTAACAAGACACAACAAGCAATTCAATTACTTTAACAATAAACAAACTAATAATTTCCCTAATAACTAATAAGTTCAGAAGAAGAGTCATATTGGACTCGAAACATTTACTCTGTTTCTCTCTCCACAGATGCTGCCAGACCTGCTGAGTTTTTCCAGCACGTTCTACTTTATTTCAGATTTCTGCATTCGCCGTATTTTGCTTTTATGATAATTTCTCTCACCTGCCTCTCAGTCTCTGTCCTCTCTCTCATTTCTGGCCCCTCTCCCCCTTTTTCTCATTCATTGCCCTGCAATTCCTTCACAAAAGCAACATTGCCTGTTTTACAGATTGTATAGTTTGTTTTTAATTTGGAATTGCTCTCACTTTAATGTTTAGTCAGGTATAATAGGCTATTTTTAAGCTGAGCCTTCTTTCAGGATATCTTCGCCGTGCCATTCCATTCTGCGCGGAGAGGCTGCTCTTGCCCACCCTCCACTTCCTCATCTTCATTGGCTACCCGGACACAGCATTCCGCCCTGCCATCTGGAGGAAGTGGGGGCCACCGCTGGGTGGCATATGATAATAGATGGTTAAGTCCATTCACATACTCCCAGGCCGCCTGTAATTTCTACAGCTGGGAGGGGTGCGTGTTTCACGTCTATATAAGGTGCAGCCCTATTTCCATGATCTGAGGGGATTGCCCCTCAATTTCAGGCTGCATCTTTTGATTTTTGGCAACTCGGAGCAGAGGGGAGCTGGCAGATTTGAGGACCTCATCGTGGGATTGTTCCTGGATCTGGCTAAGGTGGTCATCAACAGGCCAAGGCAGCGAATGGCCAAGGGAGCCATTTGGCCCAGATGCCTGCCTCTCTTCCACGGCTACGTCCACAGTCTGGTATCCCTGGAGAGAGAGCATACGTTGTCTGCTGGGATATTTCAGGCCTTCTGAGACCGGTGGGCACCAAGGCACTGGAGGGCATCATCACACTTGGAAATGTCACTTTAATCTGATTAGCTAAGCTTCCTTTAAAGGTTTTTTTTTGTAGCAGTATATTAATGGTGTCTTTTTCGGAAAGGGCATTTAACGCCTCATTATTGCCAACCCCCTGGATGGACCAAAAAAGGTATAAAAGAGCTACATGCAGCTCAGCAAACATTGGTCACTAATGTATGTTCAGTTCATATTATAGATTCCAGTTACAGTCAGGGGCTCACGATGACCAAATAATAAATAAAAATCTAACTACTTCCTAATATGCCTCTACAAAATAAAAAACGCAGTTACATACATTGCATGTACCTGTTTCTGTCCCTGGAGTACAGCACCTTGTTTATGTTTAATACTTGTCACAATTAAACAGTTTGCTATAAATCGCTGTCTAGAGGCACACCTAAAGATCAATTGCTTGAGCGGTAAACTAGATAACAGCTGTAACTGAAAATGTACCCTAAAAATAATTAGTGCCTTTAGCAATACCCTGGAGCAAATTGAAAGTGGGAAATAAGATCATTTATCAGTTAACAGAGCAAACTTGCTGTTGTTCGAACCACACTGTATTTCTCAAAGAATTATGTCCTCATTAGTGGAATGAGCTGTTAACAGGACTTGATATGTTGAAATTTTAATAAATTGAACTTGCAAGTGACACATGCATTCTGCAAAAGCCCCTCATATTGTGTTCCAATTCATCACAGAAACTGTTTCCCCCAAACCTCTGCCAATGTGTAGATTTCCTTTGGTGAATCCTGCATCATCTAAATTAACTCCTCAAAAATGAGAACATCAGTGACTTGCAATTACATCCCATGTCTCTAATTGATCTCGGGATGTGATTTTGAAATGCTGCACATCATCTGACTGTCATTGTATTGGAAATGTTTTGTATAAGACCAGCTTCATTGTGGTAGTGACTGTACGTACAACTTGCATTGAATGTAGCTTACACAAAACAAAGATGGAATAAAAGGGGATTCTCAGATTCTGCTTCAGTATTAAGTGCTGTTCATTAAGACCGGAATGAGCAAAATTTATCAGAATCACAACACGAACAGTTTAAAAAAAAAAGCTTCATCCATGGATTTTGTTTTAATCACAGATTTGTAAACATTTTGAAGTTAGAACATGGATGACTAATCTAAGGAGTGTGGCTTGATATCAAAGCTATTGTCAGTCCCAGGTCACTAATGTTTGAGAAAATCTATGCTGATGATTATTACCTTCTTGCAGTATTCTTTTACATGGGTTTATTACCCACTCTCTCAGGTGAATATAAAAAAATCCCTTGACACTAATTCAAAGAGGAGCGTTGAGATATCCCCAGTGTCCTGGCTATTATTTATCCCATAACCAACATCGCGAAAGTAGATTATCTGGTCATTATCATGTTGCTGTTTGTGGAAGCTTGCTGTGTGCAAGTTGGCTGACATATTTCCTACATTACAACAGTAACTACATTTCACAAGTATTCCATTGGCTGTAAAATGCTTTGGCACATCCTGAAGTCATGAGAGGTATTATATAACTGCAAGTTTTTCTTGCTTTATTTTATTGTTGCTTTGTATGGGTTAACATTATGATGTTTCCCACGGTCTATTGGCAGGAGTTGGAGTCTGATTCAGAGAATGGAGCAGATGTGATTGCAATCAGTCAAAACCAGAAGGTTCATCCTGTCCACTCACCACTTGGATCAACATCCCCCATGGCAGGTCCGGGGGCTAAACCAAAGGCTGGGGTAGGTTTGGAAAATTTAAACAAACCAGATAATTCTTAGAACAGACAGATGGTTATAAATTATAGCAACATTTATGCCAAGAATGTAACTTTATCAGTGTTAGCTTTTTTTCCAAAGGGCCATATTTTCTCCCCTCTGATGATTTTAGTGAAAAAATGCATTAAAAATGGCCTAATATTAGCAGACTATTTGACCATGTTTGGCATTGATCTGATGGTTCCTTACTCCTACAAAAAAGATGTGAAACATGATGGAAATAAAAATCTGAGTTTTACTTGTTGAAGCCTTCTTAGGGTCATTGATGATGAACTCATGCAGTCGTCCACAGCTGCAGAATCAAATCAAAAACAAGCATTTTTCCCCAAGTCAGATCTGGCATAGTTGAGTTAAATGAATAGAAACCTTTCAAAAGTATAATTATAGCAGTAAATTAAGCTATATTATTAGAGGAGAGCATTTATTTGTGGTCATAGATGAGTGCATCATGTTGAATGACCAGGAGAACAGAGGGCATAGTTGGCTTCTAACTCCCAGCAGACACTCTTCCAAGTTGAGTCAGTTAACCAGGCATGATGGAGGACTAGGGCATGAGAAGATGCAGACTTACCGGAAAGATTTAACTATGGTAAACTATTTGGCTGCAAGAAGGTTCAATCATTCACCTTAGACTATCATTACTGTTCTCAACTTTGATGCCACGGTGACCCTTCAAGAACTCACAATGTCTATCATAAGAGTACAGTCATTAGTTTCTAGGCATTCAAATACACCATTGAAGTAGTGGCACTTTTGCATCACTTGTGTGCAGATTTTTCCAGTCCGCAAGGCAAACTAGCCATGATATTTTTTGATTTAGCAAAATTGATGGAGGAATTATCCTGTTTGCTACATTCAGCAATTTATCCAATTCATTCAAAAATAATGTGTTTCCAATTTCACTGCACATAATCACTAAAGCAATTTTTCACAATCCAATTTATTTCGTACGGCTTTATCCTCTAATGAATTAAAATGCTGCATTTAAGTAACTTAACTGACATCCATTTAAGTAAAAAGGGCCCAGGGACACAATGGCCTAATAATCATAATGATCACCAGTGCTTCACCCAGAACATCGTCAGCCATTTATCAATCTCTACAACAATCACCCAAGGTTTAAGAAAGCAAACTAGAAGGAAATAAGTGCCACTTTTCCATAAAATGCTGTATTTAGTTAAAGTACAACCTTCTTCCATTGGAAATCCAATGTTGAAATGAAATGTCATTTCTCACTAATGAATTACTTCTTTCAAATAGCAGCACTTTGAAAGTATGTGTCCATATCTTTCCTTATCAATGTAAATCGTGCGACGAATAACTCGCCTCCTGATTCCCCAAAACCTGTCCATCATCTACAAGCACGAGTCAGGAGTGTGATGGAATACTCCCCACTTGCCTGGATGAGTGCAGCTCCTACAACACTGAAGAAGCTGGACACCGTCCAGGACAAAGCAGTTCACTTGATTGGCACCACATCCACAAACATTCACTCCCTCCACCACCGACGCACAGTAGCAGCAGTATGTACCATCTACAAGATGCACTGCAGGAATTCACCAAGGCTCCTTCGACAGCACCTTCCAAACCCAAGACCACTACCACCTAGAAGGATAAGGGCAGCAGATAGATGGGAACACCACCACCTGGAAGTTCCCCTCCAAGTCACTCACCATGCTGATTTGAAAATATATCACCGTTCCTTCACTGTCGCTGGGCCAAAATCCTGGAACTCCCTTCCTAACAGCACTGTGGGTGTACCTACACCACATGGGCTGCAGCAGTTCAAGAAGGCAGCTCACCACCACCTTCTCAAGGACAACTAGGTATGGGCAATAAATGCTGGCCTAGCCAGCGAAGCCCACATCCCACAAATGAATTTTTTTAAAAATCGAAAACCTCATTCTCCTCCAAATGTGTTTTCCAATACATCCTGTACCATATCATATGCTATGGTTTAAAGACTGGTAAGTCACTTAAATTATTTTCAATTCAGCGTGCTGTTACCCCACAGCACGTGAGAAGCCAAATTGTGAGATTCAACCTTTAGTGCAAGACCTTGCAGGGTCTTGGATGACATTTATGCAGATTAGATTGGATGCCAAGGTCCGTTTGTCTGATTCAAATTTGCTAACTATTTAGTTTATCACTAGGAGTATGCTAAAGTCATACGAAATCTTCGTAAAACTTCACTCTCTTAGCTTTCATGTTCTTCACATTATAGGTTTTACTCAGTTGTTGAAGTCTATGTAGGTGATATTTTAGAGTGAAGCTTGCAGCTAGCACTTAGGGAGTGTGCACCCTTGAGCAATAATTCTATCATATTATTAAAGTTCCGTATTGTTGCTCTGGCCTGAGGGCACCAGTAATCATTCTCCCCCAAATTTATCTCTCACCTTCTATTCTCCCGAAGGTGCTGAATCTTTCCAGGGTTTGGCTTCAAGATTACCAGCAGTTCTACAGTAGCTAAACCAAGTTGCTATTTTTCTGTGTGAGCCTTCACACAGTGGAAAGTAACAAAGCTAATCCTTAATTGATGTACACACACATTCACTATCTAGAAGAAGTCCCAAGACATAACCCTGAACCCTTGCGGATATTTTTTTTTCCAAACCTGAAGAGCTCTGCTGCCAATTTTAGCCTCCCAACTATGTTCCAAACATTGCCATAAATCCAGCACAGAATCAGGGACTAAACTTGATCCATTTCACTTTGTGCTAAACCATGATGTTCATTAATCCAGTAGTGCATCAAGAATGTTGGATGCCAATGTTTCAACACCAAGGCAGCAGAGACAGAAGAGGTGTCACACAGGAAAGCTGTTGACATTGCACTGAAACTGCAGCATGAAGTACAAGGCAAAATTGTGATTTTTGCACTGGCACAATAGGTTTACAATCCAGCCCATTATTTCTATGCAGGGTATGGATTTGACCAGGCGCAAACCTGTGGTGTAAATAAGTACTGTAAGTGTAACTGATGCTGAAGTGCATTGCATGTAAGCAGCACTAGTAAAGGCAGGAAACAAAGCTGTACAACAGAGTAGAGATTGGATAAGCATGTCTGGCCTAGAAAATGATCCGTGATGAATTATCACGTTTCTGCCTGAGTGCACAACTAGAATTTATAGTTTTGAAATTTATAGCAACTGAAGCTTATAGGGAGTGTATGGCATGGATGAGTCTGAAAAGGCTAGTGTCTCTTTCTTTTGACAGGATTTGGTTTGTGAGGAGTAGGGTTTGTGGAATGAGTAATGACTCCATTACACTTTGATTACTGCATTACCAGGGTTGCATTGACAAGGAGAAGAATTAAAGGCATTCAGATGCAACCAGCTGTGTAATTTAATTTAACCTTCCATATTGTTCCTAATGTCTTGAATTATTTGATCTCTGCACTGCACCAGCAAACTTAGGTTAGACCACACAGAGGCACAATATGGAATGTCCATCCAGGTAACAGTGGCATTTTATCAATGAAAACTAAGAGCAGTAAATATTGTTCATTTACGTGGAGACTCCTTGCCATGACAAAAAGATAGCTTCTCTGGAAAATTAGTGCATTTATTTGCCTGACAAATCCATTCTTTGATAATATTGTGCTATTGAAGTTAAAACAATTTAAAAAAGCACAGTATTGCCACAACAGAGTCACTGCTCGCTGTGACTGGACTTAAAACGTTAGACAACATTTTCATGCTTTTACTGGGCTGAATTTTTCGTCCCGTGGGCAGGCACGTGCCCGACCTGATCGGGAGTAAAATAGAGCATGATGACATCAGGCGAGCGTCCCGACATCATCGCTCACCCTGGCGATCTTTCAGTCAATGGGTGTGCGCAAGAGTCAGCAGCGTACCCGCTGACAATTAAGAGGCCTATTAAGGCCCTTAAACAAGTAATTTATTTGTATTTTTAGCTGCCCGCTCAACCAGGCGGCCTTCGCATTTTTTACGAAACCTCATCCACTGGCGGGATAAGATTTCCAACGGTAAATAAATAAAGAAGAAACATTTTTTTAACATCATTTTTAACATGTCCCTCTTCATGTGACTAAGTCACATATGAGTACATGGGCAGAATTTTCTGCCTGTCTGGCGGGAGGGCCCGACCCAATCTCCAGTGGGTGGGGAACCGATCCCTGCCAGAGAAACCATTTTAAGTGGGCGAGCCAATTAAGGCCCGCCCAGTGTGACGTCTATGCACTTCCTGTGTGGGCGGGAGGGATTCCCCAAATGCGAGAGTGCGCTCTTTCGCGCATGTGCACGAAAGAGCGCATATCTCCATGAGGCTAAGTGCTGCCTCAGGGAGATCACTGACAGTTGTATAAACTTTAAAAATAGAAAAATAATGAAATCCTTAACATGTCCCCATCATGTGACAATGTCACACGAGATGGGACATGTTAATAAATTTCACTGAAACTTTAATAAACTTTTTTAAACCCTACATGAAACCTCATCCTGCCAGTGGGATGTTTTTTCAGAAGCCCACTGGGGCTCCTGGCCTGCCCACCAACCTTAAGGGCAGGGCCTTTAATTGTTTTAATTATCCCGTCTTTGGCCTTAATTGGCCATTGACAGGTCGGCGGGCAGACAGCTGATCTCACTGTGCTCCCACCATCCTGAAAATTTAAATGGGGCGGGATGACTTTGGGGGTTCCGCTATTTAAGAAGGGTTGTAGAGATAAGCCAGGGAACTACAGGCCAGTGAATCTCATATCAGTGGTAGGGAAACTATTGGAGAAAATTCTGAAGGAGAGAATATATCTCCACTTGGAGAGGCAAGGTTTGATCAGGGATAGTCAGCATGGCTTTGTCAGAGGGAGATCATGCCTAACAAATTTGATTGAATTTTTTGAGGAGATGACCAGGTGTGTAGATGAGGGTAGTGCAGTTGATGTAGTTTATATGGATTTCAGCAAAGCCTTTGACAAGGTCCCACATGGGAGATTTATAAAGAAGGCAAATGCACATGGGATACAGGGTAATTTGATAAGGTGGATTCAAAATTGGCTTAGTTGTAGGAGGCAGAGGGTGATGACAGAAGGATGCTTTAGTGACTGGAAGCCAGTGTCCAGTGGAGTACCACAGGGATCTGTGCTGGGCCCCCTATTATTTGTCATTTATATAAATGACTTAGATGACTATGTGGGGGGGTAGGATTAGTAAGTTTGTGGATGACACAAAGATTGGCCGGGTGGTTAACATTGAGGTTGAGTGTCTTGGGCTACAGAAAGATATAGACGGGATGGTCAAATTGGCAGATAAGTGGCAGATGGAATTTAACCCTGAAAGGTGTGAGGTGATACACTTTGGAAGGAGTAATTTGACAAGGAAGTATTCAATGAATGGCATGACACTAGGAAGTTCTGAGGAACAAAGGGACCTTGGCGTGTGTGTCCATAGATCTCTGAAGGCGGAGGGATATGTTAGTGGGGTGGTGAAAAAGGTACATGGGACACTTGCCTTTATCAATCGAGGCATAGATTACAAAAGTAGGGAGGTTATGTTGGAGTTGTATAGAACCTTGGTGAGGCCACAGCTGGAGTACTGTGTGCAGTTCCGGTCGCCACATTATAGGAAGGATGTGATTGCACTGGAGGAGACTCAGAGAAGATTCACCAGGATGTTGCTTGGGATGAAACATTTAAGTTATGAAGAGAAGTTGGATAGACTTGGGTTGTTTTCGTTGGAGCAGAGAAGACTGAGGGGCAACCTGATCGAGGTGTACAAGATTATGAGGGGCATGGACAGGGTGGATAGGGAGCAGCTGTTCCCCTTAGTTGAAGGGTCGGTCACAAGGGGGCATAAGTTCAAGGTGAGGGGCAGGAGGTTTAGGGGGGATGTGAGGAAAAGCTTTTTTACCCAGAGGGTGGTGATGGTCTGGAATGCACTGCCTGGGAGGGTGGTGGAGGCGGGTTGCCTCACATCCTTTAAAAAGTACCTGGATGAGCACTTGGCCCATCATAACATTCAAGGCAATGGGCCAAGTGTAGGAAGGTCAGGTGTTTCTCACGTGTCGGTACAGACTCAATGGGCTGAAGAGCCTCGTCAGCTCTGTGATTCTGTGAAAAGCATCAGTCCAACTGGTGACAGTGTAGAAATGGCATGTGTCCAAACGGTAACACTTTACAAGTCTGACAATCTCCAGGAACTGGGTTCAGATTTTATTTCGTGAAATTCAAAGATTTGAACTCTATATCAAAGTTTCAAAGTCATAGAGTCATAGAATTTTACAGCACAGAAAGAGGCCCCTCGGCCCATTGTGTCTGCGCCAGTCATCAAGCCCCTATCTGCTCTAATCTCATTTTCCAGTACTTGGCCCTGTAAGTTCTGGCGTTTCAAGTGTTCATCTAAACACTTCTTAAATGTTGTGAGGGTTCCTGCCTCTACCACCCTTTCAGGTAGTGAGTTCCAAATAGCCCCCCACCCTCTTGGTGAAAAAATATTTCCTTAAATCCCCTCTAAACCTTCTGCCCCTTACCTTAAATCTATGCCCCCTAGTTATTGACCCCTCCACTAAGGGGAAATTTTCCTTCCTATCTACCCTATTTATGTCCTTCATAATTTTGCATACCTCAATCAGGTCCCCCCTCAGCCTTCTCTGCGCTAAGGAAAACAACCCCAGCCTATCTAGTCTCTTTTCATAGCTGAAATGCTCCAGCCCAGGCAACATCCTGGAGCAGCATTTTCCCCCCGTCGGGGGGGATGTGCGGAGCGAGCGCAGGCAGGCGGGTTCCCGATTGGCGCCCCCGATTGGGGGCGTGCTGCCATTTTACGTGGGCGGGCCAGTGTGATGTCCGCTCGGAAGCGCTGTGTGCTCCCTTTACTGGGGAGGGTGTGTTGTGGATGGTGGTGTGGGGTGGGGGGGGGGGGGGGGAGGTGGTGGAGGGGGGGGAGGGTGGGGGTGGAGGGGGGGGGGTCCCTGAGTCCGCTCTTTCACACAGATCTCCCTGGAGCAAAGTGCCGCCTCAGGGAGGTCAGTGGAAGTTTTAAAAATTTTTGGAAGGGTAGAAAAAATATTCCTGACATGTCCCCTCATGTGACACTGTCACATGAGCAGGGACATGTCAATTTCTTATATTTAAATATTTTATACACATTTTAAATCCCTCATGAAACCTCATCTCACCTGTGGATGAGGTTTCATGTTTTTTCTGAAGGCCGCCTGGGCTCTTCACCTGCCCACCAACCTTAAGGTTGGACAGGCAGGCCCATTAATTGCCTTAATTACTTTCTTAAAGGCCTTAAGTGGCCGTTGACAGTTCGGCGGGCACGCAGCTGAGTCGGCTGCACGCCCGCCTAACTGAAAATCTAAATGACGCGGGGTGACGTTGGGATACTTGCCCAACGCCACCCCGCATCATTTTACGTGTCGGTGAGCGGACCCCGCCCCCTGCTCACTGGCTGGAAGATTCAGCCCCTGGTGAATCTCCTCTTCACCCTCTCCAGTGCAATATAGTGCGGCGATCAGAACTGCACACAGTACCCCAGCTGTGGCCTAACTAGCATTTTATACAGCTCCAACATAACCTCACTGCTCTTGTATTCAATGCATCAACCACTAAAGGCAAGTATCTCATATGCCTCCTTAAACACCTTCTCTACCTGTCCTGCTGCCTTCAAGGATCTATGGACATGCATACCAAGGTCTTTCTGACCCTTTGTACTTCCTAGGGTCCTACCATTCATCCTTCACCTTGTTAGCCCTTCCAAAATGCATCACCTCACACTTTTCAAGATTAAACTCCATTTTCCACTGTTCTACCCATCTGACCAGCCCATCTATATCGTCTTGTAGTCTAAGGCATTCCTCCTCGCTATTTACCACACCACCAATTTTCATGTCATCTGTGAATTTACTGATCATACCTCCTACATTCATGTCTAGATCATTAATGTACACTACAAACAGCAAGGGATCCAGCACCGAACCCTGTGGTACACCACTGGACACAGGCTTCCAGTCACAAAAACAACCTTTGACATAAGCCTCTGCCTCCTGCCACTAAGTCAATTTTGGATCCAATTTGCCAAATTGCCCTGGATCCCATTGGCTCTTACCTTCTTGACCAGTTTCCCATGCGAGACCTTGTCAAAAGCCTTACTGAAGTCCATGTAAGCTACATCTGCTGCACTACTCTCATCTACACACCTAGCCGCCTTCTCAAAAATTCAGTCAAATTTGCTAGACATGATTTCTTCTGACAAAGCCATGCTGACTATCCTTGATTAATCCTTGCCCCTCCAAGTGGAGATTCATTCTGTTCATCGGAATTTTTGCCAAAAGTTTCCCTACCGCTGATGTTAGACTCATTGGCCTTTAGTTAATTCGAATCCAGAGTTCGCCAAAATTTTAAATAACATAAAACTTTAAGTTTTATCAGTAAATAAGCCAAGGTCTTTAAATGAAATCTTGGACTAATTTGTTCCATATTTGTTTTCAACCTTGTAAAATCTGCATTGTGGGAGTTGTTACTGGAAAACATCAGCAGTATACAGTACTTTTAAAACTGGACAGACCATGAAAGTCCTTGGCTCGGATTCTGCTCAGTGTTATTTCAGTTGGTCTCAGGTACAGCAGGACTGGTAAAGTTAGAGATTGACCCCAGCGTCCTGGCCCAGGGAGAAGGAAGATCAACCACAATTCTCACTTTTAATGGCCTTTCAGTGGCTTCCATTGTGATTGTGAGGTGACGATAGTTGGACAACACTGTGGTGGCCGCCTTGACTCACGCCAACACACATTCTCCAGAATCACAGATGAACAACAGATAATTGGATGAGTTACTGGAAGACTAGCAGCGCACTTCTAAATGACGTACTACCTTCAATGCCACAGCAGGCACTGGGGAGAATAGGAACTGTAACGCAACAGATAGGACATCTACTGCAGCATAAACTTAACGCAATGACAAGGACATTGCTGTTGAGGCTTTACAACAGTCTATTTTAATGTTGTAACACTGGCTTTTTAAAGTTAATTCAAAATCAGTTTAATTCTCACTACCCCTCTCCCACATCTGAAACTCAGATTTTAACTCTCTCTATCAGTTGATTTTGCTCAGTTTTGATTTGTTTAAGAATCTGGCTTGTTTAGTATATGGTGGTCATGTGGAAACAATTTATCTTCATTAAGACAGTTGCTCCATGTCCTGCAACCCAGATATTTCAAGTTTCTGAGCACATGAGCTGTTGTGAGGCTGTTTTTGATTCTAGTCCAGAAAACAGGACAAGAAAATTTCTGATTAATGTGCCAGAATTAAAGTCAATGGCTGGAAACTGAGAACAGTTGTGAGCTGAGTGCACAGAATAGTGCAAACTAGATCCTCCTGCTGGATCACTCCTGCCAATGTTAAACTCAGTTGGTTACGTTGCCTCAGCTAAATGATTCTATTGCCTTAAAATCTCTCTATCGCTTCATCCACAGTGATTTCCTCCAGCCTCGTGCACTGGCACATATCCACTGCTCTTCCGACACCAAGCTATTCCTCTTTTGCTCTAATTTCACTAATCACTGTTTCAGCCATTATGTTTCTGCCCTCTGACATTACCTCTCTAACTTCAGCTACCTTGCCACCTTCATCCCTGCTTTCCAAAGGCGACTCTTTGTCCCTGCTTTCTACTCCTCCTCCAACCCTTATCTCATATTATTCTTTCTCCCTTTTGATTGGTGTCTGCTTTAATCCACCAACATGTAAAATGCTTTGAGACTTGGTTTCCTCTGTGAGGTGAGACATAGAAATGTAGGTTTTTGTATAAAAATGATGCAACACCTGGGGGTTGAAATTAGTTAGAGCCTGGCAATGGCCATGATTGGAGAGGTGGCTGAGGCACAAGCCCAAGGAGGTTGCCTGAAATTGAACCGTGACCATCATCTTAATGATTGGGGCAAGCGACTGAGGCTTGTTGTGCCTCCGGGGCAACACACTGTGCCAAAGAGGACCAATTTGTCACCTGCCTTTCTGGCAATAGCCATCAAGTCGGCCATCAAGGAGGACACAAATAACAGACCAGAAATGTTGGGGAACACAGAGTTTAGTGAGAGGGAGGAACTGAAAGAGATCAGTGTTAGTAGGGAAATGATGTTGGAGAAATTGATGGGATTGAAGGCCGATAAATCCCCAGGGCCTGATAATCTACATCCCAGAGTACTTAAGGAAGTGGCCCTAGAAATAGTGGATGCATTGGTGCTCATCTTCCGAGATTCTATAGACTCTGGAACAGTTCCTGCAGATTGGAGGGTAGCTAATGTAACCCCACTATTTTGAAAGGGAGGTAGAGAGAAAACAGGGAATTTTAGACTAGTCATCCTGACATCGGTAGTGGGGAAAATTCTTGACTCCATTATAAAAGATTTAATAGCTGAGCACTTGGAAAACAGTGGCAGAATCGGACAGAGTCAGCATGGATTTACGAAAGGGAAATCATGCTTAACAATTCTATTGGAATTTTTTGAGAATGTAACGAGTAGAGTTGATGAGGGGGAGCCAGTGGATGTGGTTTATTTGGACTTTCAGAAGGCTTTCGATAAAATCCCATTTAAGAGATTAGCATGTAAAATTAAAGCACATGGGATTGGGGATAGTGTATTGAGATGGATAGAACACTGGTTGGCACACAGGAAACAAAGAGTAGGAATAAACGGGTCTTTTTCCGAATGGCAGGCAGTGACTAGTGGGGTACCACAGGAATCGGTGCTGGGACCCTAGTTATTTACAATATATATTAATGATTTAGATGAGGGAATTAAATGTAATATTTCCAAATTTGCAGATGACAAAAAGCTGGGTGGGAGGGTGAGCTGTGAGACGGATGCAGGGATGCTTCAGTGTGATTTGGACAAGCTGAGTGAGTGGGCAAATGCATGGCAAATGCAGTATAATGTGGATAAATGTGAGGTTATCCACTTTGATAGCAAAAACAAGAAGGCAGATTATTATCTGAATGGCTATAAATTGAGAGAGGGGAATGTGCAATGAGACCTGGATGTCCTCGTACGCCTGTCGTTGAAGGTAAGCATGCAGGTGCAGCAGGTGGTAAAGAAGGCAAATGGTATGTTGACCTTCATAGCGAGAGGATTCGAATACAGGAGCAGGGATGTCTTGCTGCAATTATACAGGGCCTTGGTGAGACCATACTTGGAATATTGTGTGCAGTTTTGGTCTCCTTATCTGAGGAAGGATGTACTTGCTATAGAGGGAGTACAGCGAAGGTCTACCAGACTGATTCCTGGGATGGGGGAACTGACATATGAGGAGAGATTGAGTCGGTTAGGATTATATTCGCTGGAGTTCAAAAGAATGAGGGGGGATCTCATAGAAACCTATAAAATTCTAACAGGACTAGACAGGGTAGGTACAGGAAGGATGTTCCCAGTGGTGGGGGAGTCCAGAACCAGGGGTCACAGTCTGAGGATACGGGTAGGCCATTTAGGACTGAGATGAGGATAAATTTCTTCACCCAGGGAGTGGTGAGCCTGTGGAATTCGCTACCACAAAAAGTAGTTGAGGCCAAAACATTGTATGTTTTCAAGAAGGTGTTAGATATAGCTCTTGGGGCGAAAGAGATCAAAGGATAGGGGGAGAAAGCGGGAGCAGGCTATTGAGTTGGATGATCAGCCATGATCATAATGAATGGCGGAGCAGGCTTGAAGGACCTACTCCTGCTCTTATTTTCTATGTAAGTAAGGGCAGGTGGGTGAAGAGAAGAGTGGAGTGGTTATCATAGAGTTTACAACATTAATGGGGAGAGAAGAGGAGGACTCTTGCTCATTCTGACTTCACATCGAGGAAAGTAGAAGGAACTTTCCTGATGGTTTCAAGCTGGGTTGGGCCACTGTATATCTGGTAAAGTTACAATTTATTTTTATTCATTCATAGGATAGGGGCATTGCTGGCTAGGCCAGCATTTATTGCCCAACAGAATTGAGTGCCTTGCTAGGCCATTTCAGAGTCAACCACATTGCTGTGGGTCTGGAGTCACATATAAACCAGACTAGGTATGGACAGCAGATTTCCTTCTTTCAAGGGCATTAGTGAGCCAGATGGGTTTTTATGACAATCAACAATGGTCAACATTAGACTTTGATTTCAATAAAAAATCTAGGATCTAGGTGGTGGTGTAGTGGTATTGTCACTGGACAAGTAATCCAGAGACCCAGTATGATACTCTGGGGATCCTTGGTTCAAATCTCAAATTTGATTTCAATAAAAAAAAAGCTAGAATTAAAATTTCACCATCTGCTGTGGTGGGATTTGAACCAAAGCCCCCAGAGCATCATGCTGGGTCTCTGGATTACTTGTCCAGTGACAACACCACCACCTCCCCTTATTTGGTACTTTTGTAGCACAAGCTCAGGCTAGTCATAAAGAATTTAGCAAATGGATCCTGAAATGGGTACCCACCCTCATTTCAATATTGAGAGGCGTCTCAAAAAAAGCCCTCACTAATTTAGCGGTGACGCGAATGCACATTCAGATCACATGTGAGCAGTTGCACTGTTAAATTTGTCATTGTTGCATTTTTAAGCCTGATAAATGGCTGCAATGCATACCAATTTGTATTACCAGATGTCTACTGAAGGAACTGTTAGCATAAATCATAATGAAGTTTCATAGGTATGAAGTATTATTGAGTGCTGTACTCGCTAAAAGAGCATCAGTGCATTGGGAAGCTTTTAGGCAGGTTTAGCTCTGACAAGGAGCAAATATTAACTAAAACAGAAAGTGCCAGAACAGCTCAGCAGGTCTGGCAGCATCTGTGAAGGGGGAAGCAAAGTTAATGTTTTGAGTCTAAAATAACACTTCTTTGGAACTGTTCTGTAGACCTGCTGAGTTCTTCCAGCGCTTTCTCTTTTTTTTATTTCAGATCTCCGGCATCTGCAGTATTTTGCTTTCATTTTAGGAGCAACTATTAACCTGTCCATTTTTCAGCTATTCTAATATGCTTGTGAGCGCAGCTGCAGACCTTCTCAATCCAATTTTAAAACATTTATGTGAAATGAAAAAGTGCCTAACTCCAGACACGGTCGATGCCAGAATACTCGTGCCTCAGTTTGCATCATTGTTTACAAACGCAATTTTGTCACACTCCCTTTGCTGTGAATGACTCTAATGTCCCATTACTTTATGGGCAGCATCTTCCAATTGGTGAGCAGGGGTGGGGCCCGCTCGCCAATGCATAAAATGACGCAGGGGTACGTCAGGCATGCGTCCCGACGTCACCCCGTGTCATTTAGATTCTCAGTTCGGCGGGCGTGCAGCCGATTCAGCCGAGCAGTCAACGGCCTATTAAAGCCATTAAAAAACTAATTAAAATGATTAATGGACCTGCCCGAACAACCTTAAGGTTGGCGGGCAGGCCGGGAGCCCTGGCGGGCTTCATAAAAAGCATGGAACCTCATCCACGGGTGGGATGAGGTTTCATTAGGGTATTTACATTTTTGTGAAATGTTTCAATAAAAGTTATGGACATGTCCCAACACATGAGGGGACATGGCAGGAAAATTTTTAAATCACCTTTATTTAAAGTTTTCAATCGGAGCCAATCTCCCTGAGGCAGCACTTTGCCTCAGGGAGATCTGCGTGCTCCTTTGCGCGCATGCGCGACAAAGCGCATTCCCAGCTGAGGGAATCCCCCCCTGCCCGCATAGGGAGTGCACAGCGCTTCCTGGCAGATGTCACGCTGGGCGGGCCTTAATCGGCCCGCCCATGTAAAATGGTGGCACCCCCCCCAACCAGGAGCGCTGATCGGAAGGCTGCATGCCCGCGCCCACTCCCGCACTTCCACCCCGACAGGGGGGAAAATGTTGCCCTATGTTGCTCCACACTGGTGGAAGTGTTAGATAAGAAACTGTCGTCCAGAATCTCTGAGACTCACAAGTAGAGGTGTATTTTTCTGGAGATGGCAATACTTCTCACAATATGTCATCAACATAGTAAAGGATAGCATATGTTTTTTTGGAAAAATATACTTTATTCATAAAATATCTGAAAGAACATTACAAAACATTTCAAAATGGCAAGGACAGAAAATTTCAGCCACTTCTCCAAGCCAGTGATAAGGCTCGTTGTCCTGCGCAGAACTTTTTGGCCCAGGAAGTTGTATTAGCCAGGAACAACTGAACATACCCTATTATAAAATCACTAAATAGCCTATAATATGCTCCAAAACTTTATTTTACAAGACAACGCCATTTGTAAGGCTCATGGAAAAGGTGAGCATCAGATTATATCCCTGTGTCTACATAAGTAATTATGCAACACAGCATTACCAAATACAGCAGACAATGCCTGTGTCACAAGGTGGGCATTTTAATATGTTGTCAGCATTAGTAGAACAAGCAATTGTGATAAGCAGCAGATTAAAAACTTGAGTCCACTTTACAAGAGATTACATGCCAAAGACAAACTTTTACTGAAGCCTTGGGTGATCAACTTTATCAGGCTCCTCAAACAATGTATACTGAGATTAAGGTCAACAATTACTCACCAGACGGTACCTAATAAAAAACCTGATGCCTTTAATAATGGTAAACTGTTCAAGACTCATGAAACCTATTGATACCAAACTCACACCTCAATGAAAAGCTGAAAATCCATCCAATCATCAATCCCCAATCTGTGCAAAAATCATTTCACATTCTTTTGAAATGGTTTATTTTTATAATAATATATAATTTTAAAAAACCACACCCTCATAAAACTAAAGGCACCAAAAAAAAATCAACAAATAATATTGTGGCACCACGGGAGAAAACACCAGTTTTCAACAATTGTAAGCAACCTAGAAGAATGCTGAACACAAAAAGTGCATTGGAGGAATGAAGCAAATGAGCTTGATGTATGAAGCAATGGAGTTAAATCTTTGGTATTTGACTTTTAAATTTGTGTTTGTTTAAGATAATCTGATTTTTTTTCCCAATTTGTATTGGGTGGCTTTATTGGCATATTTAGGCAATATTAACCTTTCAACATGAACCCCAGTCACAGACTTTTGCAAGGATGATTGGTGTGAGAAAACAGAAAGCATCACTGCTCAAGTTAGGGGCTGTCTAGCAAGGTAACGGTTAAGGCAGCTTTGTGGCTGTCAGCCTTGCCTCAGTTGTAGAAGCCCTTGAGGAAACCAGGAAATCAATTCCAAATGTCTTGTGTGACGAGTATCTTCTTTTACGCATGTTTGATGGAAACTTTATGCTTCTTCTAATGATATAATACCTCAATTTTTTAAAATGTGAAGAAAAATAATGCCTCTGTGAAGTGCTTTGGGACATGTTATATGAACTGGTTCTGGTTGTTAAACTTGCTTTCCTTCCATTTTCTTACTTAATGTGGTGTCAGATGGCAACAAGTCAAGTGTAGCTAAGAAGCAGATCAGCAGTGTGCTTTCAGCCTCCTGCCAATGTACCAGTCTTAACCAGCCATTGGGAAGCAGATGAGAGTGACCCAACGATAATTTATACTCCAGTTTTCCATCCTCACAACATGTGTAAGGGATTCTAGTTCTGTTGAAGGGTCATGAGGACTCGAAACATCAACTATGCTCTCCTCCGCCGATGCTGCCAGACCTGCTGAGTTTTTCCAGGTATTTCTGTTTCTGTTTTTGTTTTGGATTTCCAGCATCCACAGTTTTTTGCTTTTATCTATGTGTAAGGGATCACTCTCCAAACCATGACTGAGATTTTTATCTACCGTTGGAAACTCCACATTTGGATAACTTCCAGGATGCAACCCCATGCTACATCTATGTCGCTTATGTGACATTATCTTCATATGCTGATGCCTTCATTGGGCCGGTGGTGAGCCCAACGGCCAATTAGTGGCACTGAGTGCTGTTAGGAGGCAGGAGGCGACTGCTGGGCACAATCCTCAAATGCAAACGGTAGCCATGATGGGGCTTGGTGCTGTCTTGTAAAAGAGAGGGGACAGGAGGTCAGAGGGACAGCAGCCTCACATAGGGTTGCCAATTGTGATTCCTGGAGGTTTCATCACGTAACTTTCCCACATGCTCCAGCCATTAGTCAGCCAACAGATCCTTCCTTGTGATGCACCGCCTTCCTATGCCAATTGGCAAGCAAAAAGGCTCATTACCTAATTGGATGCTTGACAGTCAGCCAAATAGCTTTTTTTCTCCATTTTCAATATTTTTGTAACTGGTAAAGAGAAATGTTCAAAGAAAATCTTTTTTATGTCCCAATGATTCTTTTCCCGGGTTGCACAGAGCTGGGTCCTGGAGATTGATCTTCAATTCCTGGAGACTCCAGGCCAATCCTGGAGGGTTGGCAACCTGAGCTTCACAGTGCAGAGAAGTGTCCAAACCAGGGTGACCAACTGTCCGGTATTTTAATGGATTATCCCTTATTTTGACTGTTTGTCCTGTGCCCTTTAAGGAGCGCCTTTGATCCCATATTTCTAAGACATCCTGTGGGAGACTGATCCAAGGAGTCTCTAGAGTGAGTTTGAGTGATTCAAGTGGGACTGCAAGTGAATGAATCGGCCAGCAGAGAGATGATAATGTTGTAACTCAACAAGTTGTGAGTTTTAGTTAACCCCGCTTCCCTGCTGTTATGGTCTCAAGACTCCTCCCCAGGTTATACCAACTGCTCCTGCTCCCCAACCCCCGAATCCCGCTCACATGGCCCCCACTCTCACAGTCAAGACCAGTCCCTCAGATCCCATGGTTGAACTGTCCCTTATTTTATTTCATAAGATTTGGTCACCCTGGGCCAAACGGATAGTGAAAAGGTTCTATGCACAATCTGAGACACTAACTGTTATTGCCAAAAATGTTTCCTCAGAAAAAGTACTTTATGGCACCCATGTTGAACTGTTTGAGTTTGGCAATTTGTGAATTGAAAATCATATTCTCACCCTCCCAAGCACAATGACAAACTCCTCAAGGAGCTTAGCAGGCAGTTAATTGGAGACAAGCGGGTTCCTGGATACACCCAGCCCCCAGCCTTCCCTTTGAAAATAGCAGCGTGTCGGGGGGACAGATGCCATTATGGGAGCACTATTTTCAAAGTATGTCCGCACTGATCTCCCCTCGCCAAGTAATTGTAAACCAAACCCCATAAATCTGTAGCATACTTTATTAAGCTGAAATAAAGCAGAGTTATTTGCCCAGAAATCATCTGCTACTGTACTATGTCGATGCAGTGTTAGCACAACAATGAAGTCTTGTTGCAAGGATATGGGCTAAACCTTAGCTCCCCAAAATGGGTGGGATGTGGGTTGGTCATTTAAATATTATAATGAGGCTACGTGCTGTCATTTACAGCCATTCTATTTTTAAACAGACAGAGGCTAGGAATACTGCGGCGAGTAACCCACCTCCTCATTCCCCAAAGTCTGTCCACCATCTACAAGGCACAAGTCAGGAGTGTGATGGTATACCCCCCACTTGCCTGGATAAGTGCAGCTCCCACAACACTCAAGAAGCTCAACACCATCCAGGACAATGCAGCCCGCTTGATTGGCACCACATCCGCAAACATTTACTCCCTCCACCATCGACATACAGTGGTAGCAATGTGTACCATCTACAAGGTGCATTGCAGGAATTCACCAAGGCTCCTTAGACAGCATCTTCCAAACCCACGACCACTACCATGTAGAAGGACAAGGGCTGCAGATAGATGGGAATACCACCACCTGGAAGTTCCCCTCCAAGTCACTCACCATCCTTGGAAATATATCGCTGTTCCTTCACTGTCGCTGGGCCAAAATCCTGGAACTCCCTTCCTAACAGCACTGTGGGTGTACCTACACCACATGGACTGCAGTCGTTCAAGGAGGCAGCTCACCACCTTCTCAAGGGCAACTAGGGATGGGCAATAAATGCTGGCCCAGCCAGCGAAGCACATATCCGGTGGATGAATAAAAAAAAGATAAGTTTCCCAGGTCTTGGAAAGCTTGGCAGCTTAAAGGAGGTGAGAAGGGGAGAATCCATGAGCTATGTGCCTTTACAGCACTGCTTATGGGCTCAGACTAGCAAGGGGCTCCAGACCCAGCAAGCTACCCTGTAAGACCCCTCACCCAATGATTTGCCTGGCTACCCCCTCCCCCCTGACAACCATCTGACCCAACCACCGTCCGACTGCCATGGGACCCTCCTCCCCATTATTGGACCCCCGCTCCCCCAACCATGACCCAACCATTCCTTCTGGGACCTAGATCTCCTCCCCCACCCCCTCCCCCATGAAACCAACCTTTAGAATCCCAGTCCTGCAGTTTGGAATCTTCTCCCCTGTTAACAATGCACACCACAGTCAAGATTCTCCATCTTCCCCCCCTTAAATGCAATTATGTTATTCATCGCAAGTATATCGATAGACATCATTATTTTTTAAGTGTAGAAGTTGGTGGTGTATGCTGCTTTTAACTACTGTTGTATAACTTTAATTCTACTAATCAGGATATAGAATGTCAAATTATCAAACTAAATCTAAACAGTACCGTTATCCTCTTTCTACTGCTTCATTACAATATCATCACGAAGTCTTCACTCTGATGTGCATTATTTTCTCAGTGTGAACAGGGCTTTTTAAAAAAAACACTTTCAGAAACAAATGTGTCATATTAAACAGTGTTGTCTTATTTGAAATAGGTGGACAGATTGGTACAGCTCACAATTTGAAACCACACATGCACAGTTAATTCAGTGCTAGAGTGCTTTGGGGAAAACTCCTGAATGAACTTGAAAGAGACAGCCTGGCAATCAGGCATTCAAATTTTGTTGCTCTCCAGGGCTAGGTTATTTTTTCCCTTGGCCCTAGTTTTAAGGTATCACAGAATAAACACTGGGGAATAGAGTACAAGCCGATGAAAAGATATTGTGTGTTCTCTAAATCTCTGCATTAGCAACAAAAAGAAAAGAAGCAGCTAGATCCTCCTCAACAATGTATGCTTTGTGAAATTTAAATAGTAAGACCACAGTGGTGGACAGGAAAAGAAATATCTGGGAATTGGGCACTGGGAATTGCTACTGCAAAGCCAATAGTTGACCCTGTTATTAGATCTTCCTCATCAGAGTGCCGTGATGCACAACCACAACAAGACAACCTCCCAAGCAACTAGTGAGTTTGTTATTTACATTTGCACAGCACCATTTTCCTGTGGATACTTTAGCTAGATTTTGAATCAGAGGCAATTCTGTAATAAAGAAGAGAAAGAACGTGCATATATTTTGTATATAGAGTGCCTCTGAACATCCCAAAGCTCTTTTCAGCCAATGGAGCAATTTTGAAGTATACTCATTTTTGTAATGTAGGGAATATGGCATATGATTCTGTCTTGTTTGCACTGCAAGGTGGATCCAGCAATAATGGATAATTGTACGGGGCCCCATGCCAGTTCAGGGTCCCAAACAGATCCAGGATAGCAGGATACAACACTCAGCTCAGAGTGCCAACACACAAGTGACCCCAGAACTTGCAAACCTTGCAGCCCAAGGGAGAATCCTCAACCCTGAGTTAACACACGATCCTGCCCTACAGGTTATGCAGCCATGCATGGGCTTCCCTTTTAACAGTTATGCCAGGTCGAGCCCCATCATTTGTGCTCATGCGACAGATTAGTATGTCTAGGGGCAGGATTTTTCAGTTGGCATGTAGGGGCGGGCCCGACAGGCTGACGCATAAAATGACACGCGATGACATCGGGCGTGTGTCCCGACATCTTCACGCAGTCCCGTGATATTTCGTTTGGCGGGCGCACGCTGGAGTTGGCTGCATGCCCGCCACTATGTAAACAGCCTATTAAGGCCATTAAGGAAGTAATTAATGTAGTTGTTAATGCTGTTCGTCCAACCTTAAGGTTGGTGGGCAGGCGAAAAGGCCAAATGGCCTTCGCATTTTTAGGAAACCAAAGCTTTTAGTAAATAAATAAATAAATTTTCCTCAATATAAAAACATGTCCCATCTCATGTGACACAGTCACAGAAGGAGACATATTTAAATAAAATTTTAAACCTTTTATTCATTATTTACAATAGCGATTCAGTCTCCCTGAGGCAGCAAAAAAGTGCTGGCCCCAACTCTCCCTCCCCGCCCCGCCCGCAGAGGTAGCGTTGAGCGCTATAGCTTGTGTATTACGCTGGGTGGGCCTTAATTGCCTTGCCCATGTAAAATAGCGGCATGGAGCCGATCGCGGGTGGCGATGGGCTATGCGACATCTCCCGCCCGTTCCCGCCAAGCCCGCCCACCACCTGAAAAATTCAGGCCTAGCAAATGTAAGGCCCCAAACCAGATTAACTAAATTAGTCTTTTTAAATCCTTTACATGTCAATGCCTTCAGAACAGGAAGGGGGAGTAAAACTGAAAAAGAAATGCTCCCAATAAAGTTTATTGTGCTTCATAAAAATACAGTGGCCATCAATGGAATAGTGAACTTCAGTCTGCTATTTTTCCATTTGCTTATTCCATTGTACTCTACCTTTAAAATCCAAAAATGAGGCATGATATTCTCTCTATTTGATGTATGGATATTTATTAAAAAGCGAAGAAAAATATGCTGTCTGTACAAGAATAATGACGTTAATGTCTGAAATGGCTGGTTGTTCCCAAACTCTTTGATTCCAGCACAAGAATTGTTGTTAACCTTATCCAAGAAAAGCAGACAAGGTCCCAGAATCTGCCAAGATCAAAATGTGTGAAGTGATGCAAACATTAAGTGCGTGTGGTGACATTTACAGGGACATTATGACGGTATTAAAGTTTGAAGAGATATTAATCTTTTTGTCCAAAACTATGTTGAAGCATTAATTACACTGTTCATAACCAACACTCACTAACTTTGCTGTATAATTAATAAAATTCCAGCACTATGATTAGCTGCTGTAAGAGCCCTAATGTATTTACTCAGAAGGCTGATTTTGTGCCCTGCAGATAGCTTGGAAATTTACCTGCTGCTGGTGTTTGACTTGCCATTACACTATTTTAATTCCATTAGCACTAAATTTAGAGGTTTGAAAAGTTCCTGAAAATGAATTACCTCCACCACTGAAAGTGGGCAGAGTTAATGTTCATATGTTTGTTAGTCTGATTGTTTATTTGTAAACAATATATCTCAAAAACTAATGGATGGATTTCAACGAAACTTGGTACACTGTTGGGTATGGCCCAAGGAAGAAGGAATTCGTTTCTGGAGAAGGTACGGGTCCAGATGGATCCTAGGACTTTTTAAAGGATCCATTAATATTGCAGGATAGGACAAATTGATTTTTCTTTAGGTTGCTGTCTGTTTTAGAATGTTGTGGATTGCCTCAGCTGTTTTGCTGGAATTTGTCACATCTGACAAAATGAGAGCAGAGTTTTCAGAGCAGGTTGTTGGATGTATTGGCCTGAGCCTCCTCTGTGTGATGTAAACTCATAATAGGAATATTTTTTAAATTAATTTTGTAGTTACAGAGCATCAACCAGGCAGGGAAAATCCTCAAGGAAGAGCTGCATAATTGTAATAATATTGAGTTAACAGTGTGGAGGAGGTATACACTCAATAGAGTGCCCTCTTCACTTGTTGAAAACTATAATTCTGTGGTGGAAACATATTCCCTAAAATGTGTTGTTGCTAGCAATTGCGGTTGTAAAATTGATTTATGTAATCTCTAACTATGTGAAGGTTATTAGGGTGCAAGAGGAGGCCTGTGTTATAAATAATATGCTAGTAATTTAATACCTTTACTCTGCAATGCTTTATCTTTCATAAAAGTGACATCCTTTGACTTATGTATGATTGTGTTAGGATATCACTGGTAGTGTCTAACACTGCTAATCCATATGCATTTTCATTGTCACTTATGAAACATATATTTTAACAAAATTCTAAATAAACATTTTGCATCTTTTTCCACTATTTGTTCTATCTTATCTTGCCTTAAATTTTACTTTTATTTTGCCTCATTTACTTTACATTTTATTTTGAGAATTTAGTCCTGTATGTTATCCTCAGCTATCATTACCCTGTGCTCTATTCTGAAATTGGGGTTCACATTTCTAAAATGTAGTCCTTCATAAGCTGAAATGAGTTATAAAAAACATCTTTCCAGCCAATCAGGAGTCTGAGTGATAAACTTTAACCTGACTATGTTTTTGGAACGAGCAGGGCAAGGAAGTAGGCATGTCAAAATCAGTTATCTTACTTCCAGCAGCTCAGGGAGGATAATGTCTCAGTATTGCTTGTTAAAAATACAAAAGCAAAGTATGCATTTCATTGATTCATTGAGGACTGTACTATTTTTACACATGTAAAAAAGGTGAGGTGAGAGTGACTGCCCTTGATATCAAAGCAGCATTTGACCAAGTGCGGTATCAAGGAGCCCAAGCAAAACTGGAGTCAATGGGAATCAGGGGGAAAACTCTTCACTGTTTGGAGTCATATCTAGCACAAAGGAAGATGATTGTGATTGTTGGAGATTAATCAGCTCAGCCTCAGGACATCACCGCGGGAGTTCCTCAGGGTAGTGTCCTAGACCCAACCACCTTCAGCTGTTTCATCAATGACTTTCCCTCCAACATAAGGTCTTTTTTTAAAAATTCATTCACAAGATGTGGCCCTCACTGGCTGGACCAGCATTTTCATTGCCCCTCCCTAGCTGCCCTTGAGAAGGTGGTGGCAAGCTACCTTCTTGAGCCACTGCAGTCCATGTGGTGTAGGTACATCCACAGTGCTGTTAGGAAGAGAGAGGAACCTCCAGGTGGTGGTGTTCCAATGTGTCTGCTGCCCTTGTCCTTTTAGGTGGTAGCGGTCGTGTGTTTCTGAACAGCATCACATCAAATGTTAAAAGCTATGCTTACCAGCTATAAACTCATCAGTGTGTAGGGTTCTTTTTATATACCAAGAATTTAGCCTGATTCAACAGCCCCTTTCAAACCATGACATCTACAGCCTGGAAGGACAAGAGCACGGTGACATCATCACCTGCAAGTTCCCCTCCAAGCCACTCGCCATCCTGACTTGGAAATATATCGCCGTTCCTTCACTGTCGCTGGGTCAAAATTCTGGAACTCCCTCCCTAACAACGGTGTAGGTGTACCTACATCACATGGACTGCAGCGGTTCAAGAAGGCAACTCACCACCACCTTCTCAATGGCAATTGAGGGTGGGCAATAAAGGTTGGCCCAGCCAGTGACACCTGTTGTAATGGTGTTGGTCACAGGACATGTCTGCAAGTCTTTACTAACTACTTGTATACACATACAAACATACATGTATATATAACTATCTTCATGTCTAGATTTTAACATGTCTCTGCTGAACACCACACTGACCCTAGCTCTGGGCCATGAGCCTTCTTACATCAATGGGAGGGCAGCACTGTCCTCAGTCCCACATTGTACCAGACCCTTATTCTACACCTCTCCCCAATTTTTTATCCCATGGGTATGGAGTTACATTAGTTTACTTCAAGTCTTATGGCGTTATAAGTCTTACGCATTTACCTTATTGTTGCAACCTTAATGCTATTCCAACATTATTGCTATTAGAGTATTAGCACGAACAAAATTCTTACTACCCGATGTCCCCACTTCAAGTCCTTGAAGTTAGATGTTCAGGAAGTCTGGAGGCCTTATAACTCTTCCACGTCTCATTTGCTGTTCTGTTGGAAGAGTGCTAGGCTCTGTTGGTTCTGGTCCTTGTTGTTAGCTTGGAGGTTGGACTGGCATTTGGATATGGATTAATTCTTTCCTTCAATTGCTTAATGTTCACTCTTTCCTTCAATTGCTTAATGTTCACACACACTTGGTCAGTATGGCTGGTGCAACCATGGTTGCTGTTACTCTCAATTGTTTCTTGCAGGGTGGACAAGCATGGTATTGGTCTCCTTGGTCTCCCTGCTTTCTCTTCTTCTTTCTCCATGTTGGCCATCAAAATCCCCTGAGGCTGAGGAAGAGCATTCCTGTGGCAAGAAAAAGGTTTAGTAATATGCTCACCTCTGCATTTTTTTGTCGATAGTGAGAGATTGATACCAGGTTCCAGCATCACTTGTGGTTGTGGCATGTTGGCTGGAAGTTACAGTGTGTGCACAATGGTTGCTGTGTCAACCAGCTATACTATGATCATGTTTGGAGGCAGCAGCTTCTCATACTACCGATCATTCTCTGGTACTACTTCTACTGAAGGTGTGATGGTAATTTCATGGGCGGTAGATTGGTCTGACCATTGGGGCTTTCTGGAACCTGCAATGGTAACGGAGAAACTTCTCCGCAAAGAGAGAAAATAAATCAAAGGTGAAATCTAAGTCTGAGTACTCTTTAGTGTTTGAGTATTCAGGACTGTGCTGCTCTAGCTGGTGAATGGTAGTCTTGACACCCTCTGCCTTCTGAGGAGATCCAGGATGACACAGGAATCCCTGCTCAGGAGAGAGAAAGGCTGGTTACAGATGACGTACATCAACCCAAAGATCTGGTTGCTGCCCCATGTTGTATTCTCTCCACTGATCAAGTTTTTCTTGGCAAGCTATAATTCCTCTGTGCTACCATTCAAGCTCACATCCTGTAATTGCACTTCTTCCAATAAATTTTGCAAGGCCTCATACTCTTTAGTGAGGACTTCTACCTTTGCTTGCCATTCTATATCCTTGATTTTCATCTCTTCTTATACCTCTTGTGGAATGTAATGTTTTTCCAAGGCTCCTTCCAAATGTGCAATTGTTTCCTTCAGCTCTGCAGCCTCTTTTTTGGACCTGTCGACTTCCTCCCGGAATAGTGAACATTCCTGAGTCCCCTCTGAAAACTAATGCATCAGTTCCTCCAGAGTGGCATTAAATTCATTCTGTTTCACTTTCTAATCTTCTAGAGGAACAAATTCGGACCTGAGGGATCCTTTTAAGGTCCTTCAACAGGCTTTCTTCTTCATTGCAAAGCTCAAGTACTTTGTCTTGAGTTTTCTTGTAATTTACCAGAGTCTCATTGAGTTTATTCTGCTGTTCTGGCTTTTTGCTGCTCAACGTATTCCATCATGTTGCTGAAGGGTAATGCACAGTTTTTGATTCTGATCCTGAAAGACAATTAGCTGTTCTTTCAACTGTTTTTTTTTTCTTGTTCAACTCTTGTCTTCTCACTCTGCATATCAGGGTGCAGCTTTGTCACTACTGGTAGTTCCAACGTTGTTTTTCTGAAGTAGCATTCAACGTCTTTTCCAACGCCTCATGTTTTTCCACATATTAGTTTGTCAGAGTCTTTCAAGGCAATGAGCTTTGTGAGTGTCTTTTTTGTCAGCTGTCGTGCCTGGCCATACTTCAAGTTGAGTTCTTCCAACTCACCTTTGAGACAAAAATTCTCTGATTGTTTTTCTGCTTTTTCTTGATCCACCTGCTGCAGGGCTTTTTTCTTGTCATTCACTACCAATTACTGGTACATTTCTGGAAACACTTCCATGTCTTCAAAAAGGAAACCATTTGGCACTTCTGTCTTGGGCTTCCCCTGAAGATATATTACTGGGACTTCCAGAGAGTTCTGTATCTCTCTGGTGCCCTTGTGTGGTTTGTTCGGGCTTTTCCTTTGCCTTTTCTTTGCTCTCTTGGGTGTTTTCTATGCCTTTTTTTAAGATCTGAACTGTCCTCAACTTGAAGATTAAAATATTCATCAAAGGCTGTTAACAGCTCCCCAAGGCTGGTTGTGGATTCATTAATGCCTTGCATCAGGACAAAGTGATTAGCAAGATCACCAAACCAGTTTTTAAAAAGCATTAATCTGGTCTTCCTCAGGGTTTTTACTAAGGCCTGACGTATTCAAGTAAAGGATGCCAAATGTCCTGTTGGATTTGGCCCTGGGGTTGATCCAAACTGATCTGGTAAGTTGGATTTTTGATCCATGGTGATTTAATATTTCTCATGCAGCCACAGCTTTAAATGTTGTCTTTATCCTTTTGAGAATGGCTCTTGTTTCGACCAGGTGAGGAGGATTGAACTGCCTCCCATTTATTCAGCCCCACCTGTTGGTCACAACAATTTTAAAAAATATTTCTGTTCCCTGTAAATGCCTTTTGCAATCCAAATGTATTTACTTTTTAATAAGGAGCCAATCAAACCAGGTTTTCTTGAGTCAAAGGAAGAATAAGTTCATTAGTTACTAAACCCGAGAAAAAATAATAAATGACACATTGTCACACACACAAATCTCAGATGTAAGAAAAGTTAGAGTTCAAATAAAAGTTAAAAGAATATGCAATTAAGTCCTTTGCTTGTCCTTGAGGCATAGACTGTTGAGCTGTTTGAAGCTAGCTGGCTTCCTGCAAAACCCTGGAGTTGAATTGAAGTTCAGGTAACTGCACTTTGCTGGAGACAATTTTAGCTTGATAGCAAGAGAGAGAGTGGGAGATTCCTTCCTGCCTCCTTCAGCAAGTTTTCCAGATGACTTCAATGACTTCTCCCTGTTTTTGACTGGGCAAAACTGGTTCTTAAACCTCCTGTTTATACAGTCCAAGACATGAGTTTGATTAACATGTCTTGCTGTCATAGTTATAGAACAAGTAATCAATTTTTGATCTTTCATCTCAGAAACTTTTGAAACATTTTAAGATAGTATAAGGTAATAGGAAATAGGATTATTTTGTCCTCCACAGGAGGTTTTGAGTGTCTTTTGGGTGCATCTGGCTGGTTAGCAGTTCCCTTTGTCTTTACTATTGATTAAAATTCAGCACTTTGCATTTTTAATGCCTTCCTTTCAAGAATTCCTATTTGAAATGGACCTTGACACCCCCAATGTGAAATTCCATGCAACATGTCAGGGCAATTCTGCAGTGCAATCCATATAGGAACTTTCCAAGAAAGTGGTCAATTTACAATACCAGGCATCAGGTAACTGGTGGTAGTGATCTTTGGTCAGTGTCTTCTCTTGTTTTTTTTTTAAAAATGAGTCCTCTTTAAACAGATCAATGTTTTTTTAGCTGACTGGTGATGTTATAGGTAGATCTCACTCAGCCACGATTTCACATTGTCATTATACTGTGTAGTGACATTTTTTCCTCCCTGCTTTTCAGCAGTTACAGCTTTAAATGTAAATTCCTCTTTAAGAATGTCTATACAGGAGACTCCATAGAATTGCCCTTGGAAGTCCAGCTTCAACATGCAGAGTCCATAGCCTGCAAGCTGAGCTAAATCTTTTTTAACTCCCCGACTGCTTTTTTTTGTCAAAATAGCTCTGCAGATGCCTTATCCTTTCTCCAATCTTCCCAATTTCAGCTGGCTCCACAAAATGGTGACAACATGTTTCTGAATTTTTTTTAACAATGGCTGCATAGCTTGGTTGTCTCGTGACTTGATTTATTCAGTGTTGTAGCATTGTGGGTATCAAGGCATTTAAATTAACCACTGCCTTGCTTTTTAAGGACCTGGACGGTTGTGAGGTCCCCAAGCGTTGAGTAAGTGATTTTTTAAAAATCTTTTTTTCAGCTCAGGGGCTACATGTTGAGGCATTGGGGATCAGGATTAGTGATGGGTTTCATTCAAATGACACTTCTGACTATATTAGTAAGAGGGCACTTCTCAAGACAGGCTGCAGCCAGGAAGTTAAAAAAGATTTAGCTCAGCTTGCAGGCTATGGACTCTGTGTGTTGAAGCTGGACTTCCAAGGGCAATTCTATGGCATCTTCTGCTGTAGTAAGATTTCTGCCTTTGGCTTCCAGGCTCTTGTCTGTTATTCTTTCTGGTGAACTTTCTCTGTACCCGTAGCTTCAGTTGGGAGCTTTTTTCAGTTCAGAATCTGTTGAAGATTTTCTTTCTCTAGATTTTCAGCATTCTAGTGAGATTGGAGATTTTTTGATCTCCAGCTGCCACCATGTTGTAATGGTGTTGGTTACCAAATGTGTATGTGAAGGAAGTATTTGTAGCATGTTAACAGCAAATATTTATTAGTTACTTGTAACTATATACAGTAAGGGGTACAGGCAAGGAGATATCTCCATTTCTAGATTTTAACATGCCTCTGCTCAACTCCACACTGACCCTAGCTCTGGGTCATGTGCCTTCTTACATCACTGGGTGGGCGGTACTTTACTCAGTCCCATGTTACAGGCTCTTTGACACCTTAGGCAAGAAACCCCATAAAAGTGGGATCAGTCAGGCAGTCAATGCCACCTCAACGACCTCAAGAATGAAAATAGGGCAATGGAAATATTCTAGTGGTCTGGATTTTCACTCCTGGATCAGGTGCAGAATCAAGAGAATTCCTGGCTCTGCGAACCTGACCTTTAAAAATAGCTGCTTGGCCGTCGGATTTTCGGTCCGAGGGGTGGGGCGGATTGGATTAAAAGTCAGGGTGGCTGACCTGGGAAGAACTAAGATATGGAAGGCCTCCCTTGGGGATCTAGCACTGTGTCCTAAATTTAAAAATAAAAAATAAAACATGAAACATCCTCCAGCCCTCACTCCTCACACCCTTCACCTACCCACACACTCCCCATGACCCATCAAAGACAACCCATGCCAACTCATGCCCACTTACCCACCCCCATAGCCCCTCATACCCTCCATGCCAACCTATGCTCTTCCACCCAACACCCATGGCCCTTTATAGCCCCAATGCCAATTTAGTGGCAACTCATGCCAACCCACACCCCCATCTACCATGCTTTGCCCTTACACCTGCCATGCCAACTCACCCAGTATCCACCATGGGCAGACCTCAGGATCTATGCTGAGAATAAATAAAGTTTTATAAAATAAAGTTCTAAGTGTCTATTGCAAATTTCACTATATTGGAAAAAACAATCTCACTCATAAAAACCCATTTACAACATTTACATTCCTTCAACTAAATAAAGCCTTATAATAACAAACATTTCATTCAAGTGCACAATCTTTCATGACAACAAGCATTGGAATTCATAGTCCCACTTCAAAGCGTCTATGGCTGGGATTTTCCGTCCCTGTCTGGAGATTTCATGGCTCAACCAAAAGTCCATTGACTTTCAGCAGGACCGGACGATCCCAGCAGTGGGTGGGGCCAGAAAATCCCGCCCTATAATTACTTGTAGCTATCAATCAAACTGTGAAAGGGTAGGCACCCTAATATGAAAACAGATGGTTGTGAAATCAGTCATGCAGCACTAATCCAGTAACGGAAACCTTCAGACTTATGTCAACAGACACACTGAAATAGCAAGCAATCATTTATTTACCACTCCAAGCATTTTTTTTTCAAAGGTTTAAAGGGCAGGATTTTTGAATGCATTGACAGCCTGACAGCTCCCTTTGACAGGTGCTTTTGAGACTTCTTAACACTTTTGACAGGTCCTTTTGACAGGTGCGTCTGCCAGTTTTTACAGTTGATTTTGACATGTCTGTTGACAGTTCCAATGAGTTTGACAGTTTATGCACATTTATATCTACTTTAAGAAATTCCAAAGAGCAACTTACCTCTCCCAAAGGGCACCTGACCTCCAACAAAGGACACCTTACCCCCTTCCCTGCCCCAAAGTTGTCCCTGGACCAGATCCAAAGGGGTACCTTACCTCTCCTTGTTATCCAAATGAATCCACAAAGTTCAGACCTGCTCTTACCTGGTTTAATCTGCATACTTCATGTTTCACATTCCGAGGCTACCAAAATCCTACTACAGTGGAACCAGTTGATGATTCAAATTGCCAGCAGTCTCCGAAAAATGTGCATGCACAAAACGTGTCCCACCACCATTCCTTCCTCTGCGAAAATGGGAATTGTTGTGTTCGGGGGCAGGACTTACAATTTTTGACTACTTTGCCATTTTTGGCATGACAGAGAGGCTCTCCATCATGGTGAAAATCTGGGCTAGTAAGTTTAACCAATCTAGTGACAGCATGAGTAACCAAGCAGACCCTAAACAAATCTGGAAACATGTCTTGTCTTCACACTATCCATGTTTACATGTTGTAAATGGAGAAATGAATGAGACACTTAATATGTACAAGATACCTCGCCAACCCTTTCCTATCACTCACCACACATTCTCCCTTCCACCACTCCACTGTCAACCTGCTTTCTGAGACCAGGGCTGGTAGTGTTTGAGTGAAAAGTGAACAGATTATTGCGCTGCCTGTACCTGAAAGTATTATCACAATGCAATGTTCGCAGGCACATAGAAAGTGCGGCTGCAGCCTCAGTCAGGATGACTGGAGGAAACTTTTCTTCTCTTACGATGGGGCTGTAATATTCCACCCTACATGTTTTTGGACTTCATTCATTAACTTTTTTGAGCCTGTCATAAGAAAAAAAGATCGAGAGAGCAGGGAACCTTTAAATTTGTAGCCGTGACCAACTTCCTGTTAATGGCATGACCCATCTGCTGCATGATATCCCAGCCTAGCCTCCCGATTGGATGCAGAGCCCTCCAACCTTCACACTGCTAATTGGCTACCTTTCTGCCGAATGGCCACTACTAATTGTGGACTCATTGTGGACAGTCAGGGACTGGGGACTAGAATTAATTTTTCCCTTCTCCAGCCTGAGATACTGCTTTCTTGGAGAGTAATATTTCCAGAATTTAGAAACCAATTAATGCATTATCAAGTGAGTAACTTTGTGAAGAGACAAAAGGGGCTAATTCTCCAAGCATGTGCCGACAACAGAAAATCACATCCGCTAGCAGCGAGTATCTGATATTGTGGGCAGCATGGCACTGATTTATTTTCATTTGCACTGTCAGACAGCAGCACAAGCTCCGAAAATGACCCTCGAGCTGTAAATGAGAAAGTTATATTGCAGCAGCTTAGCAGAATATTCCTGGAACAACGGACACCAGATTCTACGTCTAACCCACATTGTAAAATATTTGACATTGTGCAGCTGTTACATTAGGTTGGACTGTTCTTTGTCACTCTGTGTGAGTGAGCAATCCTGGTCATTAGCTCAGGTAATTTGGTGAAACATTAGATGAGTCCCTGGAATTGGATGGGGGACAGGGGTGAAGCCTGTGCTGTGGAAAACTTGAATACTGTAGTCTAAACAACAGAGGCTGGAAAAGCATCCCGAATGGAAAACATTGGCCTAGTGAGTCATCCTGCAGCAAGCACAGTGAGAGGGAAAAACTGTGTCAACCAAAATAACGCAGGGAAACTAATCTTGCTCATCAATTGAACATTTTGAAGAAAACAATTGACTGAAATAAAAATAGAAAGCGCTCGAAATACTCAGCAGGTCTGGCAGCATCAGTGCAGAGAGAAACAAAGTTAATGTTTCATATTTGACTCAAAGTGTTAACTCTGCTTCTCTCTCCACAGATGCTGCCAGACCTGCTGAGTATTTCCAGCACTTTCTGTTTTTAATTCAGATTTCCAGCATCTACAGCATTTTGCTTTTATTAAACCAGTCAGCTGTCTACTGTTCACGATTGTTTGTGTGATTCACAAGAGAATGATGAATTTACAAACTTTTCTCCATGAATTTGAAATATTTAGCTCAAGTAGCACCTTTAGAACTTCCTGTTTATTTTGAACAGCTGAACATTGACCGCTCTGTCTAATCAAATTCAGTGCATTTTTTACATTGTAGAAAAATCTAATCCTCTTAATTCGAATTGCTTAATTTGAATTAGAATTATCTCACATCGGAAATGCCGAGGAAATCTGGTGCTTAATTTGAACCACTGAATTCAAATTACTCATTTGTTTAAGTTCATTTTCCATGACAAATGGGTCATAACTACTGAAAATTTTTGAAATTCATTTTTATGGGATGTGGGGTTCGCTGGCTGGGCCAGCATTTATTGCCCATCGCTTATTGCCCTTCAGAAGGTGATGGTGAGCTGCCTTCTTGAACTGCTGCTGTCCATGTGCTGTAGGTGCACCCATAGTGCTGTTAGGGAGGGAGTTCCAGGATTTTGACCCAGCAACAGTGAAGGAACGGCGATATATTTCCAAGTCAGGATGGTGAGTGGCTTGGAGGGGAACTTCCAGGTGGTAATGTTCCCATGTATTTGCTTCCCTTGTCCTTCTAGATGGCAGTGGTTGTGGATTTGGAAGGTGCTGCCTAAGGAGCCTTGGTGAGTTTCTGCAGTGCATTTTATAGATGGTACACACTGCTGCTACCGTGCGTCGGTGGTGGAGGGAGTGAATGTTTGTGGATGTGGTGCCAATCAGCGGGCTGCTTTGGCCTGGATGGTGTCAAACTTCTTGAGTGATGTTGGAGCTGCACTCATCCAGGCGACTGGGGAGTATTCCTTCACACACCTGACTTGTGCCTTGTAAATGGTGGACAGGCTTTGGAGAGTCAGGAGGTGAGTTATCCACTGCAGGATTCCTAGCCTCTGACCTGTTCTTGTAGCCACAGTATTTATGTGGCTAGTCCAATTCAGTTCCTGGCCAATGGTAACCTCCAGAATGTTGACAGTGGAGGATTCAGCGATGGTACTGCCATTGAATGTCAGAGGACTGATGGTTAGATTTTCACTTGTTGGAGATGGTCATTGCCTGGCACTTGTGTGGCACAAATATTGCTCTCCACTTGCAGCCCAAGCCTGGATATTGTCCAATAATGTCCTGGAACTGAGATGATTGACCTCCAACAGCCACAACCATCTTCCTTTGTGCTAGGCATGACTCCAACCAGCAGAGAATTTTCCCCTGATTCCCATTGACTCCAGTTTTGCTAGGGCTCCTTGATGCCACACTCGGTCAAATGCTGCCTTGGTGTCAAGAGCAGTCACTCTCACCTCATCTCTGGAGTTCAGTTCTTTTGCCCATGTTTGAGCCAAGCTTTAATGAGGTCAGAAGCTGGATAACCCTGGTGGAACTCAAACTGGGTGTCAGTGAGCAGCTTATTGCTAAGCAAGTGCCGCTTGATGATCCCTTCCATTACTTTACTGATGTTGAAGAGTAGACTGATGGGGCGGTAATTGACTGGGTTGGATTTGTCCTGCTTTTTGTGTGCAGGACAATTTTTCACATTACCAGGCAGAGGCCTGTGTTGTAGTTGTACTGGAAGTGCTTGGCTAGGGGTGCGGCATGTTCTGGAGAACAAGTCTTCAGTACCATTGCCGGAATATTGTCAGGGCACATAGCCTTTGCACTATCCAGCGCCTTCAGCCGTTTCTTGATATCATGTGGAGTGAATCGAATTGGCTGTAGACTGGCATCTGTGATGCTAGGGACCTCTGAAGGATCATTTACTCGACATTTTTGGCTGAAGATTGTTATGAGTGCTTCAGCCTTATCTTTTCCACTGATGTGCTGGACTCCTCCATCATTGAGGATGGGGATATTTGTGGAGTGTCCTCCTCCGGTGAGTTGTTTAATTATCCATCACTTTTCACAACTGGATGTGGCAGGACTGCAGAGCTTAGATCTGATCCATTGGTTGTGGGATTGTGTATCCCTATCTATCACTTGCTGCTTATGCTGTTTGGTATGCAAGTTGTAATGTGTTATAGCTTCACCAGGTTGACACCTCATTTTTAGGTATGCCTGGTGCTGCTCCTGGCATGCCCTCCTGCACTCTTCAGTGAAACAGAGCTTGATCCCCCAGCTTGGTGGTTATGGTAGAGTGGGGGATATGCCGGGGCATGAGGTTACAGATTGTGGTTGAGTACAATTCCACTACTGCTGATGGCCCACAGTGCCCCGTGGTTGCCCAGACTTGAGTTGGTAGGTCTGTTCGAAATCTATCCCATTTGGCACAGTGGTAGTGCTACACAACATGATAGAGGGTATCCTCAATGTGAAGATGGGACTTCGTCTGCACAAGGCCACTCCTACCAATGCATGTGTGGGAGGCAAGTTGGTGAGGATGAGGTCAAGTACTTGGTTCTGCACCTTTGCCACTCTCAGTGTTCCCTCCAAAGGGCGACAGAGCTGGGTTTGTCAATGTTGTTTCCAGTTCCAAGGTCGATTTATTCCTTTTTATTGTCTTTGTAATGGTTTCATACAACTGAGTGGCTTGTTAGGCCATTTCAGGTGGCATTTAAAAGCCAACCACATTGTTGTGGGTCTGGAGTAACACATAGGCCAGACCAGGTGAGGATGGCAGATTTCCTTCCCTAAAGGGTATTATTGAACCAGATGGGTTTTTATGACAATTGGTTTCATGGTCATCATTAGACTTTTAATTCCAGATTTTTATTGGATTCAAATTCCACCATCTGCCATGGTGGGATTCAAACCCAGGACCACAGAGCATTACCATGCGTCTCTGGATTACCAGTCCACTACGCCACCACCTCTCCTGCTTATGTGCTGCTTAATTTAAATTCAAGATGGTTGAAAAGAACAGAGTAGCTACCTTCCTAAAACCTCACCTTGGAATTGGCAATGAATTTGCTGAAGCATTTGGAACTTGCTATGTTCCTGCCACATGGATCAGCTGTTTAAAAACTACCAAGCAATTCAACCCAGGTCCAGACATGGGGAGGCAAGTAATCTTCCCACAAAAGGTGCTGACAACTGAGTGTGTGATAACATTCCTGAAATCTCTTCTTGTTACAAGCCTGGAAACATCTTAAATCTTATTGAAAGCAGCCTTTTTTACAAGCTGCATCCAAACGGAGTACAAGCTTTCATCAATGAAAAATGCTCAGAATAGTAAAAAATAAGTAATGAATTATGATCATTGTTTGCACCAACATAACTGGGTGGAAGAGAAAACTCTAGTGATTGGGATAGCCAAATGCCCTGATGTTTTGTTGTGTTGTTCCTCTGCCTGTGATCCACAGAGACAACCCATGGTGCTTTTTTTTGAGAAATGGCTGTGTCACTTTGGCTTGCAGAATTCCACTTGCTGACTGACAACTGGAACTGCCCCAAAGATTAGATCTTGTCTTCATTGTAAATAAAATCCAGGAGAGATGTGAAAAAGGCCTGCCAATTCTCTCATTCCTATTTTACACTGTTGCACAAAGTCAAAACCGACCCCAAAGTACCTGCATCTAAAAGCAGAATTCATTGCCAATTACTTTTCAGACTGGCTATTCAAGGAAGCTACTGCATAAGGTATGGTTGAGGATCTGACACTCATGGCTTGCTCTGAAGCAATGTTTCCATCTGCCAGAAATTTGCATCCATTGATGTTGTTGATAAGGGAAGTCCTATGGTTCAGATCATTGACTGATGTAGATTTTGTTGATCCTGCTGCTATTTGGAGTAAAAGTCAGGAAGAAACCGAAGTGAGTGAATCCTGTGAACAACTAGGCCTAGAAAATGAGCCCTGCCTCAGCCATGGTGCCCGATGCTGTGCAATTGAGGAAGGGCTGGCAACTTAGCCAGGGGTTCAGGTCTAAATTTTCACTGTGCTATATTCCTTTTTGTGCAAATATGCTGCTGGCGTACAGCAAATTTTCTGTTTGCATGAAACATTTTCCCAAAAATAGTTTCTTCAGCACCCTCCAACCGTGCCTTTGAGGGCAGCTGGTTAGGCTGCTCACCACTTGGTGCAAGTGGATGGTGCATGCACAGCACACTGCACATTAGTGCCTGAAAATGGTAATTAAGGTTCCGAACTGGGTTCTGATCCTAATTTGCACATTGAAACATGCTCACACCTGAAACAAGCCCTATTACAGGCCCACCTGAAAATTGCTTAAATTGGTCCTTGGTCATCATATGGGCAGTCGAGATGCTCCTCTCCCCCTCCACTTATAGCTTTCAACTGCTGGCTGTTCATTTATCACGTGAAAAATGGTTGGCTGGCAGTTGAAAATCACCCCATTGTCTCTCGTGGAAATCTATCGGTGGTATAATGAAGTGTAACTCAGCAGTCTCTCTAAATTTTATAAAAGTTACAGTCAGGATCTTTTCTTTAACAATAGCAGTAGAAACAACTTTTCCAACTCTTTTACATAATGCACTGATGCATTTGTAGCTTTGGGACAAGGTGATATGATCATCTTCACCCACCACACCGCTCCTCTCATTTTCAGGCACTTGGAACAAGGGGAAGGATTTTCCCGCCCCGTTGGGGAGGTTGTGTGGGGGCAGGAGGGAGTAGGCGCGAACCCAATTGGTGCCCCTGATCAGGTCCGTGCCGCCATTTTACGTGGGTGGGCCAATTAAGGCCAATTAAGTTATGTGCTCCCTGTGCGGGCAGCGGGGGGATTCCCTGAGTTGGGGGCTGCGCTCCACGTGAAAGAGTGCCGAAATCTCCCTGAGGCACCTCCGTTCAAGCTCAGAAAAATTTAATAAAGGAAAGAAAAATTGAGGACATGTCCCCTCATGTGAAACTGTCACATGAGCTGGAACATGTCCATTAATTTTTCCAAAAATTTTTATTTAATTAATAACCCCTTCATGAAACCTCATCCCGCACACTGTGCGCCCGCTGAACTGACAATCTAAATGACGTGTGGTGAACCTCCTCTGAACCGCCTCCAATGCAACTACATCCTTCCTCAAGTAAGGGGACCAAAACTGTGCACAGTACTCCGGGTGCGGTCTCACCAATGCCTTGTACAGTTGCAACAACACTTCCCTATTATTATATTCTATTCCTTTAGTAATAAATGCCAAAATTCCATTTGCCTTCCTTATTACCTGCTGTACCTGCATACTAGCTTTCAGCGATTCATGCATGAGGACACCCAGATCCCTCTGCACTGAAGCATTCTGAAGTTTCTTTCCACTTAAATAATAAGTCACCTTTTTATTTTTCCAACCAAAATGGATAACCCCACACTTATCCACGTTAAACTCCATCTGCCAAATTTTGGCCCATTCACCTAACCTGTCCATATCCATTTGTAAATTTCTTATTTCTTCATTGCAACTTACTTTCCCATCTACTTTGGTGTCATCTGCAAATTTAGCTATAGTACTTCTATCCCTGAATCCAAGTCATTAATATAGATTGTAAATAGTTGGGGCCCAAGGACCGAACCCTGCGGCACCCCTCTAGTTACAGCTTGCCATCCAGAAAAAGACCCATTTATCCCGACTTTCTGCTTTCTGCTGGTTAGCCAATCCTCTATCCAAGCTAATATATTACCCCTAACTCCATGTGATCTTATCTTGTGTGTTAATCTTTTGTGCGGCACCTTATCAAAGGCCTTCAGGAAGTCCAGATATACTACATCTACAAATCCCTCTGCACTATCCATTATCCACTTTGCTTGTCACATCTTCAAAGAACTCTAGCAAATTAGTTAAACACGATTTACTCTTCATAAAACCATGCTGGTTAATAGGCCTTTGACAGTCCACCGAACTGAAAATCTAAATGATGCTTGGTGATGTCGGGACGCATGCCCGACGTCACCACGCATCATTTTACACCTCAGAAAAGTCGGAAGCGTGCCTGCCGAGGGTGGGGGCGATGACGTTGCTCAGCGCTGCCGGGGTGGGGAGCGGGAAGAGTGTGGGCGATGTTGTTTCCCTGAAGGCAGACAGTTGCCTTAGGGAGCTGGAGACCTGAAAAAGCTAAACTAAATGTTTTAAAAGCTGAAAGAAAGTGTTGATGTATCAATATCAATCACCTGATTGCAACAGTTCAAGAAGGCAGCTCGCCACCACCTTTTCAAGGGCAACTAGGGCTGGGAAATAAAGCTGGCCAGCGAAGCCCACAACCCGTGAATGAATTTTTTAAAATTTACTGCCACCTGGATGAGATCAGTTCACTTCATGTAGACCAGGAATCAAACCTGTGACTTTCCTGGACCTGTGTTTCTCAGTTGCACAATTAATAGTGGCTTTACCAACTGAACCAACAGGAGAGCCCAGAACCATAGGCCTGAATTTTACCTTTGGCTGGCACACCCGATCGGCGGGCCCGGGCGTGGCTGGGAAACGGACCCCCTCCGACCACGATCAGCCTCCGATCGCGGTTTCAAACTGGCTGGCCAATTAATGGTCAGCCAGCATGAAACATGCGCTGAAAAGCTCAGCACTGCTAGGGTCAGGGGTGGGAAGAGGGTTGGAGATGACGTTTGCGTGGGCACAAGTGAGCACTATGAGAAAGCTCCCTGAAGGCAGACAGCTGCCTCAGGGTGTTGGAGACCTGAAAAAGCTAAAGTAGACGTTTTAAAAGCTGAAAGAAAGTGTTGATGCATCATAGTCAATCATCTGAAAATATAGTTGATAAAAATGATGCCCATAGATATTTATTTTTATTTCATCGTGGAAATTTCATCCCGCCCTTGGATGAGGTTTGATGAAAAATGCAAGGGCCGCCTGACCGACTCGCCTGTCCGCCAACCATAAGATTGAACGGGCAATGAAAAATCAGAGTCAATTGCACCATTAAATGGGCTTAATTGCCCTCTTAATTGTCGGTGGGTGAGCTCCAGAATTTTGCATGCGCCTGCCAAGCAAAATATCGCACGAGTGCACAACGATGTCAGGACGCTCGCCCGACGTTTTCTCACGCGATTTTACACACGATCGGATCAGGCATGCGCCCGCCTGCGGGACGTACAATTCTGCCCATAATGTTTATGGTTTAATTAGAAATGCTTTTCCACAATCTATATATGACAATATACATGTATATTGTCAAAGCAGTCCAGTGACTGCTTTGTCATAACGCATACGTAGTGTAATTAAGCATCATATATAGAATAAGAAAATTAGATTGTTAAATGCATGCATTTGATTGCCTATTGGGGACCAGCTAGATGGGGTGCAGAGACTATTCTATATTAATTATTCAGGTATTGCAGTTCATGGCATACATTCGCAACTAAGAATTTCTTTTAGGTAATTTCAGTGGACCAAATCGGAAAGATTTGCTTTGCATTCCTGAATAAGTTTGAGCGAAATATGTTGGAATTGCGAACTTGCTGCCAAGGAAATTATTTACAAGTCATCAGATAACAGTTAATAGTTGCCAGCTTTTGAAAAGGTAATGTAAGTTTATCAGCATTAAATGAAAAATTGAAACAGAATATGACCCTCAGCTGTAGCATCATGACTTTCTGTTAGACCTACAATTGAGCATTTTCCTGCTGAAGATAATTTGATGTACTGAGCACTATCATTACACAGCCAGTGTAAATGCCAGTGGATTTTTATTGCTTTGACCTACCATGTTGCAATATGTTACAGACTACAGGAAAGGAATCATGTTTCATAGCACTGCACATTCTGCACGTATGCTTACTGTTTGTTTTTCCACCAAATGGAATCATTTTAATTTGCTAAGTTCCACTTGCCTGCAGAATTGGAAATTGTTTTTACAGCCCTTCAATCCAGTAGAAAATGTCTTTAGATGAAATACTGGAGCATTGATTCAGAGATAAATATTCACCAGGATTCACTATCGGCTCACATCACAAAATCTTTTACATCCACCTGGGAGACAGGGCCTCGGTTTAATGCCTCATCCAAAAGATGGCATTTCCAACAATCAATACTCCACACAAGTTGTCAGCTTATTTTTTATGCTCAAGTCTCTAGGATGGGACTCGAACTCAAAACCTTCTAAATCAGAAGTGATTTTCATTGAAACCAACAGAAATAAAAATTGTATAAATGTAAAACCAACTTCCGTCTCACTGTCATCCATTTTACCCTATCATGCAAAGTCAAAACCTAGCCCAAAGATCTTTACCAATAGCTCAATGGTAAAATAGGTACCTGGTGTGCTACTGAGCCAATAAGACCAGAAGTGTTCCAGATGTACCTCCAGTCTGTGCTCAACCATCTCAGCAGTTGGGACGCAACAATTGGCCTCAGTGTCCCTGGCTAAGAATTCAAGAAAACTTGATATGGGCATTATTACCTGATCATTACTCAGATCCTCGTGTCACAGTGACAAGATTGAGGCCAAAGTAAAACTAAAGAATGAGTACAAATGACCATTAAAAGTAGTTTGTACCATATTAGCTGAATTCTTAATAGAACAGGATAAATCTCTTTATAGAAATGGGATAAGAGTTGACGTAAGTGACAAACACTGTTTACAGCACTGTGGTTTCAGGTTTGCTCAGACTATGGAAATCTTATCTGTGGAATGCAACTAGACAGGGTTGAATCATTCAGTGAATAACGTTAAATCAATGTCCTGGAGTTTCCTCACTTGGCTGTATTCAGTGGTCACAGAGAAATTTCATGCACTTTCCTTAGAAGGTTAAGATATACTTATTTCAGGATCTAAATTGCTCTGTTCAAAAGAATGAGCTCAGTGAGTGAAATGATCTTTTATTGTTCACTGGTTTCCCTCCTGCTCATCTATTCTCATCATGTTTCTTTTTTAGACTCTCGTTTCTTCTCATTGTTTAGCTCCTGACTGTTTCTCTTGTGCGGGGCTTTGGTGGAGGGTATTCGCAGATGCTCCTTATTTTTGGAGACCAAGTTAATGAGGAATAAGTGCAGGAGCCATAAAATTACTGAGTTGGGAGAGGGCACTAATCAAGATTTTATGGGACAGGGAATGTCAGTTGGAAACAAAAACAGAATTACCTGGAAAACTCAGCAGGTCTGGCAGCATCGGTGGAGAAGAAAAGAGTCAACGTTTCGAGTCCACATGACCCTTCAACAGAACTGAGTTCAGTTGGAGCCTATCCAATGGAGAAGCATGCCGGCAAAGGCTCAGATCAGGCTGAGGAAGTGGCCATCCTCACAGTAGCAGCCACATGGTAATGCCAAAGTTCAGACAGGGTGATGTCACCCATCCTAAATTCATAGATTCATAGACTGAGCTAAGCGATCCCACAACCAACAGATCAGATCTAAGCTCTGCAGTCCTGCCACATCCAGTTGTGAATGGTAGTGGACAATTAAACAACTCACTGGAGGAGGACACTCCACAAACATCCCCATCCTCAATGATGGAGGAACCCAGCACATCAGTGCAAAAGATAAGGTTGAAGCATTTGCTACAATCTTCAGCCAGAAGTTCCAAGTGGATGATCCATCTCGGCCTCCTTCAGAGGACCCCAGCATCACAGATACCAGTCTTCAGCCAATTCAATTCACTCCACATGATATCAAGAAATGGCTGAAAGCACTGGTTAGTGCAAAGGCTATAGGCCAATGACAATATTCCGGCAATAGTACTGAAGACTTGTGCTCCAGAACTTGCAGTGCCCCGAGCCAAGCTGCTCCAGTACAGCTACAACACTGGCATCTGCCCAGCCATGTGGAAAATTGCCCAGGTATGTCCTGTACACAAAAAGTAGGACTAGTTCAACCTAGCCAATTACCGCCCAATCAGTCTACTCTCGATCATCAGTAAAGTAATGGAAGGGGTCATCAACAATGCTATCAAGCAGCACTTGCTGAGCAATAACTTGCTCACTGATGCCCAGTTTGGGTTCTGCCAGGGCCACTCAGCTCCTGAGCTCATTACAGCCTTGGTTCAAAAATGGACAAAAGAGCTTAACTCCCGAGGAGAGGTGAGAGTGACTGCCCTTGACATCAAGGCAGCATTTGACAGAGAGTGGCATCAAGGAGCCCTAGCAAAACTGGAGTCAATGGGAATCAGGGGAAAACTCTCTGCTGGTTGCAGCCATACCTAGCACAAAGGAAGATGGTTGTGGTTGTTGGAGGTCAGTCATTTCAGCTCCAGGACATCACCACAGGAGTTCCTCAGGGTCGTGTCCTCGGCCCAACCATCTCCAGCTACTTCCGTTCCATTCCATCATAAGGTCAGAAGTGGGGATGTTCGCTGATGATTGCACAATGTTCAGCACCATTCACGACTCCTCAGATACTGAAGCAGTCCATTTCTAGATGCAGCAAGACGTGGACAATATCCAGGTTTGGGGTGACAAGTGGCAAGGAACATTCACACCACAGAATTGTCAGGCAATGACCGCCTCCAACAAGAAAGAATCTAACCATTGCCCTTTGACGTTCAATGGTTTTATCATCACTGAATACCCCACTATCAACATCCTGGGGAATACCATTGACCAGAAGCTGAACTGGGCTAGCCATATAAATATTGTGGCTACAAGAGCAGGTCAGAGGCTAGGAATCCAATGACGAGTAACTCACTTCCTGACTCCCTGATGCCTGTCCACCATCCACAAGGCTCAAGTCAGGAGTGTGATGGAATATTCCTCACTTGCCTGAATGCAGGTGCACTTGCAGCTCCCACAACATTCAAGAAGCTGGACACCGTCCAGCACAACGCAGCCCGCTTGATTGGCACCACATCCACAAACATTCACTCCCTCCACCACCAATGCACAGTAGCAGCAGCATGTAGCATCTACAAGGTTCACTGCAGGAATTCACCAAGACTCTTTAGGCAGCACCTTCCAAACCCACGACCACTACCATCTAGAAGGACAAGGGCAGCAGATAGATGGGGAACACCATCATCTGGGAGTTACCCTCCAAGGCACTCATCATCCTGACTTGGAAATATATCTCCATTCCTTCACTATTGCTGGGTTAAATTCCTGGAACTCCCTTCCTAACAGCACCATGTGTACACCACATGGACTGCAGCTGTTCAAGAAGGCAGCTCCCCACCATCTTCTCAAGGGCAACTAGGGGTGAGCAATAAATGCTGGCCCAGCCAGTGAAGCCCACATCCCATGAATGAATTTTTCAAATTTCATATAATCATGCAGCGCAAAAGGAGGCCATTTGGCCCATCGTATCTGTGCTGGCTCCTTGATGGAGCTATCCAAATAGTACTACTCCCCTTCTCTTTCTCCATAGCCTTATATTTTTGTTCATTCAAAAAATTATCCCATTTGGCTTATTGTTGAAGCTGCTTCCACCACCCTTTCAGCAGTGCCTTCTAGATCACAACAATTTGCTGCACGAAAAACTGCTTCCTCGTGTCACCACTGGAAACTTTTTCTCCTTATTTACTCTATTAAAACTGTTCATTATTTTGAACATCTCAATCAAATCCCCTCTTAGCCCTCTCTGCCTAGATTTCAAGAGGACATTGACAGGCTTGTGGAATGGACAGATATATGGCTGGAGAAATTCAATGCAGAAAAGTTTGAGGTGATACATTTTGGTAAGAAGATTGAGGAGAGACAGGAGATGACACTAAATAGTGCAATTTTAAAGGTTGTGTGGAAAGAGAGAGACCTGGGGTGCCTGGTCACAAACCTTTGATTATCATAGGACAGATTAAATAAGCAGTTAATGAAACACACATGAGATTCTGGGCATTATAAATAGAGATATAGAAGACAAAATCTGGAAAGGTATGCTAAATCCATATAAAATACAAGTTCAGCACCAGTTAGAGTTTTTGCCCAGTCCTGGGCACCACACATTAAGAAGGATGTGAAGCTTTTGGCGAGGGTACAGAAGAGATTTACTAAAATGGCTCCAGTACAAAAGATTATTGTTCTGTGGATAGGCTGGAGAAGCTAGAATTGTTGTCCTTAGAGCAGGTCAGCTTTGATAGAAGTGAAATATTACGAAGGGTTAGATAGGGTAAATTAAGAGAAACTGATTCCAATAACTGATCAATAACCAAAGTGTGCAGCTTTATGATGTATAGGATAAGAGCATGAGGCATGAGGGAAAAAATGTTTTTACACAGCCAATGGTTAAGATCTGCAATGCTTCCTTGGTAGCGTGGTGGATACAGATTCAATAGCAACCTTCGAAAGGGAATTACAAAAATGCCTGAAGGAGACAAAATTGCAGGGATATGGGGAAAGAGCAAAGGAATGGAACTCACCAATAGTTTAAAAGAACTGGCACGAACTTGATGCATCGAATGACCACCTGCACTGAACTGTTTTATTCTATTCTAACGATTGCACCTTCTCCTGTGCCTCCACATAACTGAAATCATTTTGGGACCTTCATCTTCCTTTCAGCCCTAGAGATGGTGTACCATTTTTTAAAGGGCATAGTTTTTCAGGAACCGTTCATCAAGATGGAAGTGATTTATTAAAGGGACACTGCTCACTAAGATTGCTGGTTGAGACTTCTGGTCATATCTTGAGTCTCACTGCAGATATTACAAAGAGAAGATAATAGCATAAGAAATAGGAGAAGACCATACGGTCCCTTGAGCCTGCTCCACCATTCAATCAGGTCACGGCTGATCTTCTACCTCAACTCCACTTTTTTGCTCTATCCCCATACCCCTTCGAATGCAAAAATGTCTCAATCTCAGTCTTGATTACACTAAATGACTGAGTATCCACAGCCCACTGCGGTACAGAATTCCAAAGATTCCCAACACCCTGAGTGAAGAAATCACTCCTCATTTCAGTCATAAAGAGAATGCATTCCTGTACTCAGCAAACCCAGTCTGTTGCATCGCCCTCGGATAGCATTCAAATTCAAAGCAATTGCTGTGCTAGAATCTTATGGTGGTACCATGGGCTTCCCAATGGGAATTCCACTTCACATGAATTCTATGCTGGAAGATGAAAAGCAGCAGGAAGTTATAAAAAAAAAGCCATAGTACTCATTCAGCACCAGAGGAGAACCAAGTCAGCTCAGCACTACCAATCCAGTTGGCACACTTTCTTAGGCCTGTCAAAGGAGCTCTGCCTCAGGAGGCTGCACTTCAGTCGTAATAAAAGCAGAAAGTGCTAGAAATTTCAGCAGGTGTGGCAGCATCGATGGAGAGAGAAACTGCGTTAACATTTCAAGTCAAATATGTTATGATGTGGCAGATGATGTGTGCCAGGCGGATCAAATCCATGAGGGAAACTTAATCATGCAGCCATGATTGTTTTGCAATTTGTATTTTATTTCGAGGTGCATGCCCTGAATTCAGAAGTAATAAGACTACCATGAGTTCAGAGATTTTGGAAAACTAAATTAAACATTTATTAACAAAGGAAAAGATTTAAAGATTTTAAAAAATACATAGGTCTATAAGTTACCTTTTAATGGAAATGCTCCCTTTTAATGTAAATACCATTGTTCCCATGTGTTTTTGCAACTTTTCTTTTCTCATAATATAAATCCTTCACAGTACTAATTTTATCAGTAACCTTTAGTAAAAATAAACACATTGTTTGGCTAGCTGTAACATCCTACCATCTCTTTGAAATTCAAACTACCCTAATTTATCTAAAAGTGCAAATTTTCCTCACACCTGACATTCTAAAACTTCAGCCATGTTTACATATTTAGCATTTCAAACCTAGCTCTTTTTTGATAACGCAAAGTCTCCAGACCAGCTGTCTCCAATTCAATTAAACCTCCCCGCACACGCACACATACACACAGAGAAACTATCCAAACCCCACTATTAATCTATGTTTACAATAAATCACAACAAAATTATGAAAATGATCATATTTTCATGACAAATATAACTCTTCAAAGAGTCATATTCAACTCAAAATGTTAACTCTTTTTACCTCTCCACAGATGCTGCTAGACCTGAGAGTGTTCCTAGCACTTTCTGTTTTTATTTCAGATTTCCAGCATCTGTAGTATTTTATTTTTATTTATGCACTTCAGTCATGAAACTTTGGAGAAGCTTCTTTGGTGAATCTGCTACCAAGATCCACAGCAAAAAGCAGTTCTCATGGTGGCACAGAAAGTGAGCACGACTCTTAACTTTTATGTCACAGGTTCATTCCAGGAAGCCCCAGGAGACTTTTACCAGGTCAAGCAATTTGCTTTGCACCCTCTATCAGTCAAGTGACTGATGCCCTCTCTGTCAGGGCAACTTGATTTATACAGTTCGATAATACTTCCAGGTAGATGATCAAGAGGACCATGAGCACTGGAAAGTTTGTTCATTACATTCTCTGACTTTTTACTTCCATACTCATTATGTACCGAAGTGTAACTTAAGTCCCTTTTTTTCATCCTCTCAAAGGATGTGGGTGCTGCTGGATAGGCCAGCATGTATTGCCCATCCCTAGTTGCCCTTGAAAAGGTGGTGATGAGCCACCTTCTCGAACCGCTGCAGTCCATGTGGTGTAGGTACACCCACAGTGCTGTTAGGGAGGGAGTGCAAGGATTTTGACCCAGCAACAGTGAAGAAACGGCAATATAGTTCCAAGTCAGGATGGTGTGTGACTTGGAGGGGAACTTGCCTAGAAAGAGGATTTTCTTATTTGCTTTCAAAATGTACAAGCTTCTGGAAAGGCCACACTTATTGGCTATCTGCATTAGTGATTGTTGTTCCAACCGAGTGGTTTGCTAGACCATTTTAAATGGGACAAAGAGTTAACCATACATCTTGGAACTGGAGTCACAGCAGGCCAGACCAAAAAGGAGCAATAGTAGGTTTCCATTCCTGAAGGGCAAGATCCAGTTAGATTTTGATGACAATCCAATAACTCTGTTGCTGCTAGGTTATATAGCACCAGATTTATTGAATTTGTCTTTCATAACTTCTAATAGTGGGGTTTGAACTTACAACCTCTGGATTTAATCCTGTACTGAAACCAGTATGCTGCAGCATTCACCAATTGGAATTCAATATAACTTTATTGCAATTAATGTCCTCCCCTATAACAAACAAAGTTGCTTTTTATGACTTTACATGCAGCCAATATAACCACGCAATTCAGGGCATTTATGTATAAGCAACCTGGTGTGTTGGAAATGGAAGGTGGTGAAGTAAATAAACTGTAATGATGAATACATTTCTTACTTGCTGTGCTTCAACCAGGCTTTGTGAATGAAGGCCTTTGAGAAAATGCACTTTGAGGGAACGAACATGAGTAGCCAAGCAAAGGATGGCTGAGAAATCTAAGCAATAGCAAACTGACATATCTTGGGAGCTCAAACTAGGAACATGAGTAGACATTTCAGCTCAAAGACTGTACTCCATCATTCTGCTAGCAATGGCAGCATTAGGACTTGTTTCTCAATTTTCTGAGCTCTCTCATTATCCCTCACTTCCAAATAAGTTGCTCAGTTGAATTATATATATCAGACACCAAAGGAAGTCCTAGAATTTATCATGTCATAGAATTATAGGAGGCTATTTGACTTATCTTGTCTTTTCCCACTCTTTGAAAGAGAAATCCAGTTAGTCCACTCTCCAGCCCTTTCCCCATAGACTTACAAATGTTTTCCCTTCAAGTATTTATCCAATTCCCTTTTGACAGCTATGACTGAATCTGCTTCCGCCACCTTTCAGGCAGTGCATTTAGGATCATAACAATTTGCTGCACAAAAGTATTTCTCCCTATCTTGCCTTTTGCTGAGTACTTAATCTTTATATTCTGGATATGGACCCTTCTTCAATGGACATAGTTTCTCCTTATTTACTCCAGCAAAACCATTCATGGTTTGGGGCACCTATACTAAATCACCCTTAACCTTCCCTGTTCTAAGGAGAACATCTCTAGTCTCGCCACAAAACAGATGTCCTGCATCCTTGATAACATTCTAGTAAATCTCTTCTGCACTCTCTCTAAATGATGGCATCCTTCCTAAAGTTTAAGCCTAGAACCCAATATTGCAGCTGAGGCCTAACCAATGTTTTATAAAGGTTTAGCATAATGTCCTGCTTTTGTATTCTATGCCTCTATTTAAGGCAAGAATCATAACAGCCTTCTCAACTTATGCTGGATCCTTCAAAAATTAATGTACGTGACTCCCATTTTACTCTGTTCCTGCAGTCCCTTTAAAATTGTACCATTTAGTTTATATTACCTCGCCTTGTTTTCCCTACCAAAATGCATCACTTCACACTTCTCTGCATTATGTTTAATTTGCAAGAGAACTTGGAAGAAGCAAGGGTAGTACTACTTATGGGAATAAATTCTTTGGGTGGAAGGCTATGTGAGGCACCAAAAAAAGCAACACTGTAAATGTTGCACTTATTAAATACCAGTACATAAAGCACAGCAAGCATTGTTGACTGAGTTACAGGAATTTATTGTGCTAAACCTAATCTAGCTAATAAAGATCTCATGGTTATGATACATTTTAAATTATTGATCATGATTTTATGTTTTAAACAGTGAAGGTCAGTCACTGTAAAACAATTAGGAACTCATAAATCATGCCAGAGAACTCTAGGCACAATTTGCAACATTATCAATTGTTTATGTTGAACTGCAGTCACAGGTTTAATGGCAGCTAAGTACATACACAAAAAATACCTCGAGGTTCAAATTTTCCATTCACACAATTACAGTGGCAAGTCGAAGCCTGTAAGGAATGAATATTGCAATGACCATGCCCAGCTGCAAGTGTTAATGTGGAGACTGAAAACAACCCATAAAATCTCACCTATATGAACGAAATGGGTAAGATGTTAGAGAACTGAATGAACCTTGCACTGAATTTCATACCATTTTAACGTCAGTAACATGAAAATAAAACTGTACATGCTTTGTTTGAATTCTATCACTCTGCTATGAACAGAGCTTAACATTACAGTCTGTGCAAACACCATATGCTATTAATAATCTGCAGAGTTGCTGCAGCTCTATGCTCGCTGTTCAAGAAGTCATTGTGAGCACTGTGCAGCCCATGTACAGTCTTCTGCTTGTCCAGCTCAATTTATTTTGTTTTCTTCCTTGAGTATCCCAGGTATTCAAGAGTATAAATGGGAGACCCATGTTCGATTCTGTTGCTTCCCATGAAGCCGTGGGACATTTTACTACATTAAATACGCTATATAAAAGAAAGACTGGAATAAGTATCATGTCTTTCACAACATCAGAACATCCAAAATTGCTATACAGCCAGTGAAGTACTTCTTTCTAAAGTGTAGTCACCGGCATAATGTGAATATTCCAATAAGTGGAAACTGCTGTTTACAGCACATTAACAAATAAAGCAGGGGAATCGCAAATGGGAAATTTTGTAATCCAAATTGGTCTTCATTGAATTTGACTTGTCAGTTTGGAAAAAAATGAAACAGTACTCAAGCCAGTTGTATGAGGCAGGAATGCAAAATGATTTGGGAATGGTCCCATTCATCCACTCCTTCTAAAGTACAGCCAAGGATATTAGGGCTTCCATAGATATTTATGTGGATGGATAACTCTAGCCTTCAAGCTAAGGAAGATAGCATGCATCTGTAAGCAAAACTTGGGAACGGAAGTGAAAAGTAGCAAATTAGAATTAAGAAAATTAACTATTTAAAAAGCTAAATTCAAAGCACAAAACAGAAATGCCACTGTAGCACATCACATAACATCAACAGTACAAAAAAGAGCAAACAAAAAAGGCTTTGGTTTAATATCTCGAAGGTCCAAATGCATCTGATCATTGTTTCCATGGCTGGAGATAAAATCCAGGTGTGGCTCAACATCTAGAGAATGCACAACTGCAACAGCTGTTAGGAGCAACTAGACATAGCTAGTAAGAGAAAGTTCTGTTATTTTACTCTTTAAGTTCCTACTCTATATAAAATAAAATGTTGTGTATGTTTGCAGTTAAGAGGGGAGAAATCCAAACCCAACAGCTGTGAAGCTCCACTCCATAACACTGGTAGTTACCTCCATAATGGGGCCTAGGACACGCACGCACACTTCTAGTAGCAGTTGGCAGATTGTGATGTCAGTTAGCGTGTAAAGCTAATTTGACACCATGCTCCAGCTAACAGCCCCTCTTAACCTCGCACAGCTGAACAAGCATCCAGCAGCAGGAAGGATACCCCACTGCCTGCACACCCCACCCCCACCCCTCCGCTCCCCCTACCCCAGTGCTTTGTGAAGGAATCACCAACTACTTTCAGGTTTGATGCTTGGTGACTTTTTTCTGGTTGTTGCTGCAATTGTAGAACTGTTTGCTAACCAAACTGTAGAAAGAGCTGGAAGCAAAGTGTTGAAGCATGGAAGAGATATTTTAAAGAACTGTGTTACACCCATATGCCGGGATTTTCCTGTCCCGCCAGCAATGGGCATCATCACAGGCAGGATGGGAAAATTTGAAGAGAGGCCAAAAGTTAATTGACTAATGGCCACACTCCAAATTTTCCCATCCTGCCCGCGATGATGCCCACCACTGGCAGGGCCAGAAAATTCAGCCCATTGAAACTAGTGTCACCTCCCCATAGATCGAAGATATAAAGTATACAACAAGTGTGGTTCAATATGTTTGGATAATATGGCTGTCATAGTTAACTAGCTGGTTGTGTGTGAAAGCTGTGAGATATGGATACAAGGCTTGCAGTAGTGCTAAGTGTGTGAGAGTGAGGTGAAGCTATGAAGCCTGATTAACAGAGAATATTGGTGGATGAGCGATGATGGCGTAGTGAATTTATCAGTGTGTGAGGCTAGTTTGTCAGTTGGTCGGATATGGCTTTTGAAGATTAATTCGCTGATTGAGGTTTTTTTTATTCTTTCATGGGCTATGGGCATCGCTGGCTATGCCAACATTTTTATAGCCCATCCCTAACATGCCTTTGCGAAGGTGGTGGTGAGCTGCCTTCTTGAACTGCTGCAGTCCATGTAATGTAGGTACACCCACAGTGCTGTTAGGAAGGGAGTTCCAGGATTTTGACCCAGCGACAGTGAAGGAACAGTGATATATTTCCAAGTCGGGATGGCGAGTGACTTGGAGGGTTACTTGCAGGTGGTGGTGTTAACATTCATCTGCTGCCATTTTCCTTCTAGGTAGCAGTGGTTGTGGGTTTGGAAGGTGCTGTCAAAGGAACCCTGGTGAGCTGCTGCAGTGCACCTTGTAGATGATGCACACTGCTGCCACTGTGCATTGGTGTTGGAGGTAGTGGATGTTGGAGTTGGTGGATGGGGTGCCAATCAAGTGGCTGTCTGTCCTGGATGGTGTCAAGCTTCTTGAGTGTTGTGGGAGCTATATTCATCCAGGCAAGTGGGGAGTATTCCATCACACTCCTGACTTGTGCCTTGTAGTTGGTGGACAAGCTTTGGGGAGCCAGGAGGTGAGTTCTCGCCACAGGATTCCTAGCCTCAGACCTGCTCTTATAGCTACAGTATTTATATGGCTAGTCCAATTCAGTTTCTGATCAATGGTAACCCCCAGGATGTTAATCATGAAGGATTCAGTGATGGTAATGCCAGTGAATGTCAAGGGGAGATGGTTGGGTTCTCTCTTGTTGGAGATGACCATTGCCTGGCACTCGTGTAGCTCAAATGTTACTTGCCACTTGTCAGCCCAAGCCTGGATATTGTCCACCTCTTGTTGCATTTGGGCACAAACTGCTTCAGTGCTTCTGTCCACCTGTCCACCTCCGCCACCATTCAATGCAGCGTCGGAGAACCTTGGAGTATGCTCTCTCTCTGTTGAGACATTTGTCCGTGTTCTTCTTGCTCACCCCCTCTTCTGTCCCAGCCAGAATGCATTCCCCCTTTAAGAAGTGCAAGCAGGCCTTATGTAGTGTAAGCTATCCTTAAATAGTGCTGACATTGCACAAATTTGCACATCTCCTCAACAGTGCATTCAGCACTGGCTGTATATCGCTATATCAGCAGTTAGCATGAAGTTTATGTGCTTCCTGCATTGGATGCGACAGGCACGTTGTTATGAGGATGTGTTTTTTTAAATATATAATTTCTAGTTCCCTTTTTTCTGGCTGGATTTTTTTTTAATAAACAATAAACTGTATTCATATTAAGACAATGGATGACTGCTAGCCATAAGAATATACAACTTGTATTCCATCCAAGTGGGATGAAAAGGGAACGGACGTCCAAAACCCACTGAGGAGTGTGAAAGACTCCACCTCCTGTTGACTTTCACAATCTTGAAAGTCTTCAAAAGTTTCTAAGTTGAGACATTGAATGCAATTACCTGTTCTGTAAAACAATGACCACAGCAGACATGGTAATTGAATTACTCAGGAATATACAGCCTGCAGGACTTTTAAGAACTGTTTGCCAAGCCAGAGAAATCAGAAGGAGAGATCAGAATGCTGTACTGAAAATCTGCAAGGAAGCTATTTCTTGCTCTCTCTTTAAAGTATTTGCAAAGTAACCATCCTGAGAAGAGAAACCTACTGCAAACTGAGATCTTTTGGGAATAAAACAAGGAAGTCTGCTCCATACAGGAAGACAGCTGAACAAAACGGCCGCACTGCAATGAGACCAGCTAAAGGACAGTTAATTGTATATTCCTTTGATTGTTTATTTTCTTCACAAACTGTAGAACATCTTTAAGCCTATCCTCTTATTCTATTCTCTGTATTAATGCATATGTGAGCCCAGGGAATGTGTGTGATATATGAGTGGTGGTTGCGATTTACCTAGGTTTTTTTTTTAAATTCGGGAAGTAGGGTCAATAAACTTATCTTGTTCTTTGTTTAAACTCAGAAAACCTGTCTGGCTAATTCTTTATCATAGTTGGACTCCTGCAGTATTGGCAAAAAAAGTCCTCGCTAAATTCACAAAGCAAACCCTGTTACAGTCAGGCTTGGAGTGGTATTATAGGGGAATCATTTTTACCCCTCCTTACGTGGCCATATCAATGGAAAGGGGAGGGCAATGGAATCAAAAGGATAGCCCTTCCAGAGAGCCTGCACATTTGTGATGGGCTGAACGTCCTCCATTTTGCTGTAAAATTCTATGATTGTATGTAGTGAGTTGGTAGTTAGGGGGGGGAGGTGATGGCATAGTGGTATTGCTGCTAGGCTAATAATCCAGTGACCAGGATAATGCTCCAGGGACCTGGATTCAAATCCCACCTTGGCAGATGGTGGAATTTGAATTCAATAAAAATCTAATGATGATCATGAAACCATTGTTGTTAATTGTTAAAAACCCATCTGGTTCACTGTGACTCCAGACCCACAGCAATGGGGTTGACTCTTAAATGCTCTCTGAACAAGGGCAATTAGGCATGGGTAATAAATGCTGGCTTAGCCAGCAACACCCACATCCCATGAATGAATAAAAAAAAGTGTCTTGGCTGCCTTAACTAGTTTAGATAGTGTTATTAATGACAAGGCTGACAAACAAAAACCTTGTTTTATTTTGGCACGTTAAGTGAATTGAGTACTAAATAGGTGCAAACATTATAGCCTGAAAATTCTATTCAGTGGGCTAACAATGAATTGTGATACCTGGACTCATTAGCAGGACCTGATTAATTCCATGGCCAACATCTTTTGATGTGTAATCTTGCCAAGTTTATTGCAGCACATTTGTTGTGAGATCTTCCAATTGTCAGCTATGCCTAGTTGCTCCAAACAGCTGTTGCCATTGTGCATTCTCCAGATGTTTGTCCGCAACTTGATTTTATCTCCAGCCATGGAAACAGTGATCAGATCAAATTTAACTTTCAAGTTATTAAATCAATTCTTTCTTTTCCGTGTGAGTGGCATTATGTAATGATGGAATTACTGTCTGATGCTCACATAGATCAAATGAGGAACTACAGCATATCAATGACAGCCATTTTTATGTATTGGCACTGGGTAGAGGGAGCATCAAAAGAGAAAATGCCAATTTTCTCCATGTGTGTAGAATCCTTTGATTCTGTTTCAGTTGGGAATCAATTTGGAAGATTTGCTTAGAGAGCATAAGGTTCTTAGATTAAAGTGGTCAGGAGTCTATTTGGTATAAATAAAGGCCCGGAAATTCTGCATGGGTTCTGCCATTCTGCTAGTGGAAGTCGTGCCGCAGAAAATTAATACATATATAGCCACTGTTAGCCACATACAGCATTTCTCTGGGGGCGGGGGAGTTCTGTTGCCCTCCCATTGAATAGAATTTTCAGGCTATAATGTTTGCACCTATTTAGTGCTCAATTCACTTAATGTGCCAAAATAAAATAAGAATTATGTTTGTCATCCTTGTCATTAATAACACTATTTAAGCTGATTGAGATAGGCAAGACACTGTTCTAATTGCCAACCCACTACATACAATCATTAAATTTTACAGCACAATGGACGACATTCAGCCCATCAGAAATATGCTGGCTCTCTGGAAGGGCTATACTTTTGATTCCATTGCCCTCCCTTTTCCTTGTACCCTTTTAATCTTTGGGTTTTCAAATATTTATCCAATTCCTTTTCAAACCTACAATGTATTCTGCTTCCATACTGTTTCTTATAGGCTACTTCATATCTTAACAACCGTCGACATAAAAATATTTTCTTACACGTTTCCTTCTTTTAGTGATCATTTTAAATTTATGCCCTCGACAGACCATCTCACTGACCAGCAAAAATCATTTTTTCCTGTTTGCCTTATCAAAATCTTCCATAGTTTCACGTTTCAATCAGACCTCCCCCAAATCTTAAGATAAAAGCAAAATACTGCTGATGCTGGAAATCTGAAACGAAAACAAAAATAGCTGGAAAAACTCAGCAGGTCTGACAGCATCTGTGGAGAGGAAGACAGAGCCAACGTTTCGAGTCCGAATGACTCTTCATCAGAACTGAAGAGAAATAGAAATGAGGTGAAATATAAGCTGTTTAAGGGGGAGTGGGGCAGGTGGAGCTGGATAGAGGGCCAGTGATAGGTGGAGGCAAAGGAGAGATTGCCAAAGATGTCATAGACAAAAGGACAAAGGGGTGTTGATGGTGGTGATATTAGCTAAAGGATGTGCTAATGGTGACAGTAAGGGTACAAAGCAGGATGAGCAAGTGAAAGATGGCACTAGTGGGGGTTGGGTGGAGGAGAAGGGATCAAAATAGGCTAAAAGGTGGAGATAAAACAATGGATGGAAATAAATTTTAAAATAATAATAGAAATAGGCGGGAAAAGAAAAATATGGGCTCCAGTTATGCCTGTCTCTTTATGGGGTATGTGGAACATTATTGTTCCAGACCTTCACTTGCACTTCCCTTAATTTAGTCTACTGCATTCGCTGATCCCAATGTGGTTTCCTCTACATTGGAGAGACCAAACGCAGACTGGGTGACCGCTTTGCACAACACATTCGGTCTGTTCGCAAGCATGACCCAGACCTCCCTGTCGCTTGCCATTTCAACACTCCACCCTGCTCTCATGCCCACATGTCCGTCCTTGGCCTGCTGCAATGTTCCAGTGAAGCTCAACGCAAACTGGAGGAACAGCACCTCATCTTCCGATTAGGCACTTTACAGCCTTCCAGACTTAATATTGAGTTCAACAACTTCAGATCATGAACTCTCTCCTCCATCCCCACCCCCTTTCCGTTCCCCTTTGTTCAAATAATTATTATATATATATATATTTTAATACATTTTTCTTTTCCCACCTATCTCTATTATTATTTTTAAATGTATTTCCATCCATTGTTTTATCTCCACTTTTTAGCCTATTTCGATCCCTTCCCCCACCCCACCCCCACTAGGGCCATCTGTCACTTGCTCATCCTGCTTTCTACCCTTAATGTCACTATTAGCACATCCTTTAGCCAATATCACCACCGTTAACACCCCTTTGACCTTTTGTCTATGACATCTTTGGCAATCTCTCCTTTGCCTCCACCTATCACTGGCCCTCTATCCAGCTCCACCTGTCCCACCCCCCTCAACCAGCTTATATTTCACCTCATTTCTATTTCTCCAGTTCTGATGAAGAGCCATTCAGACTCGAAATGTTGGCTCTGTCTTCCTCTCCACAGATGCTGTCAGACCTGCTGAGTTTTTCCAGCTTTTTTTGTTTTTGTCTCCCCCAAATCCTCTTCATTCCAATTAAAAGTTCCCCAATTTCTTTACTCCTAATAACTGAAGCCTTTCATCCTTGCTATTACTCTCGTGAATCTCATCTGCATGCAGATGCCCTTGACATTCTTCCCAAAGCAAGCCATGGGGCTGAATTTTCTGTTTGGCAGGGAGGCAGAGTGGGGCCGGGCGTGAGCGGGCACGGACGCAATCGTGGGCGCGATCGGTTCTACGCTGCCATTTTACGAGGGTGGGCCAATTAAGGCGTAATGCCCAACTCCCGAGGATAGCGGGAGTGGGCAGGTGACGGCGGGAGTGCATTGTCCGTCGGGTCCAGGGGCAACCTGGCGGCCTGTTTATCAGAAGCGCTGGCAGCTTTTGCAAGGCTGCTCACAATGTCAAGTGGAAGGGCTCACCAGAGGGCTTCTGGTGAGCAGGCAGTCCGGAGGGTAGGCCAGCGGAGCAGGCGAAGCTGGAGGGTAGGCCAGCGGGACAGGCCAGGCCGTAGGGTAGGGAGGGGGGCCAGTGTGCCCCTCGTTTCTTGGATGACTGCCTTGCTGCCCTCCTCAAGGAGGTGGCAGCATGATGGGAAGTGCTGGTTCCTCAGGATGGGAGGAGGAGGCCCCCCCCCACATGTCAAAACATGCCTGGGAGGAGGTGGCAGATGTGGTGAGCTCCCACGATGTGGTGCGGCGCACCTGGATCCAGTGTCACAAGTGCTTCAACGACTTGTTGCGCTTTGGCAGAGGGAGTACCATGTTGGCATTGGTCATGTAACCCAGCAGGTCGGCTTACCCCCCTGCTGCCTCCCCCCCCCACCCGGCCCCCAAGTCTGAGTGTAGTGACTACATTGAATCATTGACGGCATGCGTCCTTTTCTGGGTGGGCCAGCAGATACTGCCCATGCTGAGGTCAGCCTGAGAGGGTGATGAAGAGATGTGTATTGCCCCAGCAGCATGTCTTACACTGAGTCCCACATGACTGGTTTGGGGGCAACCTGGAGGATCTGTACCTAGGCGCAGTGCTTGAACTGCAGGACGTGCCCAAGTCAGGGTGATGACATGCTGGGAGGGAAGCTTAAGGTGGCGTGGCAACGAACCACCTGCTGCCCTCTGCGCTCCACGTGCTTGAGCCTCCTTGCTATGGAAGGATATACCATGTGGTGCCTAATGTGATGTAGGCAGCATGTGGCCAAGGGGCGGGTGGGGGGTGGGGAGCAGGTTGAGCATCTTTGTCTGAGTGATCTGCAGCAGCGGGGTGAGGGGGCACTGGAGCCCTGATATGTCCCACTCTGGTTGGGGTGGGCTGTGTGCGAAGAGAGTCCATGTGTAATTTGCACTAATCAACGCTCGTCTCTCATTTTCAGGAGAAGAATGCTCATAACGCAGCAGGGTGTGTGAGGACTGGTGGCGGCCAGGTGCAGATCGCCATTCTTAGCCCCTTCGAGCAGGAGGTCCTGGATCTGGAGAGGCGCCATGCGCCAAGGTCTACTGGTGTCGGTGAGGCTGGGGTGCCACGGCCAGGTATTTATGCCCAACAGTGAGGTCAGCATTGTCCTCCCAACAGCCATAGCATTGATGATTGTTAATTGATTTAATTTTGCAAAATGGCTTGACCATTGCTTATGGAAGGATGAGCCCATAATGATCCGGGGGACAGGGATGCACATTGACATTGTCTCCACATTAACTGATCCAATGTCCTTGTTCTTCCTTTCAGCATCATCGGAACAGGGCCGGGAGGAGGAGCAGCAGAGGCCCCCTCTCACACCTGAGTGCCCTGAAGTCTCATCAGCGTCACACCATCTCTGCCAGGCAGGCACCAGCGCAGATACTAGCACCTCAGTGGGAATTAGAACATCGGCTAGTGTCCCGGTGCACAGCGGTGAGGGAACTTCACACTCGCTGGAGGAGCTGGCAGAGACAGAGAGTGCCCATGGCGCCAGCAGTCGGAGGACTGCAGGGGACCAGGCACATACTCAGTTGGTGGCTGATGATGTACCTCTGGAGTCGTCTGCGAAGCAGCAAATGCAGGAAATGTGGCCGGGTGTGCGGGAGCATCTGGGGGAGATACATGAGGCTATTCTTGGCTTGGTTTCTGTGGTGGAGGAGTCAACGTGGACGATCACTGAAGCAGTGAGCCACATGTCCAAGCGCCATGCGTCCTCCATGGAGAGAGTGGCGACTCTCATGGAGATGCTCCTCCAGGAGACCCATCAGGGCTTCCAGAGGATGCGCTGTGACCAGAAAGACCTCACATCGGCATTGACCTCAGCTGGTCAGTGCCAGCGTGGGAGATGGTTTGGACATCATCTTTCCCAGCTCAGTGCCTATCCATCCACAGTGAGCAGGGAAGTCCAAAGCGACCTCACATTGGCGCAGCAGCTACCTGGCGTCTCTGCGGGCACCTCTCAGGGCGCTCCAGGTGAGGGCGGCAGCTCCTCCGCGCCTCTGCCAGTGACCATAGCATCCGGTGAGGCTGCGACGACTGGGGAGATGCCAACTGTGGAGCTGGCAGCTCCCTCCCAGGTGGGGCCAGTACTGGCTCCGCAGGCCAGAGGACGACTGCCAAAGTCATCACGGGCAACAGGACAGCAGAGTCAGCAGGCTGTCTCAGATGCTACTCCGAGTGATGGGGCAGCACCAAGACGCAGCACCCGAAAACAAAAACATAAGGCACCCTAGGCACACCACGGGTTGATCACTGGTGCTTTTGTGTTGGTCCGAGATGAGGTCCTTATGATTTGCTTGGTTTGGTAACATTATTCTCTTTTTTTTGGAATAAGTTGGTTTGCTTGACAGAATAAACTCAGATATGTGACCATGGCCGAGGGTGCCTCTTTTCTTATGCATGCGTACGGTTTCCAAAGCTGCAATGAGTGCTTTGTTGGACATTTAGCTTTATTAACAAGGTCCTTAATGACTGTTCCTAACCTGGCAGATTTTGCACTTAGATGTTGAGTATCGAGCCTACTGCCCAGGCTTGTCCTGGTGATCCATCCGTGTTGTGCTAGCTGAAGGTTCATTGGATTAAAGCATCCCAGGTGTCCCTGCCTCCCTGGAGTACGGCCGGGTCAGCATCTACCCCCTCAGCATTTCCCTGTGCATGCTCATCCTCGGGCTCACTGCTGAACACATCATGTACAGCTGCAGCCACTGATTCGATGTCTTCAGCATCCACTGTGTTCCCCCGTTTCCAGCGCAAGATTGTGGAGAGTGCAGCATGCAACCACTATCAGCAACATACGATCTGGGGGGTACTGGAGTGCGTCCCCTGAGCGGTCCAGGCATGGGAAGCGCATCTTGAGAAGACCAACGGTTCTCTCCACCACAGCTCTTGTGGTGTCGTGGCTCCTATTGTACCGCTGCTCAGCTTATGTTCTTGGATGGCGGAGAGGCATCATGAGCCACCTTCTGAGGGGATGGCCCTTGTCACCCAGCAGCCATCCATCCAGTCGGGCTGGAGCACTGAAGAGCCCTGGCACCTGGGAGTGTCTGAGGATGTAGGCGTCATGGGAGCTGCCTGGGTACCTTGCACAGACTTGTAGAATCAGCATCCTGTGATCACACACTATCTGCACGTTCATGGAGTGGAAGCCCTTCCTGTTGACGAAGGCACCGGGCTCACCTGCTGGCGCCTTGATGGCCACGTGTGTACAGTCTATTGCACCCTGGACACGGGGGAAGCCAGCAATGGCTGTAAAGCCTCTGGCTCGCTGTGTCTGGTTTGCCTGGTCCCAGTGGTAGTGGATGAAAGTCAATGCACGCGTGAACAAAGCATCTGTAACCTGCTTGGCACAAGTGTGGACAGCTGATTGGGAGACACCGCAAATATCACCCACCCACCCCTGGAGGGAGCCAGAGGTATAGAAGTTGAGGGCAGCTGTGACCTTCAGAGCCACTGGCGTGGGGTGTCCACCCATACAGTTAGCAGAGATCTCAGGCCCAATCATCTGACAGATATAGCTGACTGTGTCCCTTGAGAGACAGAGCCTCCTTCGGCACTGCACCTCTGACATATTGAGGTAGCAAAATAGTGGTGTCTTCTGCGGCCCCTTCCGCCTTTGACTACCTCTTGGCCCTGCGCCCCATGTGTCTGCGCATGTCCTCACTGAATGTGCGCTCCTGGCCTCCTCCCTCTTCTAGCCCTCCCTTTCTCCTCAGAGGAGCTGCCTCCAGTTGAGAGCTCCCATTCCCAGGTTAAGGGAAGGCTTCCTGAAACCTGCAGGCCCAGAAAAGATTATTCACTGCAGAGTGCTGACCTGGAGGTTAAGACTCCAGAAAAAGCAGCTGGTATGTGTTTTGAAGTACTGCAGATCACACAGGCAAGTTTCAAAAACTTTCAGAAATAAATGCTTGACTGTGCACACTCGCAACCCCACTGAGCCCTCTTATGCTGCCCGTGGATGAGATTAATACAAATGTGTCCTACCCGCCTGCCCTTTGCGCCGACCCAAAGATTGCGCAGGCGCCGAAAGTCAGCATCGATTGGCGCCCCAAGGGCCTTAAGTGGCCCATTAATTAATAGCGGGTGCGTGTTGGACATCATCGCGCATCCGCGCAAGCGAAATATCCTGATGGCGCATGGTGACGTCGGGACACTCGCCCGATGTCACCGCACATCATTATACACGTGGACGTGCGGGACCCGGCCCCCTCCCCCCCCCCACCCCCCGCCACACGCCAGAGTGAAAATTCTGCCCCATGGAGTCTAGTTCAGTCGGCACCTACCCTCCCTGTAGCAGTAATGGTAGCTCTCAGTAATAGTGGAGAGATGAAGAAACACTGATGTAACTGCAAAGCCAAATTTTCTTTTTGTGAGGTGATTTTACCAATCAACTTTTTCATGCCATGGATATTTATTTCATGAAATTTTCTGTTGAACCCAATCTAGCCTGCAGACAGTGCTGTTTAACTAGAGGGAGCTCCAACATAGCAGTTGTCAAAATGGGAACAGCAGATTAATTTTCTTTGCTGTGCTGTGTCGGATTTGTCATGAAAAATGACACGAATTACAGTGAGTTGCCACTTTGCCCTGAGATTCATTTATAAAAAGTGTTTGTATTAATAGTCTTAAGAATTGAGTCCAGAAGTAACAGGGAATGTCAAAGAAAACACGTGTCCATTTCTCCAATTTCTAAGTTTCAGAAAAAATGCTAGAAAACACATATTTATTAGTAATTCTTTTCCACTTCTTTATCATCTACTCCTGAAGCCATTGACTAATGCTCAGGTAGATAATATCTATCTAAATATTGCTCCTTCCTTGTAACCCAAACCTTTACTCTTATCACATTTGGTGCTGAAAGATAACTTGATCTCTTTGAGATTTCAACCTGATTGAAAGCCCCTACCTGCTGTAGTGTTAAGACCTGGTGTTCTCTAAGATACTGTGCTTGGGAAACATAATTCCTCGCCTCCTCAGAGAGCTGTTAACTACCCTGTTTTTCTGTTGATGTTGTTTGGCTGCCCAATCAGACAGTAATTCACCCCCCTCCCACCCCGCCCCCCATCCCCCCCTCATCTCACCCCGCCAGTAGTCCCGTATACCTCCTGCTCAAACCTTTTGTCATATTGTTTTTGAAGTATTTAAGCCTGGGGGAAACTCTGAAAGCATTGTGGAAGCAGATTCAACTGTATCTTCAAATGAAAATTAGATAAGTACTTCAAAAGAAAATATTTACTGGCTACAAGAAAGAACAGGGGAATGTGACTAAATAGGGAGTTCTTTCAAAGATCCAGCATAGACATATTGGGCCAAATGGGCTCTTTCTGTTCCATATGATTCTATGAAGCTATCAGGTTTGATTTCTTGAACAAAAAAAAAATACCTGGTCTGACAGCATCTGCGGAGAGGGATACAGTTGACTTCTCGAGTCCATCTGACCCTTCATCAGAACTAAGACACATAGAAATGAGATGAAATATAAGCTGGTAGAAGGAGGTAGGACAGGACAGCTCGATAGGGGGCCATTGGTAGGTTGAGGCCAAGAAGAGACTACCAAAGATGTCACAGACAAAAGGACAAAGGGGTATTGAGGTGGTGATATTATCTAAAAGATGTGCTAATGGGGACATTAAGGGAAGCAAGCTAATGGCAGATGGCACTAGTGGGGGTGGGGTGGGGGGAAGGGACTGAGATGGGCTAAAAGGTGGAGATAAAACAATAGATCGGAATAAATTTAAAAGTAGGAGGGAGGAGAAAAAAATAGTTGTAAAAAAACCTTATAAATTATTGGAAAAAGGGGGATCGGAAAGAGGATGAGGATAGAGGAGAGATTTGATGATCTGAAATTGTTGGACTCAATGTTAAGTCCAGAAGACTGTAAAGTGCCTGGTCAGAAGATGAGGTGCTGTTCCTCCAGTTTGCGTTGAGCTTCACTGGAACAATGCAGCAAGCCAAGGACAGACATGTGGGCATGAGAGCAGGGTGGTGTGTTGAAATGGCAAGCAACAAGGAGGTCTGGGTCATGCTTACGGTCAGACCGAAGGTGTTCCACAAAGCGGTCACCTAATCTGCATTTGGGGTCTCCAATGTAGAGGAGACCGCATTGGGAGCAGCGAATGCAGTAGACTAAATTGAGGGAACTGCAAGTGAAATGCTGCTTCACTTGAAAGGCGTGTTTGGGCCCTTGGACGGTGAAGAGGGGGGAAGTAAAAGGGCAGGTGTTGCACCTTCTGCGGTTGCATGGGAAGGTGCTGTGGGAGGGGGTTGAGGTGTAGGGGGTGATGGAGGAGTGGACCAGGGTGTCCTGGAGGAAACAATCCCTGTGGAAAGCCGCCAGGGGGGGTGAAAGGAAGATGTGTTTGGTAGTGGTATCATGCTGGAGTTGGCGGAAATGGCAGAGGATGATCCTTTGAACACGGAGGCTGGTGGGGTGATAATTGAGGACAAGGGGGACCCTATCATGGTTCTGGGAGGGAGAGGAAGGTGTGAGGGCAGATGCGCGGGAGATGGGCCGGACACGGTTGAGGGCCCTGTCAACCACCGTGGGTGGAAAATCTCAGTTAAAGAAGAAGGAAGACATGTCAGAGGAACTGTTTTGGAAAGTGACATCATCAAAACAGATGCAACGATGATTTATTGTTACTCCTGATCTCAGCACAATGGTTGTGTTGCTTCAATTGTCTTCACTGTCCAGGGATAGGGAAAAAACATAGGTTTCCATTTTTAATCACCATTCAAGTGACTAAATGCTAGACATTATGTGATGCCAAAAATAGCTAGTTTAAGATATCAAATAGATTTCCTGTACTCACCATGGGGGAAAGTTAACTCCTGCTCAACAATTTCCTTAGTGTGAATTTAACATTAGAGCTCTAAATTTATTAACTGCACCAAAAGTGCATTGGATGTCATATTGACTCAAGTTCCTTTGGTCATCTATAGCACCTGAAACTGGCTTCATAAATATGCAAATCAACCTTGTCACGTTTCCAGGTGAAAGGGCAACACTCAAAGTTGCAAATTTAACTGCAAGAACAATATCATTTAATCTGCCATGCTGGCTAACCCCCGAACATGTGCTCCCTGACCTTCCACTCACAGGTCAGTTGACCCCATATGTAGTACAGAGTATCTTATCCAAGTACCATGTAGTATCTAATACTCAAGTCCACATACATACACACAATCAGCTATCACTATGACAGACCTCAAATGTCAAATTCAGGCATGCAAAGTCAGAGTGTGTTCAGTGCATATTCCTCCTACTTGTGTGAGATGTTGAGCTGCATAACCAATGATCCTTAGAAGAACTTTTGGATGCACTCAAGAATGAGGACCTTTTTTTTGATCTGGTGGGCCCAGGAGAAACTCTGGCCTGTTGCTGGTGCATTCGAGGCCCCCCTCTGAAAACATCGCCCCCTAGACCTGGCCTGCCCGCTGGTTTAAGATGTAAAGCATTTGATTTCCTGCCATGCTGACTGGCGATTTGCAGTGGGAGTGCCTGCCTGCTGCCACAAATTCCGTCCCAATGGCAATGCTTCTCCCTGGCAACTATCTGAGGTTGAACCAGACTATTTGACCCCAAGATGAGCTTCCAACCACATATCTGTCTATTTTCACCTTGTAACATTGTCCAACTCGACCTCTGTTTCAGTTCATCTGCGGCTAAAACCCCCGTCCACGTCTTTGTTATCTCTTCACTTGACTATTTGAATACTCTCCCAGCCAGTCTCTCCTCTTCCACCATGCATAAACTTGATAGCATCCAAAACTCTGCTGTTTTGTCTTGGGTTAGGGGTCTAGATGGGGTTCCTTAGGCTTTACCTGTTTCCCTAAGAATGCTACCATAGACTGTTAGCCGCAAAAAAAGTTCTTGTTTATTTATAGATCTAAACACATGTTTCAGTAACTCTACACGAGGTTGTACTTCTGCTTTCCACCAGATCTGTCTGGTAGTCAAGTGACATTGCATCACAGTTACATCAGTGTCAGATGCTCCTGTTGTTAACCCTCTGCTCCACATATGCTGCCTGTAATTGAGACTGCACCAAGTCCCATGCATCGTACCCTCTTGTGGTCGACCTACCTTGGCTCGCAGTGAAAGAACGCCTTGATTTTAAAATTCGCATCCTTATTTTCAAATCCCTCCATGGCCTCACCCTTCTGTAATCTCCTCCAGCCTCACAGTCTTCCAAGATCTCTGCTCCTCTGACACTAGTCTTTTGTACATTCTAGATTTTAATCACTTCACCATTGGTGGCTGTGCCTGTAGCTGCCTGGACTCTAACCTCCAGAATTCCCTCCCTAAACTTCTCTTTCTTCCTTCAGGATGCTTTTGTGTGGTTCAGTGTCAAACTTTATTTGAAAACACTCTTCTGAAGCACCTTGGGATATTTCATCTGGTAAAAGCACTTATATAAATACAAGTTGCTGTTGTTCTTGTTGTTGCTGTTGGCAGCATTAAAATGAAACCTGAAGGCAGATGTATTAGCTGAGGCCTCAAGCCCCATGGATCTCTGTATGGAGTCATTGAAATGATGACTTTGAGACCATTTTGGACATAGCCAAGGGAACAGGATTGTGAAGGCTGATATAGGTAGAAGCCTACATAAGTATCAGCTAATGTCTCAAGAGGAAAAGAAAGAAAAGGCTTTTTGTCATATATGCCCTTCATAACAACAGAACATCCAAAGCGTTTTACAGTCAATGAGGCACTTTTAATGTGTAGTCACTGTTGTAATTTAGGACATGCAGCAGCCAATTGGTGCACAGCAAGCTCCCACAGTGATATGATATGACCAGATTATCAGTTTTTGTGATGTGATTGAGGGATAAATATTGACCAGGACACAGGGGATAACTTCCCTACTCTTCTTCAAAAAAGTGGCATGGGAATTTTTTTGTCCACCTGAGAAGGTAATCAGGCAATCGGTTTAATGACTCATTTGAAAGGCAACGCCTCCAAAGGCGCAGCACTTCCTCAGTACTCCACTGGAGTGTCAGCCTTGATTTTTGTGCTCAAATCCTAGAATGGGATTTAAACCCACAACCTTCTAAGTCAGAGGCAAGAATGTTACCAGCTGAGTCACCACTGACACAGAGGGGAGGAACTACACAGGAAAAGAAAGAAATCAGCCAAATATGACAACAACGGATGCTGCAAAGAGCACCTAAATATTTTATGACACCATAAATTGCCATTTTAATTTGGGGATGTTTTCAAGAAGATATGTGGACTTTGCTTTGCAAATATGAACTATGTAAAGAAACAGATGTTTCCACATAGGAATAAGGGAGGATCACAGTCTTTCACTGAGCCTCTTTCAATATAATGCTATTTACAAATGTGTTTGTAGGACATGCAGCAGAGTCGCCTTGAAGTACTTTGACATCAATTTACACAAAGTCCCAAAGGAATGCATGGGTAGGTGTTTGCGTGAGGAACTCAGTACAGTCTGTGGTCCTTCCCTTCCTCATTCCTGTATGGCGACAGCAATTTCATAATAACAACAAACATCCTGTAGCCTCACCTTAACTGAGCCCTTTGTTCACTAAATCTTCAGATTTATCAGAAAATCTGACTTGTGTTTGGCAATAAAGGCACAAGAAGAAATAAATTCTATACTTCCTGTGCATTTTCAGATAATTTGTCCTGGAGAGGAGCATTTCTAACTTTTTAAGTTCATAGGCCTAAAAATTCTTGGGACTTTAAGTATATTTCCGCTCTAATTTAGGCAGTAACATGACTTGAATACACATGGATACACAGAAGTATATCTTGACTTTGTGCAATAGTCTATCATGTGTGATAACAAAACAGTCGCCCTCTCCTGAGTTTTATGTCCAGTGATGTTAATGTATTACGATTATATACCTCCACACGTTCCCTTCTTAACTTGCACTCTAGAACTTTCAGTTTAACTTATTCTAATCTTTCCTTAACGTTATGCTTATTATTTTTAGGATTATTCTTGTTATTCTTTGTTGTACCCTTGGCAACATGCATTTGTCCCATTGGTGACACCATGGACAAATTTTAGAACGTGTGCTACCACTGTGGAGTCTCTCTCACTATTGCATGCATTAGAAAATGGTAAGATAAGTTTCCCATAATCTTCTGCCATCAAGTTTTATAAATGAAATCTCAAGGGCATCATATTCCCAATTTCCCAATATTTATGGTCAACGAGCAAGTATCAATAGCATGAGTTGAGAAAAGTTGTCTACTGCTCCAAGTGAAGGAGGCTTGTCACTCAGTTGAGGGTGCCCCTAGCTGCTTCCAAGTCAGAAGCTTCAGGTTCTAAGTCCCACTGTTGAACTTGTTAACCATGGAAAGAGCATTCATGCTGTGCTTCAGCATGTTGATAATCAGCCTGCTAATCCTTCCAACACTAGCCTTTTATATTCCCCAAAGGGAAAAAAGTGTGTGGAGCTATGAAACAAACTGTTGCGATGTAGTTCAGCCAGTGCTTTGTATAACCATCTTCTCCATTATTCTAGCTATGTATTCCAATGCTGTTTGATTTTTTTTTGCTCTTAAAGTTGTTTTAAGATTGAAATTGACAAGTTTGCTGTCAAAACCTTCTTGTGCTGATTTCCCACAATTTTTTTAATACTCGTTATGGTATGCAATAATTTCAATTTGCTAATGTGAAATTTCATTCACAACTTTTTGCATCACAGATAAAAATCCCTCTCTAAAATGTTAACTACATTCTCAGTTTTATCTTTTGTGGCACAGTTAGTTTGCAAACTTAGGCTTACAGATGATTGCTTTATCCAGATCATTTATGTATAAGAATCAATAGAGGTCTGAGCACTTACCTCTGTGCTAGACCATTCAGCATCTCCTGTGGTGAAATCCAACTTCAGAAAGGGTACAAAAGAGATGGGAGCAGATCAGCCAACTGTTACACATTGAAGTCAATAAGGAAAATGAAGCTAGGTATTTAACGGACACTGGATGACAACTGGCCATCTTGCGCCACTGCTGGATTTGAGTTTCATATCTACACCTCCATTCTGCTTCACATATTTATCCAAAATTCTTATTTTGCCCCGGCTTAAATAAACTAGATCATAGGGAGCTTCACTGTTTATTTTACTGATAACACCTTCAAAGAGTTTGAGAGGTTGGTCAAACAGGGCTTTCAAATCAATGCTGCCTGTTTCTTATTATATTATTGCTGTATAGGTACTCCTTCAGCTTATTTCTTGGTACGCTTTCCATTAATTTATCCACTACTGAAAGATGAATGGGCCTGTAGTTGCCTTGGCCAGATTTGTTCCCTTTATTCTTGTTTCAAACTGTATAGTACATTTGCACTACCCACTAAATTTTTAGGTGCAGGAATACTGCCAATTTTGCATCTCTGCAATGTGGTTGTAGCGTAACAGCAAAGAAAAAGTGACGGTGTGGCCTAGATTTTTACAAAGAGTCATGAGGCATTTGTGTAAGCTCAATGGAGGGCGACACACCCGAACAGGCTGGGGTCATAGAGAGGCCCTGCTAATCTTAATGACAAGGATAAAACTTGACAGACTCTTGCCCAACACTCAGCCTGATTTACTATCTGGCCAGCAAACAGGAGCAGGAATATAGTCTCATGAGTCAACAACCTGAGATCCATAGGAACAGTCAGTGAAAGGAGAGGATTTGGGCAATCATGTTGGGATTGAGGAGGCTTGGGAGTCCCTCGCATTGGGGCTGGGGAGGCTGGGAATTCCCTCATGTTGAGAATGGGAGGCTGAGGATTTCCTTATGTTGCGTGATCAGGTGGAGGCTGGGGAAGGCCCAGTAACAGACCTGGGAGATCTCCTGGTCCACAAGGAGCTAGAAGTGAAGGAAATTTAGTAATTCTTACCATGGCCTTTTCTGGCCAAACGGCTGCTCCGGCCATGTTTCTGCTGCTACCTGGCAGGCAATATGGGACTCCCTGCCTTGATGTTTATATTATGTCATGAAGATTATGAAATCATCGGGCCATAGCTTATGTGTCTTTTAGCGGGTCACACCACAAAGGCCTGATCGCCATTGTTAATATTACCCTGATTAGAAACACAGTGGGTTCGAATAGAGACTTTGAATTTCAAAAATTTAACCTCTGACCGACACTTACCTGTCCACTGGGGAGGCAGAGTTAAAATTGAGGTCTATAAAAGTTGGGTATGACATGAATGAATTTGAGTCCTACACGGAGCATACACCTTATGAGGAAAGGCTGGACATTTTAGGCTTGTATCCACTGGAATTTAGAAGAGTAAGAGGCGACTTAATTGAAACCTTTAAGCTCCTGAGGGGCCTTGACAGGGTGGATGTTGAAAGGATATTTCCTCTTGTGGGAGAATCTAGAACTAGGGGTCACTGTTTAAAAATAAGGGGTTGCTTATTCAAGGCAGAAATGAAGAGAATTTCTTTCTCTCAGAGGGTAGCGAGTCTTTGGAACACTCTTCCTCAAAAGGCGGAGGAAGCTGAGTCTTTGAATATTTTTAATGCAGAGCTAGATAGATTCTTGATTAACAAGGGAGTGAAAGGTTATCGGGGGTAGGCAGGAATGAGGTTACATTCAGATCAGCCATGATCTTATTGAGTGACAGAGCAGGCTCGAAGGGCTGAGTGGCCTACTCCTGCTCCTAATTCGTATGTCCATATGCTCATGTGCACTTTCATGTTACGGCCTTGTTTTTAATGTTTTGAAAGTGTTGCTGTTCCTTCTACAGTCGCAAGAAATTTACCATCCAAAACAGGACCCATGTGCATGAATGTACACTCACCTGCAGATCTCTCCTCTGGCCTGAGAATTTGATTCGGAAACAGACAATGTAAACAAGGTTCTGTTAGACTGGAAACCATCCTGTTTACTAGTTAAAGGCCAGTGGCTCCCATATAAAGGCAATTTTTCATGATTATCGACCATGACCCACCAAGTTCCTTCCGAGTTTCCTTCAGTATCCTGGATGATATATCATCTGGTCCAGGGGATTTATGAGCCTTTAGCTCATCTAAGGCCCCTCTGCCACATTGATGTCAAAATTATATAGGATATCCATTGCATTACCGTAATCAGACTGCAGACTAATGAATATTTCCAAAATTAATTGTTCAATAATTCTATTTTCATTTCAGTTAATCCACCATTTTTTATCCTTGGAAATCTTAACTTCCTCTCTAAGCACAGTTTTTACTGCTAAGTTTTATTATCATGCTAAATCCCACAATGCGTTCTCTGGTTCTCTCTTGGTAACCTAATCCTTTTATTCTCTAGTTTTAACATTACTTGTGTTCCTTTTTCCCTTTATATTTCTTACAAATTGGCTGTCTTTATTCCTATTTTCTCTGCTTATCCATTTTAATGCAATAACATAGACAACACCAAAACACCAAAAGCCATCACTTCATTCTTTTCCATGACATTGCGACAAAACTTTGTGGTGGTCTTCTAAGTGTTCTACTTCCTCATAGAAAAGAAGCATCGCTAAATGCTTTTATCATGAAGGAAGCTCACCTTTTACACAGTGATTTCTCTACTTGTCTTTAATCTGCAGAAAGGAAAATAATTGAAAAAAAAAAGTACTTGACTGAATAACAATAAGAAACTTCCAGAATTTAGAGCAAACCATTTCTTTGCAAGTCCCCAAATGAAAATATCAGTCGCAGTTCCTCAGTAAGAGATACTTACTCATAATTTAGAAGTTGCAAATTAAACTTGGAAATTTGCAGTTCTTTCATGTATTAATGCCTCCTACAGCCACAGCCCTGCAAATCATGTTGAGGTAATGCATGTCATTAAAATCATCACATGGAAGTTATTTAAAATCTTCAAACGTTTCTGTTCAGTTTTATCTCTACGCTGATAATTCTAACATATTATGCCACTTAAGTAATGATGGCCCATATTTACAGCATCTTACATTCCAGTTCCCATGACGGCAAACAATCAGAAATAGAGGTGCAAGCGTCAGCTACTGTACGGCAGCAGTTATGTCTAATCAGATAATTGAACCTTAGATGTATCTTTACAAGGAGATGTGTTTCATTATCTCAGTCCATTAACAACTGATAGCACTGGCACTGGAACTGGTTTGGTTGGTTTCAGAATTGGGTAATTAACTGAAAGTTCCTTATCAACCTTATGCTGTCACTTGATTTCAATCCTCGGGTCTGATGCAAAAAATAAATTCTTACCCCAACAATTTTTTAAAAAGTTAGGAAGCCCTTTACTGAAATACAGCCTAAATGTGTTACATGCGTTTATTTAGTTTTTGAAATGTTGCTGCCCTCATTCCATCCTAATTGTCCTGAGCCTCTATATAAATTCTCTGGCCCAATTGCTGTCAGGATTTTAAGGGATAAAATCATTCTGTGATGCTACTTCTTACCAGTTGGGAAGTTCTCATTCAGCACCACAGTTCATTTCATGAGGAGTTAGTATTACATTCACCTCCAGCTATATCTTGTTGTTGTACCACTTGTAAGAGCTCCAAACAGAATATCAAGATATTTCGCAGTTCAACTTTTGAATGGGTCACATTCATTCCTGGAAAAGTTAAAGTAGCTCATGACAGTAAGCAGCATGTGACAGAATGAATTCTATTTTCCATAACATCCCAATTAAAACTCATTATCAACAAGCCCACCAGTATTCCACAATAAATGCAACAGATTGTGTCCATTTTCGCTATTGGTTAATGCCAATTCTAACCACAGAAACTCACTTAACATAACTGCCCCTGAACATTCACGATTATTGGCAGTAGAAAGAATAAGTCACACTGCTGCATAGCTGACCCATGATAAAAACTGATTCAGCCCACAACACAGCCAAAACAAAGTAGATCTAAGCAACCATTCCATCACATGCTGCACAATAAGAAGCAAACAACAAACAGGAATTTTCCGTGCCCGCTAACGTTGGGTGTGTTTGGTAGCGTGAGCCGACAATATGGCAAGAAGGTCAAAAACCAGTTTCATGACATCGTGAAACCAGTTTGTAATCGTCCATCAATGGCCGGCCGTGTTTCCTGCAGTCAGACGTCGGGAACCTCATTGAAATACATCTGCATATCATTATAAGCCCAGCTCACCGGAATCATCCCCCCACACTGGATCATCCGAATATGTCAGCAGGAAAACATGTTGACGTGTTTCACATCTGTACATAAGCGACGTGCACCTGGCGAGCTGCACTTCACTCGGGACTTTGAGGTTTGTTTGTCTACCTTGCTTCAGGCAGCACTCGTGGTCATCAGTGCCAGGCTTCACAGACAGCACCACAGCACTTTTAGGGGGGCTCATGGGCAAGTCTCTACTTACAAGACCAGCCATAAAGCAGAGGTGGCTTTTCAATGGCTGCAGGACGAGGGCTGTACTGGGGAAGGGGGAGAAGTGGCCTCAGGCAAGGGAAGATGCTGCAGGGCTAAGGCATTACTGCGGAAGAGGGGTATCCCAGGGTGTTTGTGGGGACACATGTTGATCTGTGTAAGTGGCCTCAAGAGGGTGAGGGCTGAGGAGGCAGTCTCCAGAGGAGATGAGACCAGATGGGGATGTCAAGGTGTGTGTGAGAGGGTGAGTGGTGATGTCTCTTGAGCTGGCAGTGAGTGAGATACCAGTGAATGTGTGATGGGCTTATGAGTGTTTGAGTTTAGAGTGATGAGATGGTTGCTTTACCCTGGTGGCACGGGTGAGACCATTCTACCTCTTTCTGCACAGGATGGCGAACCTCTTCTGTGCAGCCTTGGCGCTGACCACTCCTGCCACTGCCTCCCAAGCCGGAGTGATGACACTGTTGGGCCCCCTGCAGTCAGAGCCGGGGTAGAGGACATTGCAGTAGGCCCCAACGATGACCAGAAGACGTCCCAGGGATGTGTCACTGAATCAGGGGGCTGCAGTCTTCTTGCCTTCAAGGCCATGTCTTCTGTGCAGCAGTCCTGGGCTGGAAGCACAGAGGTGTGCGCATGGCTGCACTTTAAATCTGGCGCCCGGCATGAGGAAGCAGCGAGGTGACAGCATGGTGTGTGAAATGGAGGCCGCCCGCCATCAAAACGGCATGTTTCCCAGGAATGCATGAATGAGGCAGGTTTGGAACGATATGGCGTGAAAAGCCACCTTTGCAGCCGGTGGGTAAAACGTTCTTTATCCGCCCGCTACCACACTTGGTGCAAATCTGGGACGATTCTGCCCGCAATTTGTGAATCTTTACAGAGGTTCCTCCTTGATTGTCTGCTGCAGCTGTGGTTGAAGAGGCAGGTTAAACCTTGGAGAATGGCCTTGACAGCACTTTTTCTATGGTTTCAGCAGCACTTTAGCTTACGTTACAGGACGCAAATGGGAAAATATAATAGAAATTCACCTCCAAAGTGTTTTGATGTATGATCAGAGACATTGGTTAAAAGATAAAGTGAAATTTTCCCCCAATTTGTTGATAATGGACCACGTTACAGGTGTCTAATTTGTGAATAGTATTCATTCAATTTTATTTCCTTCCGTTACTGAGAAAACATTTTCGAGAAAATCCCATATGTTTAGATTATTTGATGCCTATTCAGGATGTCATTACATCCAGCAGCATTCTCTCTATAAAGAAAGATTACAGCTGTTTTTGGCACTGCAAATTGGCTATGAAGTATTTTGGGATGTCCTGTGATCACAAAAAGCAACATATGTAGGTGAGAACATGATATTGCGGATTCTGGGACTAGTCATTTGTTGGCATAGAACTTGAGTATTGCTGAAATAAGAGATGTGTCTAAGGTTTTTGTCTTGCACTCATCAGGACACTCACAAGAATACCAATATAAAGGGAAAACGACATTTTATGCTGTATGTGAAGTAAATGCTGATTGGTTGGGAAGTGGCGTTTGCCATGGAGAATGCACCAGTGATGGTGACTGACAGTTTTTTTATTCATTCATGGGAAGTGGGTGTTGCTGGCTCAGCCAGCATTTATTGCCCAACCCCAATTGCCCTTGTTCAGAGGGCATTTAACAGTCAACCACATTGCTGTGTGTCTGGAGTCACATGTATGCCAGACTAGATAAGGACAGCGGATTTCCTTCCCTAATGGATATTAGTGAACCAGATGGGTTTTTATGACATTTGGCAACGGTTTCACAGTCATCATTAGACTTCCATGGTGGGATTTGAATGCGGGTTCCCAGGGTATTACCCCTGGGTTTCTGGATTATTGGTCTAGTGACAATAACACTACACCAACAACCCCCACTAAGTTAACTGCAAAGCATTGTTTACAATTTAAACCGGCAGCCTGACCCTGATTGGTCAAGACATTGTCCTGAGGAATGAGTCAGTGAATGGCTGTCACTTATTTTGTTTAGCTGAAACAGGTTTAATGTGTGTACATGATCTTTCTCTCTGCTAAGAAGGCCCAGCTCTCACAAACATCTTTCTTGGGTACCGTGTGAAATCTATCTTCGATGGAATGACACTTAACCTCCTACCCCATGCATATTTCCAATATGTGGATGATAGGTTTGCTATATTTAAATTTGCAGCTGCATGTAACAATTTCCTCCCATGTCTTAATGGGCTCCATTCTGCACTTAAATTCACCTTTGAAATGGAGCAGTCAAATGAACTCTCCCTTCCTTGACATATTAGTTGAGAAATCTGCCAGGGGATTCTCTACCATGGTCGACCACAAGCCTACCTTCACTGGTCAATATACACATTGGCATTCTTACAGTTCCACAAGCTATAAGATTGATCTTATCAGCAGTCTTATAAATAGGGCCTGAGACATTAGCTCACCGTGCAAGCTTGATGCTTAAATAGGACACATCAAAGGCATCCTGCAGGATAATGGCTACCCTGATCATTTTGCGCTGTATATTGTGCAAACTCATGAATGGGACTAAGGCCGTCACTTTCAGCCCTGAAAAGTGCCCAGGCCACCTCAGCTTACCCTGGAAGAGCAAGGTATCTCAAAATTTGAGCAACAGGTAAAGCTAGCTGTTTCATGCTGCTACTATGCAGCAGCAACATGAGTGGTATTTGCCACTAACAGAATGCAGCTGTCCAAATTTCAGTACCACTGTGATGCTAGGTATGTAGGTCATATGTCCCAAAGACTGGCGGATCATATCAGCTTGTCCCTTCCGTTGTTCAAAACAGACAAGGTACAGACTGCACCCAATCACTCCATGCTTGCAAATCTCAAAACACAGTGTCCAACATTAGATGTGATTCTGTGATTGGACAACGTTTGCTAAATAATCCTCAGTGTACTAAGAATTACACTGACAACTTAAGATTGTCTGTCGGACTTGCATTGTGGCGCATTTGCGGGTACTGGAAGCTACATATATTAATACACAGGGCCCTGTTCTTTGCAGACAGAAAGAACATGTACACACATTGATAAAAGCAAAATACTGCAGATGCTAGAAATCTGAAACAAAAACAAAAATAGCTGGAAAAACTCAGAAGGTTTGATAGCATCTGCGGAGAGGAACACAGTTGACGTTTCAATTTCATATGTCTCTTCATCAGAACTAAGTAAATAGAAAAATGAAATGAAATATAAGCTGGTAGAGGGGGGTGGGACAGGTAGAGCTGGATAGAGGGCCAGTGATAGGTGGAGGCAAAGAAGAGATTGCCAAAGATGTCATAGACATAAGGACAAAGGGGTGTTGATGGTGGTGATATTATCTAAGGAATGTGCTAATGAGGACATTAAGGGTAGCAAGCAGGACAAGCAAGTGGCAGATGGCCCTAGTGGGGGTGGGGTGGGGGGAAGAGATTGAAATGGGCTAAAAGGTGGAGATAAAACAATAGATCAAAATAAATTTAAAAATAGGTGGGAAAAGAGAAATATATTTTTTTTAAATTATAAATTATTGGAAAAAGGGAGATCAGAAAGGGGGTGGAGATGGATGATAGGGTTCATGATCTGAAGTTGTTGAACTCAATATTAAGTCCGGAAGGCTGTAAAGTGCCTAATCGGAAGATGAGGTGCTTTTCCTCCAGTTTGCGTTGAGCTTCACTGGAACTTTGCAGCAGGCCAAGGACGGACATGTGGTCATGAGAGCAGGGTGGTGTGTTGAAATGGCAAGATACAGGGAGGTCTGGGTCATGCTTGCAGACAGACCGAAGGTGTTCCGCAAAGCAGTCAACCAGTCTGCGTTTGGTCTCTCCAATGTAGAGGACACCTCATTGGGAGCAGTGAATGCAGTAGACTAAATTAAGGGAAGTGCAAGTGAAGTGCTGCTTCACTTTCTGTGTTGCACTTTCTGCGGTTGCATGGGAAGGTGTCCTGGGAGGGGGTTGAGCTGTAGGGGATGATGGAGGAGTGGACCAGCGTGTCCCGGAGGGAACGATCCCTACGGAATGCCACTGGTGGGGGGGTGAAGGGAAGGTGTGTTTGGTGGTGGCATCATGCTGGAGTTGGCGGAAATGGCAGAGGATGATCCTTTGAAAGCAGAGGCTGGTGGGGTGATAAGTGAGGACAAGGGGGACCCTATCATGGTTCTGGGAGGGAGAGGAAGGTGTGAGGGCGGATGCACGGGAGATGGGCCAGACACGGTTGAGGGTCCTGTCAACCACCGTGGGTGGAAAACCTCGGTTAAGGAAGAAGGAAGATATGTCAGAGGAACTGTTTTGGAAAGTAGCATCATCAGAACAGATGGAATGGAGGCAAAGGAAATGAGAGAATGGGATGGAGTCCTTACAGGAAGCGGGGTGTGAGGAGCTGTAGTCGAAGTAGCTGTGGGAGACGGTAGGCTTGTAATGAATATTGGTGGACAGTCTATCATCAGAAATTGAGACAGAGACGTCAAGGTAGGGAAGGGTCAGTGATGGACCACGTGAAAATGATGGAGGAGTGGAAATTGGAAGCCAAATTAATAAATTTTTCCAGATCCAGACGAGAGCATGAAGCGGCACCAAAGCAGTCATCGATGTACCGGAGAAAGAATTGTGGGAGGTGTGCCCATCACCCACTACACCTCAACCTCCTCCCACAGCACCTTCCCATGCAACCGCAGAAGGTGCAATACCTGTCCCTTTACTTCCCCCTTCTTCACTGTCCAAGGGCCCAAACACTCCTTTCAAATAAAGCAGCACTTCACTTCACTTCCCTCAATTTAGTCTACTGCATTCGTTGCTCCCAATGCAGTTTCCTCTACATTGGAGAGACCAAATGCAGACTGGGTGACCACTTTGCGGAACACCTTCGGTCTGTCCGCAAGCATGACCCAGTCATGTTAGAAAGCTGACTGATGAAATTGCTTCTGTTTGAAGGTAGCTACACTTTTAAATGTGCAGCTACCACTGGAGGACCACAGATGTGTGAAATTCCTCCCGTCCCCATTCCCCATGGCAAAAGTGCCGGATATGGGGGCGGAACTTCCGGAGTTGAGACTCTTGAGTCTCAAGGCGCAGAGCTCTTTCTGGCTTTACAAAAATTCAGGCCTATATTTCAGATTGCTGACCATTTGTCAAAAGTTCTGACGAAGGGTCAACAACCTGAACCCTGTTTCTCTCTCCACTGACGCTGTGTAAGTACAAGTTCTTCTTTCTCACTCGGCTCTCCCGACTACTGGGTCTGTGACAAAATCCACACCTGTTAATGATTAGGTTACAGTATATAGATATGAACAATGATTTGCTTGTCAGGCTGGATTAGCATCTTATGGAGCAAGCGAATGTCAAAGGCACTTTAGCAAGATCCGCTCTAGGTAGAATGAGGTGATCACAACAAATCAGTGAATATACAAATTAATGGGTAGGTTTTATCATATATAATTCATGAGAAAGATATTTCATTATAATATTACAATTATTATAATAATTGACCATATCACAACATTATTAATTGTGCCAGCCTTGGCTAATCTGAGCCAGTGGTTTTAGATTTAAAAATTCCACTTCCGGATTTGAGCATCCTGATTGTTTTCCTGCAGTACTGATTCCGCTGTCAGAAGTCCTGCCTTTAGGATGATACATTTTACATTTACCTGTTCAGCTGGATGTAAAAATTGCTCTTGCCACTGCTCAAAGATAAGCAGGGAACTTTCTTGGTGTCCTGGTCAATATTCATTCCTTAACCAATACCAGCAGGAACAGACTGACTGGTCATTCATCCCATATCCTATTTGTGGCACCTTGAGGTAAGCAATTTGGCTTTTTTCCATTTTCCTACACCAGTGGCTGCATTTCACGAGTAATTGAATGAATATGAAGCACTTTGAAACATCTTGAGAACATGAAAATATGCAACATCAACTCAATCTCAGTCCTAAGTCAAAACCAAATGTTCTCTAATACAGTGCAGGGTCACTGGTTCACAGTAACTGAATAAGTCAAATTCCATTTTTATTACAGAGAATTATCACATTTTCCAGATATTTTTCCACCAGTGTTTTTGGAATTAAGTTTCATGATTCCATGATTTTTCTGTGAATCCGCATAACAGTGGCTTTGAACATACACTTAAAGGGGCCCTTATTTTATGACAAAATATTTTGTTTGCAAATGTCCTGTGCAATGATGTGAACCATCTTGAGACTCATCAGGAAAGCTGTAGATTCAGCCTCCAAGCCATGCTGACAAACTAGTCCCAGTTGGGGTGGCAATTGAGGTATTAAAATAGGCTTCAGGGCCTCTGAACTAGAGTTCATAGTTCCAAACCTAATGACAAGACCTTATTAACAGCTGTAACTCCATCTCCCACCCAGCAGACAGTCAAATAGATAGACTGGCTGGAGAGTGTGAGGGAACATCAACAGCAGGAGGCTGTAGCCAGGGAATCTTGGAGACCCATCTCCAACAATCAAGAAAAGAGAAGGGGCTTGTGATTGGGAAGCCTGGGGAGAGACCTAGAATTGAGAGGGCGTGGGAAGCTGGCAATCAGGAGAGCTGAGTGAGGCCAAAGGTTTCTTTGAGAGGCCTGGAGGGAGCACTCCACCTCCTCTTGGCCCACAAGGAGAACTGAAAGAGACACTTACCTTGGGGAGCTGGCAGCTCATGCTTCTATTTCACTGGCAAGATTCCTGACCCCTAGGAAAACAACACAGCAGCAATAAATTTTAAATTGGACTCTCAGTTGCACTGCGAGTGGCCAATTTAAATATGTAAATTAAGTGACCTACCTCGCCACAAAGAGACAATATTCGCCACCACAAAAATGCCAGGCTGGAGTTGCATTCCATGCATTTCACTTTTTAACAAGCTCTGTCAACTATATGATAAATGGTATGAGCTAGGAAACCTGCGACGATTAACTCACCTCCTGACTCGCTAAAGCCTGCCCACTATCTACACGGCACAAGTCAGGCATGTAATGGAATACTTTCCATTTGCCTGGATGGGTATGGCTCCACAGCACTTAAGAAGCTCAACACTATCCAGGACAAAGCAGTCTTTTGATTGCCACCCCCATTCACCACCTTAAACATTCACAGCCTCCACCGCATCTGACTCAAAGTGGCAACAGTGAGTCTCATCTACAAGATGCACTGCAGCAACTCACCAAGGTTCTATCAACAGCACCTTCCAAGCCCGAAACCTGTAGCACCTAGAACAAGGTTCAAAACGGTGACTCACCATCACCTTCCCAAGGGCAATAGGGATGGCCAACAAATGCTGGCCTAGCCAGTAATGCTCACAACCCATGAACAAATGAAAAGAAAATTGCCAATTAGTGATCTGAAAAAACAAGTTTTAGATCTTTAGTTTCCAATAACCAATGCTAGGTCAAGGGTCTTCTTTCAGTAATAGGCTAGTTGCACCCATTTGGAATTAATTACTGCTAATATGCATTGTAAAAGTAAATTATTCACACCACTTACACCACAGGATGTGGGATTTTGTCAATATTTTCCTACTTGGAACTTTGCATTTGAAAAGGTATACTTTCTTCTTTATCTACATATTCTAAAAATTCATTAAATGGAATCTTAACAGAAGGTCTGAATTTTCGTAAAGATGGAGAGGTTCCCCATCCTTGTGAAAATGCTGGTAGAGGCCCAAATCCAGAATTCACGGCCCCAAACATGCACCAACCATTTTCGTAAGGGGGGTTAATGGGGTGGATTCTAATTTGCACATCCGTGGCTCACGGGGGCAACTGTACATGTTAAAGTGCAGATGCCTGAGGCTGATCTGGTCTTTGTTAGTGGGTCCAAAACATGACTTGTGCACTTTAAACCTGGTAGGAGAAGGTCTAAAGCTGCTGGAGTTCTTTGGAGAGGTAGGGTACCCTTTTGGAGAGGTAAGGTGTCATTTTGGATATAGTCCTGGGAGACCTTTAAGGAAGGTCACGTGCCCTTAGGGAGAGGTAAGGTGGCCTATGGAAGAAGTAAGGTACCCTTTTGAAGTGGTCTGGTGCCCTTTGGGATTATTAAAATTAGACATGAATGTATGTAAGAAGTGCATAAACTCATTGGAACTTTCATGCTTAATAAAACAGTCAAGCACATTGGGACTGTCAAGATAGCTGACAAGAGAACTGTCAAGATAGCTGGCAAGGAATTTAAATGTCCTACTCTTTAACTTTTAAAAAAGCAATCTGCAGTGTTTAAACAAAAAGTGCTTGAAAAATCACTGTCTGTTGACATAAGCCTGAGGGTTGATTCTTTGGTTTTAATTTTCCAAAATTCCCTGTATTTGGGGAAGGTTCCATTAGATTGAAAAATAGCAAATGTAATTCCTTTATCCAAAAAGTGAGGTGGTGGAGGGGACAGAAAGCAGGAAACTAAAGGCCAGTTAGCTTAACATCTGTCATAGGGAAAATGTTAGAAGCTATGATTAAAGATGTTATAGCAGGGCACTGAGAAAATTACAAGGCAATCAGGCAGAGTCAACATGGTTTCGTGAGAGGGAAATCAGGTTTAACCAATTTATTGGAATTCATTAAAGGAGTCACATATGCTGTGAATAAAGGGGATGTGCTGTACTTAGATTTCCAGAAGGCCTTTTTATTAAAGTGCCACATCAAAGGTTATTGCAGAAAATAAAAGCTCATGTTGTATAGGTGACATACTGGCATGGATAGAAGATTATCTAGCTAACAGGAAACAGAGGGTAGCCATAAATGGGTCTTTTTCTGGTTGGCAGAATTTAACAAGTGGTGTGCCACAAGGATCAGTGCTGGGGCCTCAACTTTTTACAATTTATATAAATGACTTGGATGAAGGGAATGAGGTATGGTTGCTAAATTTGCTGACAACACAAAAAAGGTAGGAAAGTAAATTATGAAGAGGATGTAAGTAGGCTACAAAGTGACATAGACAGGTTAAGTGAGCGGCAAAGACCTAGCAAGTGGAGTATAATATAGGCAATTGTGAAAATCGCTCAGGAAGAATAAAAAAGAAGCATATTAACTAAATAGTGAGAGGCTGCAGAGCTCTGAGATTTAAAGGGATCTGAGTGTCCTAGTGCGTGAATCACAACCGAGGGTACAGCAAGTAATTAGAAAATCTAATAGAACTTTATCGTTTCGTGTGAGGGGAATTGATTACAAAAGCAGGGGAGTTATGCTTCCATTGTACAGGGCACTGGTGAGGCCACATCTGGAGTATTGTGTACAGTATTGGGCTTCTTATTTAAGGAAAGATGTAAATGCATTAGAAGCAGTTCAGAGAAGATTTACTAGAATAATATCAGGAATGGGCAGGTTGTCTTGTGAGGAAAGGTTGGACAGGTTAGGATTGTATCCATTGGAGTTTAGAAGAGTAAGAGGCAACTTGATTGAAACCTTTAAGATCCTGAGGGATCTTGACAGGGTGGATGTGGGAGAATTTCGAACAAGAGGTCACGATTTAAAAATAAGGGGGTCACTCATTTAAGACAGAGATGAGGAGAATTTTTTTCTCTCAGATGGTCATGAGTCTTTGGGACTCCCTTCCTCAAAAGGCAGTGGAAGCAGAGTCTTTGAATATTTTTAAGGCAGAGGTGGATAGATTCTTGATTAACAAGGGAGTGAAAGGTTATTGCGGGTAGGCAAGAATGTGGAATTGAGGTTACAATCAGATCAGCCGTGATCTCACTGAATGGTGGAGCAGGCTCAAGGGGCCGAGTGGCCTACTCCTGCTCCTAATTTGTGTGTTTGTATGTTTGTATGATTAGTGCTGCATGACTGATTTCAAAGCGATTCATTATCACAGTGGGGTACCTGTTAGTTCACAATTTGATTGACAGCTTCAAGTGGTTATGAATGCTTTGAAGTGGGAATTTGAATGCAAATGCCTGTTTTCATAAGGAATTGAAGGAATTGAAATGTAGTGAATGGCTTTTTTATCAATGATAGTGTGTTTTTTTGAAATAGTGAATTCATCAATCGACTTTAAGAACTTTCTTTAATCTCAGCCTGGGTCCTAAGGTCTGCCTATGATGGATACTGGGTGAGTTGGCATGGTTGGCATAAGGGCAGAGTGGTGGGTGGGAGATATGGGTTGGCATGAGTTGGCAGTAGGTTGGAACCTACTGTTGTAGGTTTGTGTGGAGAGGCATAGGTTGGCATAGGGGCTATAAAGGGCGATGGAAGGGTGGGTGGTGGGGCATAGGTTGGCATGGATGGGGCATGAGGAGAGTGTGGGGGAGGTGAGGGAGTGTGAGGGCTGGAGGACTGTTTTCTATTTTATTGTTTATTTTCATAGCCTCAACAAAATACAGCCTCCACACTTGGCAGCCTCTGACCTCTTTCTGGAGTCACCACCCTGACTCCCATTTCCACCTTCCAGAATAAAAATCCAACCTCCCGGGGCATTTTCCCCAGGTCGGGTTTGAGGAGTCAGGAATTGTTCCAACTCTGCATTTCTGGCCTGGGAGCGAAAATTCAAGCCTAAATGTACACGGAAGAACCAAATTAAAATGTTGTATCCACCTTATACAACTTTACCCTCCCTTGAGGACCCAAGGTTTGTAACATTTCACTGTTCAGGATTTATGCGCACAAGATGAGGCCTAAGTCTGAAAGTAAGGCCTATACCTGAGATGTCCACTGATGAAGTAGGAATTATTTTTCTGAGGCTGAAGATAAGAAAAATTAAAAGGAATTTTGCTCTCCACCTAATAAATACTGTGCCTAATCTTTCAGTCTTTGATTCTAATGCAAAAAAGTATCCAGTACTAATATTCTTCACTTTGACGAGCACAGCATGCATCTAAAAGCTTATACTATACATATTTTAAAAATGCAATATTGCCTTTTCTTTCTATTTTATACTTTCTATTGTATACCCTATAATTATTTGAAGGCAGTCTTGTTGGAGAAAAAGCAGAGAAAGGAATGCTCCCTTGACTGGCTCCTTCTCTCTACCTTGCCAAAAATTATGAGTGGCTGTCAACCTGTAGCCAGAGAACCCTCATCTGAATGTAACTAGTCTGCATTTGGGCCTGCAAAGCTGAGACCAGTGGTGAGAACTTCCAGGTATCTACCAGGACCAGTGGTCCGTCTTCACACGAGAGAACTCCAGGTTGAAACCCTGCGGACTTTATCCTTTATTTTATAACGCCCAACCTCTAAAGCCCAGCTCTGCAGAGATTCGTTATCTGTTTGTCCTTTATTTGTCTGTCTGTGTGTCTGTGTGTGTGCTGGGGGAATTCTTTAGGAAGAGATAAATAGTTATACCTCCTGATTACAATTGTGTTTTAACCAGTACTGGCAACTTGTTAAATAAAGTTTTGTTTTTTAAAATAAACTAATCATTTTGAGCTTTTGAAAGAAGCCTGGTCAGAGTCTCTTTTCTTCCGGGTACTCGAGGCATGGGTACATAATTGGCCATTTCAGTGAGAAAGTTAAACATTTGAATTAACGGTACGGCCTGCGAAATTGTGGGGCTTGATAATTCACCCACTCCTCCCATCCCGGTCGTAACAACAAGTAATTCAAATCATAGAACTGAGATTGAAATATTAATTTTAAATATAAATTCATGGAAACATGGACATTAGATTGTTTTTCTTGATGTCACCTGCGAGGCAGTTTTTCTCCCATTACCAGCTATTTTCAATTTGGATCTTATTTCCACCAAATATGACCACCATTTTACAAAAAGAACATCATTGTGTGCGGTGTAAGTCATATTTGTTTAATTAATTATAAATACTGGTCCATAGATAAGGCATGATAAACTAGAAGTATACTGATTCATCTTTCTTGCTTGTAATCTATGCATTCCATTTACTTGGCTTCTATAACAGTTATGCCTCACTCCTGGCTTTGACCACTTGATACAAATCAGGCTGGAATCTGGGTCATGTATATGATGTAACCAACATTTCACACAGCTGTTAACATTTTGTATTCAATGTGTGAAGATACTTCATCTAAATCTGCCTGTAATCAGTTGACGGGCACAAATACAATTGGAAACACATGGAGAAACAAGTGACTAGTAATGTTCTCAGAGGTTTGCAGAGCTGAAGATTCTTGGAGTGTATATTGTAGGCTACGCTGAAGCTGTTTGCATTATCTGAGCTGTTACATACCTATTTTTTCTTTATTTCCTCCATGGGCAGAATATTGTGCTCATTCAGGCGGGCACGTGCCCGACCTAAACAAGTGTAAAATGATGCGCGATGATGTCAGGCGAGCGTCCCGCACTCGCGCGATATTTCAGTCAGCGGGCACGTGCGGGAGTCGGCAGCTCACCCACTGACAATTTAACAGGCCTATTAAGACCATTAAAGGTCTAATGAAATGAAATTTTTCACTGCCCGTCCAACCTTACGGCCAAGCGGCCTTTGGATTTTTTACAAAACCTCATCCACGTGCGGGATGAGGTTTTGATCAGCCATTGAAAAAAAAATTTCAAATTTTCAAACTAATTTCTAACATGTCCCTGTTCATGTGACAGAGTCACATGGGGGGGCATGTTATTAACATTTTAAAAATCTTTCTTTTTTATTTTCAAAAATCTTCATCTTCCTGAGGCAGCTCTGTGCCTCAGGGAGCTTTTTCTGCGCACGCCCGCACACAAGCGTGAGTTTCCACATTCACTCTCCTCCCCCTCCCCCCACGCAGGCAGCGCTGAGCGCTGCAGCACGTGTTTCACGTTGGGCGGGCCTTAATTTCAAAGAGCCAGCACAGGTAGAATGGACCGAACGGCCTCCTCCTATGATTCTAAGCGGGGGCCAAATTAACACCCTGCTGCAAGAATTTGGAACTTGTCACATTGGTAAATTGACAATAAACAGATGGATCATGTCTTTTGAGGACCACTGTACCGAGCAACCATCAACAGCGGATGTATTGAATAAATGAGTTTGCAAAAAAAGTAAATATATAAGCCCAACATTTACTGTAATAACATAACTAGAAAATTGACAATTTATTCTGAAGTTTCCCAGGAATAGCATTTGAATATGCCGTGACACAAAAAGCAGCATAAAAGAGGCAAAAATCAGTATCAACAATTGGGCCCCAGGTTGAGTACTTCAACATGCTGCAGATGCTGGAAATCTAAAATGAAGCAGAAAACGGTGAAAATACTCAGCAGATCAGGTAGCATCTGTGGAGAGAAAAATAGAGTTAACATTGCAGTCAATGACCTTTCATGAGAACCCATTGAAAAGGAAAAGCATGTCAGATTGCTGAATACTGTATTGGCAATGCTTTATCTCATCAACACTTTGCATTTAGAGGAGGAATACCAAAGAACAGCTAACAAATTTCATTGCAAATGTTTTGCTGAAAATATAAACACCAATAATATGACTGCCATCACCACTGTAATGAATCTGGTGCTGCTTGTTTGCACAATTTATAGTTTAGGGAAGAACTGGCCTTTTGCATTCACACTCCTTTCATTTTCATCTGCCACAGAAGTGAACATTAGGGTCATAAAGATGCAGGGCCACAGCAACCTGGAGCTGCTGGATAAACTGTGGACAGTAGCTGTCACATCTCAGGCTGAAAGAACACACTCAAAGTCACAGGTTTAGCTGTAAGTTCTGCCAAGCTGGTTAACTCCCTAACATGTGCTATCTGACACCAAAATAAAAGCAAAATACTGTGGCTGCTGGAGACCTGAAATAAAAACAGAAAGTGCTTGAAAAACACATCGGGTTTGGCAGCATTTGTAGGGACAGAAACTGAGTTAATGTTTCAAGTCCAGTAAGACTCTTCTTTGGAACAGAAAAGAGGCAGAAATGTGGTGGGTTTTACGCTTTTGAGAAAGGAAAGGTCAGAGACTGGGCAAGATTAGATTAAAAAGATGTCATGGAGCAAAAAACAAAGGGAGTGGGAATAGTAGCAGTAAAGGAACAAAGCATTTGTCCAGAGTAGGTGTTAATAGCAGAACGCTGCACCTCACCTAAATTTCATCTCCATACTTCAGTGTTGCTCATTTGAACCTCTGGGGAGGAATTTTACCAGACCCGTGGAGGCAGCTTTGAATGGGGATTTGTAGGAGGGGCATGGAAATTGGAATGTCACACATCACATCAGCTCCCCAATGCCTCCAGGAGATTTTCACATAGGCTGGTTTCCTGAAGCTGCAGCTGCCAACTAGGTAGTGGCAGATTGTCAATCGAGGCATTTAAAAGGGCAATTAGTCCCTGTTTTTGAACAGAACTGGAATTTTGTAAGCAGCACACATGACCCCCGTTGTGTTGGCCCTCTGGCAGGTAAGAGAAGGAAGCTCACGGTGGGAAGTCAGAGCCATTTGCATTCAAGGTTGTGAGAGAACTCACCGGCAGCAAATGCTGTCTGCCCATATCACATCCTTACCACTGAGTGCCGAAATTGTGTACATATTTATATCTAATGGCCAAAGGCAGTGAACCTTGCATCCCCCTCCACACTCACTAATGGTCACTGCAGTGCCTCCATTTCACTCTATTAGATCAGCCCTCACATGCCTGCTAGTCTCACAGTGGGGTCTGCCAACCCTCCATTGAAGTGGGTCCTGCGCTCCCACCTCAGGAGCCTGCTCACCATCCTTAACTGATGGGGAATGCGATGCCAGCCTCTTAATTGGCCATCTCCTGGCTGATTCCTCTTGTCCACGCACCTCTGACCCATGTGGAGTCGGGTTGCGAAAATGATCCCAACACCTACAAACTTCAAGTGATGTTCTTGGGACTTATGGCTTCTGGGAGCAGAATTTTCTGCTCCTGCCACCAGCGGGAATCGTGGCAGGCAGGGTAACTAAATTTGATGGGAGGCAAAAAATCTGTTGCCTGCGAATTTTGTTCTCCTGACTTTCAAGGCAGGTTAAAGGTGGGTCGAGCTTCCCAACGAGCACTGTCAGGAACCCCATTTGTATGAATTAGCATCTCAAGGCCATCTCACCGCAATTAAGCTTGCCCTCCAAATTAAGTTTCCTGCCAGTGAAAATTTAGAACGTTCAGTTTGACAACTGTATTTAACTGGTGCGCACCTGGCAGGCTTCCATGTTCCATGACTTTGAGATTCGTAAATGCTGCTTTCCCTTTCTTGGGCGCCTCGCATAACTTCACTCGAGTGCTGTAAGCAAATGTTGCACCAAGACTGGGCGCGGGCATGGGAGGCAGGCAAAGGCTGGAAGGGCAGGGAGAGTGCCTCAGGAAGGGGTGGGGCTACATCAGGGGAAGGTGGTTGGAAAGAAAGTCCTGGGAAAGTGTGGGAGTATCTTAGAGGGCGGGGTGGAATTCTGGGGGAAGAATTCAAGATAGGAACAACGACAGTCAGAGGGAGGAGTGGGATGCAGTAGGGTGGCAAGCCCAGGGTGAGAGTCTGGTAGGTGAAGGTCTCACCGGGTGACTCACAGCAGGGGGCTTGGGTAATGGGGCAGGGAGGGTCAGGGTGGGCATGGGGGCAGTAACGGATTTTTTAAAAAAATTCATTCATGGGATGTGGGCGCCACTGGCTAAGCCAGCATTTATTGCCCATCGCCCCACATTGCTGTGGGCCTGGAGTCACAAGTGGGCTAGGCCAGGACAGCAGATTTGATTTCCTAAAGGATAATGTCCAGATGAGTTTTTACAACAATCAGCAATGGTTTTGTGATCATCATTAGACCTTTAATTCCAGATTTCTTTTATTGAATTCAAATTCCACCATCTGCCATGGCAGGATTTGAACCCAGGTCCCTGGGGTATCAAAAACAAAAACAGAATTACCTGGAAAAACTCAGCAGGTCTGGCAGCATCGGTGGAGAAGAAAACAGTCAACGTTTCGAGTCTTCATGACCCTTCGGCAGAACTGAAGCATAGTTAGGAGAAAGATGAAATATAAGCTGGTTTAAGGTGGGGGGCGCGGGGGGAGAGAGAGAAGTTGAGGGTGTGGTGATTGTGGAGATAAGCAAGCAGTGATAGGAGCAGATAATCAAAATAATTATCTGCTCCTATCACTGTTTGCTTATCTCCACAATCACCACACCCTCAACTTCTCTCTCCCCCCGCCCCCCCACCTTAAACCAGCTTATATTTCATCTTTCTCCTAACTATGCTTCAGTTCTGCCGAAGGGTCATGAAGACTCAAAACGTTGACTGATTTCTTCTCCACTGATGCTGCCAGACCTGCTGAGTTTTTCCAGGTAATTCTGTTTTTGTTTTGGATTTCCCGCATCCGCAGTAGCTTTTAGCTTTTTGTTTTTATCCCTGGGGTATCACATTGGGTCTCTGGATTACTAGCCCAGCGACAATAACACTATGCCATCGCCTCCCCTGACAGATGTCAGATCTGAGGGGAGGAAAGGCAGTTGGAGCTGGATCGTGATAGGGGGACGTTGAAGGGTGACAGAGGGGAGAGGAATGGTGATATTGGATGAGTTTGCAGTGATGGAGAGAAGTTGCTGGGTGACAGGTGGTGGAGTGAGTTTGAAAGGTGACATGCACCATTTGTCCAAACTGACCTTGACCACTCAGTTAGTCAGTCAGTGAGATCCCTCGAGGTAGGAGGAAGGTATTTTTGGGGGGGTAGAGTTCAAGGTTAGCACAAGTGGCCGACTAAGGGACGCCCTAATAATCATGAGGTAACTGGGTGTCAAAGATGTTCAGCTGTGTTTTCCTCTCCATGGTGAAGCCCGCATTACAGCAGGTTTGTTCCTGATTCATGGGCCTCATAGCATCGAGGCCCCAGCAAGGTGTGGAGCTGCCATTCACTCTGTGCCATTTGCCATTTGCTGCAGTCAGAGGCAGGGAGGAGGGGAGGGAGGGAATAATGTGTCCAAGGGGCATGACTGGTGAAGGGCAGCCATCTCATGACCCCAAACCTCCATCCTCCCGGTGAATGGTCATGGCTGACGAGGGATCATATGGTTAGTCTTTCTATGCTGCCATGGCAATGGTCTCTCTATAGAGAGTCCAGAATCTTGGAGACAAGCGGAAAAGTGTACACGTGAGGCTTCTTGGAAATGGCCGTCATCACCCTGGTCAAAGAGCAATGTTTCCATATGCATTCATGAACGGGAGGAGCACCTATCTCTGATCATCCCAGGATGTCCTTCACCTGGAAAGGGTGGGGTGGGGATGCCATGCCTAGTTAGAGGCCAGATGAAGGACTGAGCACTAGCCTGCTGGCTTTGAAATGGAGGAAAAACTGTAAAGGACATGCTCACTAAATGTATCACTTCAATTCATTCACACAAACACAGAGGCATCAATGATGCAGGCTGCAGGCAATCCTGTCTTGGTAATGGCTCTTATCCAGATAAGGAAAAAGAGCTCCTTCACCGTTCAGCAAAGGGCCAAGAGGAGTGTCAAGAAACTGGCAAACATGGATCACTGCAGTGGCAGGCATTGACCCGATCATTGGTGTATTGTCAGCAATGCTCTTATCTAGAGATGAGCGAAAGGCAATGCTGGGCCCACCCTCATTTGTCCCAGGATGTGAACTCCAGTACCAGCTGCAGCTGCAAAGACTCTGGAGGAGTAATGTGGACCCCCTGACCTACAATGAGTGAACATCTGTCCGGATGCCACTTAAATATGGGGCCAGGGCCTTCTACCCCATGAGGTAATGGCAGGGTGGGTGACTTCCTGCCAGCCCCAACAAGAGATTCACTGAGCTCCTCATGGATGGATAATTAAGGAGCTCAAAAGCAATAGAAGTGATAGCATAGAGGTATTGGCACTGGACTAGTAATCCAGAGGCCCAGGGAAATTCTCTGGGGACCTGGATTCGAATCACTGCATGGCACATGGTGGAATTTCAATTCAATAAAAAGCTGAAATTAAAAGTCCGATGATGACCATGAAACCATCACTGATTGTCGTAAAAGCCCTTCTGGTTCAGTAATGCCCTTTAGAAAAGTATATCTACCATCTTTACCTGGTCTGCTCTGCATGTGACTTCAGATCCACACCAATGTGGTTGACTCTTAAATGGCCTAGCTGCTACAAAGTCCAACAGACTGGCCTAGGCATCTGAAAGAACCACAGTAATGACAGCCCTGTTGACCCTGCAAAGTCCTCCTTAATAACATCTGGGGGCTAGTGCCAAAATTGGGAGAGCTGTCTCACAAACTAGTCAAGCAACAGCCTGACATAGTCATCCTCACAAAATCATGTCCATATAACATGCCCCCAGTCACCATCCCTGGGTGTGCCTTGTCCCACCAGCAGGACAGAGGTGGCAGCACAGTGGTATACAGTCCCAGGGAGTGGACCTGGGCATCCTCAACATTGACTCTGGACCCCATGAGGTCTCATGGCATCAAGTCAAACATGGATAAGGAAACCTCCTGCTGATTACCACTTCCCTCAGCTGATGAATCAGTGCTCCTCCATGTTGAACACCACTTGGAGGAAGTACTGAGGGTGGCAAGGGTGTAGAATGTACTCTGGGTGGGGGACTTCAATGTCCATCACCAAGAGTGGCTCAGTAGCACCACTGCTGGCTGAGTCCTAAATGATATAGCTGCTAGACTAGGTCTGCAGCAGGTGATGAGGAAACCAACAAGAGGGAAAAATAAAAACAAAAAGCTAAAAGCTACTGCGGATGCTGGAAATCCAAACAAAAACAGAATTACCTGGAAAAACTCAGCAAGTCTGGCAGCATCGGCGGAGAAGAAATCAGTTAACGTTTCGAGCCTTCATGGCCCTTCGGCAGAACTGGAGCATAGTTAGAAGAAAGGAGAAATATAAAATATACTTGACCTCATCCTCACCAACCTGCCTGCTGCAGATATATCTGTCCGTGCAAATAGCGGTAGGAGTGACCACTGCACAGTCATTGTGGAGACAAAATCTTGCCTTCACATTGAGGATACCCTCCATCATGTTGTGTGGCACTGACACTATGCTAAATGGGATAGATTTTGAGCAGATCTAGCAACTAAAGACTGGGCCTCTATGAGGCACTGTCAGGCCATTAGCTGCAACAGAATTGCACTCGAACACAATCTGTAACCTTATATCCCTCAGTCTACCATTACCATTAAGCCAGGGGATCAACCTGGTTCAATGAAGAGTGTAGGAGGGCATGCATGCTAATCAGCATAAGCAGCAAGTGATAGACAGAGCTAAGCGATCCCACAACCAATGGATCAGATCTAAACTCTGCAGTCCTGTCACATCCAATTATGAATGGTGGTGGACAATTAAATAACTCACTGGAGGAGGAGGCTCCACAAATATCCCCATCCTTAATGATGGAGGAGCCCAGCACATCAGTGCAAAAGATTAGGCTGAAGCATTCACAGCAATCTTCAGCCAGAAGTGCTGAGTGGATGATCCATCTCAGTCTCCTCCGGAGTTCCCCAGCATCACAAATTCCAGTCTTAAGCCAGTTCAATACACTCCACATGATATCAAGAAACGGCTGAATGCCCTGGATAGTCAGGGCACTATGGCCCCTGACAATATTCCGACAATAGTACTGAAGACTTGTACTCCAGAACTTGCTGTGCTCCTAGCCAAGCTGTTCCAGTACAGCTATAACACTGCACCTGCCCGGCTATGTGGAAAATTGCCCAAGTATGGCCTGTACACAAAAAGCAGGAAAAATCCAAGCCAGCCAATTACCGCCCCATCAGTCTACTCTCCATCCTCAGTAAAGTAATGGTAGGAGTCATCAACAGTGCTATCAAGCGGCACTTGCTTAGCAATAACTAGCTCACTGACACCAAGTTTGGTTTCCGCCATTGCCACTCAGCTCCTGACCTCATTACCTCAAGCATGGACAAAAGAGCTGAACTCCAGAGGTGAGGTGAGAGTGACTGCCCTTGACATGAAGGCTGCATTTGACTGAGTGTGGCATCAAGGAGCCCTAGCAAAACTAGAGTTAATGGATACCAGGGGGGAAACTCTCCACTGGTTGGAGTCATACCTAACACAAAGAAAGTTGGTTGTGGTTGTTGGAAGTCGGTCACTTTAGCTCCAGGACATTACTGCAGGAGTTCCTCAGGGTAGTGTCCTCGGCCCAACCATCTTCAGCTGCTTCATCAATGACCTTCCTTTCATCATAAGGTCAGAAGTGGAGATGTTAACTGATGATTGCACAATGTTCAGCACCATTCAGGATTCCTCAGATACTGAAGGAGCCCATGTCCAAATGCAGCAAGACCTAGACAATTTCCAGGCTTGGGCTGACAAGTAGCAAGTGACATTTGTGCGAAGCAAGTGCCAGGCAATGACCATTGCCAACAAGAGAGAATCTAACCATCGCCCCATGACATTCAATGATATTAATATTGCTGAGTCCCCCAATATCAAAATCCTGGGGGTTACCATTGACCAGAAACTGAACTGGACTAGCCATATAAATACTGTGGCTACAAAAGCAAGTCAGAGGCTAGGAATCCTGTGGTGAGTAACTCACCTCCTGACTCCCCAAAGTCTGTCCACCATCTACAAGGTACAAGTAGTCAAGAGTGTGATGGAATACCCGTCACTTGCCTGGATGAGTACAGCTCCCAAAACACTCAAGAAGCTTGACACATCCAGGACAAAGCAGCCCGCTTCTTTGACACCACATCCACAAACATTCACTACCTCCACCACCAACGCACAGTAGCAGCAGTGTGTACCATCTACAAGATGCTCCGCATAAATTCACCAAGGCTCCTTAGACAGCACCTTCCAAACCCACGCCTATTACCATCTAGAAGGACAAGGGGAGCAGATAGATGGGAACACCACCACCTGGAAATTCCTCTCCAAGTAACTCACCATCCTGACTTGGAAATATATCATCATTTCTTCACTATCGCTGGGTCAAATCCTGGAACTCTCTTCCTAACAGCACTGTGGGTATACCTACACCACAGGGACTGCAGCGGTTCAAGAAGGTAGCTCACCACCACCTTTTCAAGTGCAACTAAGGATGGGCAATAAATACTGGCCAGCGACGCCCACATCCCGTGAATGAATTTTAAAAATTCTTGCAAGTGTCCTGATGAGTGCAAGACAAAAAGCTTAGACATGTCTCTTTTTTCAGCAATACTCAAAGAGTTAATTATTTTATCAGACCAACATGAGACAAGGGCAACATTTCATAGCGCTGAGAGAAAGGAATATTGTTCAGAATGTTTTCATCTCTATAGCAACAGTGCAATAATCATTGCCAGCTAATACATATTGCAGCAGGAGCTCAGGGAGAGGGTACCTGGAAGTACAGAATTACAACATTATAGAAAAATGCAGAAGATTAGCAGATTAAAATATTCCCATGAGTAGATCTACCACAACAAAACGCAGCTATCTGGACATTAAGAATGCCATTGTAGAAGGAGATGAGGATAATCTTTACAATGAGAGATAAAGATCACCACTGCCATGAAATTTATGCTCCAGGATAATGCACATGATACTTTCATTTTGAAGCAATAAAACATGACACAACTCGAGGAGGGGTGGGTTAATTCCCTTGCAATAGAAGCTACACAGTTAACTCATGGCCAATAGAACCTTGCACAAATTTTATAATCGCAACAGAAATTGACACTATAATGTACAGTAAAAGTGTTCATTAAGTCGTTGGATTGAGTTAAAAATCCAACTGGTTCCTTAAAGCCATTAATTCGGGATGGATGATATGTTCTGGTCTTGCCATTGACATTCACATGCCAATAATGAACCAAAGTAAATACCCAATTAGGATCCTCGCTGAACAGATTATTGGGATTCTAAAGCAACCCAGATGTTTGTACCAGTTAAAGGGTGAGAGTTACAAAATGCCCCAATGGAGGTAGGAAAACTTGTACAAGCAAAAAAGATGTAAAATAGGCGATCGTTCAACGAGGATTAACTACCATCTTGTTTACTCTATTGTGTTAAGACAAAACTATCTCCTACATGTCCAAATTATAATTATAAATGTGGAAACATTTTCCCACACTGTAAATCTGGAAAGTTAGGGAACTTCAGCTGGTCAAGAGTATTTCCTTAAACATGCCTCATGATGGTAACAGTAACAACAATGGATATTTTAAGAGGAATTTTCTGGAAATTGTACATTTGATACTCCATCTGGTTAGGTGCAGATGCTGAACATGCAGCTGCAGACCTGGAATGAGCCACACATGGGCTTTGTACTGATGATGGAAACTATATATGTCAAAATATTTTTCATTCCAGCTTTCTGTATGTCAGCATTTTGTTTCATAAGATTCCCACTACGATTGTGTTCGGCAGTAATTCACAAGTATTGTAATGGTTTCTCTGCAATACTTTGTGAACTAAAATTCTGAGTGGGAGAGCACATATTTATTTTACTGACTAAAGTGAAACTGTAATCAGGCACACTGAAGACAGGGAGAATGCACATGGGTGATTAATTGACTATTGTCTGCATTGCAGCATGATTCCATTTATAAATTTGGTTTGGGACATTTGTTTTGTGTTGGCTTTTATTTTTGCATTGTGATCAAGCAGATGCTGTAACAGGGGAAAGGTGAGGTGTGGGACTGTTGGTAAATAGTGAAATGTGTTTGTGGTTATTGGTATTGCACTCAGATGATTTCTTCACGAACAGAATGGGCAGAAAGGGTCAGTCTTGGTTACCTTCTTTCTTCCTTTTCCTCCTCATATTCCTTCATCTGAGCTGTTCACCATATAGCTAGTGGCAAGGGTTGACCTTCATGATGCCAATGTTGTGTAGCATACAGCAGACCACCACAAATTATGATGCCAGCTCTGCTCAGTGCTGTAGGGTTCTTCCAGAGGGGACCAGGCAGCAGGAGCATTGTTTCAGCACACCCATGGTCTGCTCTTTCATATTTTGTGTGGTGGGATGGCTTTTATTGTATATTTGCATGTGTTGTACAGCAGAGTCATCAGCCATGTCATCAACAATTAGCCCTTGCTACCCAGTAGCCACCATTTGATTTGCTATGGTGACTCAAATGCAGCTGACACAGGGGATTGCCACAGAATGACTGCTGCCAGGATACCTGAGCATTGCCCTGCGTAATTCTCTAATGTTCGCACGCCAGCTGCATGTTGAGGGAGCGCAATCCTTTTTGATTCTGATTTAGGGAAGAGTTGACATGTGGTGCTCACAGGCGATTCTGTGCAATCAATGGCACCTTGCACAATGGCCTGCAATCCCAACAAAGTGCTCACTCCATCTGCTTCTCTCTGGTAACAAAGCTTGAATAGAAAGTCTTAGTTACCTTACGCAACTGCCAAGAGCAAACTGTAAATATGTCCAGCTTCATCCTGGAAGGAGTCAATGTCAAGGTCACCCTCACAACCGCCAGCAATGCCATCCTTGCCCTGCTCTGAGACAGCAGTTATGGTTGCAGGACGTAACAGGTTTCAGTGAGGACATCCTTACTGAAGTGCACACATGGTTCAGGTAGGAGAGTGGCTCCCTGAACATCCTGTGTGGATAGGACCTCCTACTGATACACTTTACCCGTCCTCCTTCTTCCTCTTACAGCAGCTTGTTCTGCCCTGCCTGACCTCTGGTCATGCTTATTCCAAAGAGAACTCCTACTGGTATGTCCGAGGCCTGGGAACAACTGGTTTGTGCAGAAGCCTTGAAGTCAGCTCAAAGTCCTTCAGCATTTGCCACACAATTCCCTGTAGACTTTAGCAATTTTAAGCAACTATATAAAGCAGCAGACACTTGTTGAATCACAGCAACAGCCAGAAGAAATCAACCAGCAACCAATCTGTAATCCAGGGTGGACAATTATTTGGGCTGGAGGGCCACTTAACAAGTTTTGGTGAGCTGTTGAGGGCTGCACAAATAAAATGAATTGTGTTAATAGCTACCATTGAAATTTATTATAGCATTTATTATATGAAGAACCCTCATGACATTGCCACACTTAAGAACAATGACTCTTATTAATATGCTAATGAAAATGATACAGTTTTACCCAAACTTATATTAGCCATTGATATTATTATGCCATTATCAAACTGTAAAATCGGTTACTTGACCACAGCTGTAAAATTTTGGAAAGCAAAAAATATATAAATTTTCAGAAGATAGCATTTTAACAATTGTAGACAACAGAGAAATCCCATACTCACAATCAAACATCTGCATAAAATATTTTAACAGGACATCATAAATGTTTGTTGCCAGGTCAATGAAAATATTTGATAGGCACAGTAACTTGTAAATTACCTACATCTGCTATGTTCACTGGCACTTTAAAACTCTTGGTTAAATCTGGTCCAGTGCTGAATATAAAGTCAGCAGTAACCAGGAGACAATCAGAAGATTACGTACGTTGTAAAACTTCTCACTGTTCTTAGTGTTCCTCCATGTGCTCTTCCCCTCCTCCCACATGGCAGCTGCACTCCATTTCTAGCTTGCAAAAAGCCAGCCTCCAGCCACCGCTCATTGGCTTACTTTCCTTCCTGCGGTCATTCATTAAGGGTCACTACTCTGTACAGATAAAAACAGATAATCTAATTGTCATCTCCTCTCATAGTCTCTGATTCTTAGTGCAATTACTTCAATAATTGCTCTAATGCAATGCAGCTCAAGGGCTAGATGGAAAGCTCATATGGGCCGGATGTACAGGCCATTGTTTATCCATGTAAGCAGCTGATGATCCCTTCAAATAGAGCTGGAGGGGGGTTCCAATTCCTGCTACTGAGCATGTGGTCAGCTGGCAAAATGAGGGGAGGGCATTAGCTGGAGCATTGAGCTCCAAAGTAGCACTGGCATCAAATCAATGTTCACAATCACAAATGGACATCTGGCACAACTTCCCTCAAAAATATGTGGGCATGTCTCGTTATGCCTCTTTATGTCTAAATGGCACCTGCAGCACTACTGATCCCAATTTTGCGTTGAAAGTCTTTGAACAGCAGTGAAACTATCCAGTACAGGAGGGAAATCCCATCTTATTGCTTCAGCACTAAAAAATGTTAAATTGCTTCCTGAGAACATAGTTCATGCACAACATATGGAAAGGATTAAGCACTCAGTAATTAATTCACAACCAGGGTTTTGTGGCAAAGTTTTGCCGACTTTTAAATGTCATAGGTTAGAGCATAATGTGTATCATCTTAATTTTATAGCAAAATAATTATAATTTTTATTATTATTTTATTTTTAGCAAAATAATTTTAGAAAAGAACAAAATCTTGGCTTCCAAGTACCTTGAGATGCTTTGCATCATGAAAGGTGCTATATAAATGCAGATTTTTATTGCTATCAGCGGATCATTGGGCAAATACACTATGTGGTATGGTACTGAACCACATTGGCTTCCTATGAAGATGGTGTTGTCACTCCTGCTGGAAAATACACAGCTGAGAAGAGGATTCCCATGAGTTGTGATACCCACCAAAGTAAAAAAGCCTGCCAGTGTGCAGTGCCAAAGTTTACATGTGAAAAATGTCCATTGAGTGAATACTTGAGAGCCCCCAGGCCCGGCACAAATGGATACACAATCCAACCTGAGGCAGTGCCTACATGAGAAAAGGGAAGAAAATTAAGAGTGGGGCAAAGAAATTAAGTAGCGCTAACACGCACACACAAGAAAAAGATGTTGACTACACTTGTTTTAAAATAAATTAATCCATGTTACTGGTTATTTAACATTCCAGAATAGTTTGAAATGAGTGGTTTGAAAATTGAAAGCAAGCCAATTCAGAGAAATAATCTACAATTTCAAACCACAACTCTATTGTGAACCTCTGTTTCGGCCATATGGATTTTGGAGTTAACTTTTTGGCAGTTGTTTTAATGTTTTCACCTGAAGCATTATTGCTGTCTTCAATGAGCTTCCCAATGGAGTCCCCTAGCTAGGGTGCTGAGAAGGAGAAGATCACTAAAAGGGTGCCAGGATTGGCGGCATTGGAGTTGCCCTGTTCCTGTGAAGTTTTTGGGAAGTCCAGTGAGATTCTTTCAGTAAGAAGTAGGACTTCATGTGCTATCAAAACAATGCATTCCTTTATTCTCTTTCCTGACTCCCTCTTCAGGTACATGTGTATGGCAATTAAGTGGACAACGTGCACAATGCAACTTTCAATACACTACAGTGTCCCACTCACTGATACCTATATACCTTTATCTGCAGAAAGAAACAACCAAACATTCATTAGTGCATTTAGCAGCTCGAAATCTCAAGGCAGGTGGTGACATCGGTCTAATGTTGATGTGAAGGTCTGATTCGTCAGTTGAGGATAGTTCTAAATGAGGAAGCCTTGAACACATATGGCACTGTTCACAATCTCAGGCCATCACAATGTATTTTACAAACAATGAAGTAGTTTTGAAGTGTAACTATTGTCCCAATGTAGCCAATTTGGCAGCCAATTTGTGTATTGTAAGCACCCAAAAACAGCAGATAAATAATTCACCAGATCATCTGTAATCAGTGTTAGCTGAGGCATTAAAGTTGGCAGGGCAATGGAAGAACTGCCTGCTCTTTAATTAATGCCATGGGATTTATTATACCCACTTAAGAGGGCATATAAGGTTTCATGTTAATATCTCATTGAAAAGCTGACAATAACACACTCCCTTAATCTTACTCTGAAGTCTAGATTGTTTGTTCACATCTTGGGAGTGGGCCCACAATTCCTGACTCAGAGAGAAGATTGCTCCATTGAGCAAAAGTTGTCATTGATTCTGGGCTGTTACGTGTTTAGGGACTTACCTTAGATTTTCTCTCAGTTGTAGCAGTGCCAGTCACCCCCCTGGACAATCTGAGAATTTTGCATGTATGGGTGTGCCCATACAATCAATAAAATTGGCAAATTAATAACTATCATCAGTGTGAAATACCTAAGTGCAAGATGGAAAGGACACTCTCTAGAAACATTCTAGCCAGGAACAAATGGGTTGTGCAAAAGGCTAGAGTTCCAAGAATTGCACATGGGCATAGAGCAAATAATATCATAGTTTACTGATGACACTAAATGAGGAAGATGCAGGACTCCATTGAAAGAGTAAAGAATGGTAAGTGAAGCTTGATGTGCATAAATGTAAATAGTGCATTCTGAAGAAAAAGAGCAACATGTTCAATGGAAGAGAGGAACAGGAAAATCCAGGGCCACATTTACACAAATTCTTAAAAGTGGGATTGCAGGTAAAAAAGGTTATAAAAAATACAAAAAGAATTCTGGACGTGGGGTATTAACATGCGAGGTGATGATTAACTTCTATGTGCTGTTTCCACTGATCAGCACCTTGGGAATCCCAAAGTCTTCTATCGGCACATAGAGGATGGTAAAAGGAGGAGTAAGGCCAATTAGGGACCAAAAGAGGATTTACACATGGAGGCAGGGGGTGTGGCTGAGGTGTTAAACGAATACTTTGCATCTGTCTTCACCATGTAAGCAGATGCCGCCGAGGCCATGGTGACAGAGGAGGAAACTCTGTCACTAGAAGGGTTCAAAATTGATAAGGAGCAAGTGTTGGATAAACTGTCGGACTTCGGGTTGACAAGGCATGGGAACTGGATGAGATGCATCCAAGGATACTGAAGGAAATAAGAGTAGAAATTTCAGCGGCCCTGGCCATAATCTTTCAGTCTTCCCTAGACTCAGGGGAGGTGCCAGAAGACTGGAGAATTACAAACATTACGCCCTTGTTCAAAATAGGTTGTAAGGATAAGCCCGGCAATTACAGACCTGTCAGTTTCACTTCAGTGGTGGGGAAGATTCTAGAAACAATTAATCGGGATAGAATTAGTGGTCACGCGGAAAAATGTGGGTTGATTAGGAAGAGCCAGCATGGATTTCTAAAGGGGAAATCATCTAACTTGCTGGAGTTTTTTGAAGAGGTAACAGAGAGGGTTGGTAAGGATAATGCTGTTGATGTGGTGTACATGGACTTTCAAAAGGCATTTGATACAGTGCCGTGCAACAGACTTGTGAGAACATCTATAGCTCATTGAATAAAAGGGACAGTAGCAACATGGATAAAAAATTGGCTGAGAAATAGGAAGTAGGGAGTAATGGTCAATGGGAATTTTTCAGGCTGGAGGAAGGTTTGTAGCGGAGTTCTCCAGAGGTTGGTATTGGGACTCTTGCTTGCCCTAATATATATTAATGATCTAGATCTTGGTGTGCAGGGGACAATTTCAAAGTTTGTGGATGATACAAAACTTAGAGGCATTGTAAACTGTGAGGAGGACAGTGTAGAACTTCAAAAGTACATAGACAAGTTGGAGTGGGCAGATAGGTGGCAGATGAAGTTCAATGCAGAGAAGCATGAGGGGATGCATTTTGGTAGGAAGAACATGGAGAGACAATATAAAATAAGCGGTGCAATTCTTAAGGGGGTGCAGGAGCAGAGGGACCTGGGTGTATATGTGCATAGATCATTGAAGGCGGCAGGACAGGTGGAGAACGGTTAATAAAGCATATAGGCTTTATATATGGGCTTTATTATTTTTATATGGGCTTTATTAATAGAGGCATAGAGTACAAGAGCAAGGAGGTTATGCTGAACTTATATAAGACACTAGTTAGATCTCAGCTGGAGCATTGTGCACAGTTCTGGGCACACCATTATGGGAAGAATGTGAACGAATTGGAGAGAGCGCAGAAGAGGTTTGCAACAATGTTTCCAGGGATGAATACAGAGTGGTATTGTTGCTGGACTAGTAATCCAGGGACCCAGGGTAATGATCTGGGGGCCTGGGTTCGAATCCCACCACGACACAGGGTGGAACTTGAATTAAATAAAAAAATCTGGAATTAAACATCTAATGATGACCATGAAACCCCTGTCAATTGTTGTAAAAATCCATCTGGTTCAATAATATCCTTTAGGGAAGGAAATCATCGTCCTTACCCGGTCTGACCTACATGTGACTCCAGCACCACAGCAATGCGGTTGGCTGTGAAATGGCCTAGAAAGCCACTCAGTTGTATCAAACTGCTACAAAGTCACAAAAAAGGAATGAAACCGGACGGACCACCAGGCATGACTTAGGCACCGGAAACGACAACAGCAATCTCAGCCATGTCGACCCTGCAAAGTCCTCCTTATTAACATCTGGGGGCGAGTGCCAAAATTGGGAAAGCTGTCTCACAGACTAGTCAAGCAACAGCCTGACACAGTCATGCTTACAGATAATGTCCCTGACACCACCATCGCCATCCCTGGTATATCTTGTCCCACCAGCAGGACAGAGCAGCAGAGGTCGTGACACAGTGGTATACAGTCAGGAGGGAGTTGCCCTGGGAGTCCTCAACATCAACTCCGGACCCCATGAAATCTCATGACATCAGGACAAACATGGGCAAGGAAACCTCCTGCTGATTACCACATACCATCCCCCCTCAGCTGATGAATCAGTGCTCCTCCATGTTGAACACCACTTGGAGGAAGCACTGAGGGTGGCAAAGGCATAGAACGTGCTCTGGTGGGGGACTTCAATGTCCATCACCAAGAGTGGCTTAGTAGCACCACTACTGACCGAGCTGGCCAAGCCTTAAATGACATTGCTGCAAGACTGCGTCTGCGGCAGGTGGTAAGGGAACCAACAAGAGAGACAAACATACTTGACCTCATCCTCACCGGCTGCAGGTGCATCTGTCCATGACAGTATCGGTTGCAGTGACACTGCACAGTCATTGTGGAGACGAAATCCCACCTTCACATTGAGGATACCTTCCATCGTGTGAGTGGCACTACCACTGTGCTAAATAGGATAGATCTTGAACAGATCTAGCAACTCAAGACTGGGCACCCATGAGGCGCTGTGTGCCATCAGCAGCAGCAGAACTGCCCGGCCCGGCATATGCCACACTCTACCATTACCATCAACCCAGGGGTCAACCCTGGTTCAATGAAGAGTGCAGGAGGGCATGCCATGAGCAGCACCAGGCATACCTAAAAATGAGGTCAGCCTGGTGAAGCTATAACACAGGGCTACTTGCATGCCAAACAGCATAAGCAGCAAGTGATAGACAGAGCTAAGCGATCCCACAACCAACGGATCAGATCTAAGCTCTGCAGTTCTGCTACATCCAGTCGTGAATGGTGGTGGACAATTAAACAACTCATTGGAGGAGGAGGCTCCACAAATATCCCCATCCTCAATGATGGGGTGCTCAGCATGTCAGCACAAAAGATAAGGCTGAAGCATTTGCTACAATCTTCAGCCAGAAGTGTTGATCTCAGCCTCCTCCGGGGGCCCCCAGCATCACAGATGCCAGTCTTCAGCCAATTCGATTCACTCCACATGATATCAAGTAATGTCTGAAGGCACTGGATACTGCAAAGGCTATGGGCCCTGACAATATTCCGACAATACTGCTGACGTCTTGTGCTCCAGAACTTGCCGCGCCTCTAGCCAAGCTGTTCCAGTACAGCTACAACACTGGCATCTACCTGGCTTTGTGCAAAATTACATAGGTATGTCCTGTACACAAAAAGCAGGACAAGTCCAACCTGGCCAATTGGTCACCTGATAGTTAGGTCAGCACCGGAGCCTGCAGCGCGCCCGCCAACAATTAAAAGGCCTGTTAAAGCCATTAAGTAATCAATTAACTTAAATTTTTCGCTGCCTGTCCAACCTTATGGCTGGTGGGCAGGCAAAAAGCCAAGTGGCATTTGCATTTTTTGGAAACCTAATCCACGGGTGGGATGAGGATTCCAAAAGCAAATAAAGATAAAATTAAAATTTTAAAATTGATTTAATAACATGTCCCTGCTCATTTTTCTTTATTTTCTTTTTTTAACAGTGCTTCATCTCCCTGAGGCAGCTCTGTGCTTCAGGGAGATTATGAAATGCTCACTCGCGCACATGCGCGAAGTTCGCTTTCGGCCCGCTCGCCCTCATCCCCACCCCTCCCCCCCACCCTACCGCACAGACAGTCACTTGCGTTTCACGCTGGGCGGGCCTTAATCGGCCTGCCGGCGTGAAATCACAATCCGGTCCCGATTGCGGGCAGCAGTCGGCTTCTCGACTGCCCCTGCCTGCCCCCACCAAGCCCGACTGCCAAGGGCAATATTCTGCCCTTGCAGAAATGATGGACAAAGCCACCCTAATGCAGGCCATAACAGAACCCTGATTTGTTATATACCTGATATTCTTTTGTATGGAAACTGTAATGGAGGCTCTTGTGTGGCTTTCATTTAATTAATCAATGTTTCTATATTATCGCAAAAGTTTTAACCAGGATCCTAGGATGAGTTTGTACATGGAGTGGATGGGAGGAACAGGGAAATTCGTTTTTCTTGGAGCATGTAGTAAATTGAGAAATACTGACCAAACAATTGGGCTTCCCCGCCCTTCACAATTCACACCGTATAGGTCAATTTTAGCGGATTCGCTCCGAGGTCCTCTGCTCTGACCACCCAATGACATCAGTGGAAGGCGTGATTGATTTGGGTTATCAATCTGTTAAGTATTTGATTGAAAGGACAATGTTGGTGCCAACACTGATTTTGCCTTTTAACATTTTGTTGAGGGGCAGTGGCAGTGCTCAAGATGAGCTCAACCTCCTCTGGAATTGTAGTCACTGTGAAGAAAGTTGCAATGATAATAAACTTTTATACCTTTTATTTACCACATTAGAAACTGGCAGGATCGTAGGCCCAGAACTTGCTCTCTTGTCATCAAAAAAATACTCAGATGACTAACAGAAATTCCACTTGGCTTGTTTTTAGTGAACTATCTGTGGGAACCTACATGGAATTCAATGTGTATAAATTTGTTATTGTTATGCTTGTGAAGAATTCACTTTATCGGTTCACTGTCAGGTCAGGCCAAATTACAATTTAGTTTGTGAGGCATTTGGAGATAGTCTTTTTTGTATGATTGTGCCAATTATTTGTCAGTTTTTCTAGCCTTTGGAGTCAGTGAATGTTGCAGGTGTGATAGCTAGATGAGATGATTAATGCTTAATTGATCGGCAAATACATATCGACTACGTACAAACACATATATTGTATCAATTTGCTAATTAATTATACATACCAGAAGTGATCAACTGAAGAAAAATGTCACCAGCCCTTGCCAAAGTGTTTTACAGTAACATACTTTCTCCCAACTCCCCTGCCCATAAGAATATTTTGCAAAGTTGGGTGAAGCTGAGGAATTAATAATATTGCCTGCATTATTCCAAAGGTACATGTTTCAATTAATCTAAAAAATGTTGGCTAACTCAATAAAATGAAGGCATGAATCGAATCAACATATTAAGTTGGCAAACCGTACATTTGTCAATTGTTTCATACTTTTGGATACTGCAAACTCCTGATAAGGCAGCTGTCTCCTGCTGTAACTTGGAAGGATCTGGTGGCACAGAAGCTTCATACTATGCGAACTTCTACTTCAATGGGAAGAATAGCTTTTATCCCGGATGTCTTCAAGTCATCTATCCAGCAAAACCATCTAATGTATGGAATAAAATACAATGAAATACATTTAGCAAACACTTTTAATAGCATTCCAGATAACAATATTCCTTAAGAAGCCCACTGAGTAGGCCACATCCCAGGACTCTATTGGGCCCATTTATTATAGGGAAACTGAACACTGATCTTTAAACAGAGCTTTGTCCAAAGACCTAATGAATATTCGCATGGGACCAAAATTTGACACTCCAAAATCAAGTAATGAATCAGCAGTGCAAGATCTGTGCTGGGTTTTCTGAGACACACCTGCCAGCTAAAGGTGCGCTTCCCAACAGTCAGCTTGGAGATGTGGAGGCAGAAAATCGGGTGAGCCAGCAAAATACGAAGCACTTTCAGCACAACTTAAAGGCGAGAGGTATTAGTGTGGAAGAATAAAAAGCAATCAGCAAAATAGAATCGTAGCATGCTTACAGCACAGAAGGAGGCCATTCAGCCTGCCGCGTCCATGCTGGAAAACAGGTTATCTGTTTTTCCCTGTCTCACTCACTGTGTAGCACTGAATGCTGATGGGAAAAAAAACTAACAGCTCAAGCCACCAACCTCACAGTTTACAGACAAACACACTAACCAATTGCACTAGTGAGAGTAGCACTGCATGCATAGCCTACAGTAGTAAATGCATTATAATTTTGAAAGCTATTAAGGTGGAAAAGCCTTAGAAAACTGGCAACTGCCACAGAAATGTCTTTGATGAGTTCATCCAACTTTTCCTGGCATCCAGCTGAAGATCCCTTTAAACAAATGTCACTCTGAATGCTGCGTCCTGACTTGGAACACTCACAGTTGGGGAGTGGTGTAGTCAGCCCGACAGAGACGCAAATGGTGCTTAAGTCTTGACTGCACTGTATCATTTCAGTTTGCATATTTTTTTCTTCATTCACGGGATGTGGGCATCACTGGTTAGGCCAGCATCTATTGCCCATCCCTAGTTGCCCTTGAGAAGGTGGTGGTGAGCTGTCTTCTTGAACCGCTGCAGTCCATGTGGTATAGGACACCTACAGTGCTGTTAGGGAGGGAGTTTCAGGATTTTGACCCAGCGACAGTGAAGGAACGGTGATATATTTCCAAGTCAGGATGGTGAGCAACTTGGAGGGGAACTTGCAGGTGGTGGTGTTCCCATGTGTCTGCTGCTCTTGTCCTCCTAGATGGTAGTGGTCATGGGTTTTGAAGGTACTGCCTAAGGAGCCTTGGTGAGTTCCTGCAGTGCATCTTGTGGATGGTACACACTACTCCCATTGTGCGTCGGTGGTGGAGGGAGTGAATGTTTGTGGATGGGGCACCAATTAAGTGAGTTGCTTTGTCTTGGACGGTGTCAAGCTTCTTGAGTGTTGTGGGAGCTGCATTCATCCAGTATTCCATCACACTCCTGACTTGCGCCTTGTAGGTGGTGGACAAGCTTTGGGGAGTCAAGAGGTGGGTTACTCGTCGCATGATTCCTAGCCTCTGTCTTGCTCTTGTAGCCACAGTATTTATATGGCTAGTCCAGCTGGGTTTCTGGTCAATGGTAACCCCAGGATCTTGATAGTATGGGATTCAACAATGGTAATGCCATTCAATGTCAAGGGGTGATGGTTAGATTCTCTCTTATTGGAGATAGTCGTTGCCTGGCATTCGTGTGGCACAAATGTTACTTGCTACTTGTTAGCCCAAGCCTGGATATTGTACAAGTCTTGCTGCATTTGGACATGGACTGCTTCAGTATCTGAGGAATCGCGAATGGTGCTGAACATTGTGCTATCATCAGTGAACATCTCCACTTCTGACCTTATGATAAAAGGAAGGTCATCGATGAAGCAGCTGAAGATGGTTGGGCCAAGGACACTATACTGAGGAACTCCTGCAATGATCTCTCGGACCTGAGCTGTTTGACCTCCAACAACCACAACATGTTCCTTTGTGCTGGGTATGACTCCAACCAACGGAGAATTTAACCCCCTGATTTCCATTGACTCCAGTTTTGCTAGGGCTCCTTGATGCCATACTTGGTCAAATGATACCTTGATGCCAAGGGCAGTCACTCTCACCTCACGTCTGGAGATCAGTTCTTTTGTCCACGTTTGATCCAAGGCTGTAATGAGGTTAGGAGCTGAGTGGCCCTGGCAGAACCCAAACTGAACGTCAGTGAGCAAGTTGTTGCTAAGCAAGTGCCATTTGATAGCACTATTGATGACCCCATCCATCACTTTATTGATGATGGAGAGTAGACTGATGGGGCGGTAATTGGCTGGGTTGGATTTGTCCTGCTTTTTGTGTACAAGGCATACCTGGGCAACTTTTCACATCGCCGGGTAGATGCCAGTGTTGTAGCTGTACTGGAACTGCTTGGCTAGGGGCGCGGCAAGTTCTGGAGCACAAGCCTTCAGAATTGTTGCCAGAATGTTGTCAGGGCCCATAGCCTTTGCACTAACCAGTGCCTTCAGACATTTCTTGATATCATGTGTGGAGTGAATCGAATTGGCTGAAGGCTGGCATTTGTGATTCTGAGCACCTCAGGAGGAGCCTGAGATGGATCATCCACTCAGCATTTCTGGCTGAAGATTCAATGCGTTCAAGGATCCCAGCCGTGTCTGATGAGAGCTTTATTTGCCATGATAATAGTGTGCCGCAAAATTGGGATGGAAGTCAACACAACTGCCTCCAACTGGAGTTGGGTTACAGTTCAAAAACTCCTGTGGGAGTGGTGATACGGAAATCACTCCTTATTCTTTGAACCATCACATTGCCAAATAAGCGATTGTACTGCCTTCATGGTATGGGGCACAGTTTTAAAAAATGACACATCACAATTAAAAACAGTGAGGACTACTTCAGCTGTGATACACATGCTGTATCTCTTTTGAAGAGAATCATAAAATGCTTTCTCCTTGTGATAACTACTAGATTTTGAATGATCAGAAGCATAGTTTTCGGAAGTTCCAGTCTGAATGTTTATATCCTTGAGAATGAGCATATTTCCTCCTATTGTAATACTTAGGGAGTTTCCACAATTATACTTTTTAGTTTCTTTTCTTGTTGGGGGTGGGAAGGGGCTGTTGAAACAGAATTATTATATCTCCCCTCATACTATTTAAACTGCTAGATATAAAATGACCATATTCAGGAAGAATTTTCCTTGCCATATGTTTATATAACAGTTAAAGCATTTTGGCTTAGCACAGTCTTCACTCAACACATCTGGGAAAACAAGGCTCTGATTTCCTAATGTGGAGTGAATAATAAATCCTTGCTAATTTTGACAGTGAAAATAAAATATGTATATGGACCCATGGACTGCAGCTGGTGATCAATAAAATACATGGATTTTTGCAGCTAATTCTGCTGTTCTGTCTGCTCGAGCACAGAACTGTAATTTCCTCTGTGGGCTCCGTTGGGAGTTAGTTCATAACTCAAATTTAAATATGCACGTGATACACTTTCCTGGCCTCAGAAGCAATTTTCAAATATAAATGTATGGATGGAGTCTGTGAATTGTCAGTTAAAAGGTAGGAATGGCTGTTCTTATATTTAAAGTCATCTTCATTTTTTTCAGTTTGCCTCACTTTTATTTGCTTTAAGTAGTAACCGTTCTCAAAATGCCAAAAAAAAAAGATCAGCAGAGGAGTCAAGCTAAGTTTAACTTCTATCTCAGGCCACTTTTGCCAGAATCCATGTCAACAAAAAATCATTTTCAGGCCCAGACACTGTGCTGCCTGTCCAGAGCATACCAGAAGCAAGAGGCCCGAGGAGAAATTGGTTCTCATGCCTCACCCGCAAATTCAGCACAAGCTGGAAGTGTTGCTCAGACTTCCACACATTAAGGAATGTCATTACGGATTTGTTAAAGGAAAATCGGGTTTACCTAACTTGACTGAGTTTTTTGAGGAGGTAAAAGAGGGTGTTGAGGTTAGAATGGTTGATGTAGTGCCCATGAATTTCCAAAAGGCTTTTGATAAAGTGCCTTAACGATTAGCCTGACCAGCAAAGTTAAAGCCAATTGAACAAAAGGGACAATGGGAGCATGGAAAGTCGGTTGAGTGGCTGAAAACAGTTATGAATGGTTCTTTTTGCACTGGAGGAAGGCATTCGGTGGGGTTTCCCTGGGATTCGGCACTAGGACCTCTAATTTTTTGATATTTATTAATGACCAAGACTTGGGTGGGAAGAGCACAACTTCAAAATTTGCAGATGGCACAAAATCTGGAAGTATGGGGAGGATAGTGATAAACCTGAAGAGTACATAGAAAGGCTGGTGGTATAGTCAGATGTGTGACAGATGAAATTTCATGCAGGTATGTGTGAGGTTTTGGTACATTTTGGTAGAAAAAATAAGGAGTGGAAATATAAAATAAAGGGTACAATTCTAAATTGTAGGAACAAAGAGACCTGGGGTATATCTGCACAAATTGTTGAAGGTGGCAAGGCAGATTGAGACAGTGGTTAATATGGCAAATAGGGTCCTGGGCTTTATAAATAGAGACACAGGCTGGATTTTCACACAGACAGAGAGGCTCTCCGTCTTAGTGAAAAAGGCTGCAGAGGCAAGAATCCAGAAGTCCCACCCCCAATCCTGGCTCCCGCTATTTTCACGGGCTGGGGGGGCGGTGGGAATGGGGGCAGCTTCTAATTAGCACATCCGTGGTACACGGATGCAACTGCACATGTTGAAGTGCAGCGGCCTCAGTCAGATCTAGTGGGATGTCCAAAACACAACTTTTGCACTTTAGGCCTGTAGGAGAAGACCTAAACTTACCACAGTTCTTTGGAGAGGTAAGGTTAGCATGGTAGGTGTAAGGGCAAAGGGTGGTGGGTGCAGGCATGGGTTGACACTAACTTGGTATGCAGGCTATAAAGAACCATGGGGGCGGGTGGAGATGCATACACTGGCATGGAGGATATGAGGGGCCATGGGGTGGTGCGTGGGAGGCATGAGGTGGCATGGGATGGCATGTATGGGGCATAGAAAATGTATGGGGGTTGAAGGGCAAGGGCAAGGGGGGGTGCAAGGGGGCTATTTTTTGTTTTATTTCTTATTTTCATACCTTCAACAAAGTACTAGAGCTCCAAGACCGCTTTTCACGGGTGGACTTTGCATTTTTCATGAAACCTCATCCAAGGGCGGGATGAATTTTCCATTATTAAATGAAAGAAAAAGAAAAATCTATGGACAGCATTTTTATAATGTATATGTTCAAGTGACTGATTGTGATGCTTGGACTATTTTTTCCTGATTTTAAATCTTTATTTAATGCCTTTCAGGTATTCACCTCCCTGAGGCAGTTCTCTGCCTTCAGGGAGCTTTCTGCCAGTGCTCGCCTGCACCCGCACTGATGTCAGCACCCGTCCCTCCTCCCACCCCTGCAGCGCTGAGCTTCTCAGCACGCGCTTCATTAATAGACCAGCCAGCGTGAAATTGCGGTCAGGAGCCGATCGCGGTCAGCGGTCCGTTCCCCAGCTGATCCTGGACCCGCCAGTCGCGCCCGCCCACCAACCTAAAAATTCTGCCCCACATTTCAAAAGCTGATAAGCTGAATTTGAACAAGAGATCTCTATAACCTATAGTCAAATGCTCCATGACTGAGCTACACCCCCTACCTTTACCAAACTCTTATAACAGACTGATTAGGCCTCATCTAGAGTATGTGCCCAATTGTTTAGGGCTAGTGCACTTTACGAAGGATGTAAAGGCTTTCGTGAGGTTGCAGGAAAGATTTACGAGAATGGTTTCAGGGATGAACGACTTCAGTTATGTGGAAAGATTGGAGAAGCTAGAGTTGCTCTCCTTAGAGAAGAGAACGTTTGACAGGAGATTTGATAGAGGTGTTCAAAATCCTGAGGGGTTATAGATAGAGAAGGTAGGGAGAAAATGTTCCCATTCATGGAAGGATCAAGAACTAGAGAACTTAGATTTAAAATAAATGGCAAAAGATAAAGGCAACATGAAGAAAATATTTCCTTACTCAGCAAGTGGTGATGATCTGGAATGTAGAAGAGTGTGCTGGAGACAGATTCAATCACAGCTTTCAAAAGGGAATTGGACAGCGCCTTTATAAAAAAAATTGCATAGCTACGGAGGGAGGGTGATGGTATGGGACTAACTCAGTTGGCACAGACACAATTGGACCAAATGGCCTCCTTTTGTGCCATAGCCATTCTATGATTCTATGGGCAGGATTTTATGGGAGGTGGGATTTCCTACCTCATCACCAAAAACCTCATCGCCCACTCTGGCAGACTGCCCGCAGCTATTTAACATTCAGCTTGGGACAGGCCTTCCATCCCAACCTAGGAAAGATAGCTGACCTTTGAGAGCTGCCACTTAATCTGATTTGCTAGCAGGTCTCTGGTCCCAGCAACACCACCAGGAGGGGGGCCACTGCTGGGACTGCATCCAACCCTTGAAGAAGAAGAGCCAGGAGCCAGATGGCTGACTTGAGGGAGCGTTTATTGGGACTGGGATAGGAGGAGGGGGCGTTCGAACATGCTGGGGTGGAGGGAAGATCCATGGGTGGGACTGGAAAAGGGTTCCTGTGAAGGAGGCAACCCCCTCCCCCCAACTTTCCCACCTGATGATCAAGCAGTTTAATCCGCTAGGCTTCTCACCCAAGCTAGCTGAAAAATTGCCACCAAGCAGGAAGTGACACTTAAGTGGCCACCAATTGGCCACCTAAGGGCCGCAATTGATGCGAGGGTAGGCATGCATCCCAAGGCCTCTCTTACCGCCTGTTAAATCGCGGCTGGACCAGGGGCAGATGGGACCCACAGAAATTTACACATGCTCGCCACCTCCGAACCCATCCACAGTGAACCATAAAACTATGATTCCACAGTGAAAACATCAATGTTGGGCCACATGGTTTACTGGCAGGCATCCGCAAGTACATCCCGGGAAGGGGAATTACAGCTGACTGTTGAGATTGGGGATTGGTAATCCCACCAGGTTTTTTTTTAGAGAATTTTTTACTTTATATCCATTTAGCTGTCACTGGTGGGCATGAGGGGTGCTGAAGAACCCCGAGCAGAGCAGGCCCCCAGGGTGACCAACTCCTATGAAACAAAATGAAGGACACTTTGACCGTGGGACCTGAGGGGTGCGGGGGGAGCGGGGGTGGGGGGTGTGGGGGGCGGGTGCGTGGGGTGGTTGCTAGTGACCGTGAAGGGGGCAAGGGTGTGGTGGTGGTTGGGGGGTTTCAACATAAGAACTGAGGAGTCTTGGGACCATAATACTTGGTGGGAAGAAGGGTTTTAAAATCAACTTAGGGCAGAATTTTCCCATTGGCCCCCGCACATCTGTGCATAAAATGATGTGCAGTGAAGTCGGGCGAGCATCCCGACATCATCGTGCGCCATCGCTATATTCCATTAATTAATGGGCCACTTAAGGCCCTTGAGGCGCCAATCGACAGCGATTTTTCAGCGCCCATGCAATCTTCGAGTCAGTGCACAGGCACAACTGGCAGGCAGGTAGGACGCATTTGTATAAACCTCATCCACGTGCGGGATAAGAAGGCTCACTGGGGTTGCGAGTGTGCTCTCTCAAGTATTGATTTTTCAAAATTTTTTAAACTTGCCTGTGTGATCTGCAATATTTCAAAACGCATACCAGCTGCTTTGTCTGGACTCTTAACCTTCAGGTCAGCACTCTGCAGTGAGGAATCTTTGTCGGGCCTGCAGGTTTCACGAAGCCTCCCCTTAGCCTGGGAATGGGAGCTGAACTCTCCACTGGAGGCACCTCTTCTGAGGAGGAAGGGAGGGCTAGAAGGGGGAGGAGGCCAGGAGTGTACATTCAGCCTCCAGGGGAGCCACCTTTGGGAGGGCTGGCACAGGCACAAGGGTGCAGGGCCAAGATGTAGTCCTTGGTGGAAGGGGCCGCAGAAGACGCCACTATCCTGCTGCCAGGGTATACAGGCGGCGAAGCAGCTACCTCAATATGACTGAGGTGCAGTGCCAAAGGAGGCTCCGTCTCTCAAGGGAGACAGTCACCTCCATCTGTCAGATGATTGGGCTTGAGATCTCCGCAAACTGTGTGGGCGGACACCTCATGCCAGTGACTCTGAAGGTCACAGCTGCCCTCAACTTCTATGCCTTTTGGTCCTTCCAGGGCTCAGTGGGTGATCTTTGCGGTGTCTCCCAATCGGCTAACCACACTTGTGTCAAGCAGATCACAGACGCTCTGTTCAGCCGTGCATTGACCTTCATCCACCACAGTTGGGACCAGGCAAGCCAGACACAGCAAGCCAGAGGCTTCCCCCGTGTCCAGGGTGCAATAGGCTGTACACATGTGGCCATCAAGGCGCCAGCAGGTGAGCCTGGTGCCTTCGTCAACAGGAAGGGCTTCCACTCCATGAACGTGCAGATAGTGTGTGACCACAGGATGCTGGTTCTACAAGTCTGTGCAAGGTACCCAGGCAGCTCCCACGATGCCTACATCCTCAGACATTCCCAGGTGCCGGGGCTCTTCAGTGCTCCAGCCTGATTGGATGGATGGCTGCTGGGTGACAAGGGCTATCCCCTCAGAAGGTGGCTCATGACACCTCTCCGCCATCCAAGAACAGAAGCTGAGCAGCGGTACAATAGGAGCCACGCCTCCACAAGGGCTGTGACGGAGAGAACCATCGGTCTTCTCAAGATGCACTTCCGATGCCTGGACCGCTCAGGGGGCGCACTCCAGTGCCCTGTAGGCTCCATAATTGATACTTAAGCGCCAAATCTTCCAGGTTAGGAACAGTAACTAAGGTAACTAGCCAAATGTCCACAAAACACTCCTAGCATTTTTGGAAACCATACATATGCAGAAGAAAAGAGGCACCCTCAACCATGGTCACATGTCTGAATTTAATATCACAGGCATAGAGACTTAATGAAACAAAATGACAAGGGTATTTCAATTCAAAGCAGATCATAAAGGCCTCATCTTGGGCCAACACAAAAGCACCAGTGATAAACCCGTGGTGTGCGTAAGGCGCCTTATGTTTACATTTCAGGGTGCTACGTCTTGGTGCTGCCCCATTGCTGGGGGTGGCATCTGAGACAGCCTGCTCACCCTGCTGTCCTATTGGCCTTGATGACCTCGGTGGTCGTCCTCTGGCCCCTGGAGCCTGTGCTGACCCCGCCTGGGAGGGAGCTGCCAGTTCCACAGTTGGCATCTCCCCAGCTGTCGCAGCCTCACCGGATACCACGCTCACTGGGAGAGGGGCGGAGGAGCTGCCGCCCTCATCTGGAGTGCCCTGAGAGGTGCCCACAGCGACGACAGGCAGCTGCTGATCCGATGAGAGGTCGCTTCAGTCCTCCCTGCTCACCATGGATGGATGGGCACTGAGCCCGGAAACTTAGTGCCCACACCATCTCCCACACTGGCACTGACCAGCTGAGGTCAATGCCAATGTGAGGTCTTGCTGGTCCGAGCGCATCCCCAGGAAGCCCTGATGGGTCTCCTGGAGGAGCCTCTCCAGGAGAGTCGCCACTCTCTCCATGGAGGACGCATGGCGCTCGGACATGTGGCTCATTGCTTTGGCGATCGTCCACGTTGACTCCTCCACCACAGAGACCAAGCCAAGCATAGCCTCATGTATCTCCCCCAGATGCTCCCGCACACCCGGCCACATTTCCTGCATTTGCTGCATCGCGGGCGACTCCAGAGGCACATCATCAGGCACCAACTGAGCATGTGCCTAATCCCCCACAGTCCTCTGACTGCTGGCGCCATGGGCACTCTCTGTCTCTGCCAGCTCCTCCAACAACTGTGAAGTGCCCTCACTGCTGTGCCCTGGGACACTAGCCGATGTTCAAAGCTGAAAGGAAGAACAAGGATATTGGATCAGTTAACATGGACACCATGTCAAAGTGCATCCCTGTCCTCCAGATCATTATGCGCTCATCCTTTCATAAGCAATGGTCAAGCCATGTTGCAAAATTAAATCACTGAACATTCAGCACTGCCATGGCTGCTGGGAGAACAATGCTGACCTCACTGCTGGGCATAAATATCTTGCCGTGGCATCCCAGCCTCACCGACACCAGTGAACCTGGGTGCAGGGTGCCTTGCCAAATCCAGGGCCTCCTGCTCAAACCGGCTGAGAATGGCTAACTGCGCCAGGCCACTGCCAGTCCTCACGCGCTCTGCTGCGTTCTGAGCATTCTCCTCCTGAAAAGGAGAGAAGAGCACTGATTAGTGAAAATTGCACATGGACTCTCTTTGCGGACGGCCCACCCTAACCAGAGTGGGACACTGCAGGGCTCCAGTGCATCTTCACCCCACTGCTGCCGAGCACTCAGACAAAGATGCTCGGCCTGTTCCCCACCCGCCACCCCCCCCCCACCTACCTTGGCCACATGCTGCCTACATCACATTAGGCACCACACAGTATATCCTTCCATAACAAGGAGGTGCATGCATGTGGAGCACAGAGGGCAGCAGATGGCTCGTTGCCACGCCACCCTCCCAGCATGTCATCACCCTGACTTGGGCACGTTCTGCAGTTCAAGCACAGCACCTAGGTACAGCTCCTCCAGGTTGCCCCCAAAACAGTCATGTGGGACTCAGTGTAACACATGCTGTGGGCACAGAACCCATCTCTTCACCTCTCAGGCTGACCTCAGCATGGGCAATATCTGCTGGCCCAGCAAAGGACGCATGCCGTCAATGATTCAATGTAGTCACTACACTCAGACTTGGGGGCTGGGGGGGGGTGCTGGCAGCAGTGGGGTAAGCCGACCTGCTGGGTTAAGTGACCAATGCCAACATGGTACTCCCCCTGCCAAAGCGCAACAAGTCGTTGAAGCGCTTGCGACACTGGATCCAGGTGCTCCGCACCACATCGTGGGAGCTCACCACCTCCGCCACCTCCTCCCAGGCATGTTTCATCATGTGGGGGGGTGTCCTCCTCCCATCCTGGGGAACCAGCACCTCCCACCATACTGCCACCTCCTCAAGGGCAGCAAGGCAGTCATCAGAAAAATGAGGGACATACTGGCCTCCCGCCCTACCCTCCGGCCTGGCCAGCCCCGATGGCCTAACCTCCGGTTTTGCATAACCTCCATTGCCCCTCTGCAGAGCCCTTCGCCCAGCCATTGTGAGCAGCCTTTCCGAGGCTGCCAGGGCCTTCCTTTATACAGGCCGCCGGGTCGCCATTGGGCCCGGCAGGCTGAGCGCACCCGCCGCCGCCCGCCCACTCCCGCTATGCACGGGAGTCGTGAAGTATGGTGGGTGGGCCTTAATTGGCCTGCCCGCGTAAAATGGCAGCGCGGACCCGATTGTGAGCGGCGATTGGGTCCACGCCCGCCCGTACCCGCTCCCATTCCACCCCCCTGCCATCCAGAAAATTCTGCCCTTAGAATTTGTCTTGTTGGGTCACAACATTATCATCTCTTTGCTGGCTGACTCCTTCACCTGCAGTCCCGCTGGAATCACCCAGGAGACTCCCAGGATCAGTCTCCCACAGGGTAACTTAAAAAGACAGGACAAAAGGCATCCCACAAGGCACATGGGACAAACAGTCTGAATAAGGAAATTAAAATGCGGGATAGTTGGTCATCTCTGAATTTTGGGGTTAAATTTTTTTAAAATGTTCTCAATGCCCTTAAGCCTGTAATGTATATATGCAATGGGCTGTTTAAGGCGACCACCTGGAGCATCTGCATAGGACCAAAGCCTGATAAATTGTTATCCTTTATGCAAGTCTTTGACTGGAAAAAGGGATCATTGCATACCCCAAAGCGTAGAGTTTACACTGCAAGTTTCAGGCCCGAGTTATTGAAATCCATATGAGCTTTACCTTAAACAAATGTATGCAGGGATGCTGAAGCCCATACATCTACAGAATTTTTTTTAAAAACAGCTCAACATCTATAAAGGTGAAAAAGCAAGATAAAATTAATAACTATACTTAGAAATAAAAGTGGTTGCCAGTTTATTCAAGAAATAATTAACCTTTGCCACATCTCAAATCAGTGCATCATGTTATACGCCATTCTTATCTCTACAACTTTGTGGCACTATTGATTTAGATCCCACCAACATACAGTTTACAGAAATAAATACAGAAAATGCTGGAAAAACTCAGCAGGTTTGGCAGCATGTCTGGAGAGAGAAACAGAGTTAACATTTCAAGCCTGTATGACTCTTCTTCAGAACCGTACAGACTCGAAACATTAACTCTGTTTCTCTCTTCACAGATGCTGCCAGACCTGCTGAATTTTTTCAGGGCCAGGATTTTCCAGTCGTCGGGTGGGCTCGGTGGAAGAGGGCGGAGGCGGCCGGGAACCTGATCGCCGCCTGCGATCGGCTCCGCATTGCCATTTTACGTGGACGAGCCAATTAAGGCCCGCCCAGCGTAATACGCGAGAGGTAGTACTGAGCGCTGTGTGGGCAGGGGGAGGAGGGAGAGTTGGGTCCAGCGCTCTTTCAAGCGTGTGCTGTGTCACATGAGATGGGACATGTCTGCATTTCAGAAAAGTTTTTATTTAATTTGTTAAAGCTTTAGAAATCCTCATCCCACTCGTGGGTGAGGTTTCCTAAAAACGTAAAGGCCGCTTAGCCTTTTCGCTTGCCCGCCAACCGTAAGGCTGGTCGGGCATCGTGGAATTCAGGTTAATTACCTGGTTAATGGCCTTAATAGGCCTATCAATTATTGGCAGGCGAGCAGCCGACTCCGGCGCAGGCCTGCCGAATGAAATATCGCACGACTTTGCAACGCCGACAGGTTGGGTGCTCCCCTGCAAGCCGAACGGAAAATTCAGCCCCGGTATTTTCTATTTTTATTTCAGATTTTTGGTATCCACAGTATTTTTCTTTTATGCAGTTTACAGACATGTTTAGATTTAGTGCAAGTTTTGGAATGGCCATTGATAAACATCAATTTATATTCAATGCAATTCAGGCGATGGGCTGTAGCCAGACAGATTAAGAGTGAGACGCTGCTCTTATCAGTGTTGTGATCACACACGACAGAGAGAGATTAATCCTTTTTCTCTCTCTGTTGTTACTCAAAATGTAACTCCGATTACTCATTCTTTCTGTGCCATTTATCTTGGAACACAAAGACTATCCCTAATTTTGAAGGAGCCTAATTAAGGTACCTTGACTGATGATTAACAGTTGTTAAGTGGCATTCCTTTTCTATAGCCCTTTTTTAAAAAGAAATCATGCTCTTCTTTTATCTGGTAAACAGCTAAAGTTGTGTTCATCATAGATTGCTGAGAGATAAATCCGTCTGTTCATGTGTCTTGGAGCCACAGAGTGTAAGCATCAAATCAGATAGACAACTTCATTAATATGAAAAAGCAGGCCTTTGTCTCAGCTGCAGTCACCTTCTCTTCACTCTAATTTTACAGAAATGTTTTGGGACGTAAAATCTCCAAAGTATTTTGTGCAATCCAGTTGATATGTTCCATGCTGTGTTAATCTCACTTAATTGAGTCTTCCGAATGCCTCCTATTTGTTTCCATTTGGACAACTCGGGCTGACACAGTCCACTGTTTGTCAATTCTCTGCAACAAAAAAGAATAATTGCTTTTTGGTACTGATGGCTTGGTAGCAAATCTTTTGGTTAGAGCATTTCATAAATGTTTTATTTTCCATTTGCAAGTACCTTTCACATTGGGTGCTTCTTTAGTTTGCATCATGGGAGACTAGCATCTGAGCAACAACAATAACAACTTGCACTTATGTAGCACCTTTAATGTAATAAAACATCCCAAGGGGCATCACAGGAGAATTATAAAACAAAATTTTACAGAAAGTCACATAAGGGGATATTAGAGCAGATGACCAAATGCTGGGCAAAGAGATAGGTTTTAAATAGCATCTAAAAGGAGGGAAGAGAAGTAGAATAGCAGAGATGTTCAGGGAAGGAATTCCAGAGTTTAGGAACTTGGCAGCTGAAGGCACAACTACCTATGGCAGGGCCAATTTATTATTGGGCATTTACTTTCAAAATTTGACAGGAGAAGTAAAATATGAGCATAAATAATGAACAAAAGCAAAATCCTCCAGATGCTGGAAATCTGAAATAAAAACAGAAAATGCTCAGTATCAATAGAGAGAGAGAAACAGAGTTAACGTTTTAGGTTAATGACCCTTCTTCAGAACATAACGTAAATACATTGGTGTGTGGAACAATACAAAGTAGGTGTTTTCACTCCTACCTCTAAGCACTCAAAAACATGGCTTTCACTTAACTGAACTGACAGTGGCTAAAGCTCTTCCATCCACTTACATACAGGAAGCACATATTGGCTTTGGAGGGGAATGCCAAAATAATGCCAAGTCTTAAAGGGTTAAATTATGAGAACGAGTTGCATAAACTTAGGTCCTATTCCCTTCAGTTTAGAAGATTGATGTGTAGCTATAAAGTGATTCAATAGGGTAGATGCAGAGAAAATGTTTCCTCCTGTGAGGAAAATTCAGAGCAAAGAGGTGGTGAAACTGGCCTTAAATAGAAAATAACATCGGGAAGGGTGTAAATGGACAGCTGATTCACTGTTAACCATTTAATGCCACTGCTCAAGGCCAATTTCATCCCTGATATCTTAACATTAGAGCTAGGGCAGTTAGGAGTGAAATGAGGAAGTATTCTTCACAACCAGGGCAGTATTGAACTCGTTCCCCAAAGCTGTGGATGCTGGGTCAATTGAAATTTTCATGAATAAAACCGATAAATTTTTGTTATCAAGGGCTATGGAGAGAAGGGAGGTAAATGGAGTTATGAAGGCAAAGAGTAGCCATGAGCTAATGAAATTATGGAGCAGGCTCGAGGGAATGAATGGTCTATTTCTGTCCCTATGTAACAAAACTGTTTTACCATCACCGGCCTACAAGGGCTTTCCCAGCTGTTATGAAGGGACCACATGAACAACAATAATTTCAAACAGCAACCTTAAAATTACTACGCAATGCAAAAACATGCAATATTTCCATTTCTGTAGAAACCACTGGACTAGTTAAACAGCAGGGAAGGGAGTCAGCACTAGAGAACTACTCCAGGAAGACACTCTCCACTACAAATGGTACACTAGGAAACTCCAGCCCCCAGTGCTATTTTTTTAAAAGGTAATGAAACTAGCTTACTCTACAGTCTGGGCCCATAACATTGCCAGTACTGCAAACCTTAGACCTGTGAAATCCAAATTAAACACATGTGGAGCATGGACACCAGGCGGGACATTTTGCCTTCATGTTGATCTTTTGTAGCCTGAAGTAATGCAGGGAGATCAAAAGAACATTGCAGCATGTGACTAGGCATTTCCTTTGATACCAGAGGGTTAGCTTTTTAAACTGGTATCAGACTATCATGCTGGGGACCTGAGGGAATGTAAAAGTATTGCCCATCCTATTGAACTACCAGCAGCTTGGCTACAGAAATAAATAATTACAAGATCTCAAAGTACGTACAGATGAGGAAGGCCATTCAGTCCATCTTAATTCATCCATCCCATGAGATCCTACAGTCCCTTCTCCCACAAGAGTATCTAATTGTTTTTTAAATGATTCTCGGGTTTTTGCCTTCAATTATCTTTTGCTAGTTTGAACCTAGCTCTTTCCCTAGTTTCACTCCTGCAGATTAATTCGAAATAATATTCCAGATTAACATTCTCTATGCCCTTAACAGTCAATTATGCTTCTTTAAGATTACATGTCAGACAACTTGATAGATTTTAGAGCTTTGATAAAGGTATTCAGAATCAAGGGCAGAGTAGGTGGAGAAAAGCTCTTCACATTGGTGGAAGAATTGTGAGCCAAGGGGGTACAGATTTAAAGTAATTGACAAAAGAAGCAATGGAGACATGAGTGGATACTTTTTCATACAGCTGGAATGCACTGCCTGAGAGTGTAGTGGAGGCAGGTTCAATCGAGACATTCAAAAGGGAATTGGATTATTTTCTGGAAAGGAAACATGTGAAGGTCTACGGGAGGGAGACAACAGGGCGACGCTAAGTGAATTGCGCCTTCAGAGAGACAGTACTGATATGACAGGCCGAATGGCCTCCATCTGAGCTGTAATCAGTCTGTGACTCTGTGATGCAGCAAAATTCTTCCAAGCTAGCAAGCCCACATTGCTCTTTCCTTTCCTGACACTGAAGATCAGCCTTGTGGTTCTTCTCCACACTCAATCCAGTTTTTGAATGTTTCTCATTTCATGTCGACCACAACCAGCCATTTCTTTATTCGTTCATTGGCTGTACGCTGCTAAAAGTCATTTTCTGAACCACTGTGTCTCCTGCCAATGCAAGATGGCCACATAGATGTGTGCCGATACATTTATACGCATGCGCAGAAAACCAATGCTGCTGCACCCCAGTGTATGGCTTTGATTTATTTAACCACGAACTGCAAGCTTAATTGCAGAGCTGATTCTGCCCTGCAGTACTGAATAAAAACTTATTTTTGCTGTGTGTAATTCATCATTAAATTTTTAATTTGGGATAGAAATAGTATCGGAATTCGTCTTATCGTCAGGATACTGAACTGAGGTTAGGATATGACATCCGAATGAGAGAATCACCCAAGTGCCCTTCATTACATTTTCAGCAGAAATCAGCTGACAAAGTCATTCAAAACCAGATTGAAAATACCAAGGCTTCTTAATTCAAGTGTCCTAGGGATGTTGCAGATATGATGGTTCAAATTATCTTCTACACAAGATTTGCTGACACATTTCTAAGAGAAACATTTTGTAGCTATATTGACACGTGCGATTAAGTTCACTGTGGTGTCGAAATGATGTCAGGGAATGAAACAGTACAACTGTAAATGGCAGCAAACTCAGCCTTCCTGAACTATGAAACAATGGTTATTTGCATGAGGTTCCAGAGAATGAAATGCTATCTCAGTATAAGGCAGCATCTTGAGAGAAGCAGGAAGGTAAAAGAGAAACTGCTGGTGCAAGTGTGGACGTTATCTATAGCTTCTATTCAGTGTGTTGCTCATTCTAATTTGTTTATTTTCATGTAGATAAACAAATACAGTAGATTTTGACTAAAGAAAATTCATAACTATGGGCAGAAATTTTCGCTTGGCGAGCATGAAATGACACACGTTGACGTCGGCCAACCGTGCGGGCATCAACGCGCAGTCGCACGATAGTTCGGCCAGCGGGCGCACTGCTGACTCCAGTGCGCGCCCACTGACAATTCAAAGGGCTGTTAAAGCCACTAAATAATCAATTAAATTAATTTTTTCACTGCCCGTCCAACCTAGCAGTTGGTGGGCAGGAGAAAAGGCCTAGTGCCCTTTGCATTTTATTGGAAACCTCATCCACGGGTGGGATGAGATCTCCAAAAGCAAATAATAATAAAATAAAAGTTTTAAAATTTAATTAATAACATGCCCCTGCTCATGTGACAGAGTCACATGAGGGGATATGTTTCATTACATTTTTATAGTTCTGTGCCTCAGGGAGATTATGAAGCACTCACTCGTGCGCATGCGCGAAGCTCACGCTCGGCCTGCTCGCACTCCTACCCGCCCCCCACCCTGCTCAGGCAGTGCTCACTGCTGCCGCTCACATTTCATGCTAGGCAGGCCTTAATTGGCCCGCCAGCATGCAATTGCAGTGTGGTGCCGATGACAGGCTGGCACCCCCACCAAGGACAAAATTCTGCCCTCTGAAACGGTTATAAAGCTGAAGCTATACACAACACTGAACTAACGAAAATAATTAAAGATAATTTTATTACTATTAGATCTGTTTTTATATACAATAAAATCTCAATATTACTCCTCCCTCTTGGTGCCAGGGACTGGATATGGAACATAACATTGCCACAGTCCATTTGACCCTTATCACAAAGAGATCTAACAGAGGTTTTCACCAGGAATCGGGGCAAAAAAGGTGCATCTAAGCCAGGCCATCAACCTCAGGGCCTCCTGCTGTTGGACAACAGCCACCATAAGACATTCAGGCTTAAAGTTCCAGTGGGTGCATGGGTTTACTTCGTTAGATTTCTGTCTGACTCTCTCGGACCCTCTAACCTGAGGTGACCCCAGGTGCGACACCCGCCATCAGCTTCGTGGGACACTACTGAAGACAGGCATCTCTCTGTTTCTGGTGGGAGGCTGCTTAAATGTGAAAATTAGGGTCTGATACCATGTGTGTTCCATCCATTTGTACCAGACATTGAGTTGTTTAACTGATGGCCCTTAAAGGGCAACTGGAGGCCGCTCATTCAGCCTAAAAATGTTTTAATGTTTATATTTGTAGAGCCGGAAGCAGGCCCTCAATAAAACTTTGGCCTGTTTGTCAATTTCTGACATATACAACCAAGGAGGTCACATCTCAGCCGCAGCACTTCCATTGGTACTTTCCAATACCAGTTTTGCTCAGTTTCAGCTGCGTTCACAGGCGATTGGAGTTGAAGTCAAAGATGATCCCTCACCGCTGTTTAACAAGGACAATTTGGCTTCAACAAATAACTGTTGCTTCAAAGTCTTAAAGAAGGTTTTAAAACTTTATTAATGAAAGTAAAATACGACCCTATTTACAAAGCAATCTAACAGACTGTAACTTTACAGAAGGATGATCAGATTTGTGTGTTAATAAAACTGTCAGGCACACAATTTCATTCTTTGTGCACATAGCTCAGCCTTAAATAGTTGCATCTCAGTGTTGTTCAGGTCTGGTCAAAGAAGTGTGTTCTGAAAGGGAAGCTGAAGTACTTTTGCCGTTGGCGTCGGGCATCATGATGGGTGGGGGGAGCAATATGGCAAGAAGGCAAAAAATCGGTTTCACGCCGGTGTGAAAGCACAGCGGGATCATCCAATGGTGTCTGCCAATGCGGAACGCCAATCCTCCTGGAGGTCAGTGTGAATCCACTTTGCATCCCGCTAATGGGATGCAAAGCAAAGTCTGACTGGAATCGTCCTCCACCTTCACACCAGCAGGAAAATGCACCAGCCCAGAACACGCCTGGGCAACTGTGACGTGCAGAAGTCGGGACTTAATGTTAGGGCCTTGCTCACATCGTGAGCCGAGGTGAAGATGCTGGAGCCCTACAGCTCCCAGAGCCTGGAGGAACACGCGCATCACATGCTGGATAGATTCTCATGCACATGGCTCTACCATGAAATAGCTCAAGGAAGGTGGGAAGTCTCTGTTGATGTCTCGGGTCTGCTTCAGAACATCACGGGTCTTGGCCATGGGCCATTACAGATGATCAGCAAGGGGGTGGAGAGGGAGGTCCAGCTGTGAGTATACCGGGGCGGTGGGGGAGGAGGTGGGAGGGGAAGGTGTAGGTTTGACTGGGAGAGGAAGGTGTACCATGGGGCGTGAGGTTGGGAAGGGTGGCAACAAAGGTGTCGGGTGAATGAGTTTGGGTGGGGGGTTATGAAGGCGACGGGGGCGGGGTTGAGGTTGGGAGGCAGGGACGAAGGTGTCGGGTGGCTGAGGTTGGCAGAGGGTAGAGGGAGTACGGGGGAGGAGGGTGTAACGGGGAGAATGCGGCATGTGGGGAGGAAGGTGTAAGGGAAGGAGTTCGGTCAGGGGAAGGAGTTCAGAGGGGGGAAGAAGTCCGGGGGAAGGAAGGAACTGGGGAGGGGAAGGAGTTCGGGCAGTGGGGGGTGGGGGGGGGGGGGTGGTGGGGGGGTGTAGGGATCCAGGGGGAGGAAGGTGTCTAGGAGGAAGTATGGGGGGGATTGTCCAGTTGAACATCTGAGGGACCTGTGGAGTCAACGTCTGCCTCCTGGAGAATGAACTGAGGGTGGGTGTGATAAGAGGGAATGGTGAGTATGAGAGGGGCAGAGGGAGCCAGAAGAGTGGGAGGATGTGGGTGTGACAGTAGCACTAGAAGGGATGGTGGGGGTGGTTGGTGGGGACTTGGAGGCAGACATGGACCCTGGGGTAGGAAGGAGGAGGTAGGGGAGGTCAATGCTGAGTGGGGGTGAGATTCTGTGGAAGGTAGGGAAGGTAGGGATTTGGACATCCTGGAAAGAAAAGGGTTCGGGTTGGTAGGTGACATGGGGAGGTGGAAGTCGATGTAAGGGGGTTCGATAGCGATGGGGGAAAAGACATGGATGACTGGGGGTTGAAAAACGACATGGGAGATGATCAGAAATCTGACAAATGCCATGGTTTTCGAAATCGAAAGTGGGCGGAGCCTCCTGTTGGACAGGCACAGGTGCAGCATGGGAGTGTGATTGGTGGGTGGGAGGAGATGCAGCTCAGCTCAGATAGACAATTGAAAGTGAACCCCAGCAGGCAGCACTGAAAATGCTCGGGACAGTGAGATAAGTGTGAAGGAGGAAGGATCTACCTGTGTGGGAGAGTGCTGGCACAAGGCTCTGAAAGGCCCTGCCACGCACACACTTCTTCCTCCTTCTAGGTGCTGCCCTGACATATGCAGCAGGGGTGGAGACAGCCTGTGCAATGGTTGGCCATGTTGCCTCTGGTGACTTCGGTCTGCGTCTCTGGAGAGCCGAGGTCTTGGGGGCCCTGGCTTACTTTGGATGTCCTTCTGTGGCCCAGCTGCTCCCTCTGTGGTGACAGAGGACAAGGTTGATGGTGTCACAGGCAAAGGGGATGCAGAGGGAACGGACAGCCTCTGAGATTCCTGAGTGGATGATCCAGGGGTGTCCAGCTGCTGCTCCCCCTCCCTTCAGGTGCCCAAGATCCCTGGCCTGACTGCTTTGAGGGGGAGGAGACCTGGAGGGATGTTGAGGTGCCCGTTTCCCTCTCGCATTGCCACTGCAGGAACTCACTTATGGCTACCGTGATGGAGTGCAGGTCTGCGCGCATCTGCACTTCCATACGTGCACATGTGGGCACCACTTCATCAGAGAGCAGTCGAACACACTCCTCTGACTCGCATGCCACTCCGTTGTGGGCTTCCGTCAGCTCTGCGTATTGTTCCCCTGCCTTCTGCTGACTCCCCACGATGAGTTGGAAGGCTGAACCCAGAGGCTCATCATCTGACCTGGACTTCACAGATGCCTCTTCCCCAGCAGTCCTCTGAGTGTCGGGGAGCTCAGCTGAACCTGCCTCCTCCCCCTGCGGACACTTGTCTGTGTGATGACCACAAGATTGTGAAACCGGGCCTGCTCTAGATCTAGGTCCCACCAAGATGTGTGTCTCTGCACTGGTGGAGGGTGTGGGTAAGCGCTGTGACAGCTCTTCCAAACTGCTTATTCCCAGCTCTTCAATGGAGGAGGTGTCCTCTTGGCTGGAGGTGAGGACCTGGATGGAGCTGAGGGATTGGTTAGCTGAGGGTGTCGGTTGCTTGGCCAAAGTAGAGATAATTAGTGCATGGCAGCAGAGTCAAACGCACGAGACACACCACTTACAGTTGCGTTGAGAGAGCGATGATATGGTGTAGGATCCTCACATGGGTGTTCGCCGCCGACCTCACCGTCACTGCAGGCATGGCCCAAGTCCTCAGCAGTCAGTGCACTCCTCTAAGTGAGTGAAGAGGCCAAACGTGGGCCACTCCATCCCAGGTTTGTGACTTCCCCCTCTTGTTCTGAGCCATCTTCTCCTGCATGAAAACAGATGGAGAGAATGTGAGCAGGACACATGGCACTGCATGGAATGTTTGTGTGGTGAGCGGAGCCATGGACAGGATGAGGACGTGAGCTACAGAGGATATGAGTCTGATGTAGATGTGAGGGTGTGTGTGAGAGTTAGTGGTGTTGTCCCTTGAGATGTGAGATCCCAGTGGATGTGTGATGGATTTGGGAGTGTGTGAGTTGAGAGTGATGAGGTGATTGATTACCCTGGCGGAACAGATGAGAGCATTCATCCTTTTCCTGCACTGGATGGCTGACCTCCCCTGTGCTCTGGTGGCACTGACTACCCCTGTCACCGCCTCCCAGGCAGATCGATGAGTCAGGTGGACATCCTGTGGCCAGAGCGGGGGTAGAGGACATCACAGCAGCCTTCCACTGCTTCCAGCAGGAGCCCCAGAGAGGCGTCACTAAATTTAGGGGCTGGCGCCTTCTTTGTTTCTGGGGTCATCTGTTGCCTGGAGCGGTCCTGGTCTGTAGACATGAAGAAGGTTGCGCTCTGGTGCGCTTTAAATATGACACCAGAGTGAGGAAGAGCTAAGGTCAAGGTGTAGAGGGCAAATCCCAGCCTGCCCACCAGTGATCTGGCGCGTTTCCCATGAATGCATTGTTAATGAAGCAGGATACATCGGAAATGGGGCGATATGGCACGAAAACCCAATGCGGACATGCCTTTTCCCACGCTCCGGCATTTAGTGCAAGGGATGAACCCGCCCTTGGTTCCTACACCAAATGTTGGTAAAATGGGCATTGCAATGATTGCTTGAGTTTATTGGAGATGTAAAACAAGAATGAAAGGAGGATTGCCGGGCAGGCGTGCTTGAACCACAGGCAGACCTACTACTGCCTGCTGTGTTTATGGACCCATGCACACCTACCTGGGAATGTCTGAAGGGAATTGCTTTCACAGGCTGAAGTGCACCGAGGCAGTGAGTAAGTTGTACAGCAATCTGACATGCAGACAACCACAAGGACCAAACTGCAGTCATGGTCAAAGTGACCTTGAAGTTTATGCCTCTAACTCTCTTCCAGCTAACACAGGGGACTCTTACAATATCAGTCAGTGTAGTTAGTTCACCAAGGCAAGCATATTTATGAGTTTTCAAGGTTGACTGCAGCTCCAATAAGTGATTGAGCAGAATGGTACAGATGTATTTACTGGCTTTGTAGACAGTCATCGCCAGTCTTTGTACAATGTTAAATACAGTATAAAAGGACCCCAGAGCATTCTAGATACCAAACTCCTTTATACACAGACCCCGTGCATACAAAATCTTGGGCCCTATTGTCAAGGAAGTTTGTGAGTTGGTCCCCTTACTGGCAGATTTCTGCTCCTACAATACCATACACACTTATTTCCCTCAATCATTCTTGTAATCTCATCCAGTGTGACCTCCTCATGCTGGCTAACTAAATTTTCCAATGTGGGCATATCTTGCAACAGTAAAGCGAGCAAGGAGCCCTCAGCAATGATGAGTGTTGTTGGTTCTTAATGGGCTGTGGAAAAAATTACTACAGAAACAGAACAGGAACACATTATAGCTTACATGGCTGTATGCGCTCGGCCAGAATCTTACATTGATTGTGGCGGGCGCGTGCCCGACCTGAAAGCAAGTGAAATTGCGCGAAATGATGTCAGGCATACGTCCTGACGTCGTCACACATGTGAGCAATATTGAGGTTAGTGGGCATGCACAGGAATCGGAGCCATGCCCGCCAACAATTAAAGGGCCAATTAAGGCCATTAAAAACCCTATTCATGATTTTACGTTGCCCGTGTGATTTCGCGCTGGCCGCACGGGCAAAACAGGCAGGCGAACTGCCTGTTTTTAATGAAACCTCATCCAAGGGCAGGATAAAATGTCTGGGGTGAAATGTAATATAAAAGGGTATCTGTGGGCTGATGGTTTTTGAGTTCTGCTGTCAGGTGCTTGAATGTGTTGCATAGACACAGTTTGCTGCGTTTTTTTCCTTCTCATTTAATCTGTCCAGGTCTGCAGCTCCCTGAGGCAGCTCCGCAGCAGCTGTCTGCCTTCAGGGAGCTCGCTAGAAGCACCCAGCTGCACACTCACTTTTGTCAGCACTCACTGTCTTCCTGCCCCCCTCAGCAGTGCTGAGGCTTTCTCAGGGCGCGTTTCACACTAGCTGGCCGTTAATTGGCCAGCCAGCGTGAAATTGCGTTTGGGAGCCCATCGTGGGCGGAAGCGCATTTCACGTCCGCTTCCAGGCCTACTGACTTGGCGCACACGCCAAGCAAGAAATTCAGGCCCTCAAGCCTAAACCCCCTTTGTGAGAATGATTAAGTTGGAAAGGATAAACCCTCAGCTTGGGGAAAATCTCCAATTTCACCCATCCTTCTGCCTTCTAAGCTGACAGAAATTGAAAAACCTCAAAATGCTTCCTTTTGTTTTTGGAAAAATATACTTTATTCATAAAATATCTGGAAGAAGATTACAAAACATTTCAAAATGGCCATCACAAAAAGTGCAATCATAGTTTTCCACATAGATCATGAGATGCTTCAATACAATCAATGAACATTACAGACATTTCCACATGGTCATTACAGACAGACAGGCAGTGCAATGGTATTCAAATTATCAATATAGATCATGTTGCACCCTGAGGTACTTCAATACAATCGTGGTACATTTAGTATTCACTGCATACATTCAATGTGAGCCATACAGCCCGAGGCGTCTATACCATTCGCAGCCCCTCGGTGCACTATGGGAGAAAGGTCTTAGGCAGCGACCTTTCCCCATTGTGCCCTTGCGGTGGCTGCCCCAAGCTTTAGTGCGTCCCTCAGCACGTAATCCTGGACCTTGGAATGTGCCAGTCTGTAACGCTCAGTCGGGGACAACTCTTTGCACTGGAAGGCCAGCAAGTTTCGTGCAAACCAAAGAGTGTCTTTCACCGAGCTGATGATCCTCCAGCTGCAGTTGATGTTTGCCTCGGTGTGTGTTCCTGGGAACAGCCCGTAGAGCACAGAGTCCTGCATCACAGCACTGCTCGGGATGAATCTCGACAAAAACCACTGTATCTCTCTCCAGACCTTCTTTGCAAAGGCACATTCCACAAGGAAGTGAACAAAGGTCTCTTCCCCCCCACAGCCATCTCGAGGGCAACGTGCAGAAGGGGTGAGACTTCTGGCGTGATGGAAGGATCAGACAGGGAGGGCCTTTCTCACCACCAGTCAAGCTACAATCTTGGTGCCTACTGGAAAGTTCTGGCGGTGAGGCATTCTGCCAAATGACTTTGACAATCTGCTCAAGGAACCATCTGACAGGATCCATCATCTCCTTTCCCCTCAGGGCCTCCAGGACGTTGCATGCTGACCACTGCCTGATGGACTTGTGGTCTCTGCATAAATTTTTCCACAAGGGACAGGTGGTACGGCACGGGCCGACTACTTGGAGTGTTCCGCGGCAGCGTGGCCAGACCCATCCTTCGCAACACCGGGGACAGGTAGAACCTCAGCACATAGTAACACTTGGTATTTGTGCACCGAGGGTCTACACACAGCTTGATGCAGCCACACACAAAGGTGGCCATCAAGGATGAGGGCGATGTTGGGCACGCTTTTTCCCCCTTTATCTAGAGATTTGTACATCATGTCCCTGCGAACACGATCCATTTTCAAACTGCTTTTTTTTTGTAAAAATATACTTTATTCATAAAATATCTTCAATCACATTCCAAACCATTTCAAAAACAACATTACAAGGGTACAATCCAGGTTAAACTTTTACAAAATGTATCACCAGGTGCATCAGTACAAACAATATTACAATCATTTACAGCCTTTCATTTTGATCTGTACAGCCCGAGGGGCTCTAAACAGTTCCCAGTCTCTCGGTGCGCTGTGGTAGAAAGGTCTTAGACAGCGACCCTTCCCCATTGCGCCTTTGCGGCAGCTGCCCCAAGCTTTAGTGCGTCCCTCAGCACGTAGTCCTGGACTTTGGATTGTGCCAGTCCGCAACAATCGGTCGGGGACAACTCTTAAACTGATAAGAACAGATTTTTTTATTTTTTTTTTGTAAAAATATACTTTATTCATAAAATATCTTCAATCACATTCAAAACCATTTCAAAAACAACATTACAAGGGTACAATCCAGGTTAAACTTTTACAAAATGTATCACCAGGTGCATCAGTACAAACAATATTACAATCATTTACAGCCTTTCATTTTGATCCGTACAGCCCGAGGGGCTCTAAACAGTTCCCAGTCTCTCGGTGCGCTGTGGTAGAAAGGTCTTAGACAGCGACCCTTCCCCATTGCGCCTTTGCAGCAGCTGCCCCAAGCTTTAGTGCGTCCCTCAGCACGTAGTCCTGGACTTTGGATTGTGCCAGTCCGCAACAATCGGTCGGGGACAACTCTTTGTGCTGGAAGACCAACAAGTTTCGGGCAGACCAAAGCGCGTCTTTCACCGAGTTGATGATCCTCCAGCTGCAGTCGATGTTTGTCTCGGTGTGTGTCCCTGGGAACAGCCCGTAGAGCACAGAGTCCTGTGTCACAGAACTGCTCGGGATGAACCTCGACAGCAACCACTGCATCTCTCTCCAGACTTTCTTTGCAAAGGCACAATCCACAAGGAGGTGAACAACGGTCTCTTCCCCACCACAGCCACCTCGAGGGCAACGTGCAGAGGGGGTGAGCCTCCTGGCGTGTAGGAAGGATCTGACGGGGAGGGCCTTTCTCACCACCAGCCAAGCTACGTCTTGGTGCTTGTTGGAAAGTTCTGGCGATGAGGCATTCTGCCAAATGACTTTGACAGTCTGCTCGGGGAACCATCCCACAGGGTCCACCCTCTCCTTTTCCCTCAGGGCCTCTAGGACGTTACGTGCTGACCACTGCCTGATGGACTTGTGGTCAAAGGTGTTTTTCTGCATAAATTTTTCCACCAGGGACAGGTGGTACGGCACGGTCCAACTACTTGGAGCGTTCCGCGGCAGCGTGGCCAGACCCATCCTTCGCAACACCGGGGACAGGTAGAACCTCAGCACGTAGTGACACTTGGTGTTTGCGTACTGAGGGTCTACGCACCGCTTGATGCAGCCGCACACAAAGGTGGCCATCAGTATGAGGGCGATGTTGGGCACGTTTTTTCCCCCTTTATCTAGAGGCTTGTACATCGCGTCCCTGCGGACACGATCCATTTTCGACCTCCAGACAAAGCGGAAGATGGCTCGAGTGATCGCCGTCGCGCAGGAGTCTGGAATGGGCCAGACCTGCGCCACGTACAGCAACAGCGAGAGTACCTCACACCTGATGACCAGGTTCTTACCCGCAATGGAGAGGGAGCGTCGCTCCCACATGCCCAGTTTCCTTTTCACCATAGCCACTCGCTCCTTCCAGTTTCTAACGCATGCCCCGGTCCCTCCGAACCATATCCCCAGCACCTTCAGGCCGTCAGCCCTGACAGTGAAGGGGACAAAGGATCGGTCAGCCCAGTTCCCAAAGAACATGGCCTCGCTCTTCCCATGATTTACCTTGGCTCCCGAGGCCAGTTCGAACTGGTCGCAGATGTGCATCAGTCTGCGCACCGACAGCGGATCCGAGCAGAAGACGGCGACGTCGTCCATGTACAGGGAGGCTTTTACCTGAGTGCCTCCACTGCCTGGGATCATCACTCCTCTTATGCCCGGATCCTTCCTGATGGACTCGGCAAAGGGTTCTATGCAACACACGAAAAGGACAGGCGAGAGAGGACAGCCCTGCCTGACTCCAGATTTAATCGGAAAGCTATCTGTTTCCCACCCATTGATTGAGACTGCACTACTGATGTTAGTGTAGAGCAGTTGGATCCAATTTCGAATTCCCTCCCCAAAGCCCATTTTGGAGAGCACATCCCCCATGTAGGTGTGCGATATTCTGTCAAAGGCCTTCTCCTGATCCAAGCTGATGAGGCAGGTATCCACACCCCTGTCCTGTACATAGGCAATCGTATCCCTGAGCAGCGCCAGGCTGTCAGAGATCTTCCTGCCTGGCACAGAGCAGGTCTGGTCAGGGTGAATCGCCAATTCCAGAGCGGATTTGACCCGGTTGGCGATGACCTTGGACAGAATCTTATAGTCCACATTCAACAGTGAAATGGGTCGCCAATTTCTAATTTCCTCCCTTTCCCCCTTGTGCTTGTAGATGAGGGTGATGATGCCTTTCCTCATGGATTCTGACATACTACCGGCCAGGAGCATACTCTCGTACACTCCTAGCAGGTCTGGGCCGATCAAGTCCCACAGAGCCGAATACAACTCCGCCGGCAAGCCGTCGCTTCCAGGAGTTTTACTCTTCTCGAAGGACTCAAGGGCCTTAGTCAGTTCATCAGGAGTTAGCGGTTTGTCTAGGCTCTCCCGCGTACTGTGGTCTAAGACCTCCGTGATAGAGGACAGGAAGGACTGGGAGGCCGTGCTGTCCGTGGGCTTCACGTCATACAGTCCGGCATAAAAGGATTTGCTGATCCTCAGAATGTCGGACCGTGATGACTTTACTGAGCCGTCTTCTTCCTTCAGGCTGCTGATCACAGAGCGCTCTCTGTGTACCTTTTGGAAGAAGAAACGTGAGCACGTCTCATCCTGCTCCACGGAGCGGACTTTGGAACGGAAGATGATCTTGGAGGCCTCCGAGGCAAAGTGCGAGGCTTGCTGGCCCTTCACCTCTTGGAGCTCCTCCTTGACATCGACCCCCATCGACTGCAGCCGGAGCAGATTCTGCATCTTTTTATGGAGTCGGGACATTTCCCTCTGTTCCTTTCTAGCTTTCTGGGTGCCTTTGAGGATGAAAAACCTCTAGATGCTTCCCTTGATCGCTTCCCACCAGTGTGTCAGGGACTCAAAGAGGGGTTTCACGGTTCTCCAACCTTTGTAATCCCTCTTGAGCTCCTCAATGTTCTCTGGGGTCAGCAGTTGCACATTTAGCTTCCAGGTCCCCCTGCCCACCCTCAGGTCCTTCTCCAAGTGGCAGTCCGCCAGTAGGAGGCAGTGGTCAGAGAAGAACACCGGCTTGACCTCGGTGGATCTGACTGTGAATGCACGGGACACAAACAGGAAGTCTATCCTGGAACGAATGGACCCGTCTGGCCGCGACCAGGTGTATCTACGCTGCGCTCCGTCTGCAGGGTTGCTGAAGACGTCGTGCAGCTTGGCATCCTTAACTGTTTCCATCAGGGATCTGGACGTAGCGTCCAATCTGCTTCCGGCCCTGCCGGATCATCCAGCCGCATCGATGATGCAGTTGAAGTCCCCGCCCAGAATGACCGGCCTGGAGGTCGCCAGCAGCAGTGGGAGCTGCTGAAAAACCTCCAGCCGCTCAGCCCCTTGTGCCGGGCCATACACGTTAATTAACCGGAGTGGAGCGTTCTTGTACATTACGTCTGCTACGAGGAGTCGCCCGCCCACCACCTCCTTGACCTCGGAGACGGTGAAGTTGCCTCCCCGCAGCAGAATACCCAGGCCGGAGGAACGAGAGTCGTTTCCGCCCGACCAGATCGATGGCCCGTGGGACCACCATCGTGACCATTGCCTGTAGGAGCTGAGGTGCGGTATCGCACACTCCTGCAGAAACAACAGGTCAGCTTTGACCTTGGCTAGGTAGTCCAAGGTCGCAACACATCGCGTAGTAGATTTAATGCTACGCACATTTATGGATACAATCTTTAAACCCATTTTAAAGCATTTATTCTCCTACCAAACCCACTGTCTCTGAGAGTCCCAGACCTTTAGTCTGCTCCTTCATACCCGTAGTGAGCTCAAATTCCTTCACTTTGGATGGGCTGAGGTAGATCTCCTTGGCCGTGTTCTGCTCCAGTGGCATCTGGAGGTTCACGTAGAGAGCGGGTTTTGAGATGACCTTTGCTGGAGAAGCTTCTCCAAAACTCACCCCCTCTGGGGTGTTGCTGTTCCCGGCTTCCTGGAGCTGGGGTGCGATGATTGCCTCACTGCTCCCAGATTCCAGGGGCTGTGGTGCACTGGCCTCCTCAGGTTGCAGGCAAAGTTGGGGTGCGCTGGTCTCCTTGTTGTCTCCAATTTTCTGGAGCTCGGGTGTCTCGTCCTCCAACGCCCTGGAGCTTTGCCGCCTCTTCTGTCGGTGCCGCTCTGGCACTTCATCATCCGAAGAGCTGCTGCCCTTGTCATCCGTGTCGGATGGGAGACGCCTCTTGCCGCTTCTCTGGGAAACGCCTTTGCTTCTTCTTCGCTCCCTCTTACTTTTCTTGTTCTTCACCGTCCGCCACTCCCCCTGCTGCTTTTCCACTGCTGCCTCCTCCTCCATTGATTCGCTGTCCTGAGGACTGGGAGGTTCAGGGGGTAGTGCTGTTGATTGGCTCTCTGTTGCCTCAATCTCTTTCTCCACCTTGTCTCTCTCTGTGTCCTCCTTTGTCCCGTTGAGCTCCCTGGGGGCCTTGGTGGTTGGAGTGACACGGAACATTTCTTCTGCTTCCCCCTGGTCGGCTTTGGCTGCCTGTGCGTAAGTACGGCAGCGTTTGGGGCAGGTCCTGTAGAGGTGACTTGCCTCGCCACACAGGTTGCAGCACTTGGCCTGTTTGCAGTCTTTTGTCTGGTGCCCTTCCTGTTTGCAGATCTTGCAGAGGGAGGCGCTGCAGTTGGCCGCCACATGACCAGCCTTGCCGCATGAGCGACAATGCTTGGGTTGCCCAGCGTAGACCAGGTAGCCACGGTTTCCCCCGATAGCGAAACTGGAAGGAGGGTGGAAAATGGCTCCCTTACCATTGGTCTTTAGCGTGACCTTAAACAGGCGTTTGCCTGTCCAGATCCCCAAGTCGTCTCGAATCTCGGTGCCGCTCCCCACCTTATCGAAGTACCTGGTGAGGAAGGTGACCACGTCGGCGACAGGGACGAAGGGGTTGTACACATGCACCATCACCACACATTCCCGTTGCAACGGCAGAGAAAAGTGCGGCTCCGCCGTCAGGATCTTCATCTCCGGCAGGTCTCTCTTCTCCTCGAACACCCTCAGGAGCCGGACGCAGTCTGCCACTCGCTTGAACGTCACATCAAAATAACCACCTTTGCGGGAGTCATGCAGGGTGAAGATCTCCGGAGCTTGGAAGCCGCACGCCTTCAACAGGATCCTCCTGGTGAAGAAGCCCCGATCCATAGGTGATCCTCCTTCGCTGTGGTTCACCGTGACTCGGACGGTGATAGGTAACCCACGGTATGGATTTGGATTGCGATTGGTTATCGCCCTTCCATCCCGACCTTGCCTTGGCAGGACCATGGTGTCGCCCCTGCAACACTTGATCTTAGCCAAAAGGCCGAGAAGCGATCGACACTCAGAAGATTAACTTTAAGGGACCCTGAATCTGATGTCTGAAAACAACTTCTGCATCTGCCTCATGCACCTTTTAGTGGTGATGTTGGTATTTATCAGGGATGTTGTTTTCACCTCTTGCAGCAGGGCCATACCTTCAGATTGTGCAGTTTTTCCTTGAATTAGCTCCATCACTGTTCACTTAAAATTGCCCCAATAAATTCCCAATTGTCTAGACTTTGATCCTCCATTCACCATGACATCACCGCAGCTAGCAAATCACAGCCCTAGCTGCACCTTTGATGCCTTAGTCATAATCAAAAACGTTACTCTCTCTCAACCCAGCTTTTCCCTCAGTATGACCCTCATCTCCACTCCCTAAAGTCCAAGGGACACAGATTTGAATGGATATGGGAGACAACTGGTTTAGCTATCCATCGCCAGACCTGGCTGGACCACATAAAACAAGATTGATCCTGCTCTCTTCTGTCAAAGCTGCACACTATTCCAGGATCAGCCCAGAATGCAGAGATTACTCTGGCTTCTTTACTGCAGACTGTCTTCTTAAACCTGTCTCTAAGGTAACCTCCAACCTCACCACCAACGACAAGTGAGAGGAGTTCCCATGTTAGCTGACATTGTTAATGGCACTCTCTCCTTAAGTTCTGTCCCTGTCTCCTTCAAAACTGCTGTCATCACTCCTCCCCTCAAAAACCAACCCTTGATTCTTCCGTGCTTGTCAACACCCGCCACATCTCCAACCTCCCTTTCCTCTCCAATGTCATTGAACATGTTGTTGCCTCCCAAATTCATGCCCATCTTTCCAGAACTCATGTTTGAACCTCTCCAATCAAATTTCCATCCCGACCACAGTTTATAAATATCTAATAACAAAGTCAAAAGTAACATTATGTGTGACTGTGACAAAGGCAAATTATCCCTCCGCATCCTTCTTGACTTGTCTGCAGCCTTTGAGATAGCTGACCACAACATCCTCCTCCAGTGCCTCTCCAGTGTCATCCAGCCACATGGAACTGCTTTCACCTGTTCCATTATTATTTATTTATATTTTTTCCTGGGATGTGGGCTTACCTGGCTGGGCCAGCATTTATTGTCCATCCCTAATAGCTCTTGAGAAGGTGGTGCTGAGCCGCCTTCTTGAACCGCTGCAGTCCATGTGGTGTAGGGACACCCACAGTGCTGTTAGGAAGGGATTTTGACCCAGCGGCAGTGAAGGAACAGTGATATATTTCCAAGTCAGGATGGTGTATGGCTTGGAGGGGAACTTCAAGGCAGTGGTGTTCTCATGTAACTGTTACCCATGTCCTTCTAGATGGTAGCGGCCGTAGGTTTGGAAGGTGCTGTCGAAGGAGCCTTGGCGAGTTGCTGCAATGAGTTGCTGTACATGGTACATCCTGCTGCCATTGTATGTCAATGGTGGACGGAGTGAATGTTTGTGGATGGGGTGCCAATCAAGTGAATTACTTTGTCCTGGACGGTGACAAGCTTCTTGAATGTTGTTGGAACTGCACTCATCCAGGCAAGTGGATAGTATTCCATCACATCCCTGACTTGTGCCTTGTAGATGGTGGACAGGCTTTGGCGAGTCAGGAAATAGGTTCCAGAGGATTCCTAGCCTCCAACCTGCTCTTGTAGCCACAGTATTTATATGGCTAGTCCAATTCAGTTTCTGGACAATGATAACACTCAGGATGTTCATAGTGGGGAATTCAGCGGTGGTAATGGCGTTGAATGTTGAATGCTGGGGGGAGATGGCTAGATTCTCTCTTGTTGGAGATGGTCATTGCCTGGCAATTGTGTGGCGTGAATGTTACTTGCCACGTGTCAGCCCAAGCCTGAATGTTATCCAGGTCTTGCTGCATATGAACATGGACTGTTTCAGCACCTGAGAAGTCGTGAATGGTGTTGAACATTGTGTAATCATCGGCAAACATCCCCATCTGACCTTATGATGGAGGGTAGCTGAAGATGGTTGGGCTGAGGACACTATCCTAAGGAACTCCTGCAGTGATGTTCTGGAGCTGAGATGACTGACCTCTAACAACCACAACCACCTTCCTTTGTGCTAGGTATGACTCCAATCAATGGAGAGCTTTCCCCTGATTCCCATTGACTTAAGTTTTGCTAGGGCTCCTTGATGCTACACTCGGTCAAATGCTGCCTTGATGTCAAGGGCAGTCACTCGAATATCACCTCTGGAATTCAGCTCTTTTGTCCAAGTTTGAACCAAGGCTGTAATGAGGTCAGGAGTTGTGTGACCCTTGTGGAACCCAAACTGAGCATCAGTGAGCAGGTTATTGCTGAGTTATGCTGCTTGACAGCACTGTCGATGACCCCTTCCACCACTTTACTGATGATCGAGAGTAGACTGATTGTGTGGTAATTGATCAGGTTGGATTTCTCCTGTCAGCTCATATCTATGCAATTTTACTCATTGCCAGGTAAATACCAATGTTGTAGCTGTACTGGAACAGCTTGGCTAGGGGCTCGGCTAGTCCTGGAGCACAAGTCTTCAGCACTATTGCCGGGATATTGTCAGGGCCCATAACCTTTGCACTATCCAGTGCCTTCAGCTGTTTCTTGATATCACGTGGAGTGAATCGAATTGATTGAAGACTGACATCTGTGATGCTGGGGACCCCAGGAGGAGGCCAAGATGGATCATTCACTCAGAGTTCTGGCTGAAGATTTTTGCAATTGCTTCAGCCCTTTCCTTTTTGCTGATGTGCTGGGCTCCTCCATCATTGAGGATGGGGATATTTGTGGAGCCTCCTCCTCCTGTCAGTTGTTTAATTGTCCACCATCCTGCCATTGGGTGTGGCAGGATTGCAGAGGTTCGATTTGATCCATTGGTTGTGGGATTGCTTAGCTCTGTCCATCGCATGCACTTCTGCTTTTTGGCATGAAAGTAGTTCCGTGTTATAGTTTCACCAGGTTGACATCTTGTTTTTAGGTATGCCTGGTGGTGCTCTCCTACGCATTTCATTGAACCAGGGTTGATCTCTCGGCTTGATGGTGATTGTAGAGTGAGGGATATGGTGGGCCATGAGGTTATAAATTGTGGTTACATATAATTCTGCTGCTGCTGATAGCCCACAGAGCCTCATGGATGCCCAGGTTTGAGCTGCTAGGTCTGTTCTAAATCTATCCCATTTAGCGTATTGATAGTGCCTCACAGTGTGATATCCTACCCTCAACATGAAGGTGGGATTTAATCTCCACAAGGACTGTGTGGTGGTCGTGGAAAGATGCATCTGCAGTAGGTAGATTGATGAGGACAAGGTTAGGTGTGTTTTTGTTGTTTCCCTCACCACCTACCACAGACCCAGTCTAGCAGCTATGTCCTTTAGGACTCATCCAGCTGGGTTTTTAGTGGTACTACCAAGCCACACTTGGTGATGGATGTTGAAGTCACCCACCAGAGCACATTCTGTGCCTTTTCCACCTTCAGTGCATCTTCCAGCTGTTGTCCAACATGGAGAAGCACTGATTCATCAGCTGAGGGAGGGCGGTACGTGGTAATCAGCAGGAGGTTTCCTTGCCCATGTTTGACCTGATGACACGTGACTTCATGGGGTCTGGAGTCAATGTTGAGGACTCCCAGGGCAACTCCCTCCTGACTGTGTATCACTGTGCTGCATAGCCAGGGATGGTGATGCCTGGGACATTGCAAGATATAATTCCGTGATTATGACTATGTCAAGTAGCTGCTTGACTGGCTGTGAGACAGCTCTCCCAATTTTGGCACCAGCCCCCAGGCGTTAGTAAGGAAGACTTTGCAGGATCAACAGAGCTGAATGTGCCATTGTCATTTCAGGTGCCTGGGTCAATGCTGGGTGGTTTCATTCCTTTTTGACTTTGTAGTGGTTTACTAGGCCATTTCAGAGGGCAGTTTAGAGTCAACCATATTGCTGTGGGTCTGGAGTCACATTTAGGCCAGACCAGGTAAGGACGGCAGTGTACCAGGTGGGTTTTTACAACAAGTGCTGGAACTGGCTTTTAATTCCAGAATAATTAATTGAATTGAAATTCCACCAGCTGCCATGGCAGGATTTGAACCCACATCCCCAGAATATTAGCCTGGGCCTCTGGATTGCTAAACCAGTTACATTTCCATTACACAACCATATCCTGTCTAATCATAGCTACAGAATTGCCAACAACAACTTTTCTTTTTATTCCCACATCATTACTTGGTATCCCCCAAGGATCAATCCTTGGCCCCTCACATCTACATGCTGCCCCTCGGCAACATCATTGGAAACCACAATGTCAGGTTCCATATGTACATTGACAACACCCAGCTCTGCCTCACCACCACCTCTCTCGACCCCTTTAAATTGCTTATCCAACATCCAGCACTGGACAAGCAGAAATTTCCTCCCAATTCAATACTGACCTGACTGAAGTCATTGTCTTCGGCAACAAGCTCTGCTCCCTAACTACCAACTCCACCCCTCTCCGTGGCAACTGACCCAGACTGTTCAGAGCCTCAATGTCATATTTGACCCCGGGATGAGGTTTCAACCACAAATCGGTGCCAACACTAAAACTACGTCCGTAACATCACCCGTCTCCATCCTTGCTTCAGCTCTTCTGTTGCTGAAATATTCATCCATGCATTTGTTACCTTCAGACTTGACTATTCTCACACACTCCTGGCTGGCCTCCCACATCCTCTCCTCCATATACTCAAAATCAACCAAATCTCTGCTGCCCGTGTCCTAACTTGCACCAAATGCTCACTGATCTACACTGGCACCCGATTAATCAATGCGTCAATGTTAAAATCCTGATCCTCATTTTCAAATCTCTCCATGACCTGGCCTTTCCCTATCTCTGTAGTTTCGTCAAGCCCTATAACCTTCCAAGAAATTAATGCTCCTCGAATTCCGGCCTCTTGGACATCCCTGATTTTAATCACTCCATCATTGGTGGCTGTGCCTTCAGCTGCCTTGGCCCTAAGCTCTGGAACACCTCCCTTAAACCTCTCTGCCTCTCTACCTTGCTTTCCTCCTTTAAGACGCTCCTTAAAACCTACCCCTTTGACCAAACGCTTGATCATCTGCCCTAAAATCTTCTTATGTGACCCAGTGTCAAATTTTGTCTTATAATATCTCTGTGAAGCGCCTTGGTCCCTATTGCTATGTTAAAGGCGCTATCAAGATACAAGTTGTTGTTATTGTTGTATTACAACTCCCCTCTAGCGCAAGTGAAACTATCTTTAAATTGCTTCATCTGTGTAGGAAGTCCCATGCTCCTATCAAAGTCAATTGACACTCAGAGCTCACTTTGTGTACTTAATGAACCTGAACCTCAAAATCAAAAGCTGTGGCAGAACAGAAATCTGCCTAATTTGGATGGGTACAAACTGTACATTGTTCATTCTCCAGCCTCCACAACATTAATGAAAATTTCACCCAGATAACATACAATGCTTTACACAACTTACCTTACTGTAAAAAATCAACTCTCAGTAGTTTACAATGTTATTTATTGTTTTATTTTAATATATTTTTGTAGGCAATGCCGGTGATATCAGAAAAAGGGAAGGCTGGTGAGTAGATTTGTATCTTACTTCGGAACCTGTGATATTCCTTCAAACCCTTCCCTGTTCGGTCTTTGCTTTTCAAACAAGTAGCAAATTTGAAGCCTTGTGTGTTTTTTCGTGGAATGTATGACATTTAACTGAACTTCTGTCAGGCATTTTAGTTTATTCTATAACCTCTTAATGTGCACATTATCCTATTACATCTGCAGGTGTGGGAAGTTTACATCTATCAGCTATAAATGATTCTGTCTATGTGTGAATAGAGTTGGCTCACTTCGCTGTGCAGGCACATTTCTCATCAATTCTGTAGAAGTGGGTTTCAAATTAACATGTGTGGGGTGTTTTCACTTGGTCAAGGATTCCAAGCTTGGACTTCAAAGAATGTATTTTCGGTCCTTTATTCTCCGCATGCAAATCTTTAATGGTCAAAGACATATTCTTGGGTGCAGAGTTTAGTGAAGATTTACATTCCGACAGAGCTTTCTTAATTCATCAGTCACCGTGCCAGATTGCTGTGTGGGAAAGGATGTTGTTTTGTTTTGGAGGAACAAATGCCACATTGCTAGGATGTTAGCGTATAAATAGCAAAATCTGTATATTTTTGCATTTTTTATGCTGCTGTTCTTCTGCTTTCTTTTCATCGAAAATTTCCATGCACACTGACTGTTCTCATCACAAACTGTCTCCTTGCCTTTACTGCCCAATGATTAGAATTTACATGCATGAGGTGTTTTTCCTATTGCTGGGCTTTGGTTATCTGATGGGAAAAGTGCTCACTCAAGGTTCATTAGTATATTAAAAAAATCAGATTCCAAATGCTGCGTATGATGGAATTGGGAATATTTCAGCTTCCCGAATATTTTTGTTAATAACAGGACAACGTGTTTTGAAGCTTCCAGTTGTAGTTCCCCTGATAATTTAGTAAGTTAACCCCTTTAACGACTTGGTACTAAGCCATTTATGGATGACACAGTGACTGGACTAGCGTTCCAGAGGTCCCAGTGTAATTCTCAGGGACCCGGGTTCAAATCCCACCACGGCAGATGGTGAAATTTAATTCAATAAAAATCTGGAATGAAAAGTTTGATGATGACCACGAAACCATTGCTGATTGCTGTAAAAACCCATTCACTAATGTCCTATAGATCTGCCAGGTCTAGCCTACATGTGACTCCAGGCCCACAGCAATGAGTCTTAAATGCCCTCTGAATAGGGCAATTAGGGATAGGCAATAAATGCTGCCCTAGCCCACATCCCATGAAAGAATTTTTTAAAAATCAGGCAGATCAGGACATGAAAGAAGCAACAAATTGTGAATTTTTCCTCCCCCTGTGCAGTTCCATCCATTTAACTCACTTCTGGAGTTTTTATAGAGAGCTTAGTGAAGTGGTATCCATTACAAACTGCTTAATTCTAATCCTATCCCTAAAACCTGCATGAGGATCAGACCTATTCTCATCCGACTTCTGGCTCTCAGATCATAATTGTAATGAGTTTGGGCAATCTGGAGCCCAAAGTAGAACACTCCTTCTAATCCAGCACGAAATCTCACTCAGTTGTGAGAAATAAAAAAAATTGTGCCATATTGGTTTTAAAAAATGGTGAAATAAAGAAAGAGCACTAGGTGGTCTTCAATGCTTGGGACTGAAGTACATTATTTGGGTATAGTGGAGATGGTATTGCTGGGACTGTAACCATGCTATGTTGACATTGTACTGCTTCAAACTAACACATGTGCCAACAATGAGAAGTGTTCCCTTTCCCAGAACTTCAGTGAGTGAAAAATTTTAAATAAAATCATAACATGACATTGTTCCCAATTTTCTGCAGAATTATCAACTAGTCAGACAGAAATGTTGACCAAGAGGTAGCTTTGTAACAAAGCATAAACCAGTGGGAACCCTGTTTTATATATTATGTGGCATGCACCATATCTTTTCACGTTTTAAAGTTGGGTATTTGGTTGTATTGAGCACCAATTATAGACTAATAGATTATAAACAGCCCAAATTATTAGGAATCATAAACACATGTTGAACAAAATGTCCTCGAGAGTTTAGAAACTGTGATTTCAGGGTGCTTTGTAATAGTTTTGTTCTCTGTTTTATTATATGGAACATTATGAACTGGTCAAAAAAGCATGCACCTCACTGAGGAAAAGAAGCTTTCAGTGCAAAATGCAAAAGACACTCTGTACAGACTATGCTTAATCAGTTAATAATCTGTTTTGAATCATCCCCTCCCTTGACATTTCTTTCCATTTAATCAGTTGGTGGGAAGTTCAGGACTCAAAACAATGGCAAAAATAACTTTATCCTTTTGCTTTCAGTTGAATAAACAAAAATAATAAAACATCTCCATGGCTCCTTAATTAACTCAATACTGATTAAGAACTGAAGAACTCCCATTGGCAACTGACTGAATGAATGCATGTCTGTGGTAATAGTTTGGATTTTAATTCCTTGTTGAGTTCTATCTTCCTATGCGTTCTCCTTCATGCTCATTGTACAGAAATCATTTTATTGAGTTCTCCATTTTGGGTAATTAATCAGCTCTTTAACGTGAAAGCATTAGAGACAATGCAGAAAAGATTCATGAGTATGGTTCCAGGGATGAGGAACTTTAGTTACATGGATAACTTGCAAAAGCTGGGGCTGTTCTCCTTGGAGATGAAACGGTTAAGAGCAGATTTGATAGAGGTTTTTGAAATTACGAGGAGTTTAAGCAGCATGGTTAAGGGGAAAACTGTTCCCATTGATGGAAGGATTAAGAGCCAGAGGACACAAAGTTAAGGTGATTGGCAAAAGAAGAAACAGTAACATGAGGAAGAATATTTTAATGCAGCACATGGTTAGAATCAGAAGTGCTCCACCTGAGAGTGTGGTTGAGGCAAATTCAAACATGGCATTCAAAAGAGAAATGGATAATTAACTGAAGTAAAAACATTTGCATGACTTTGGAAAAAAGGCACAACAATAGGGCTAAGCAAATTGCCTCCTCCTGTGCCATAACCACCCTATTCTAATCGTGCAAATCCACACTATAGTTCCTGATCCTGGATGTGCTACGGTAATGATGCAGAGTTACAGAGATCACAGGAAAAAAACAGCTGACCATAATTACAAAGCTATTGTTTGATTTGAGCTCTGGCCAATTTGCAACTAAATTGATTGTTTCGCACAGAAGTGATATAAGGATGACCACTGTGGAAAATTGAATTGTCACATAGTGCAAAGTGAGAGGACTCTTCTGACGATGTGGTCACACCACATTGCTGAGGTTGATTCCTAAAGTTTTGGAAAGCAACAACAATAAGTCCTCACTTAAAGTTGTAGTTGCATTCCTGAAAAGTGCGACTTTAAGTGAAACGGCTTTAGGCAAATCAGATTTTCCAATTTCAGCTAATATAAAAACTGTAATTAGGTTCTGTTGGCTTTCACACCAAAACAACAAATTAAAACATTATATCATATAAGTTGAAATACTTTACATTGCTAAATTCCTATATTGGTAAATGAAATAACTTTTAAAATAAAATACATTTGAAAATATTTTTTAAAACACTAACTTTCTACTTATCTCCCACTCGCTGCCAACCCTGTTCACCACTGATCCTGCTTTCCTAACCTCCCACTCGCCACACATCCTGCTCCCGGACCTTTCTTCTTACTGCGACTGTCTGGTTCATGGCCTTTATGCTCCCTGGCCCTCCATCTCACTGCCCACCCTCCAGGCACGCATCCTCTCCCACTCTCTAACCCGCCCTCTTGCTGCCGACCCTCTGAGTTTGTAGGCTATCCCGCTCTCTGGCCATCCCTCTTGCTGATCCTTCCTCTCACCGAACCTCCCGCTTCCGACTCTCCCACTCATTGCTTCTGTCTCCTGAACCCTGGCTGTGAGCTTGATCCTGCAAGTTGAAGCTGCTCCTCCTGCCACTCACTGCTCATCTCCAGAGTCCTCGCTTGCAGCAAGGGTTCAGGAGAGGGTAGTGGCGAGCGGGAGAACCGGTTTGCAGGAGGTTCAGTGAGAGGAAGGGTCAGTAAGAGAGAGGGCCAGGGAGCAGGAGAGTCCAGGGGGTCAGCAGCGAGATGGTGGTTTAGGGAGGGGAGAGGCCGTGAGCCCAGAAGGTTGACAGTGAGATGGAGGGCCATGGAGCAATAGAGATCACAAGCCTGGCGGGTTGGCAGCAGGTAGGTTATAGAGCAGGAGAGCCTGCAAGCCAGAGCGTCAACAGTGAAAGAGTGTATTCGGGTGCAGGAGAGGCCATTCCAAAGTGATCGGTCACAGGCCCTTATGTCAGACCAGCGCAAACTGACCTTAAAACAAAACTCATGATGCTAAAGAGGAATACAGGTCCCATTAAATGACCAATGTGAAAGTGAATCAACATAAAATGAGGACTTACTGTAGTTTAACTTGTGCTGTATCTAATTTGAGAGTGCCGTCTGGAAAATGTCAGCCTGTGATCATTGTTGCACTCTTGTCTCTGTGTGTCAGGAGGTTGTGCCAAGTCCCACTCCAGGGACTTGAACACAAAATCTCTACTGACACATTAGTCTACGACTGGAGAAGTACTGCACTTTTGGAGATATAGGCCGGGATTCCCCAGCCCCACTGCAGACAGGACCTGGCACGGGCAAGGCGGCGCCCCAGCCAGCAGTCCATTGACTTGTGGTGGGACCAGAAGATCCTGGTGGCGGGTGGGTAGGGAAAATTCTGCCCGCAGTCTTTCATTAAACTGTGACGCTGTCAGCCATCTGAGCTGGATGTAAAAAATTTCAATGCACCTTTCAAAGGAGAGCACCGGAGTTCTCGTTGGTGTCCAGGCAAGTATTTATCCCTCAGCCAGTATCGCTAAAGCAAACTATCTGGTTATTAATTCATTGCTGTTTGTGGAAGCTTGCTGTGCACAAAGTGATGGAAAGTGTGATGGAATACTCTCCAGTTGTCTGAATGAGTGCAGCTCCATCAACACTCAAGAAGCTTGACACTACTCAGGAAAAAGTAGCCTGCTTGACTGACATCCCATCCACCACCTTCAACATCCACTCCCTCCACTACCAACGCACACTACCATCTACAAGATGCTTTGCAACAACGCACCAAAGCTCCTTCAACAGCACCTTCCAGAACCGAGATTCTACCTCTTCAAAGGACAAGGGCAGCAGTTTCTTGGGAACACCATCACCTGCAAGTTCCCTTCCTAGCCACACACCATCCTGACTTGGAACTATATCGCCATTCCCTCACTGTCGCTGGTCTAAAATCCTGGAACTCCCTTCCTAACAGCTCTGTGGGCGTACCTATGCTGCATGGACTGCAGCAGCTCAAGGCGGTGGCTCACCATCACCTGCTCAAGGTCCATAAAAATGCTGGCCTAACCAGCAATGGCCACATCCCATGAAAGATCTTCCAACCCGATAGTCTCCCAAACTCGGACGGCCCACATCTACCTCCTACCCAAAATCCACAAACAGGACTATCCCGGCAGACCGATCATGTCAGCCTGTTCCTGCCCCACGGAACTCATTACTTGCTATCTTGACTCCATTCTCTCTCCCCTTGTCCAGTCCCTTCCCACCTACATCCGTGATTCCTCTGACACCCTACATCATATCAACAATTTCCAGTTCCCTGGCCCCAACCACCTCCTCTTCACCATGGACGTCCAATCCCTCTACACCTCCATCCCCCACCAGGATGGTCTGAGGGCTCTCCGCTTCTTCCTCGAACAGAGGCCCGAACAATCCCCATCCACCACTACTCTCCTCCGTCTGGCTGAACTTGTTCCCACACTGAACAATTTCTCCTTAAACTCCTCTCACTTCCTACAAATAAAAGGTGTGGCTATGGGCATCCGCATGGGCCCCAGTTATGCCTGTCTCTTTATGGGGTATGTGGAACATTCCTTGTTCCAGTCCTACTCCGGCCCCCTCCCACAACTCTTTCTCCGGTACATCGATGATTGCTTTGGTGCTGCTTCATGCTCTCGTTTGGACCTGGGAAAATTTATTAATTTTGCTTCCAATTTCCACCCCTCCATCATTTTCACATGGTCCATCTCTGACACTTCTCTTCCCTTCCTTGATCTCTCTGTCTCAATTTCTGGTGATAGACTGTCCAACAATATCCATTACAAGCCTACCGACTCCCACAGCTACCTCGACTACAGCTCCTCACACCCCGCTTCCTGTAAGGACTCCAACCCATTCTCTCAGTTCCTTCGCCTCCGTCGCATCTGTTCTGATGATGCCACCTTCAAAAACAGTTCCTCTGACATGTCTTCCTTCTTCCTTAACCGAGGTTTTCCACCCACGGTCGTTGACAGGGCCCTCAACCGTGTCCGGCCCATCTCCCACACGTCCACCTTCACACCTTCCTCTCCCTCCCAGGACCAAGGTAGGGACCTCTTGTCCTCACTTACCACCCCACCAGCCTCCGCATTCAAAGGATCATCCTCCGCCATTTTCGCCAACTCCAGCATGATGCCACCACCAAACACATCTTCCCTTCACCCCCCGTGGTGCCATTCCGCAGGGATCGTTCCCTCCGGGACACCCTGGTCCACTCCTCCATCACCCCCTACACCTCAACCCCCTCCCACGGCACCTTCCCATGCTACCGCAGAAGGTGCAACACCTGCCCCTTTACTTCCCCTCTCCTCACCGTCCAAGGGCCCAAACACTCCTTTCAAGTGAAGCAGCATTTCATTTGCACTTCCCTTAATTTAGTCTACTGCATTCATTGCTCCCAATGCGGTTTCCTCTACATTGGAAAGATCAAACACAGACTGGGTGACCGCTTTGCTGAACACCTTCGGTCTGTCCGCAAACCAGACCTCTCTGTCGCTTGCCATTTCAACACTCCACCCTGCTCTCATGCCCACATGTCCATCCTTGGCTTGCTGCATTGTTCCTGTGAAGCTCAACGCAAACTGGAGGAACAGCACCTCATCTTCCGACTAGGCACTTTATAGCCTTCCGGACTGAATATTGAGTTCAACAATTTTAGATCATGAACTCTCTCTTCCATCCCCACCCCCTTTCTGATCCCCCCCCCCCCCACTTTTTTTCCAATAATTTATATAGATTTTTCTTTTCCCACCTATTTCCATTATTTTTAAATGTATTTCCATCCATTGTTTTATCTCTACCTTTTAGCCTATTTCAATCCCTTCCCTTCACCCCACCCCACCCCCACTAGGGCTATCTGTACCTTGCTTGTCCTGCTTTCTACCCTTAATTAGCACATTCCTCAGATAATATCACCACCTTCAACAGCTCTTTGTCCTTTTGTCTCTGACATCTTTTGGCTATCTCCACCTATCACTGGCCCTCTATCCAGCTCTACCTGTCCTACCCCCGCTTAAACCAGCTTATATTTCACCTCTTTTCTATTTTTACTTAGTTCTGTTGAAGAGTCTTACAGACTCAAAACATTAACTGTGTTCCTCTCTGCAGATGCTGCCAGACTTGCTGAGTTTTTGTTTTGGCTTTCCAGCATCTGCAGTTTTTTGCTTTTATTTTTAAAATGGCTGTTGCATTTCCAATACCACAACAGTGACTTTAATTCAAAATACTTTATTGGCTGTAAAGTGCTTTGGAAAGTCTGGCATTGTGAAAGGTGTTAAATAAATGCAAGTCATTTTTTGTAGGAAGGTCAGGAAAGTGCAAAAGTTTCCCTTTCTCAAAGCTGGAACTTCCTATCTTGAGAAGCAACAATTAAAATTTTTACAAAGTAATTTTATTGAACTGTATTTTTCATGTTAGCTATGTAAAACAAAATTGAAAATCGTGCCTTCCATGGCTTAGATGAGTTTAAACCTCTGACTTGGAGATGAAAAGACAATATTTTAACATGAAACATCATTGTGTCACACTCTTGAGGCAGTATTTTAACAGTTAAATTATAATTTAAAATTAGCTATTCCAAGAGAATCACATGCCTGACACAGATTGAACTCTCATGTCCTTTCATTATATGATGACATAGATTCTGTTATGGAAATAGGATAAAAAGGTCAAAGGTTGTACTTATCCTTTGGAGGTTATGATCTCTGAACCCCCTTTGGAGACATTTAACTTTAGTTACTCCACTACAGTAGGCATGAGGCAACATCGCATTTGTTTTAACATATGCAATGCTTTAGAATGTAAAAGAACTATGTCACATGTGTTTAATAAAATTTTGCATCTCTTTGAACATTTTTTCCAATATTACAATAGATGAATTAACCACTAGCACAACAGTCGAAACATACCAAATGAAGTCCTGTATTTATAAATCACTGAGAGAAAAAGAAGCATTAAAAACCTCCCAATGTGCTTCATCAATAAACGCAATGCATTGAGCCTTGAAGGATGAAATTAGGAAGGTTAATGGAAAGCTTGGCCTATATCAGGAGGTTTTAAAAAAAGAGATAGACTTGCAGACATGGAAATTTACAGAGGGTGTTTCAATGAGTAACACTTAAGTCTTCAACATCGGGGCAAAGGCGAAAGGATGCATAGATGATGCAAAACAGGGAAAGTTTCTTGGGAAGGCATATAGGGCTGGGGGGAATTGGAGAAAGACAATGGAGGATTTGATGACCAGCAACTTGGGAGATAATTATGCAATACTTAAATTGAATGAGTTCCATTCCCCAACATGAGCTTCTTGTATCAACCTTGTCTCAGTGGTAGCACTCTTGCAGCAGAAGGTCAGTAAATGTGTCCACATCCCATTACATTGTGTGGTGATCTCTCTTACCAGTGCTGTCATAGACAAATGCATCTGTGACATGTAGATGGGTGGGGACATGCTCAAGTAGGTTATTCCCTCTTGCTGGCTCTCACACCTGCTGAAAGGCTAGTTTGACAATTATCTCCTTCAGGACTTGGTCAGGAGTGGTATTATTCAGCTATGCTTGGTGATGGACATTGAAGTTCATCAACCAGAGCACGTTCTGTGCTCTTACGAGCTCTCACACAAGAAATAACAGCAGGATATAATTGTGTTAGAAGCAGTTCAGAGAAGGTTCACTCGACTCATTCCTGGGAGGAGGGGCTTATCTTATGAAGAAAGGTTGAACAGTTTGGGCCCATACCCATTAGAGCTTAGAAGATTGAGAGGTGACATTATTGAAACATATAAGATCCCAAGGGGGTTTGATGGGTTCGATACTGGGAGGACCTTTTCGCACGTGGGAGAGACTAAAATCAGGGGACACAGTTTAAGAATAGGAGGCCTATCGTTTAAGACAGAGGTGAGGAGAATTTTTTTCTCTCAAAAGGTAATTAGTATGTGGAATGCTCTTTCCCAGAAAGCAGTGGAGGCTGGGTCATTGAATTTATTCAAGACAGAGCAAGACAGACCTTGGATAGGCAAGGGAGTCAAGGGTTATGGAGGCAGACAGCAAAGTCTGAGACACAACCAGATCAGTCATGACCTTATTGAATGGTGGGGCAGGCTCAAAGGGCTGAATGGCCTACTCTTGCTCCTAAGTTCTATGTTCCTATGTTCCTAGGAGTAGACCATACACCCTCTTGAGTGTGTTCCACCATTCAATATGATCATGGCTTATCTGCCTCAATTCCACTTTCCTGCCTTCTCTCCACATCTCTTGATTCTCTGAGAAACCAAAAGTCTATCTACCCCAACATTAAATATACTCAACAATGGAGCATCCACAATCCCCTGGGATAGAGAATTCCAATGATTCAAAGGCCTCTAAAGTAAAGAAGTTTCTCCTCACCTCAGTCCTAAATGGTCGACTCCTTATCCTGAGACTGTGCCCTGTGTTCTAATTCCCTGATCAGGGGAAACAACCGCTTAGTGCTTACCTCATCCAGCCTCTTCAGAATATTTTATGTTTTAATGAGATCACCTGTCAGTCTTCTGAACTCCAGATGGTATAGGCTTAATTTACTCAATGTCTCAGGATAGGACAACTCTCTTATCCCTCAGAACCAATCTAAAGAACCTAAACCCCAGTGTTACCTTCAGTGGTTTCTCAAGGTGGTGCTCAACATGGAGCAGTACTAATTCATCAGGAAGTGGTAATCAACAGAAGGTTTATTTGTACATTTTTTCACAAAAAGCCTTAAAAGACTTAATAGTGACATAGTGAATGTTGGAAACTCCCAGGGCCACTAACACGGACTCTATACCATTATGCTCACCATCCAGGATGGTGATGGAACAGTTTGGGGCATTGGCTGATAGTCGTAGTCAGAATCATATCCATGTGAGGTTGTTACTTGTCTATTCTGTGAGACAGCTCTCCAACTTTGGCACCAGAAACTGGATGTTAGTGAGAAGGTTACAGCAGAGCTGTCTGAGCTGGGTGTGCCTTTGCCACGTCCTGATTTGATGACTACATTACGATTGAGTGGCCAGTGTGGTTTGATTGGTGGTTTTCTTGTTAGACCACTTCAAAGGGCAGTCAAGAGTCAACCACATTGGTGAAGAGCTGAAGACAGACATAAGCCAAACTGAGTAAGGATAGCAGGTTTCCTTCCATAAAGGACATTGGATGTTTTCAATAATACAACAGTATCATGTTCATTTTAACTGATTCCAGTTTTTTATTTCCACATTTAAACGGAATTCAAATTCTGCAGGGCATGCAGGAATATGGGCTTCCTTTTTTTATTGAGAAAATATAGCATTTGTGTGTATTTGATCATTCAATGTACAAAACAATTGATTTAAACAACCGATACCTCAGCTGAGCAATGGTATTTAAAGTAGGACTAAAATTAAAGAACCAAAGCAACATAGTTACTTCAGAAAAGCACTTGGAGTATTTTGCTGCAGGAGAAAATAGGCCCTTTATGGAATTTAATAACTGCAACATCAAATGTAAAAGAAATCTAAATGACAGAACACTTCCATTTCACACTATAATCTACAATAAAGGGTTTCCATTTCTTCATGGCGTGGTGGAATGATCTAAGGGTCAGAGCACAGGATGGGGATGGAACGGTATCCTGCGCCCCTTTAGGATACAGATCAGAACACAATGACCTTTAACAGCAGGTTGATGCATCAGCGACTGTGAAACATCAAAGCCCAGCTGGTCGCTACATTCAATGGAATGTTTTTAATCTATGTTGTAATACTGGTTCTAATAACACAGAAAAAGAGATGGAAAAGAGTTTGAAGTTTTATTTTTATAATATTTTGAAAAGATTGTTTTATATTGCACCGTTAATTAAGATAGTGTGCCTCTTGTCAACACAAGTTGGCTGCAAAGATGGCCGTCAATACACATCTACACACGAGCACTGGTCCACACATGCGCAGGAAACCAATGATTCTGTGCCCAATGTATGGATTTGATTTGTTTAACCATGGTCTGCAACCTTAATTGCAGAGCTGATTCTGACTTGTGATCCTGAACAAAAACGTATGTAATTCATCATTAAAATGTTGATATGGGAGAGAAAAATATGGGATAGAAGTAGGATCGGGATTCATATTATTAAAATTTTGATATGGGAGAGAAATAGGATTGGGATTTGTTTTATCCTCAGGACACTGAACCCGATGCTCCTCAAGTTTCCTGCAGTGATCAGCTAGACAAAGTCATTTCTCAGAACTCTTTTCTCCCCAACACCAAGATATTCTTATTCCATTCTCTCCCCTTTTTTCCTCCTCTCCTGAAGATGCTGCTGCTTATCAGACTTTATATCAAACTTTATCGGTTCTTATTAGGTTTGCTGCGAGTTGTAATTTTGCTTTAAAAAAAAATGAGAAAGTAAATGGAGAGGACGAGGATCACACTGAGGTTGGGGGAACGAGTAGAGCTCTGATCTCCATCGCTCGCAAAGCCATCATGTTGGTACAACTGAGCATGCTCCATGTTGGCCGCAAACACAGCCTTGTTAGTAATGCTTTAACCCTGAAGATTTCTGAAACAAAACGTAACTGATAAAATGCTGAGCAAGCTGTAACAATCGATTGGACGCGGGGCTGAATTTTCAAATCTCCTGCCAGCAAAAGCGGAGCTGCAGCAGCCTGAAAGTGGGGCGTTCAAACTTACCGCCCTCTTGCCGCTGTTACAATGAGCCCCACCATTTTGCTGGGATGAGTGCCCACTTGAAGAGAACACCTTGCTGATTATATTTTTTAAGTTGGCGTCAATGTTGCTTTAGGGCTTTACAGAGCAGAGCACTGCACACACTCTGGCCTTTATCAATTGGCGGCCGAGCCTACAAGTGCTTGAAAAATTGGAACTGCTTCATATTTATAGAGGCCAGGCAGATATCCTGATACTGTGCTGACCCAGAATGCCAGCCTACCTGGGAATGCTTGGTTTCTGCCTAAATACAGTACCTGTTCCAAATGAAGCTCAGTGGACCAGGCCTCTAGACAGTATACACTCTTACTGTATGTTATATTTTGAGTCTTGGTGTCCTATTCAACTCTGGGGCAGTCACAGCCAATTTGCCCTCATATTCCAGCAAGAATCAGGAGATAGCAATCAGAAAAAAGAACTCTAACTGATTTGTATGTTCCCAAGCCTGATAAATTTGGCATCCCTGTTACCAGCATGTATGATTGGAAAAAAATTCAGAACAGTCCAAGAATCAAAATATGGGGAGCTTCTGCTCTGTATAGCTTAGCTAAAGATTGTCTTGGCAAATAAGCTTTCAGAAGAGCTGGGCAAAATATTTTGAACTAATTTGATTTACAATGTAAAATAAGTGAACTTGAATCCCATTGTGCCTTTTCTTTGGGAACAAAAAGATGGCAAAAGCTGCAATTCTGTGGGCTATACCCTGTGCCCAAACAGTGCAAGACGTAAGAATGATGCAATATTGGGTCAATCAGTATTTAGGTGTCACTGGTGGTCACCTCAAACAGGCATTAAGCCCTTTGCATCTGCTAGTGAGGGGTTTGGCTGCCCCACACAGAAATTTGGCAGCACGCATGCACTGCTCAGTCTTTCAAATTATTCTGCAGCCTAACCAACATCCCTTAAACTGGAGGCTGCCTCAACCATTCTCTCCCGTGCCAGCACACAGTGTGTACCATCTACAAGATGCACTGCAGCAACTCACCAAAGCTCCTTAGACAGCACCTTCCAAACTCCAACCTCTACCACCTAGAAGGACAAAGGCAGCAGGCACATGGAAATGCTACCACCTGGAAGTTCCCCTCCAAGCCATAAACCATCCTGACTTGGAAATATATTGCCGTTTCTTTACTGTGACTAGGTCAAAATCCTGGAAATCCCTTCCTAATAGCACTGTGGGTGTTAAAACACATGGACTGCAGCAGTTCAAGAAGGCAGCTCACCACCACCTTCTCAAGAGCTAATGGGGATGGACAACAAATGTTGGCCCAGCCAGCAATGCTTGCATCCCAAGCATAATTTTTTTTAAAATTGCTTTTAACTTGTCTTAATGGGAAGCCACGAGGAACAGAAGTGATGCCCCTGGTCCCACAGCAATATTGCAAGCCATTGCCAGATTGCATGTTTGCCCCCAGAAGCCCTGCAAATGTACCTAAGATCCACTACTGGTAACTTAGATGGACCAAATTAGTTTGGAGCACAACAGTGAGCCACCTTTGGGAGAAGAATCTTTGGGGGAAGAATCGGCATTTACAATTTGCCAGAATCATGCTGATGAGGTCTAGGGCCCAATTTTAGATAAACCTCTGACTTGTTTGTCAAATATGACGTGCCATAAGAACATAAGAAATAGGAGCAGGAGTAGGCCATTTGGCCCCTCAAGCCTGCCCTGCCATTCAATAAGATCATGGCTGATCTGCCCCAGGCCTCAACTCCTCTTTCGTGCCAGCTCCTCATGGCCCTCAACTCCCCGATATTTCAAACATCTGTCTACCTCGTCTTTAAATACTTTCAGTGATCTAGCCTCCACAACTCTCTGGGGTAGAAAATTCCAGACAGCTCTGAAGTCCCAGCAGTTCCCATATCTTAAGTGCCAGGAGCCCAGGGCCAGGTAAGTGTGGGGATCATGGCAGGGGCCACAGGGGGGGCCCCATGGTTGGTGGGGGGAAGTGCCAAGGGTGGTGGAAATTGTATTGGAAAGGCCAAGGAGTGAGGGAGCACCAGTGGGAGGCAGACCATTGGAGGGAATGGGGTCCCGTGTGGGAGGCCGCTCACCTTTCCCGCTCAAGTCCTGAGCAGACCAAACTATCGGGCATTCCCCTCCCCTGACAGCTAGGCAGGACGTGGCCCTTAACTGGCCCCTCAGGGCCTTAGTTGGGGCAGGGGTAGGCAGGCGTCCCATAAAATTTCAGAAAGGTCAGGGGCAGCTGGGTAGGCAGCAGGACACCATGGAATTTCAGTCACCCTCCCCGCCTCACCCTTGCCTGAAAACCCACAAGCGAATTACTTTAAAGTGTTGCCCCATGTTCACAATTTTCATCTAAAAAGCAAGAAATTGCCAGTGTTCTGCAGAATGCTGTCAAACACTTTCCCTATTGCCAGTGGTAACTATACTCTAATTCCCTCATCCATGTCTTTGTCCTTTTTGTCTATAAGGGTTTTGCTTACAATCCCTTAGTCATCAGTCACAGATCCAGTAATACCAGAGTTCTTGAAAAAATATTAACCAGAACATCGTCTATTTCCTTAATTATTTCCTCAAGTATTCCATTTCCGATCCCATCTGGTCTGAATGCCTTATGACATGGTGGACCCAAAATTCCAGCCAAGGACAAAAGGAGGAGAGTGTGTGAATTTCCTACTGACAGATGTAATTTGGGGCAGAATTTGGTTTTGTTAGAACTTCCATTTCTTCTATTCCTCCACCTGCCCTCCCCCACATCAGCAGAAAGCTAGCCATAATTACCATTAAGACCTTTTGAAAGGCCCCAGACATTGCTCAAACTAAGGTAATCAATCCCGGATGGCTGGGACTGGTTACCTTTGCCCTGCAGGCAAATGCTCCCTTTGGAAATGAAAAAGTAGATTTATCTTTGACCTGAGTAGGACCTCAGGTGGAACAGCTGTGAGGTCTTCTGCCATGCACGGGCTCAACATAGCGGCTGCTGCTTAGGTGCTTTTTGCAGGCTCTGCAACCTACCCCGACCATACAAATGATCAGGGGACTCATTCCATTACTATGAGTCCCAGTCTTTCCTCCTTTTTATTTCATGTATCTTAAAAACGTGTTTGTTAAATAATTGTTAAATATTGTAAATATGGAGGAGGTCTTGCGGTGAAGTGGTAGTGTCCCTGCCTCACAGTCAGAAGCTTCAGGTTCAAGTACCACTCCAGGACTTGATGCCCAAGAAAGGTGCATTCATAACCTCGCCAAGCAGGTTGGGTATCAATCTGCAAATCCTTCCAACAGACGCCAATGGCAAGTGGTAAGAGTGGGAAAGGTTCTTGGCCAGCCATATGACGGAAATAAATTGGAGCCTCTACTATCACTATCCATAGTTCCAGGTTACAACATGCATGTAAAAGTATATGTTGCCATAGCAACTCAGAGTCCTTGGGAGACCAGTTGGCTGGACTGCTGGTCTGGGTCAGATTGGTGCCAACAGTCAATCCCCATTCAGATTAGGGTGGATTTGGAACCTGCCTCCTTGCCCTACCCGTGGAGGAGGTTGCAGCACTTTGGGTCAGACCTGCCTATGGGCAGAGAGCTCAGGAAGAAGACGATTGTAAATATGCATTATTAGTTATTGCCTTACCCTCTAACACAATATTAAATCAATAGAATTATCACAAGACTTTAAGTGTTCACCCACATATTAAACAAGTTATTAATCAAATAAAATAAAAGCAAAACGCTGCAGGTGCTGGAAATCTGAAATAAAAACAGAAAATGCTGGAAAAACTCAACAGGTCTGACAGCATCTGTGGAGAGAGAAACAGAGTTAACATTTCGAATCTGTATGACCCTTCTTCAGAGTGGAAGTTATTAATCAATTCTGGTTAACTGCTAAATACTAATTTCCCATAATTCCCATGGAACCTCTACCATCCTAACTTGAGTGTGAGTTCGACAGAATACCCCCAGAAATAGCTATATTCAACTGCTAACGCCATTTCCCCAGGGCTTCCACTGACCTTTCACTACTAAGTCACGTTCTTATATTGGGAGAGGCTTCCAGAAATTCAGGGATATAGTACAGAACTTGGTACTGTGCATCTGCAAGCCACATATGAACCAACTGTTGACAAGCTCTCCACAATGGCTTGTGCTATCACCTGCTTTTTCCACTCATCACTAATTTACCTTTGAGATGTTGAAATTTTCCAAAATGGTCAAATTAATTAATTGCAGCGTTCTTTATTTTAACTGAACAGTTCGCCATCTACAATAATTTTAGGTTCACGATGAGCTGGTGACCAATGCATTTTCCAATTATTTGGTTTTTTTTTGCTAATTTCATTATTAATTTTTATTCAACTGTTTTTTTCCATTTTACTCTATCCTGCTATTTACAAGCTCTTACTAACTGTTATATCTCTTCATACCCATAATACTCCCCCTCCAGCATTGATTTATGTTTGTACCACTAAACCCAAATTTTGTCCACTTTCTCTTCACATTCATGTCTGTTGTGATGCAAATAATGTCAATATTTTCACCAGCTTTACATACAACCTAAAGTCCAATTGCTTGTACCTAAATCTCTTTGCATTAGTGCAAAAGCACTTAAGCTTAACCATTGACACACTGGGGGGAATCGTCCTAGATTTGCACTAAGCGTGGTAGCGGGTGGGAAAAATGACGTTTTACCCGTCGGCCGTGATGTTGGGTTTTCACGCCATATCGTCCCAAACCCGCTACATTAGTTATGGACTCCCGCGTTACATGTCGCTTCGATGGCAGGTGGGTTCCAATTCACTTGCCACGCCGTCACCTCGCCACTTCATCACGCGAGGCACTGCATTTTAAGTACAGCCAACGCTCAGTGTTTCCAGCCCAGGGCTGCAGTAAAGAAGACATGGCTCCGAAAGGCAAGAAGACTGCAGCTCTCGAGTTCCCTTTGGACACCCTAGAGGCCCGCTGTGATGTCCTCCAACCCCGCTCTGGCCACAGGAGGTCCAGCAATCTCACCACTCCAGTTTGGTAGGCGATGGCAGTGGTGATCAGTGCCAATGCTTCACATAAGAGGTTGGCCATCCAATGCAGAAAGAGGATGAATGACCTCATCTGTGCAGCCAGGGTATGGCAACCATCTCATCACTCTAAACTCACACACTCAAGCCCATCACACATTCACTGACATCTCACTCGCTGCCAGCTCAAGGGACATCACCACCCATTCTCACACACACACCCTCACATCTCCATCTGGCCTCATCTCCTCTGGAGGCTGCCTCATCAGGCATCATCATCCTGAGGCCACTTGCACAGATCAACATGTGGCCCTACACACACCCTGGGTTACCCCCCTTCCCCAGTACAGCCATCATCCTGCAGCCTCTTCCCTTGCCTGAGGCCACTTCTCTCCCTTCACCCAGCAAGCCCCAGCCCTGCAGCCATTGAAAAGCCACCCACATATGGCTGATCTGGTGGGTAGAGGTCTACCCGTGAGCCCCCCTAGATGTGGTGCTGTCTGTGAAGCCCGATAACTGTGAGCGCTGACCAAAGCAAGGTAGGCAAACAAACTTTGAAGTCCCGAGCGAAGTGCAGCCCTCCAGACACACGTCGCTTATGTGCTGTTGTGAAATACGTCGGTGTGTTTTTCAGCTGACATGGGCAGACGATCCAGCTGGCGGGGTGGGGGGGAGAAACAACGATTCCAGCAGACAGGCCTAATAATGATATGCTGATGTACTACAACGAGGTGCCTGACATCTGATGGCAGAGAATGCGGCCCGCCATCGGCGGGCTGAATGGACGATCGCAAACTGGTTCCACCCCATCGTGAAACCAATCGCACCATATTGCCCGCTCACACCACCGGGCACACCCGACACCAGCGAGCACCGAAAACCCTGGCCATTATCTTATGGGAATCTTTAATTATATTTACATTCCATTCTTTACAGAGAACAGTGTCACTTCTTTGTACCTTTTGGTGAGCACTAATTATTTGTACATCTACATTTTTGCAAGCAGCAGATCTTCTGCTGTTGTGCCTTCTTTAAATGGGTTCCAGTTATCGTTTGCACAATTTATGCCAACAATATTGAGTTCAACAATTTTAGATCATGAACACTCTCCTCCATCCCCACCCCCTTTCCGATTTTCCCCCTCCTTTTTGTTTTTTCCAATAATTTATATAGATTTTTCTTTTCCCACCTACTTCCATTATTTTTAAGTGTATTTCCATCCATTGTTTTATCTCTACCTTTTAGCCTATTTCAATCCCTTCCCCCCACCCCACCCCCACTACGGCTATCTGTACCTTGCTCGTCCTGCTTTCTACCCTTAATTAGCACATTCCTTTAGATAAAATCACCATCTTTGTCCTTTTGTCTGTGACATCTTTTGGTTATCTCCACGTATCACTGGCCCTCTATCCAGCTCTTCTTGTCCCACCCACCCCCCACCCCCCCCTTAAACCAGCTTATATTTCACCTCTCTTCTATTTTTACTTAGTTCTGTTGAAGGGTCATTCGGACTCGAAATGTTAACTGTGCTCCTCTCCGCAGATGCTGCCAGACCTGCTGAGCCTTTCCAGGTATTTTTTGTTTTTGACATGGCTCCTTATCTAGGGTGATCCAGACCATCCCTCCTGTATGAGCTCCTTTCACCTGAGAAAATTTCCTAGTAGTACTTATATTAAGTTTGATACTTTACTAGGTTTATTGTTTGCTGGTTCCTGATATGTGGATCTCAATCAGCTGACATGATAGTTTTACATGTATATTGTTCAAATGAAGAGTGCAGGAGGGCACCAGACATACCAAACAATGAGGTGTCAACCACGTGAAGCCACAACTCAGGACTAATTGCATACCAAACAGCATAAGCAACAAGCAATAGACAGAGCTAAGCGATTCCACAACCAACGGATCAGATCTAAGCTTTGCAGTCCTGCCACATCCAGTCGTGAATGGTGGTGGACAAATAAACAACTCACTGGAGGAGGACACTCCGGAATATCCCCATCCTCAATGGCGGAGGGGCCCAGCACATCAGTGCAAAAGATAAGGCTGAAGCACTTGCAACAATCTTCAGCCAGAAGTGCTGAGTGAATGAACCATCTCGTCCTCCTCCGGAGGTCCCCGCCATCACAGATGCCAGTCTTCAGCCAATTCGATTCATTCCACGTGACATCAAGAAACAGTTGAAAGCACTGGATAGTGCATAAACTATTGGCCCTGACAATAGTACTGAAGATGTACTGTGCCCCCAGCCAAGCTGTTGCAGTACAGCTTCAACACTGGCATCTACCCGGCAATATGGAAAATTGCCCAGATATGTCCTGTACACAAAAAGCAGGATACATCCAACCCGGCCACTTTCTGCCCCAGCAGTCTGCGGTTGATCATCAGTAAAGTGGTGGAAGGGGTCAAAAACAGTGCTATCAAGCGGCACTTGCATAGCAATACCTTGCTCACTGATGCCCAGTTTGGGTTCAGCCAGGGCCCTTCACCTTATTACAGCCTTAACTCAAACATGGACAAAAGAGCTGAACTCCAGAGGTGAGGTGAGATTGACTGCCCTTGATACCAAGGCAACATTTGACCAAGTGTGGCATCAAGGAGCCCTAGCAAAACTGGAGTCAATGGGAATCACAGGGTAAACACTCTGCTGTTTCAAGTCATACCTAGCACAAAGGAAAATGGTTGTGGTTGTTGGAGATCAATCATCTCAGCTCTAGGGTATCATTGTAGCAGTTCCTCAGGGCAGTGTCCTAGGACCAACCATCTTCCGCTGCTTCATCAATGACCTTCCATCATAAGGTCAGAAGTGGAGATGTTCGCTGATGATTGCACAATGTTCAACACCATGCATCCCAAGATACTGAAGCAGCCCATGTCCAAATGCAGTAAGACCTGGACAATATCCAAGCTTGAGCTGACAAGTAGAAAGGCACCACACAATTGTCAGGCAATGACCATCTCCAACAAGAGAGAATCTAATCATCTCCCGTGACATTACATGACATTACCATCGCTGAATTCCCCACTATCAAAATTCTGGGGGTTACCATTGACCAGAAACTGAACTGGACTAGCCATATAAATACTTTGGCCACAAGAGCATGTCAGAGGCTAGGAATCCTGTCGTGAGTAACTCACCTCCTGACTCCCCAAAGCCTGCCCACCATTTACATTGCAGAAGTCAGACTGTAATGAAACACTCTCCACTTGCCTGGATGAGTGCAGCTCCAACAATCCTTGCAAGGAGGTTTGCTAGTGCTGTTGGGGAAGGTTCAAACTAACTTGCCAGGGGAATGGGATCCTGAGAGGAGGTTCAGCAGGGAGAGTTGCACAGCCAAAATTAGAAGAGAGAGCAAGTGAGTCTGGAAGGCATAGAAATTAGAGGCCAGTTAAGGCACAAGGGTGTTTGGCAAGGTTGGATGGTATTTATTTTAATGCAAGGAGTCTGACGAATAAGGCAAATGAGTTGAGGGCACAAATTAACAGATGGAAGTATGATGCTATTGCTGTCACAGAGACATGGTTGAGAGAGGGGCAGGATTGGTTGCTCAATATTCTAGGATATAAGGTCTTCAGGTGAGACACGGAAGGAGGTAAAAGAGGAGGGGGTATTGCAATATTGATCAAGGAATCAATTACAGCAGTAAGGAGGGATGACATCTTAGAAGGCTCCTCAAATGAAGCCATGTGGGTGGAACTTAAAAACAAAAAAGGAGCAATCACCTTGCTGGGAGTGTACTATAGGCCCCCAAACAGTCAGAGAGAAATAGAAGAGCAGATATGTAGGCAAATTTCAGAGGAATGTAAAAATAATAGGGTATTAATAGTGGGGGATTTCAACTTCCCCAACATTAACTGGGTTAGTCGTAGCGTGATAGGCTCAGAGGGAGCAGTATTCTTAAAGTGCACCCAGGAGAGCTTTTGAAGCCAGTACGTAGAAGGTCCTACAAGACAGCAGGTGGCCAGAAATGTGTAATTGTTAAGTGAAAACTTCATATACATAGTGGCTAGTTTAACAGCATTGGAAATGGGGCTAGCCAATGTGCTAATCTTTCACCTTCATAATTACAATGTTTGGTACATTTTAAAATAATCCATTTTGATACTGGCTTTTGGCATTTAGCGAGTCTCTTCATCAGTTATCCATTTTGCTTTTGATTATTTTAAAAGGAACATTAATGACCGAATCAAGGAATTGAACTTGTCGTGTGACAGAGTAAAAGTAATTTACATAACAGAGATGTCCAAGATTAAAGAGCTATCTGGAAATATGGTCCTGCCTTATCTACAATTAAATATAATACTTATAAAAATGTATTGCTTTGTATATTTTAATTGCTATTAGAATTTCTACCTTGTTCTGAATGGTTTTCCGTCTGTTAGCACAAAGTTGGTGCCACGCCAAGGCTGAGCATTGTCACTGGTGCAAACTCAATGACAAGGGAATCATGGTGTAACATATCTATTAAATGGGAAAGAAAATCTAGGGAAGTACTTTTGTTTAGTGTACTATCCCACTGTCTATTGTAAAAAATATATATTAGATATCAAAGACATTTTTAGCTATAGACTTTTTAAAAATTTAACACATTTTACCTTAAAAGAGTCCTGCCAACTCAGGTTCGCTTCCCCCAGGCTGCTCCATGACATTGATCATGGGAAAGAATCCTTACGTCACCCAGAGCTGCTCTATTGATTGGATTGGGAGCCATGACTTCAGGTTAGCCTGAGGGTTGATTGATTTCATTCAATCCAAAAAATATATGATACAGTAAAGTTATGCAGCCTGTCTCTGGATTTGGGCATGAGGGCCATTTTCATTTCCTAATACATCTCAATTGTGATAACATCAACAGCATTTTGACAAAAATATTGTTGTTGGTTGTTGCTAATATCTCAGCAGAGGTTTGACAGAAGGCAGCACTGACTTTTGGCTCCATGGGTTATGCTTGTAAATATGCTAATATTGTTCTAGGCTCCTGTGATTGGAGCACACCCCTCTTTGCTTTATGAATCGTTCCAAGTAGAGGATTTCATTTGATGTTTGATTAGTAGTGCCTGTTTCCACTTGTTCACATTCCTTTTGACTTCTATATGGGCCTTGCTGAGACCCTGCCCACCAAAGGGCACTCTCGCTTACAGCTGGAGATGCACATGTTGTTTCACTGTCTTTGAGAAGTATCATCCGTGACAGGATTGTGGTACTCCCACTGTCAAAAACATGCTATAATATAAACAAGGGGTAAACTTCATCTTAAGTGGCACTACAGGACCTGAATTTTTGTGAGTTTCAGACTGGAGATCAGAGATATGGAAAATAACTTCCTTCTTCTATTGCTTCTTCAAAGGGAGCTGACAGCACAGATGTGTAATAAAGAGAGGTCAGTGGTATTCATAGTTGGGCAATCTGCTGAAACCCAAGCCGTGATGTCAAAGCTACCTGGTGTAACCTGGCATTGAGCATAATGGGCATGGACCAGTGGTGATTTGCAGCCAAATACCTCACCAAAATAAACGATTAATACGGCTAATTATTAGCCCCAATTAATATTTTCTCTGTTCCTGAGACAATATGCTTAGAGGAGCCTTAAAAAAAATTTTAATGTAAAATTTCACAACTTTGTACCTTTAGTATTTAGTACGTGGTTACCTGAGCCACATACTAACTTCCAGGTTACACGTGGCAACTTTTACATCACTGCTTGCATTCAAACAGATTGTCTACCTATGAATGTCGCCAACCCCTTTTTACTGCACTTTGTCAGCTCCGATTGAAGAAGCAATGGAAAAAGGAAGGTTTGACCCCTGACTGTGCCAAGTTAACTGACCTTAGACAGAGTTGAAAAGAGTTACTAGAGTTGCTTTCAATACGTCTAGGGGAACAAGGTAGAATTATAAAATGAAATAACATATAGGATTCCCACTCCTGTTCACTATACCCATTGTGTGTAAAGTGCTTTGTGTCATCAGGCAATAAAAGGTGCTATATAAATGCAAGTTCTAACTATTTATCTATCAGTTGAGGCACACAGATATAGAATGGCCATGTGGATGAGGCACAGAGGAGCATTGGTAATATGTGAACAAACCACATCATCAAATAAGATGGGAGAAATTTAGGGACAGAAATTAAAAGGTATAGTTATTCACGCACAAAACACTTCAGGAAAAGTATTATAGGGCTGAATATTAAGGTCCTGCAAAGGTCAGGAACACAGGTGGGTAGGGCCAAAAATAATGTTAAAGCCAACGGTTTTCCAACCCCATTCCCAGCACCAGCTTTTTTTGCCAAGGTGGGTTTAGGGTCAGCAGGGCTACCACCCCATATGAGGTGGGTGGCCAATTATTCTCATTAACAGCATTGTTAACTCTTGTTAAAGGATTCCAACAGGGCTTCTCATCGGCCTCCAGTTTCCCGACACAATGGTTGGGGTTGAATGTGGGGGTGGGGGCCATGGGGCTGTACAGTTTAACAGATGTGTGCGCCCAGCAGGAGGCTGGGGGCCAGCGCTCCAGCACTCCAGGCCTGGGTGGGAAGTCATGAGAGCAGATATGCTCCATGATATGCTCCTCCTGCACTATGTGGGAAGTCATGGACACTTCCAGTGTCCCTGGCAACCACATGAGCAGGAAGTGTGTCCAACTGCAGCTACTGGCTAACTGCATTTCAGAGCTGGAGCTGCGGATTCACTGTGGAGCACCTGCAATGCTGAGATTTTCATGGACAGCACGTACAGTGAGGTGGTCACACCACAGGTAAAGGCTGAACAGGCAGAAAGGGGATGGGTGACCACCAGGCAGCGTAGAGGAAGGCAGGTAGTGCAGGAGTCCCCTGTGGCCATCCCCCTCTCTAACAGATGTGCCGTTCTGGATACTGTTGGGGGAGATGACTACTCAGGGGAAAGCAGCAGGAGCCAAGTCCATGGTACCATGGGTGGCTCTGCTGCACAAGAGGGGAGGAAGAAGAGTGGCAGGGCTATAGTGATAGAGATTCAATAGTAAGGGGAACAGACAGGCGTTTCTGCGGCCACAAAAGGCACTCCATAATGGTATGTTATCTCCCTGGTGCCAGGGTCAAGGATGTCTCGGAGAGGCTGCAGGGCATTCTGAAGGGGGAGGGCAAACAGCCAGTGATCGTGATGTATATTGGTACCAACGACATAGGTAAATAAAGGCTTGAGTTCTACAAGCTGACTATAGGGAGTTAGGATGTAAATTAAAAAGTAGGGTCTCAAAGGTAGTAATCTCAGGATTACTTCCAACGCCACGTGCTAGCGAGAGCAGAAATAATAGGGTAAATTGGATGAATATGTGGCTGAAGAAATGGTGTGGAGAGAAGGGATTCAGATTCCTGGGACACTGGGACCGGTTCTGGGGAAGGTGGGACCAGTACAAACAGGACGGGTTGCATCTGGGCAGGACCGGGACCAAAGTCCTCGGGCGGGTGTTTACTAGTGCTGTTGGGGAGGGTTTAAACTAGAATGGCAGGGGGATGGAAACCTGAGCAGGGAGACAGAGGAGGGGAAACAAGGATAGAAATGAAAGGCAGAAAAGTGAGAAGCAAAAGTGGAAGGCAGAAAAAGCAAGGGCGAGAAACAAATGGTGTCATAGTGCAAAATAAAACTAAAATGACTAACAAGGTTAAAAAGACAAGTCTAAAGGCATTGTATCTTAATGTGCAGAGCATTCACAATAAGGTAGATGAATTAACAGTGCAAATAGATATAAACGGTTATCATATAGTTGCAATTATGGAGACATGGCTACAGGGTGACCAAGGATTGGAACTGAACATCCAGCGGTTTTCAATATTTAGGAAGGACAGACAAGTGGGGAAAGGAGGTGGGGTAGCACTGTTAGTAAAGGAGGAAATCATTGCAATAGTGAGGAAGGATATTGGCTCAGAAAATCATGATGTGGAACCTGTTTTGGTGGAGATAAGAAATACCAAGGGACAGAAAACATTGGTGGGGGTTATCTATAGGTACCCAAACAGTAATGGAGATGTAAGGGAAGAAATTAAACAGGAAATTAGAGACACATGCAATAAGGGTATAACTGTAAACATGGGTGACTTTAATCTACATATAGATTTGACAAGCCAAACTAGCAATAATACTGTGGAGGAAGATTTCCTGGAGTGTGTACGTGATGGTTTTTTTAGACCAATATGTTGAGGAACCAACTAGAGAGCAGGCTATCCTAGGCTGGGTAAAGTGCAATGAGAAAGGATTAATTAATAATCCTGTTGTGCAGGGGTCCCTTGGGGAAGAGCGACCATAAAATGATAGAAAACAAAAATAAAAATACCTGGAAAAACTTAGCAGGTCTGGCAGCATCTACGGAGAGGAACACAATTAACATTTCGAGTCCGTATGACTCTTCAACAGAACTAAGTAAAAATAGAAAATAGGTGAAATATAAGCTGTTTAAGGGGGAGGGCAGAGCTGGATAGAGGGCCAGTGATAGGTGGAGATAGCCAAAAGATGTCATAGACAAAAGGACAAAGAGCTGTTGAAGGTGGTGATATTATCTAAGGAATGTGCTAATTAAGGGTAGAAAGCAGGACAAGCAAGGTACAGATAGCCCTAGTGGGGGTGGGGTGGGATGAAGGGAAGGGATCGAAATAGGCTAAAAGATAGAGATAAAACAATGGATGGAAATACATTTAAAAATAATGGAAATAGGTGGGAAAAGAAAAATCTATATAAATTATTGGAAAAAAAAGGGGGGGGGATCGGAAAGGGGGTGGGGATGGAGGAGAGAGTTCATGATCTAAAATTGTTGAACTCAATATTCAGTCCGGAAGGTTGTAAAGTGATAAAATGATATAATTGCTCATTAAGATGGACAGTGAAGAATTTGAATCTGAAACTAGAGTCCTGAATCTAAATAAAGGGAACGACAGGGTATGAGGCGCAAGTGGACAATGATGGATTGGGGGACCTTACTAAAAGGGTTTACAGTGGATAGGCAATGATTAATATTTGAATTACAACAATTGTTCACTCCTGTCTGGTGCAAAAATAAAACAGGAAAGGTGGCTCAACCATGGATTACAAAAGAAATTCAGGATAGTATTAGATCCAAAGAGGAGACATATAAAATTGCCAGAAAAAGCAGCAAGCCTGAGGATTGGGAACAGTTTATGTTTCAGCAAAAGTGGACAAAAAGATTGATCAAGAAGGCGAAAGTGGAGTATGAGAGTAAACTTGCAAGGAACATAAAAACAGACTGTAAAAGCTTCTATAAATATGTGAAGAGAAAAAGATTAGCAAAGACAAATGTAGGTCCCTTACAGCCAGAAACGGGGGAAATTATAATGGGGAACAAAGAAATGGCAAAAGAATTGAACATATATTTGGTTCTGTCTTCACAAAAGAGGACACAAATAATTTCTTAGAAATGCTAGGGAACCAAGGATCTAGTGAGAAGGAGGAATTGAAGAAAATCAGTATTAGTAAAAAAAATGATGCTAGAGAAATTAATGGGGTTAAAGGCTAAAAAATCCCCAGGGCTAATTATCTAAATCCCAGAGTACTAAAGGAAATGGCTCTGGAAATATTGAATGCATTGGTGGTCATCTTCCAAAATCCTATAGACTCTGGAGCAGTTCCTACAGATTGGAGGGTGGCAAATGTAATTCCACTATTTAAAAAAGGAGGGAGAGAAAAAACAGAGAATTATAGACCAGTTAGCTTAACATTAGTAGTGGGGAAAATGTTAGAGTCTAATATAAAAGATGTGGTAACAGAACACTTGGAATCATTAACGGGATTAGACAAAGCCAGCAGGGGTCTATGAAAGGGAATTGATGCTTAACTAATCTACTGAAGTTTTTTGAGGATGTAACTCGTAGAAAAGATAAGGGAGAACCAGTGGATGTGGTGTACTTGAATTTCAAGAAGGCTTTTAATAAGGACCCACATAAGAGGCTAGTGGGCAAAATTAAAGCACATGGGATTGGGGGTAATATGCTGGCATTGATTGAGAATTGGTTGACAGACCGGAAACAGAGAGTGGGAATAAATGGGTCTCTTTTGCGGATGGCAGGTGGTGACTAGTGGTGCACCGCAGGGATCAGTGCTTGGGTCCCAGCTATTCACGATATATATAAATGACTTGGATGAGGAAACCCAATGCAATATTTCCAAGTTAAAAGCAAAATGCTGCGGATGCTGGAAACAAAAACAGGAAATGCTGGAAAATCTCAGCAGGTCTAACAGCATCTGTGGAGAGAAAAACAGAGTTAACGTTTTGGAGCAGGTGAGGCTGCATAGAAGGCCAGCAATAGGTGTAGGCAAAGGAGAGATTGGCAAAGATGTCATGAACAAAAGGACAAAGGGGTGTTAATGGTAGTGGTGCTGGCTAAAGAAGCTGCTGATGGTGGCATTATGGTCAGAAAGCAGAATGTGGTAATAGCAGGACAAGAGTAAGCACTCTGGAAAGAACAACATGTACAAGTGACAGATTGCCCTAGTGGAGGTAAGGTGGGGAGGAGGGATGGTGGTGGGAAAAAGATCGAAACTAGGATAAAAGATGTGGATAAAACAATGAATAAAAATGAAAATAGATAAAAATAAAAATAAGTGATAGAGCCATGTGAGGAGACATGTTTTATTACATTTTTCATATCTTTATTTTTTTTTGAAAATTCTTCATCTCCCTGAGGCAGCACCGAGCGCTGAGCACTGCCACTCGCGTTTCACGCTAGGCGGGCCTAGCCCACCAGCATGAAATCGCCTTCCAGTCCCAGTCACGGACAGTGGTCGGCCTCTCAACCACCCCCACCCGCCCCTGCCGAGCCCGCCTGGCAAGGGCAAGATTCTGCCCCTGTAGTGAAGCAGGTTCTAGCCTGAACTTATGAACAAATTTCAAGCAGTTAATTTTTATTGGAACTAATTGTACAGAAAGTAAGCTGATTATGAAAATATACATAAACAGTGTGAAATCTAAGCTAAATCTTTTCTTCATATACAGGAAGCAAAGGGGAATAAGTGAGTTCTGTTTACAACTGATACTCCATAAGTAAACTTGCTCTCTTGAAAAATAAAGCAGCCGAACAATTCAAATCTGTCTTCAACTGACTAAATGGTTTTTCATTCCAACTTCAGAAAGATTGAAGAAGCAAATGTGAGAAATGCACAAGGATTCAGCCCAGATCACAAAGGGACATTGGGTTATGTTACTGTACAAGCAGGACAATGTGAGTCAGCTACCATAAAAAAAATGCTCAACTCCTTACAGGAACAATTGACACCACTGAACCAGAGAAGCTAAATACAGCGACCTGACTTTATAACAGTTCAATGTGATGAATCGACAAAGTAGTAAGATTGAGTTTTAATAAAAATAGGTTTTCTTTGAGGTTAATAAAAACAAAATACTGGAGAATTTTGGAGATCTGGAAGAAAAACAGAATGTGCTGGAAAACATCTGCAGGTCTGGCAGCATCTGTGGTGAGAAAAACAGATTTAATGTTACGAGTCCAAATGACTCTTCTTTGGAACCAATCTTATAGAGGTGTACAGGATTATGACTGGTATTGGTAGATGTACAAAGAAAACTGTTCTCATTAGCTGATGGTACAAGGATAAGGAGACACAGATTTAAGGTTTTGGGCAAGAGGTACAGGGAGACATATGAGGAAGAACATTCTTATGCACTATGTGGTAATGACTTGTAACACACTGCCTCCGAGATTGGTGAAAATTGAGGTGATCAATGATTTCAAAGGGAAATTGTATAGTTGGAAATAAATGTGCAGGGCTACAAGGGTAGGGTGAGGGAATGGGATTGACAGGGTTGCTCAACAAACAGCCAGCATGGCCCTGATGGGAAAAATGGCCTCCTTCTGTGCCGTAAAGACACAACGTGACAAACTTGGTGTACCGGACAGGTTTCTTGTTCGAAACAGTTAACTTTATTTACAGAGCTCTAGAAGAAGCTACATGCTTGAACCTGGTCCATGGCAAGAAAGTTCCGTACCTACGCTTAGGGCTGATTCGTCAGTCCAACATGTGATCCCTAAAACAGTATGAAAGGTTTGACTTACAGTCGCTACACACTATGGGCAAGATGTTTGTTTCGGAGTCAGGACCCTAACATTGGGATCATTTCCGGATCCCAACCCACGCACCCAATAGGATTTTTGCTGGATTGGCCAATTAATGACCAGAGGGTGCGCTTGCAATCAATTATGGGCAGTCGGCAGACTCCTGATTCTGTCGGGCCAGTAGGATGTCCTCCAGGACTTAAGGAGTTGAAGCCTCAAGATAGAGGTGCCCACTCAGCACTTTCAAAATAACAGTGGCAAAAGCTGCCAGACTGCCCTTGTGGAGGGGGTGGGTTGGGTAGGTACTTAGAACTTTATGGAGCGCTGATCCCCACCTCTGGTCTACCGTTGGAGGCTGCCTCCTTTCTCTGCCATGTTTTGGCCACTGACTGGAAAATTTGGCCTGCTGACTGGAAAATCCCAGTTGGCACGAGAAGGGTGCCTTCAAAGGTCCATTAGTTGGCTCTATCGGCCCACTCCTTAAAACCAGTTAGTCTTTTCATATCCAGCCTGGCCTCCTCAATTATGGCCAGGAGTCGGGACCCACATGGGGAACTGGCATGTTGGCCAGCATCAGGAAGTTCCAGGCCCACCCACCCACACCCCATTTTGCGACCAAAATCTATCCCAATGTCTCTATGACATTCTTTAAAATTGGAAATAAATACTGTAGGTGACCCCACTTTTGTGCAGGAGAACAGAACTATTTTCTGGCACTCTCAGGTCATTCTGCTAGGTTAAATATATTGAAAAAAGATGGGTCATTTTTCTCAACTTGGAGTATAAGCTACAACAGCATTTTCAACTTCAATGGTGCTGGTTGACTCTGCTGATTTCTCAGAAGGTTTTCACATCTGGAACATCTTTATTGCAGCTGTAACTTTTGCACGCCTTGATTAATTCAGCATTAGTTCCCAGGCCTAATTCTTACCTCTGTCCTCACTTTCACATGACTGCAACAATTCTCAATAAGATCACTGAGGGTCAGCCTATTATTAGAAGTATATCAAGGCTCTAAAGAAATCTTAAGTCTCCCTGTCCCCAGTCAATTGCTTGTTGTCAGTTTGAGAGGGCTGGCCGTTCAGATGCTCACTTTTAGACTAAAGCCCAACTTGTGAAAATAAATTGTGTTACTTTACTTCCATTGATCTTCCTGCTAATGTTGTATGCACATCGTTAAGTCACCTCATTAAAGAAAGGAACTCATCTGATATGTGCTTGTGGATTCCATGACAGTGACCAGTCATTAATATACATGTGTGAACATACTGTTGGCAAACGCACAATGTGGAAATGTAAATTGCTTGAAAACCTATCATAATGTCATTTGCATGTGATAGAGCCTTGATTAAAAAGTAACACAAGGTCTTCTAGCTCAATTCACTTCTGAAACAAAATTATGGTTTTCTAAAGTCTGAAGGGCTTCCCACTCTATTCCTTATACTAGGATTATGTCAGGTGCAGTTGTCTCTGCTTTTCCTTGTGATGATGAGACTGTATTCTTCTCACGTTGCCTGCTCTGTTTCTTCTTTCTCTTTCAGATCTTTTCCTATTGTCTGCTGTGCTCCAGTGTTCTTCATTATCCCAGGGTGAATTGTTAAAGGTGTGAATGTTTTCCTGTTTGAATTTGCAAGTTGTTTGTAATATTTGGCTTTTTGCCATCTTTACTTACAGTTTTATTCCTGCAGAAGGTGTATGAATAAGAGGCTGCTTGACAAATACATGAATAGGATGGGAATAGAGGGATACGGACCCCGGAAATGCAAAATGTTTCAGTTTGACAGGCAATATGATCGGCGCAGGCTTGGAGGGCTGAAGGGCCTGTTCCTGTGCTGTATTTTTTTTTGTTCTTTGTTCTTTTAATATGAACAGAGTGCCATGGACTTAATTGCTGCAGAAAATAACTTCAATTATCTCAGATTTATGGAATGATACACAACTACACTGGGGAGAGAGTGGAAGCCATTGATTAACCCTTAACATTGATTAGAATCATCTTATCACATGATTTATTGATTTGTGAAAACAGCAAATTATTGCTTTAACATCCCATTTATATTCTGGAATCATTTCCAGTGGATGTGATTCCACTATCTGATCCCTTTCCCATTATCTAAATTCACTCTGTTGCCCTGGAAAACAGATTGAGGCGAGGCAAGATTCACACAATCAGGAGAAACATAACATTGCTGGCCTCAAAATTCTCAGTTTGAACAGCATGGCAATCATAGAATCATCAAATCTTCAAACAACAACTTTTATAGCACCTTTAATAAAATATTTCACAGCGCTTCTCGGGAGAACTATGAAGCAAACTTTGACACCAAGGAGATGTAAGGCATTTGACCCAAAAGCTTTGTCAAAGAGATGGGTTTTAAGGAACATCTTTTAAGGAGGAGAGAGAGGCAGAGAATTTTAGGAAGAAAGTTCCAGTGCTTAAAGCCTAGGCAACTAAAAGCAGGGCCACCAAAGGTGGAGCAATTGAAATCAGGGATGCATTAAAGGTCAGAATTAGAGGAGCACAGATATCTCGGAGGATTGTAGGGCTGGAGAAGATTATAGAGATAGAGAGAGGAGGAGGGTGTGAAAACAAGGTTGAGAATTTTTAAAATGTGGTATTGCTCAACGAGGAGCCAATGTAGGTCAATGAACACAGGGGCATGAACAGGACTTGATTCAAGTTAGGAGATGGGCAGCAGAGTTTTGCATGATAAAAGCAAAATACTATGAATGCTAGAAATCTGAAACAAAAACAAAAATTGCTGGAAAAACTCAGCAGAGTTTTGGATGATCTCAGTTTTACTGAGGGCAGAAACATGGGAGGTGATGGCATAGTGGTATTGCCACAGGACTGATAATCCAGCGATCCAGGGTAATGCTCTGGGGGCCTGGGTTTAAATCCCGCCACGGCAGATGGTGGCATTTGAATTTTTTAAAAATCTGGAATTAAAAGTCTAATGATGACCATGATACCATTGTTGATTGTTGTAAAAACCCATCTGGTTCATTAGTGTCGTTTAGGGAAGGAAATCTGCCATCCTTACCTGGTCTACATGTGACACCAGACCCACAGCAAAGTGATTGACTCTTAAATGCCCTCTGAGTGAGGGCAAATAGTGATGGCCAATAAATGCTGGCCAAGCCAGTGACACCCACACCCACATCCCATGAAAAAATAAAAAAAAATGGGAGGCTGGCCAGGGGTGCACTGACATGATAAAGTCTAGAGGTGACAAAGGCATGGATAAGGGGTTAAGTGTAGGCAAGGATGGAGTCTGGCGGTGTTACATAAATGGAACAGAAAGCAAACTTTCGTCCCAATGTGCGTGAGCCAGGCCTCATGCCGCCCCCCCACTCTTTCCCCATAGCTCTGCAAATATTGATCTTCAAGTATATATCCAAGTTACTAGTGAATATGCCCTTACAGGCTGTGCATTGCGGATCATAACAACTCATTACAGGACTAATATTTTCTTTATGGTGAGGGACATGGGCCAGTGGAGGAACGATGGGTGTTCATGTCAACAGATCACAAAAAGTTAGTACATAGCTACAACAAGAATCAAAAAGGCAAATGGAAAATGAGCCTTTATTTCAAGGGGGTCAAGCATGAAGAAATGATGCTTCAGTTATACAGAGACTTGATCAGACCCCATCAGGAGCCCGCATTTAGTTTTGGGCACTGCACTTCGGTAAAAACATGCCTTGCAGAAGATCTTGCATTTAAGTGGGAGAACAGACACACCAACATCAGTGTCCTCTCACAAGCAGGCACCATAAGCATCGAGGCTATGATCATCCGCCATCAGCTTTGTTGGGTTGGTCATTTATTTGGGATGTCAGCTACCATGCTCCCAAAGCAGATCTTTTCCTTCCAACTCAGTCAAGATAGGCACGCCAGAGGAGGACAGAAGAAGTGCTTCAAGGATGTGCTGAAAGCCAACATGAAGAAATGCAACATTGACATCAGCTCCTGGGAGACCATCACCGTGGACTGAATCAGATGGCAGCAGAGCCTGTTGGAAGGATCCCAACATTTTGAGACCCAACAACAACAAAATGAAGAGGAAAAGTGAGAGCAGCAAAAAGAATGATCCATGACCTGAACTGATAATACACAACCAGAAATCCCACATTACAACAATTGCCCTATGTGCCATAATGTCTGCAGATCCCCAACCGGCCTCAGGAAGGACATTGATGAAGCAGTTGAAGATGGTTGGGCCTAGGCCACTACCTTGAGGAATCCCTGCAGTGATATCCCAGGACTGAGATCATTGACCTCCAACAACCACAACCATCTTCATTTTTGATAGGTATGACTCCAGTGAGAGTTTTCCCCCTGATTCCCATTGGCTTCAATTTTGCCAGGGCTCCTTGATGCCACACTCGGTCAAATGCTGCCTTGATGTCAAGGGCAGTCACTCTCACCTCACCTCTTAAATTCAGCTTTTTTGTCCATGTTTGGACCAAGGTTTTAATGATGCCAGGAGCCAATTGGCCCTGGCAGAACCCAAACTGAACATCAGTTCAAACTGAGCAGGTTATTGCTGTGTTAGTGCTGCAGGATAGTATGTCAATGGCATCTTCCATCACTTTCTGAAGATTGTAATTGGACTGGTGGGTCAGTAATTGGCTGGATTGGATTTGTCCTGTTTTTTTGAGGACTGTGCGGTGATCACTTCTACCAATACTGTCATGGATAGATTCACCCTTGGCAGTTAGATAGTGAGGGTATGGCCAAGTTGTTTTCCCCCTCTCGTTGATTCCCTCACCACCACATCAGGCCCATTCTGGAAGTTACATCCTTCTGTACTTGGCTAGCTTGGTCAGTACTGTTGCTACCAGGGCGCTCTTCGGAATGAGCATTGAAGTCCCCACCCAGGATACATTCTGTGCCCTTGCTATCATCAAGCTTCTTCCAACTGATGTTCAACATGGAGGAGTTAGCTGACAGAAGATTATAGCTTGTAATCAGCAGGAGGTTTCCTTGCCCAACTTTGCCCTAATGCCAAGAGATATTTGGTCTGGAGTCAATCTCCAGGGTAACTTCTTTTGGATTGTATACCACTGTGCTGCTACCTCTGGGGGGTCTGTCCTGTCAGTGGGGAATGACAATATCAGTCTGTTGCTTGACTAGTCTGTGGGACAACTCTCCCTATTTTGGCAAAGGTCCCCAGATGTTAGTAAGGGGGACTTTGCAGGCCAACTGGGTCGGTGTGCCATTGTCATTTCCGGTGCTTAGGTCAATGCCAGGTGGTCCATCCAGTATATACTTGCCTGAGTCTCTTTGAACGTACCAGCCTGGATTTTTCAACTGGTGTTACTTTGCTGGCAACAACCTGCTTGAAAAAACACCAAGGGAAGAATTTTCCGGTCGCCGAGTGGGGGCGGAGCCCGCTCGCCAGCACATAAAATGACACGCAGTGACGTCGGGCGTCCTGATGTCACTGCGCTTCATTTAGAATTTCAGTTCGGTGGGCACACAGCCGAGTCGGCTGCGTGCCTGCTGAACTGTCAAAGCCCTATTAAGACCTGTTAAAAATTAATTAAAATAGTTGAATGAGCTGCCCATCCAATCTTAAGGTTGGCGGGCAGGCGAAGAGCCCAGGCGGCCTTCGCATTTTTCATGAAACCTCATCCACGGGAGGGATGAGGTTTCATGAAGTGTTTAAAAATTCAATAAAAATTATCTTAAAAATTCATTGACATGTCCCAGCTCATGTGACACCGGCCTTAACTGGCCCGCCCACAAAAAATTGCAGCGCAGACCCAATTGGAGGCGCCAATTGGGTTCGCGCTCACTCCTGCCCGCCCCCGCACAACCCCCCAACGGGGATAAAATTCAGCCCCAAGTGGAAAATTTACATGTGTTCAATAAGTGGATTTTGACACTGGATCCTTTATTTTCACTTTAAATAAATATAAATTACTAGCGTAACTATACATCTTGTTTTAGCATTCAGCCAAGAGATACTTCTTTAACCTGCCTTGTTCAGGTGTACACTCACTTTCTCTATGCTGTTTTACACATTTGTAAACAAATATGAACTTGTAGTTCAGCACAACAATTGGTTTCATGAATGTGTGACAGTGTGTCTATAATGGGATGTAAAAAACAGCCTGGAAAATTTAAAACAATCTCCTAGGGAGTCAGCATGACAGGTATTTGGCACACTCCAGGAAATATCACTCACAAAAGCAAATTTATGTCAGGAAATGGTGTTCCATTATCCCTTTTTTAAGTACAATAAAGAAATCTAATTTGTTCTTTCAGTGTTTCCGTTGCAATAAAAGCCAACTTATAAACTTTCATCATGTAATACCAAGCACTGGAAACTTTTTTCTTTTATCGTCAGTTTGTTATACCAACTAGGTGTATCATTCCCTTATAATTCTGTAGAACTGACCCAACCAGCAACATCAAATAGTTCTCTTACTAACACCCTGTCAGTTGTGACAATATTCTACAGTGATGGTATTCAAATTTTCTTGATTTCTATTATTATTAGCAGTGTTCTAAGCTTCCCTTAAAGACACTCTAGCAAATATTTATTATTTCAATTCTAGCTGGAATAAAGTGGATTAATAATGCTAATTTAGGCAATGAGGTTAATCCAAGCCCAATTAAATGCTACTTACTATATATTGAAACTCCCTGATTTGTTGACTACTTCTTGGATTTCAAAAATGTAGAGGGGTCTTGTTCCAAATCCAACACCAGAGAGAATTGTCTAGCCAGGAATTGTTTAGTATCATATTCAGTGCTTTCTCATTAATTCAATCATCTGTAAGACTAAATGTAATCTCATTGCATTTAACTCAATCATTTCTCAGAAAGTTTCTGGATTTACTTTAAAAATCCACGCTTATTACATTCATGAATGCAGATTTTAGTAAGCTTTTTTTATTTGTTCATGGGATTTGAACATTGCTGGCAAGGCCAACAATTATTGCCCTTCCTTAATTGCACTTGAGAAGCTAGGGTAATGAAATGCCTTCTTGAATTGCTGCAATCCTCTGGTGTAGGTGCACCCTCAGTGGTGTTAGGAAGAGAGTTCCAGAATTTTGACCAAGGGACAGTGAAGGAACAGCATTAGAGTTCGAGGATGGTGACTTGGAGGGGAACTTGTATGCATAATGGTAGTGTTTCCATGTGTCTACTGCCTTTAAAGGTCATGAGTGTGGAAGGCGCTGTCAAAGGAGGCTAAACTCTTGATATATAAACAGAACGCTACACACTGATGAGTTTATAGCTGGCAAGTGTAACATTTTGTCATTTGATGTGATGCTATCGGCATGTTTGAAGTAAGTCTAACACCTCACTTGTTAATGTGAAGGATGCTCCCTTTCTACCACTGTTGTGTAAGAATCAGAAAATAATGTGCTTTTATCTTAATGGGAAACAAAAACAGAATTACCTGGAAAAACTCAGCAGGTCTGGCAGCATCGGCGGAGAAGAAATCAATTAACGTTTCGAGCCTTCATGGCCCTTCGGCAGAACTGAAGCATAGTTAGAAGAAGGGAGAAATATAAATTGGTTTAAGGTGGGTGGGGGGTGCGCGTGGTGGTGGGGGGAGAGAGAGACATTGAGGGTGTGGTGATTGTGGAGATGAGCAGATAATCAAAAGATCAAAAGAGTTTTTCCAGGTAATTCTGTTTTTGTTTTGGATTTCCAGCATCCGCAGTAGCTTTTAGCTTTTTGTTTTTATCTTAATGGGGTCTCACTGACTGCGTGCAACTGCACTCTTTAATGTATATATGGCACTGTGGTTTCTAAGCAGCATTAAGCATGGGGCTAGATTCCCATGGGAAGAATTATCCCCCCATTGGGGGGGAAGTTTAGGAGTGGGCCCATGCAGGTGCACCTCCGATCGGGGGCGCGCCGCCAATTTACGTGGGCGGGCTAATTAAGGCCCGCCCAGCGTGACGTCTGCCAGGAAGCGCTATGTACTCCCTGTGCGGGCGGGGGGGATTCACTCAGCCGAGAGTGGGCTCTTTCGCGCATGCGCGTAAAAGAGCGCACTCATCTCCCTGAGGCTAAGTGCGGCCTCAGGGCAATCGGCGCCAAATTTAAAAATGGTCAATGTAGAAAAATAAAATTTCCCAGACATGTCCCCTCATGTGACACTGTCTCACAAGTTGGGACATGTCCATCACTTTTAATCAAACTTTTATTAAATATTTAAAAACTCTCACCGGCCCGTGGATGAGGTTTCATGCTTTTTCTGAAGCCCGCCAGGGTTCCTGGCCTGCCTGCCAACCGTAAGGTTGGACGGGCAGGTCCGTTAATTATTTGAATTACTTTTTAAATGGCCTCAATAGGCCGTGGACAGGTCGGCGGGCGTACAGCTGATTCGGCTGTGCCCCCGCTGACCTGAAAATTGAAATGATGCGGGGTGACGTCGGGAGTTCCGCCCAATGTCATCCCACATCATTTTACGCATCAGCGGGCCCCCCCCCACTCGCCGACCTCAATATCCCGGCCCATATGTTTTAACAATTGGTATCATGTATGTTTCGGATTTTTAGGAGCAAGATAAAGTAATTACAACAGAACGGCACATAGCAATCATGAGACGCCATTTGAGATCTGCCCCCCAGCACTATTTGAGTAATATGCAGGAGATATAAGTAATGACTGGGGGAGAGGGAAGCTTGAAACCTGAACAGGTTCCGGTGACATCCAGCACAATTTTGAAATGTGAAATCATGGAGCTGACGATAACACAATCTGAGCCAGTTTGTGTGATGTATGCAATTTTACTCTTTAAGAATTTCAATTTAAACCTAACTTATGGGAACTTAATGCTATGATGATCTCACATGACAGAAATGGCAATGGCAAAGGTTGTGATACAAATTAAATGCAACTGTAAAAGTGATCTTTACAAGGTTGGAGCAGCTAGGATAGTAAAAGGGAGATTTACTGCTTTGCAGTGGTCCTGGCACACACCAGGAATGCACATTTGAGAAATTGTGTACACCAAGCCTGTGATTTTTTTTTTGTCCAGTGAAATTAATGAGTGGAAAATCATGGGTTGGGGAATGCAATTTCCTGATATGGACTCCTGGTGTGTGCTCAGAGAATCGATGCCGAAAATATTCCTTCAAGAATCCAATGACAGAAACGGTGAGCTTGACTAATGTCCTATTAACGTTCTGGGAAAGTGTCCATCAATTCTGCAATATATTCTGGTTGTTTGCATTCTGAATGCAAGTTCACAATTTTAGGCAGGGAATCCTCACAGACTTGAGGAGAAGGTTTGTTTCAACCAGGAGTATTGAAAGTGGGCTGAGAGCTGGTTGACTGCAGCCAGAACAAAATGGTGGCTTCAATGTCAAGCAACATCAATGATGATCATTTACCTTTCCTGCCACAAGTACCTAGCTCTGAAGGCATGCTTTGAAACCACTTCAGCAGGATGTTCCCTGCGTGTACTCTGAATCATCTGTTGCACATAAAGGCAAGTTACCACCAGAGGCAGTGGGATAGAATATAAAATGTGACACACCAGAGTTCCTTTGGCTGACTTGTTAAAGGCAACATTTAAAGAAAGGAAGAATTTGCATTTATGGAGCATCTTTCATGACCTCAGGATGTTCTAAAATTCTTCACAGTCAATGGAGTACTTTGAAGTGTGGTCAGTGTTGTAGGAAGCGCAGCAGCCAATTTGTGCAAACTGAGCCCTACAGGCTACAAAGTCTTTGTTGAATTAGCAGCTTTCTCCTGTAGTTTGGCTGAGTGTTACAATTGGCAGGAGTGTCTCTTGCGGGTTAAGGAAATGAAAAAATCACCCGGATTCCCATGCCTAATAAAAACAGAAAATGTTAGAGGTACCTGGTGAGTCAATCAGCTCGGTCCAGTGAAGGATACAAACCTAAAATATCACAACCTGTTTTGTTTTACAAATGCAGACAGGTCTGTTGTACATTGCCTGTATTTATTTCAAAATTCCAGCGTATAGATTGTTTTTAAAAAATTATTTTTCCTTTTGTAATTTCTATCCCATGATCCTTACCAGAAAAGGCACATTTATGGATTATGGATGAGGGCAGCAATGGGCAGAGTTTAGTTTTCTAGGCTCGCAAAATGTCCATGTGATTGAGGTAACAGAAGGCCTCCAGTCCCCATGGAAATGTATCCTGGAAAGATTGGCTGGGTAGTGAGTTACCTCTATGACCCACGTTCAAATATTACCCACTCTGATGGAATGAAAGGGCTGGATTTTATGGAGGAGTCAGGGGGCCCACCAGGACCAAAATCAAGGCAAATCCACTCAGTCAGTGGAACCCTGGCCCCCATCTGGTCAGCAGCAGCCATTAAATGGCTCCCATCAAGGCTACAAGGAGGAGACCCACCCCAAAAACTCCCAGCCAATGAGAGAGCTGGCAGGCCAGCAGCTTCAGCATTACCACCACTTGCGATGGCCATTGTTGGGCTTACACCTGCAAAGTGAAGGTACAGCAATGGGCATGCAGTCTCAAAGGCATGTAAATGGGGTCTGGGGACACTGGGGCCAGTCAAATAAGCACTGGCTGGCATGGGGGCATGATCACTGAGAGCAGGCAGCGCTGTTTCCACGAGGTCAGCCATCGTCGCAGGTGGGCTCTGTCTCTGGGCCAGAGAGTGCCCAAAAAGAAGGCCCCTCCACCCTGAAGCCTGCCAGGGGCTACAAGGGTTTACCTGGCAGTCTCCCTATGTGGTGGAGCACCCCAAAGCACTGGCAAAATGCCAGTAGAGATGGGAATAGGGCCTTAATTGGCCACTTAATTGGCTTAATTGTGTTCCGCAAGGCATGCCTTCTGCCACCTTTCCCGCTATTGGCAAGATGGTATGGCAGTGGGAAGATGACAGGCATGCCACCCACCACCTTCTCATGCCATTTTGTCAGTTTTCCCACATTTCAAGCAGTCCCCAAAGTTTGCTCATGAGCTGGTTGTACGGGAGTTACAATGGATAAGATTGGGCAGCTTTGATTCAGTAGACATATATGCCTTAATTGGCGATGAGAGAAATGCATTATATCCATACAGTAGCACAGTGAAAAAATACTTCTCAATGGTTCTCCATGCCCCTGGAAAAGCTGACATTTCTTTAACATTGCATCACTGGGGCAACCCTCGTACCATATCATAAATGCAATTGAGACTTTCAAACCTGTTGTACAGTTTTGTATACTTCATTAAGGCATGTTATTTTCCCTGCTTCAAAAAGCATGCGATTAATCGTTAGGGTAGCAGTTACAACACTCACCATCTGGGGTTACACATGAAAACAAACTGTATAAATTGAGAAGGCTTGAACTAACTAGAAAAATACAACAAACTGCCATTTAACATTCTCAGTTATATTTATGGAAGACAGCAGTGACCTTTTTGATCCAAACTTCTGCAACCAGAACCATTAAGATAATGCTTTATACTGAAATTCTTTTAATGTTTGCTTGATTTGTAGTTAGCTTTCAATTTTTATCTCTTTCAGATTCAACAGCACTTTAAGTAGACATTGCAAGCATAAAGCAAAGCTAGATTTTTATGGTCAAATCAGCTGACACTGATAAAGGTGTTCTGGGAAAATATTATTATAGATATTAGCAGGTCTCCTATGGAATTGCTCATGGTAAGTCAAAAAAACATCGTGCCATACTGACAGAAAGACTACAGGGGTGAAATTGGTCTTCAGCAATAACACAATACAGGTGATAGCAACTTGACTGCCCCTTTTATGCCTTATAGCCAATCATCATTTCCATTGAGGTTTTTTTATGATTGGTTTGACCAAATGTACCTTTGCAGGTAGTATGTCAGGTCCCAATGAGGGCCTGGATGTGGGAGTACTTGATTCAGGAAGTGCCCAACCCGCTCCTGTCAACGCCAATGGTCACATTTAGGGCAAGCAGAGGCTGTGTGCCACTACATGCCATCTGAAAAGGTTCAATAAAATTACAGAACTTGGCATAACAAGGAACTGGCCTACTTTCTATTCCATCTGGGGGGTTACTCTTGTAATTTTTTCAAAAGTTAGAAAAAGGAAGCTGCATAAAATCTTTTTTTAATTGTTCATGAGATGTGGACTTGCTGGCAATACCCAGCATTTACTACTCATCCTTAATTTCTCTTTAGAAGATGGTGGTGAGCTGCCTTCTTGAACTGCTGCAGTCCATATGGTGTAGGTACATCCATAGTGCTGTTAGGAAGGGAGTTCCAGGATTTGATCCAATGACATTGAAGGAACGGCGATATATTTCCAAGTCAGGATGCTTTGTGGCTTGAAGGGGAACTTGCAGGTGATGGTGTTCCCATCTATCTGCTGTCTTTGTTCTTCTAGGTTGTGGAGGTCATAGGTTTGGAAGGTGCTGTCAAAGGAGTCTTGGTGAATTCCAGCAGTGCATCTTGTAGATGGTACAAACTGCTGCTTCTGTGCGTCGGTGGTGAATGGAATGAATATTTAAGGTGTTATTCAGTGATGACACTTAGTAATAAGAGCATTTTTCAGTGTACCTCTGGAAAAAATATGGTAGCTGAATGCTTTGCTATTTTCTGAAGTGTTCTTTTACATTTGCAAATAAGATTGAAGAGTATGTAAAAGGAATTCATTTACAGCTCATTTCCATTGACGGCAGCAAAAACATATTTTTAGAATGTCCTGGAGGTTGTGTGTTATTTTTAAATGCAGCTAATCTCAATACTTTGTTTCTGATAATATCTGAACATTAAATGTTCTTGCCCCCCCCCTCCCTCCCCCTGCAACCTCTTCAGAAGGTGGTGTGAACATATTAAAGTTTGCACTAAGTGGGATCAGTTGCTCTTTTTTAGTCAGTGATTGCTGTCCCTGGTCATGCTCTTGAAGTCAAAACACCACCAGAAGTGACGTGATCTTCAAAGAGTGGCCAGCGAATATGACTTTCACTCAGTACAGCTTAGAATGATCCGGCAGAGTGACATGTAGCCGTTTAACAACTTCTACCCTCGGGTTATGTATAACCAGGGCAGATGTCTTTGGCAGACCTCCCTCTCCTCCCCAGAGCACTTGCTCAATTGTCTGCATCCAAGTCCAATAGCAGATGGCTCAACATCGTCACAGAAAGTACCTGCCAGGATCTGCTGATAACCCTGTTTCTTGCAAAGTTTATTATACTTTAACATGTAATTTTATATGCTTTACACACTGCTACAGCTTGGCACATCAGATGGCCTAATGGGATCGAATGAAAAGTTTAATGACTTCCTTCTTTAAACTCAACTTTTCCCCTGTGCCACCAGACCTCCATAATTACACCTCATTTCCTCATAATTGGAAAATTCTGCTGATGCAGTCATTGATAGTAGGAGTGAGTTTGTGTTTGCTAATTGTTTTAAGTATAGTTAACAGAAGCTCCAAATGATCCACAATGTTATGAATATGTCCCACTGAAGAAGGGCAAAGACATTAGTAAAATGCTGCTCTGTAGGGATGCACCGCAGCAGAACTGTTGCAGATAGTATTTGTTTTTATATTTTCCATTCTGGTGAGACTGTAAACATTTGAAATTTGCCCTTCTCTTTATGGCTCAAGCAAGAAATGGAAGTGCTGAATTCGACAGCTGGCTATCAGCAGCATTCAACACAGTCCCAAATAAGAGCTGAGTAGCAAGTCATTTTGTGAACTTCCAGGTGGAATTTTTTTAAACTCATTAGTGAGCAGCTGCTTGACATGACAAATTACACCAAACATAAAACTCCTGTTACTCTCTGGGACACCCTGTTTAAACCCTTCTAATTTGCTTTCTCTCTATCCCTCACCATTAAATGCCTTCTCAAAACCTCTTTATTTGACTGTGTCTTGGGTCACCTCTTAATTTCACCGACTTATGCTCAGTATCAATTTCCCTCCTCTGCATAGTACTTTGGAATATGTTCCTATGATAGAGGCACTACATAACTGCAAATTTATGGTTGTTGTTGTAATGTGGTTGTTAGGGTCTTGTAGCACAGTGATGGCATCTCTACTTCTAGGCTAGAAACTCTGGGTTCAAGCCCCACTCCAGGGCTGATGGCCATGAGAAGTTGTGTTCATGACATGGCCAAACAGGTTGATTATCAGCCTATAAATCCTTCCAATACAACTGACAGCAGGTGGTAAAAGTGGGAAAGTTTCCTGGTCAACCATAACTGCAGAGGCAATGGCAAACCACTGCAGTATTTGCCAAGCATAGTCATGGCCCAATCCAATGGAAATCCATGGTCATCAACCCCCTCTTATGGCATGGTACCTAAAGGAGGAGTGCCGTTATTAGAAAAGCAGGGTGGTTGTGGTAAAGGAGTTTACAGCAGGAATGTGTCTGCGCTGGAGTGCTGGTTTGGGCTGTATTAGAGTGCTTCAGTGGGAGTTGGGCGAGAGAGGGACTTTTAAGGGTTAATTTCTTTCTAAAGTTTAATCTTTCTTTAATTTAGCAACTAACTAAAAGTTGCTCCTTGGGTTGGGGGAAGGTGAGTTTTAGCCCAGCTTTAAAACAGGGGTAATGTAGGCTCTGCTTGCATCTGAAGCTAGTAAATTAATTAACTGGCTTAAACAGATTTTCAGAAGCTAGATTCAGACAGCACAAAAGCAGGCCACCTACAGTGCTGCATTTGTCTGCACTGGAGTGCTGCTTTGGGCTGCATTAGAGTGCTTCAGTTGGAGTTTGGTGAGAGAAGCACTTCGCTGAAGAGGGAAGGAGCTAATCCTTTCATTTCTACCTTTCCTCTGTAAGAATAGCATCGGCTTTGGTAAGTTGGACTTGGTAAGTATTTCTTCTGTCCTTAGTATTCTCTAAACTAGAGGAAATAAAAGTAAAGGGTGTAATTTAAGGGTAAGTCATGGCAGGGCAGCTTGGCCAAGTGGAATTGTCCTTCTGTGCAATGTGGGAAGTTAGGGACTTCCAGTGTCCAGGGCGACCAGTTGTGCAGGAAGTGTCTCCAGCTGTATCTACTCGAAATCCATGTTTCGGAGCTGGAACTGTGCCCAGAGTCACTGTGGAGAACCCAAAGGATGAGATCTTTGTGGATAGTACATACAGTGTGGTGGTCACACCACAGCTAAAAAGTGCACAGGCAGAAAGGGAATGGATGACCACCAAGCAGAGTAAAAGCACTAGACAGGTAGTGCAGGAGTCCCCGTGTCCATCTCCGTCTCCAGCTGATTTTCCATTTTGGATACTGCTGAGGGAGATGGTTTTTCAGAGGAATGCAGCAAGAGCAAGAGAAGCAGTGTGGTTGTGGTAAAAGAGTATACAGCAGGAATGTGTCTGCACTGGAGTACTGGTTTGGGCTGTATTAGAGTCCTTCAGTGGGAGGTTGGTGAGAGAGACTTTTAAGGGTTAATTTCCATCTAAAGTCTAATCTTTCTTTAATTTAGCAACTAACTAAAAGTTGCTCCTTGGGTTGGGAGAAGGTGAGTTTTAATCCATCTTTAAAACAGGGGTAATGCATCACAAGTGGCTCAGCTGCATAGAGGGGGGAAAAAAGAGTGGGAGAGCAATAGCGATAAGGGATTTTATCATAAGGGGAACAGAGATGTTTCTGTGATCGCAGACATGACAATAGGATGGTATGCCACTGAGCGGCTGAAGGGGGAGAATGAATAACCAGAAGTTATGGTCCAGGTCGGTACCAATGACATAGGCAAAAAGAGGGATGAGGTCCTGAATATAGGGAGCTAGAAAATAAATTACAAAACAGGACCTCACAGGTAGTAATCTCATGATTACTCCCAGTGCCACATGCTAGCGAGATCAGGAATAGGAGAATAAACCAGATGAATGCGTGGCTGGAGAGATGGTATAGCAGGGGGGGATTTAGATTCCTGAGGCATTAGGACCGATTCTGGGGAAGGTGGGACTTGTACAGGCTGGACGGGTTGCACCCCAGAAAGACTGGGACCAATATCCTTGCAGGGGTATTTGCTAGTACTGTGGGGGAGGGTTTAAACTAGAGTGGCAGGGGGGTGTGAACCTGAGCGGGGAGACACAAGAGAGGGAAACAAAGATGGGAATGAAAGACAAAAAAGTAGAAAGTAAAAGTGGGAGGCGGAGGAAACAAGGCTAGCAGCAAATAGGGTCATAGTAGAAAAAAATGTGTGAAAATGTTAAAAATACAAGTTTAAAGATACTGTATCTGAATGCCAGGAGCATTCACAACAAGGTAGATGAATTAACAATGCAGAACAAACTAGGGAACAGGCTATCCTAGATTTGGTATTGTGCAATGAGAAGGATTAATTAATAATCTTGCTGTGGGGGTCTTTTAGGGAACAGTGATCATAACATAAAAGCAAAATACTGCGGATGCTGGAAATCTGAAACAAAAACAGAAAATGTTGGGAAAACTCAGCAGGTCAGTCAGCCACACCTTTTATGTGGAGGAAGTGAGAAATTGTTGAGTGAGAGAACAAGTTCAGCCAGGTGGAAGGGAGTGATGGTGGATGGGGATTGTTCGGGCCTCTGTTCAAGGAAGAAGCGAGAGCCCTCAGACCATCCTGGTGGGGGATGGAGGTGTAGAGGGATTGGATGTCCATAATGAAGAGGAGGAGGTTACGGACAGGGAACTGGAAATTGTTGATATGACATAGGGCATCAAAGGAATCGTGGATGTAGATAGGAAGAGACTGGACAAGGGGAGAGAGAACGGAGTCAAGATAGGAAGAAATGAGTTCCGTGGGGCAGGAACAGACTGACGTGATCAGTCTACTGGAACAGTCCAGTTTGTGGATTTTGGGAAGGAGGAAGAATTGGGCTATCCAGGGTTGGGAGACTATGAGGTTGGAAGCTGTGGAGGGAAGATCTCCAGAGGAGCTAAGGTTAGTGACAGTCCTGGATACAATGGCTTGATGTTCAGTGTTGGGGCCATGGTACAGGGGAAGGTAGGAGGAAGTGTCTGAGAGTTGGTGCTAAGCCTCTGCGAGGTAGAGGTCAGTACACCAGAAAACAACAGCACCACCTTTGTCAGCAGGTTTAATAGCAAAGTCAGGGCTGGACTTAAGGGAATGGAGTGCAGCAAGTTCAGAAGGAGACAGGTTAGAGTGGGTGAGCGAAGCAGAGAAATTCAGATTGCCGATGTCAAGCTAACTGTTCTCAATGAAAAGATCATGAGCAGGTAAGAGGCCAGAGGCCTCTTTCAGTGTGGCAGGTGATCATAACATGATAGAATTCCTCATTCGGATGGAAAGTGAAATAGTCTGATGGGAAACTAGGGTCCTAAATCTAAACAAATGAAACTCCAAAGGTATGAGACATGAGTTGGCTAAGATAGATTGGGGAACTTCATTAAAAGGCATGACGGTGGAGAGACAATAGCTAATATTTAAGAAATGAGTGTATGCATTGCAACAGTTATATGTTCCTTTCTGGCGCAAAAACAGAACAGGAAAAGTGGCCCAACCATGGCTAACAAAAGAAATTAAGGATAGGATTAGATCCAAAGAGGAGTCATATAAAGTTGCTAGAAAAAGTAGCAAGCCTGAGGATTCGGAGCAGTTTAAAATTCAGCAAAGGAGGACCAAGAGACTGATTAAGAGGGGAAAAATAGATTATGAGAGTAAACTTGCAAGGAACAAAAAAGCAGACTGTAAAAGCTTCTATAAGTATATAAAAAGAAAAAGATTAGTGAAGACAAATGTAAGTTTCTTACAATCTGAAACAGGAGAATATATAATAGAGAACAAGGAATGGCAGAGCAATTAAACAACTACATGAGTTCTGTCTTCAAAGAGGAAGACACAAATAACTACCCAGAAATACTAGGGAATCAAGGGTCTAGTGAGGAGGAGGAATTGAAGGAAATTAGTATTACTAAAACGATAGTGCTAGAGAAATGAATGGGACTGAAGTCAGATAAATCCCCAAGACCTGATAATCTACATCCCAGGGTACTAAAGGAGACGGCCATGGAAATAGTGGATGCGTTGGTTGTCACCTTCCAAAATTCTGTATATTTTGGAACAGTCCCGGCAGATTGGAGGATGCAAATGTAACCTCACTATTTAAAAAGGAGGGAGGGAGAAGACAGTGAATTACAGACCAGTTAGCCTAACATCGGTAGTAGGGAAAATGCTAGAGTCTATTATAAGGGATGTGATAACAGGATACTTAGAAAATATCAACAGGAGTAGACAATGTTAACATGGATTTTTGAAAGGGAAATCATGTTTTACAAACACAATGGAGTTCTTTGAAGATGTAACTAGCAGAATAAATAAGGGCGAACCAATGGATGTGGTGTATTTGGATTTTCAGAAAGCTTTTGATAAAGTTCCACATAAGCGGTTGGTGTGTAAATTTAAAGCACATGGGATTGGGGGTAATATATTGGCATGGATTGAAAATTGGTTAGCAGACAGGAAAGAGAGTAGTAATAAATGGGCCTTTTTCGGTGCGACAGGTGATGACTAGTGAGGTCCCGCAGGGATTAGTGCTTGGGCCCCAGCTATTCACAATATATATCAATGATTTGGATGAGGGAACCAAATATAATATTTTCGAGTTTGCTGACGACACAAAACTTGGTGGGAACGTGAGCGATGAGGATGGTGCGAAGAGGCTTCAAGGTGATTTAGACAGGTTGAGTGAGTGAGCAAATACTTAACAGATGCAGTATAACATGGATAAGTATGAAGTTATCCACTTTGGTAGGAAAAACAGAATGGCAGAGTATTATTTAAATGGTGATAGATTGGGAAATGTTGATGTATTAAGGGACGTGGGTGTCCTTGTACGCCAATCATTGAAAGGAAGTATGCAGGTGCAGCAAGCAGTTAAGAAGGCAAATGTTATGTTGGCCTTCATTGTGAGAGGACTTGAGTACAGGAACAAGGATGTCTTACTGCAGCTGTACAGAGCCTTGGTGAGACCACTCTTGGAGTATTGTGTGCCGTTTTGGTCTCCTTTCCTAAGAAAGGATACACTTGCCATAGAGCGAGTACAGAGAAGATTCACCGGACTGATTCCTGGGATGGCAGGATTGTTGTATGAGGAGAGATTGGGCCGACTAGGCCTATATTCACTGGAGTTTGGAAGAATGAGAAGAGATCTCATTGAAACATATAAAATTCTGACAGGACTGGACAGACTGGATGGAGGATGATATTTCCTCTGGCTGGGGGGCCTAGAACAAGGGGTCACAATCTCAGGATATGGGGTAGGCCATTTAGGACTGAGATAAGAGGAAACTTCTTCACTCAGAGGGTGGTGGACCTGTGGAATTCTCCAGCACAGAAGGCTGTGGAGGCCAAGTCACTGAATATATTTAAGAAGGAAGTAGATAGATTTCTGGACTCTAAAGGCATCAAGGGATATGGGGAGAGCACAGGACTTTGGTGTTGAGATAAAGGGTCAGCAATGATCATATTGGGTGGCAGGGCAGGCTCGAGGGGCCAAATGACCTAATCCTGCTCCTATTTTCTATGTTTCTATGTCCAGTTTGTGGCTGTAAGGAGACCACATGCAGCCACTAAGATTTGACAATCCAGTCATTGAAGCTCAAGCAACTCAGTCTTATTTCTTACTAGTTTATTCCATTTGAATGTAATAATGCCAGTGACTTAGAAAAGGATGTTCATAGCAATGTTGCCTCATTTGTTGAATAACTCCTAAATTATAATACCAATGACAACTTGTATTTATGTGGTGCCTTTAATCATCTCGAGGCATTTCACAGGAGAATCAAGCAAGAAATTTGGCACCAACTCATGTAAGGCGACATTAGAGAAGATGGCCAAAAGCTTGGTCAAAGAGATAGGTTTTAAGGTGTGTCTTAAAGAAGGAAAGAGCAGAAGAGAGGCAGAGAGGTTTAGAGGGGGAATTCCAAAAATTAGGCTCTGGGCAGCTGAGAGCACAGCTACCAATGGGGCAGCAATTAAAATCAGAGATGGTTAAGAGGCCAGAATTAGATTAAGTGCAGGTATCTCAGAGGGTTGTGGAGCAGGTGGAGATTACAGAGATAGGGAAGGGGGCCAGACTATAGAGGATTTGAAAACAAGGATGAGAATACCAAGATCCACTAACAACTTGAAATACGTGCAGATTAATGAGGGCATTGATTTCAACATTATTTCTGGCTGTCTGCATGACCACCAGACATTTCAAAGCATTTTTACTGCCAATGAAGTACTTTTCTGAAGTGTAGTCACTGTAGAAAATGTGGGATGAGGCTCCGTAGTATGCACCTATGCAACCTAAAGTTTGGACCTGTGTTTACAGGACATTTTACAAAGATTGTAAATTGAATCAGCAATATGTTGACTTCATTCCACATGTCCTTCATGCCCACAATTTTCTCTGTAAGCAATGAATTATCTTGTGCAGTTCCAATGGCCCCTGGCAGTTTGTTGATATCCTACCCATGATACTGCTCTGCATATGTGAACCTGAAGATTGAGTGTGAAGAGGCATTGCAGGCAAGCCTCATCCTGTCTGCCTCCAACATCCATATAAAGAATTCACTTCCAGGGTTATGGTTGAGACAGAAACTATATCAACACTCAAGATTAAATTGGGTGAAGGGATATAGAAATAGAGTGGATAAATGTGAGTAGAACTAATTCTTTGCTTGAAGGTGACATGTTGACAGACTGGTTGGACCAAATGGCCTGTTTCTGTGTTGTAACTTGTATGTATTGCTATATGTACTCTGTAGCAAAATAATGATCAGAAGCAGGAAATTCTTGTCTTTTCTTTCCTTCCCTCAACCTGGAAAAATGTGATTTTTTTTATATAAAAGGCAGTGGATACAGTCCTGGAGATGCCTGTTCTGGAGGAATTTAGCCATCTGTGGCCAATAAGCTCCCTTTGGGTGCAGTTATGTTGCTTAAGGTACTAAGAGATTATTCTGCAAGATATTTATACGTACTTCATTTGTTTAAATAACAAGAAAAGCAGATGTTATTTACATGGCATATGTGGGATGCTGAGCCACAGGTCACCATTCTTTACAAGTGCATTGATTCCCCAACTGCAACAGACAATAGTAGAACAGAGGCCAACCTTGCAAAATGCAACACTTTACTATTACTGGCTTTGGGTTTTGTATAACCACAGCAGATATTTATTCATAAAAAGACACTGTGAGAAAACCAGGGCAGTAAATAATGTCCATTTGTAATGTTGCAGCAGTTATGACAGCCCTGATATCAATAGCAGCAGTGTAATAAAAATATGATGTTGCTGTTGGCATCTGGGGACCCATAAAATCACATAAGGAGTTGGTTTCCTATGGGTCCTCCAAAGGCAGCAGTACCACGAGCACCACATGTAGAAGGCTGCAGCAGGTGTTGTAGCCAGTATTTCTTCTGGGCATGCGCAGAAACAATGATGTTTCACATGACTGACCTGTGCTGACAATACGTTGGTGTCAGGAAAAGGTCCAGGGCTAGAAAATAAAAGCTCTATTTATCGAACAACAGTGCATTTTCCACACTGTCCTTTCTTCATTACTGCTCATGCTGTGTCATGTACTCTGAAATATAACTATTTGTATTATTTGCAGGTTGAAGGAAAGAGAGATAAAAGGAACTGAGCATGCACATGGGATTAACGCAACATTTTCCAAACTATTTTCATGCGATCCCGTTTTAAGACTGAAAATTAACAAGACTCCAAATGCCAGCAAAAACAAAGCAGTAATAAAGCAGCAGAGTGACATTCAGTATATAATGATTAAAGTTCACGTATTACAGATCAAGATGTAATACATGATATAAACATGAAAATCTGTGATTTGAAAGTACTTTGTAAAAATGTTATTATTTATGTACACACCAGCCCATTACTTTATCTGAGCCACTCAAGCTCAAGGATATTGGCCAGAAAGCAGCAGAAGTGCAGGCTGAGGGTTTGAGGTAGCTGATGTTAGAGCCCAGGTTGTTCCACCAGTGTTGAGTTCAGACATGCTGCAGCTCAGCAGCAGAGGCATCACCATTGGGTTCTTAAAAGCAAAAAACTGCGGATGCCGGAAATCCAAAACAAAAATAAAAATACCTGGAAAAACTCAGCAGCTCTGACAGCATCTGCGGAGAGGAACACAGTTAACATTTCGAGTCCGTATGACTCTTCAACAGAACTAAGGAAAAATAGAAAAGAGGTGAAATATAAGCTGGTTTAAGTGGGGGTGGGACAGGTAGAGCTGGATAGAGTGCCAGTGATAGGTGGAGTTTGCCAAAAGATGTCATAGGCAAAAGGACAAAGAGGTGTTGAAGGTGGTGATATTATCTAAGCAATGTGCTAATAGGTGACATTAAGGGTAGAAAGCAGGACGAGCAAGGTACAGATAGCCCTAGTGGGGGTGGGGTGGGGAGAAGGGATCAAAATAGGCTGAAAGGTAGAGATAAAACAATGGATGGAAATACATTTAAAAATAATGGAAATAGGTGGGAAAAGAAAAACCTATATAAATTATTGGAAAAAAGGGGGATTGGAAAGGGGGTGGGGATGGAGGAGAGAGTTCATGATCTAAAATTGTTGAACTCAATATTCAGCCCGGAAGGCTGTAAAGTGCCTAGTCGGAAGATGAGGTGCTGTTCCTCCAGTTTGCGTTGAGCTTCACTGGAACAATGCAGCAGGCCAAGGACGGACATGTGGGCATGAGAGCAGGGTGGAGTGTTAAAACGGCAAGCGATAGGGAGGTCTGGGTCATGCTTGCGGACAGACCGAAGGTGTTCCACAAAGCGGTCACCCAGTCTGCGTTTGGTCTCTCCAATGTAGAGGAAACCGCATTGGGAGCAACAAATGCAGTAGACTAAATTGAGGGAAGTGCAAGTGCAACCCATTGGGTTCATGGTTGGGCCCAGGCTTTATGAGGAAAGTGGAGTGTTTCTCAACAGAATAGAATATAACATGTGACAGTTACTGGCCACTGAGGTTTCAGAGAAGCTCTCCATATTCCGTGATGACAGAAGACTCAGTGAAGTGGCCACAGGCAGGAGCCCTTGGCTTGAAGAGAGAGATCGAGAGTCAATCAAGGCGAGGGCCAGGCCGAACTCCGTTGGGCCTCAATACTGGTGCGGAGTGCAGCCTCGGAGGAGGGGGAGCTCGCAACCCCATTTTGGCTCATACGTTGGAAACCGTTGGATTAGGGCTACTGCTCATGTAAAGGAAATGTATCAACATGGACTGTTTGGGCCAAGCAACCTCTTTCCATGTTGCAATTTCTATGGGCAGAATCATCCCAGGTTTGCACTAAGTGTGGTGCGGGCGGGTAAAACAATGTTTTACCCGCTGGCCACGATGGCGGGTTTTTACACCAATTCGTCCCAAACCCACCACATTATTTATGCACTCCCGGGAAACAATCTGTTTCCATGGCGGGCGGGCGAATGACAGCCTGCCCGCCATCATCCCACTGCTGCATCACGCCGGACGCCATATTTAAAGTCCAGCCACAAGCACTCATCTCAGTGCTTCGAGACCAACACTGCTGCATGGAAGACATGGCCCTGAAACTGAAGACTGCAGTCCCCAGGTTCAGCGACGCATCCCTTGAGCACCTTTTGGATGTCGTGGGGGCCCATCAGGATGTCCTCAACCCCCGCTCTGGCCGCAAGACGGGCAACAACAACACTACCCTGGCTTGGGAGGGGGTGGCAGCGGTGGTCAGCGCCAATGCCTTTCAAAAGAGGACAGCCGCAAGAGGATGATTGATCTCCTCAGGGCAAGTAGCTCTCCTCATCACTCAACTCACACACTCATAAACCCATCACACATCCACAGGGCCCTCACTCACTGCCAGTTCAAGGGACATCATCATTCACTCTTTCACACACCGTCATTGTCCTCATTCCATTTATGGGACCACTCACCACCCACATATGCCAGGCATACTTATCATTTGGCTTGGCAGGCGTCCTACTTACATTTTCTCCATCTCTATTCATGTCAGACAAGCTGGCACACAACAAGAGGGAGAGGTCGCAGTCCAGTGGCAGAATGCTTGAAATCAAGATCCTTGTGGACTTTGAAAACAGAGCCACCCAGCTGGCTGGGGAGGATCTGGACCAGCCGTGTACTGAGGGTGAGGTCGGTGGTGCTCTACCAAGTGAGGGTCCAGCAGTGTAACATCCATCAGACAACCATGTTGTGAGTGATGTGTCCTGTTTCAGAGGCTACTGCCATACGCTAATTATCTCCCCTTGCTCCCAAAGGCGCATCTGCCAAACAGCTGATGTAGTCCATGACCCAGGGCCTCCAATCAACCCCTGAGGACATCTCGGAAGAGGAATCTGGAGGCACCCTCCTTGAAGTCCCATCACAGCACTCACCCACATCCTCCACCAGTGCAGAGACATACCTCAAAGGGACCTAGCTTTAGAGTTAGTCTCGGGATCACAGTCTGACGCACTCCAGGTAGCAGCAGGGATTCCCAGCTGTCCGGAAGTTGGAGGACTGCTGGAGGCCAGAACATTGCTGAGTCCGAGTCAGATGACGAGCCTCTGGACTCGGTCATGTCACAGTTGCTGGAGCTGCAAAGGCAAGCTCGGGAATACCAAGAAGGGATGTCCACTGCACTCTTCAGATTGCAAGGCATGATGGAAGAGTCTGTCTGCCTTCAGTCTGAGGCGATAGCGCCGGTATTGCAATGCACTGAGGTCAACACTGGTAGGATGGCGGCCGCCATGGAGACCTTGGTCCAGGACTTCTCTCCTGCACTGCTGCATGAGCTGAACTCCATTGCTGAGGCCATGGTTGAACTCCAACAATGTGTACATGAGAGGGTTGCAGGGCAGCCCAATCTCACTCCAGCTATCCCTTCTCCTCAAGGAGTCAGCCAGGGGCCCTCGGGGACCAATAGGGAGGAGGATCAGCAGGTGCACACTTCAGGATCATCCACCCAGGTGACTCCAAGAGTGTTTGGCACATCCAAATCCCCTCTTCCTGTGACCTCAGCAGCTCCCGCTCCACACTGCAGGACCCTGAAAGCAGGTCGGGACCCTCCAAGTCTTAGCTCTCCAGAGGACACCTGCCAGACAGGGCGTCACAGTCAGCAGGCTGCCTCCACTTCCACTGTGGATGTCCGGGGAGCACTAAGATGTAGCGGCAGGGTTAGGAAAGTTAAGAAGAATTAGTTGCACAACCTGGGCATGGGTGTTAATCACTTGTACATACTGTTCATTATTGTCAATAAACTCGCAAGAATGCCTCCCTGCCTATGACACCTTGTTCTGATGAACAGTGTTCATGTCACTCAGATGTGAAACCTTTCTGCACAAGATAAAGGCAGGTGTCTCAGTCCGGGGCCTCTTCCCTGTGCTCTGTGTAGCCTTCAGACCACAGTGATGGTCCGGCCTCTCACTCCCTGGAAACATTACTGATGCCTGCACCTCGGCAGTGCTAATCATTGCTGCCAGAATGTAGAGGGCAGGTGTCACAGAATTCTCATTCTCTCTGTGTGCTCTCAGCACCTTTAAGGTGGAGCTGGTCCCCATCTCTTCAGTATCTGTGACCAGTGATGCTGTGCTCCTGAAGGGCTCAGCTGCTGTAAGCAGATAAAGGATCAGATGCTTTTAAAGTTTCATGGCTGCATCGTTATGATATGAACCTGGACACAAGTGAGCAGCCCTCAGCCAGATGGGGGTCAGGCATTCTCAGAGGCTATGTGAAGATCTATGGAGCATCCTCACTGCATGTTGTCATCATCCTCCTGCAATTGAACGTCTCCACTGCGTCTCCATGACAGGAGCATTCTCACAGAGGGTATTGGTGCTGCCATAACGCAGACTGGAGTCAAACGTTCACGGATGCAATGTGAGGATCTATGGGGTCACCTTGCTGCATGTCGTCATCATCCTCCACAAATCTAGCAACTATGAGGGCCTCCTGAGTGCACCTACCTCATCTAGCCAGCGCTAGAGCCTCATCCCCGTCATCGTCACCACTGAGGACATCCTTACCCTCATCCCCATTGGCGTCCTCATCATCAGAGGAGACCTCCAGCTCCTCCATCTCCTCCTCAGCCAGCTCATCTCCTCATTGCAGCGCCAGATTGTAAAGGGTGCAGCAGACAATGACGAAGCGTGACACCCTCTGTGGACTATATTGCAGGGCTCCACCAGACCGGTCCAGGCATCAAAACCTCTTGTTCAGCATCCCAATGGTCTGCTTCACCAAGTTGTGAGTTGCAGCATGAGCCCCATTATGCCGTCGCCCTGCTGCAGTCTGAGGCCATTGCATGGTTGACATCAGCCATGGCCTCTGTGGGTAGCCCTTGTCCCCGAGGAGCCATCACTGCAGCTTCTGTGGACACTGGAAGACTCCAGGGATCTGTGGGTGACTGAGGATGTAGGTGTCGTGCACACTCCCTGGAAACCGTGCGCATGCCTGCAGGATGCGACTCTGGTGGTCGCATACCAGCTGCATATTCAGCGAATGGAATCCCTTGCGGTTGATGTAGTCCATCGTGTGTTATGATGAAGATCTGAGAACCACATGAATGCAGTCTGAACCTGTGGGAATCCTGAGATCAGGGAGAATCCAATTGCTCTTGCATCCTGGCTGTCCTGGTCCCGGGCAAAATGCACAAAGTTGTGTGCCCTCACAAAGATGGCATCCGTGACCTCATGGATGCATTTGTGAGTGGAGGCTTGTGATATCCCACAGGGGTCACCTGTGGAGCCCTGAAAGGAGCCACTGGCATAGAATTTGAGCGCCACGGTCACTCTCACAGCCACTGGCAGTGGATGCCCTCCGTGTCCCTGTGGCGCCAAATCCTGCAGTAGCTGGCAGATGTGACCGACCAGTTCCCTACTCATGCGCAGTCTTCGGTGACACTGGTTCTCGGTCATCTGCAGGAACGAAAGGCGATGTCTATAAACTCCGGGTGTCACTAGGCGCCGACCAGCAACAGCTCGCTGTGGCTCTTGGGTAGCATGTGCGAGAGCCCCAGCTGCCCCTTCTTCCTGAGGGTGCCGCTCCTGCCTTTGTACAGCGAGGAGCCTCATCCATCATCCTCCCACCCTGTAAGCCATCAGGCATACAGCTAGTTCACCAGGCTGTATGATCCTGATGTACTCCTCCAGCAGGATGAATGAGAGAGACATGTGGTTAGCATGGGTGTACTAAGAACCTGTCCTGGTTAAGTGTGACGGTCCTTTAATGCATCCCAGAGAGTGCTGCCCACCACCTGGATGGCCAAATATTAGTGCGCTGCATGGCTGCCCAAAACTCCATCATTTCCACCCCAGTCCACTTGACCGGTTGTCAGCAGCTTTCCCCACTGGACTGCATGCTGTGCTCTCAGCTCAGGCGCAGGCATTCTCCTAACCCGCGCTGCAAGGCTACACTGTTAGCTTGAACCATGGGGGACACTGGTCCAAACAGGATGCAGACATTGCAAGAGGCTGTGAGCGCCTCCAGCAGTAACTGCTCCATGGCCAGCTTTTGCGAGGAGATTGTACAACGTGTGCAGTCGTCCAACTGCTCTACCATCCACTAAAATGCTCATGACTTTGCAGTCAGTGCCCAAGGGGGAGGAGGGGGGTGGTATGGGTGGGGACGGGTGGGGTAGGCAGGGTTGAAATACTTTGGTGCCTCTGGATTGCTTGAGTGGGCAGATAAGCCAAGAAGCCCAATTCCAATCATATCAATGTGGCTGCGCCTGAACTGTCTGAGTTGCAGAGGAATGGTCACTTTCCCTAATGTGTTGCCACTTCCCTCGCCCACCCTACCCCCCACCCCGAATGCTTGTGCACTATATTCAATGGTGGGCCTTTTCCTCCCTCCCCCCGCCACCCTACAAGTCACCTCAGCAGCAGGGCTGCCCTGCCATTGCTCTGCCGATGTATTACAATAAGGAAACACGGCTCACCATCGGCGGGCTGAGTGGACGATCGCGAACTGGTTTCATGCCATCATAAAACTGATCACACCATATTGTCCGCTCATGCCACCGAACACGCCCGACGCCAGTAGGCACGGAAAATTCTGCCCTATGTAAATTATTAACCTTAAATGCAACAAATTTTACAGTAGCATGAGTTGCAACACATAGCAGAACTTATTCAAGTAGAAATAAAAGGATGTATTATTTTATACAGTTTCTTTTACTGTCATGACGGTCAAATGAAAATGCACAAACGTTTTACTTTAAATTTTAGCTTTCTGATTAGTAGGTTTTGCCTAATTGCCTTATCTGTAATGTATATGGTTTCCCTGAAGGTACTTTGCAATCACAATCTACCTTCCTCCTTATTTGGCTGTGAGTTCTAGCCAGATCCAGAACAACATGTTGGCCTTTATTTCAAAAGGAATGGAGTATAAAAATAGGGAAGTCTTGCTAAAACTGAACAAGACACTAGTTAGACCAAACCTAGAATACTGTGAACAATTTTAGTCCCCTTATCTAAGGAAAGACATTGTCATTGGAGGCAGTCCAGAGAAGGTTCACTAGGTTGAGCCCAGGTATGGAGGGATTTTCTTATGAGGAGAGGTTGAGTAGGTTGGGCCTGTGCTCATTGGAGTTTAGAAGAATGAGAGGCAACCTTATTGAAACCTATAAGATTCTTAGGTGGCTTGACAGGGTAGATGCTGAGATGTTTTTTCCCTTGCGGGAAAGTCTAGGGCCAGAAGGCATAATCTCAGAGTAAGGGGTGGCCCATTTAATACAGAGATGAGGAGGAATTTCTTCTCTCAGAGGATAGTGAATCTGTGGAATTCTTTACTGCAGAGGGCTGTAGAGGCTGGGTCGTTAAATATATTCAAGGCTGAGATGGGCAGATTTTTAATCAGTAAGGGAATCAAGTGTTATGGGGAAATGGCAGGAAAGTGGAGTTGAGGATTATAAAATCAGCCATGTTGTCATTGAACAGTGGAGCAGACTCGATGGGGCGAATGGCCTACCTCTGCTCCTAATTTTATGGTCTTTAACACTCTTCCAACAGTTTGCCCAAATGCAGGATATGTTTATTTTCCATGAAATATATTCCTGACCAAAATTTATTATAAACAGAAAACCTTATTATTTCATTCGCAGTACATTTTAAAGGAAATATCGAATGTAAATTCAAAAATTATGGGTTGGTGATGTTAACAGAATAACATTCACAAGTTTAGTGATATTCCTTGTTTTGCTAGTTTAGCAGTCATTAAATGGGTTAACGGTAAGACCACATCATTTAATCTACTGGTGCAAACTCATGTAATAACTTATAATTGTCCATTCTTACTTCTTGCCTGTTGAGCAAATCTGTTGGACAAATTCCGCATCCAGCCCTGCTTTCATGTCTTGAAGCCTTAATTCATAAAACCTTGCTGGCTACTCTCATTCGCCATTTGTTGGTTTCTAGAATCTTTTTGGAACCAACATCTTAAAGTCAACAAAACAGAGGCACATGTCCAACTGTAATCTGTACTTCTTCTGTATTTCCTACCTGGAACAAGTGAATATTGTCAGGAAATGCAATGGCTTTGTGTTGGAAAATTCCAGAAGCACAGTAACTCATATTTCAAAAGATGGAGATGAATAATTCTCATACATTAAAGATAAAATTCAGGAAATCACTGTGGATTACTAAATATTTTTGGGAAAATTTATATCTCGTGGTTTACACATTACCTTCTACCGTTTTCAACCTTGGGCTAAAATGTGGGAGTTCTGCCCCACTGAGTCAACCAGTCAGTGGGATGGGAACAGAACTAATCCTTTAAATCAGCTTGAGATGCCCCTATAAGGCAGGATGAGCAGAACACTCATTAAAATACAATAGATTTGATGTTATTGAGTAAAAAGAAGACAATCAGGAACTACAAACTCTTCAGCAAGAGCTGTGGGGAAGGAGGCAGATACATAACTAGTGTAATGACTACCTTCCCACTTCATCTAAGGACCTGTCACAGCAAGAATTAACCAAAAGCAGCTAACGCTAGTTTGGCATTATCATAACTAATGTAGCTAACTAACAGCGAGGTCCAACTAACACCAGAATCTCTGCAGGCCTGTGGTGAAAACTTTCTGCTGGCTAACATGCTTAACTCTTCCACAAATAAATTAACAATAAAGAAAAATTAACTCGCATTGATATTGTGCCTTTGATGACCTGAGGATGACCCAAAGCATTTTACAGCTAATGATATGCTTTTAAATTGTTAGGTGAAATTTTCCCATCCCACCCGCGGCGGGAGCAGAGAATTCAGCAGCAGGCAAAAAGTCGGAAATCTGTCAGCATAAAAATAGCTTGCAATACTCCCGATGATGGGTTAATGGTGGGTCGGTTATCCCGCCAACTAGTGGTGCGAATGCCATTTGGATTCGTTAACATGCCACGAATGCTCATTAAAACAGCTGCTCACCGGAATCTTGTCACGCCTTCCAATCTTGTGTCTCACCAGTGGGAAATTACGCCAGCCTCTAATCCATTTGAAAAGGGGGAGGGGGGGTGTGGGGGGGACGTGCATAAGTCAGACCTCAGTTCACTGGTAAATTCGAGGTGATTGGAACACACTTGGCCTACCTGCCATAACACTGCGCCGGTCTGCGATGAACTGCCACACTGCTGGGGCTGTAGAGTTGATCTGCTCCTGCTCCTTGCCTACACTGTCCTGAGGAAAACCACTGTGCTGTGGTACCCATGCAGGCCTCCACTTTCAGAAACTAGCACTTCTACCAGTGAGGGACTGTGAGGTGAGGCTGGGGTTGATGAACACAAGGTAGGCAATGGGGAACAAAAGGCTGTGGAATGGCATGAGGGTAAAGGGCGAACACGGGGAGGGCAATGGGAAGGAAAGGCTGTGGAATGGCAGTGAGAAGGTTGGGCAAACACAAGGGGGCCTTTTTGGGGTTGCCCTCTAATTTCTTGTTGCCATAGGAGTAAACAGGAGTCTGCTTAGAAAGAAAGGAGGAAGACCTCCTTGTAATGAAAGCCACTGAAAGCCTATGGCTTCATTAGTGCTGTTAAAGGGCTATTCAGAACTCAGAACTTCACATCACAGCCACTGTAGCTCAAGAACACATAGGAATGTAGAATTTGGGAATGCAGGCAACAGGAGGCATGGTTGTATCATATCTGGCATTCCATCAATGAAGGCCTGTCACCTCGTCACCAGATTTGACACTCCTAATGAGCCAAGGGGCATATATTAATTGACTACGTTGTGGTTGTTGGAGGTCAATCATCTCAGTTCCAGGACATCACTGCAGGAGTTCCTCAGGGTAGTGTCCTTGGCCCAACCATCCTCAGCTGCTTCATCAATGACCTTCTTTCCATCATAAGGTCAGAAGTGGGGATGTTCACTGATGATTGCACAATGTTCAACACCTCAGACACTGAAGCAGTCCATGTTCCAGTGTGGCAAGACCTGGACAATATTCAGGCTTGGGCTGACAAGTGGCAAGAAACATTCATGTCACACAAATGCCAGGCAATAACCATCTCCAACACTAGAGAATCTAACCATCGCTCCTTGACATTCAATGGCATTACCATTCCTGAATATCCCACTATCAACATCCTGGGGGTTAACATTGACCAGAAACTGAACTGGACGAGCCATGTAAGGGCAGATCAGAGGCTAGGAATCCTGCAGCGAGTAACTCACCTCCTGTCTCCCCAAAACCTATCCACCATCTACAAGGCACAAGTCAGGAATGTGATGGAATATTCCCCACTTGCCTAGACGAGTGCAGCTCCCACAACACTCAAGAAGCTTGACACCATCCAGGACAAAGCAGTCTGCTTGATTGGCACCCCTTCCGCAAACATTCACTCCCTTCACTTCCGATGAACAGTGGCAACAATGTGTACCATCTACAAAATGCACTGCAGAAACTCACCAAGGATCCTTAGACAGCACCTTCCAAATCCACAACTGCTATCATCTAGAAGAACAAGGGCGGCAGACACATGGGAACACCACTACCTGCAAGTTCCCCTCCAAGCCACTCACTATCCTGACTTGGAAATATATTGCCATTCCTTCACTGTCGTTGGGTCAAAATCCTGGAACTCCCTTCCTAACAGTACTGTGGGTGTACCTACACCACATGGACTCTAGCGGTTCAAGAAGGCAGCTCACCACCACCTTCTCAAGGGTAATTAGGGATGGGTAATAAATGCCGGCCTAGCCAGCGATCCTCACATCCTGTGAATGAATACATTTAAAAATTGCAAATGGTGTACCTCAGTAATAGAAAAGCATTTCTCATATTACAAAAAATCTCATTTTATATTTACCTAACTACACATGATGTAACTTTGAAGCATTTCCAGAAGAATAAATTGCTTCCAACGCATACAATTGAGAGGGAGGTCTTGTGATGCACTAGGTAGCATCCCTGCATCTGAGCCACAAGCTCCAGATTCAAATCCCACTCCAGGACCTGATAGCCAAGGGTGGCATGTTCATAGCATGGCCAAACTTGTTGGGTATCAATCTGCAAATCCTTCCAACATACAACACTGGCAGGGAGAGATACCTGACCAGCCGTATGATGGAAAGAAAATTGGAGCCTCTATCATCACGATCTTTAGCTCTTCACTACAACATGGATAAAAAAATGCATGTGGCCACAGCTCCTTGGGGAACCAGTTGGCTCAATTGACTGGACAGCTGATGTAGATCAGTTTGGGGCCAACTGTATGGGGTTTGATCCCTGTTCAGGCCGGGGTGGATTTGGAGCTGCCTCCTTGCCCTACCCATGGTGGCGATCATAGCACTGTTGGAGAACTGAAGGAGAAGCATGCAATTGAGCAACAAGTGCAGTAATTCCCTTTTGTTTTTAATTAATTTCATTTAATTTTAATTAGTTTTAATTAATATTGGCAATCCAAATTATTAATGAAAATTGTCCTCAATTTGTTGGGGGACAGCAGCCAGTGAATCTTTGAAAGGATGGGGAAGTGAGACAAGCTGTTACATATAACGAGGAATATGTGTGGCTGTGTGTAAATATTTATACAAAACTGTAATTTATCTTGAGTTTGTATAGAACTCATAACAATAATTTGTATTTGTCTGGTAAATTAACTTAAAGACTGCCTGAACCAACTCCCTAATTGACAATTACTGGCCACTGTTGTCTTTCAATTTAAGTCTGGCAGTTCTATCTGCCATTCATGATCTTAGTGAATGAAGCACATTTGAAGTGTGATCAATGTTATAATGTTGAAAAATTTATTCAGTATATCAGGGGAAGGGTGCTAGTTTAGATGTGTAAGAGTAGAGTCACGGGTAAGTGATGCGTGGGGGCAGGATTTCCACACCCCATCAAGTTCGGAAACAGAGGAGGACTGGATCCAGCGTGCCAGATTCTCGGCACTGTTTCCATTTTGGAGAGGCAGGTTTGGGGCCTTGGATTTTCCAGTCAGCCTCCAGTTTCCCGACACAACTGCCTGGAGGTGGGCACTCAGCAGCAAGCCGGGGTGCTAGCACTCCAGGCCGGCCTCCAGGCCTCCCTTCTTGCCTGGGTGGGCGTGCTGCCAAAGGCTGCCCCCTGGAGGGATGCCCACACCGCAAACAATGGTGGCCTGGCTGCTTTTTCTAATTTTTAATTGATTTTTTTTAAAGTTGTTGAAAGGGCACTTACACACTGAAGCTGGTTGGTCCTCCAGCTTCAAGAGCCTGCCCACTGCCCTGAATTGGATTGAGAACTTGGGCTGAATTTTCTTCTGGGTGCAGAGGTGCATGAATGGCCATGTTTTGATTCCTTTTGGAGGAACTCCGATTTTCCTCTGTGTTCCCAATCCTGCACCATTTTCCTCCTGCCTTTTTGTGATTTGGGAATGCCTAGTGTGCAGACCTGCCTGCTGAGATTTTTAAATGGGGGACAAAAGTATGATTGTTAGAGGCTCGATGGTTTTCCAATGATTTTTTTAAAAAATTCCATTGCTATTGCATGACTCCTGAAAGCTGTACAAAGTGCATATTGGGTGAGTGGCTATGGAGGATTCATAGAGTGCATAGAGGTGGCTTGGGGGGTGGTGGGTGGGGGTGAGGAGGTTGAGGGATAAGGCTTACGGGGCTTTGGAACAATGTTGGAAGCTGGGTTGCTGTGTTGAAGAACCGAGGAAGGACTTCTACTGAACACCCATCCCCCTCACACCCACGGTTCACTAAATGCACTACAAACCCAACTCGTGTGAAAAGGCGAAGCCCCCTCATAAAGTCATACATGGGTCGGGGGTGCATTTTGTGAGTCACAAAAGTGAGCAGATTGGGTTTCCCTGAACCCAGATGAAAACTCAGCCCCTTGTTGCCATGCCAATTAATGGGATGCCTGAGTCCAAATCTCAAAGAGAGGCTGCTTACCCCAGGGAACGGATTCTGGACCAGGAAACAGTCCTGTTGCCCATCTGAAAGTGTAAATTCAGCCCTCGGCGTAGGATAGGATATGTGCAGCAGAATTTTGGATATGTTGTAATTCATGATGGGTTGAGAAAAGGAGGCCAAGAAGGAGGGCCCTAGAGTCAGCAAGCTTGCAGGTCATGAGCACATAGAACAGTTTTAGCTGAGGTGCTGAGAGAGGGGAGGGGGTTGGCCAGAGCTGTGGAAATGGACATAAGCAGTCTTGTAAAAAAACAAAAAATGCTTGAAAAACTCAGCAGGTCTGACAGCATCTGTGGAGAGAGATTGTTCTTTCTCCACAGATGCTGTCAGACCTGCTGAGTTTTTCCAGCATTTCGTGTTTTTGTTTCAGATTTCCAGCATCCGCAGTATTTTGCTTTCAAGCAGTCTTGGAACAGGTTTGATAGGATGTGGAATGTAAAATTCAAATGGAACACCAAGATCGCAAACAAGCAGCAAAGTAAACATTAGAATTAAAAATCCACATTGGTTGGTGTCATACAACGTGCTGCTTTGTGTAAAATAGTTGCCAGTGCTGAACATTTTGGCAGTCCCAAAATGCTTTGAATTATTGAAGCATCTCATTTTGAGGGAATTCCAGGAAAATAATGATGTTTCAGCTAATTCACCACGTTGAGTACAAGGAATTGCTTATTAGTACTTACTAGCTGTCCAAATGTTCCTGTAATGCGCTTGCAAAATTTCATTCAGATACATGTGGCACAACTTATTTGCAAAACCAGCATGAGACTGAAATCACCTGATATATAAAGACAGGTGTCCCGTGGAGTGTGTGGTCATACGTGACATTTTCACAAAACCAAAGCTTCTTTTGGAAGGTGTAGAAATTTTGACAAATAGATGAAACTTGAGATTTATGTAACCGGCGCACAGGAGTGGCAGGGCATAGATTACACATGGCATGTGACAACCAAGCACTTCTGTGGAATTTAAAATATAAAAACTAATCCTGCTCTCAGAAATGTGATAAAATGAAGTGGGGTCACCAGCCAACTTATGAAATATGGTTCTGTTTCAAATGGTCTCACTTGGTCTGGAGATGACTTTGCTCTGCAGGATCAGTTTTTGTAGGCATTCGTATGTAGATACCAAAAAAAGAGAATGTTGTGTGTATCTGAATTCCTGACAGTATTTCATTCTAATTGCTTTCTTTTAAAAGTTATTATGTTAATCTTTATGGCAGCAGTGCAGTTACTAACTGTCCTACTTCTAACTGTATCAGCATACAAGCTATGATGGGCAGTTACTGCTAATCTACAAAATTGATAGAGATTGTGAGAAGTAAAACATATATCAACCTTTCCACATTTTTTTTGAAAAGGAAGAGTGCAAAAGCTGAAAATCTACAGCAGGTCAACCTGCACCTGTAAAGAGATAAGGCAAGTTCGTCCTGAATTATTTCAGGCTTGGCCCAATCTGTCATAGTTTCAGCAGAAGATCAGCAGAACTCCCAGAGATTCAACATGAATGCCATTTTCCCATAATTTATGCTATTTTTCCAAAGTTCTGCTGATCTCCCACCTAAATTGAGGTGGATGCAGATTAGAACAACATGTTTAGGACCCTCATAATGTTTCAGGGCTGGAACCCTATTTGAGAAAGAGTACACATGTAAAACATTATAATCTATCTCTTAGCAGATGTAGGCTGGTTTTCTTTGTATTTCCAGCATTTTCTGTTTTTATTTCAGGTTTTCAGTATTTGCATTCTTTCTGTTTTATTTAAGAGATTGTTGGATTGTGGGATGCTGTAACTTTAGAACAGCTGTGGCCAATTCATCCACCTCTTCATCCTACGCTCATCAGCCTTCACCATTGTATGTGCCAGGTAGTGTGATGGCACAGTAATTAATCTGCTCTGTACCCACTGCTGTGTGGCAATTGGGGTGGCTGGGGTTTGACGCGATCATTCTCAACAGAATTCCTGAGTGGCAGAGATGGTCGTTCCTGAATTAATCATTTCCTTTGGTATAAATAATAATGGACAGAAAAAGATCAACTGCTGTATGCAGCTTGCCTCATGATCTCCCATGATGGCTGGAGCATTGTAACTCTGGCCACGACCACCCACAACAACCCAACCACCCCACCCTCTCCACAAAATCCCCATCCCCTGCAATCATGTAATTTACTAGAAGTAGCAAAAGAAAGCAATTTGTTTGCATTTATAATATTCCATAAGTGTCCCAAACATGTCGTGATAGTCATTATGTAGGCAGTCTGACATAGTGTCAGTGTTTGCTTGGCTCAGTGGATAGCACTCTCATTTTTGGGTCAGAAGAGTGATGGTTGAAATCCATTCCACAATGAACAATAACAACTTAGAACATAATCAACATAATAAAACATCCCAAGGCGCTTCTCAGGAGCATTACAAAACAAAGTGTGACACACTGAGCCACATAAAGAGGTACTAGGGCAGATGGTCAAAATCTTGGTCAAAGAGATAGGTGCCTTAGAGGAGGAAAGCAAGGTAGAGAGAGAGGTTTAGGGAGGGAATTCTAGAGCTTGGGTTTTAGGCAGCTAAAGATGTAGCCACCAATGGTGGAGCGATTAAAATTGGAATGCACAAGTGGTCAGAATTAGAAAAGCACGGCTATCATGGAGGGTTGTGGGGCTAAAGGAGATTAAAGAGCTAGGGAAGGGCCAGCCCATGGAAGGATTTGAAAAGAAAGATGAGGATTTTAAGATCAAGATGTTCCTTGACCGGGAGCCAATGTAGGTCGGCAAGCACAGGGGTGTTGGGAGAACGAAACTTGGTGTGAGTTTAAAACACGGGCAGCAGAATTTTGGATGACTTCAAGTTTAGGGAGGGTAGAGTGTGGGAGACTAGGCAGGAGTATGTTGGGATAATCAAATTTAGAGTTAATGAAAGCATCAATAAGGGTTTCAGCAGCAGATGAGCTGAGACAGGGGTGAAGTCGGGCAATGTTACGGAGGTGGAAATAGGAGGTCTTAGTGGTGGCACGAAAATGAAATCAGAAGCTCATCTTGAAGTCAAATGTGACACCAAGATTGAAAACAGACTGGCTTAATCTCATCCCGTTGCCAGGGAGTGAGGGTAGAGTGAGACAGTTATTAGGAAGCAAGTTTGTGGTGGGGATTGATAACAATGATTTCAGTCTTCCCAGCATTGAATTGGAGAAAATTTCTGCTCATCCAGTATTAGATGTCGGATAAGCAGTGTGATAATTTGGCGACACTTGAGTATTTAATCTGCACTGATATTCTCCTGCAGTAATGGAGGGTTTCAATGTTGTAATTGCTGTCCTTTGGTTGCGATGGAAAGATGAGATCTAATGGGTTTGTCCATGCATTATTTAAAGATGAACAGACACTTGGGCCTGAATTTTCAGCTTGGTGGGCGGGCACAATCTGCGGGCCTGGGATCGGTTGGAAAATGGACCACCGACCTTTATCGGCCCCTGACCACAATTTCACGCTGGCTGGCCGATTAGTGACCAGCCAGCGTGAAGCGCACGCTGAATAACTCAGCACTACCAGGGTGGGGGCAGGAGGAGGATAGGCGATGACGTCAACACGGGTGCAGGCGAGTGCTGAGAGAAAGCTCCCTGACAGCAGAGAGCTGCCTCAGGGAGTTGCAGATCCGAAAGTGTTCCAATGAAGTTTTAAAAAGCAGAGAAAAAATGTCTGAGCATCACAATCAGGCACCTGAAAATATAGATGATAAAAATGCTGTCCACAGATTTTTATTTTTATTTTATTTCTTAACAGAAACCTCATCCCGCCCTTGGATGAGGTGTCATGAAAAATGTAAAGGCTGCTTGACCAATTCGCCCATCGCCAACTGTAAGGTTGGATGGGCGACGACAAATAGCAGACAATTTCACCATTAATGGGCTTAATTGCACTCTTAAATGTTGGCGGGCATACTTCTGACTTTTGAGTGCGCCCGCCAAACAAAATATTGCATGACTGCGCGATGACATCAGGCCCACGCCTGACATCATCTCGCATGATTTCACGCCCGATCGGGTCAGGCGCAGGCCTGCCCGATCAACATAAAATTAAGCCCCTGTTGTCCTGGCTAACGCTCCTCCCTCAACTACCATCACCAAAATTAGATTAGGTCGGTAGTCATGTGTCTGTCTCATTGCTGTTTATGGGACTTTGCTGTGTGCAAGTCACTGCTGTCACATAACAACACTGCAATCACATAACAACACCCACATAGAAGTGAAGCGCTTTGGGGTGCTTCTGAAAGACGTGAATGGCACTAAAACAGTTTTTTTTCTTTCATTGAGATCTAACAAAAAAAAGAAACATTTCATTTTTGGTGGTGTACAAAAGATATCAATTTTATAAGCAAAAATATTGCTTTCTCATGCAGTTATAAGAGGCAGTTCACCCTTCATCGCTGTTTTTAAGACTATTTTCTAGTAATTAAAACTGCTCTGGTTTTGTTAACATCTGGAGAACTTCATTGCGTCAGTGGAAGGCATTTCATAGGAATGATGACTTCCAGATGTTGTTGGATCTGTTTTAGTTGAGTTCTCAGCGCTGTTGCCATTCCTCTTTGTTTGTGAACTGGACGTTCTTAATAAATGAGTGTTATTAAAACAGCAAAGGAGAAATTTCTTCTTGGCCTGTTGCCAGTGTAACTGATCTCTAATATTTATCATTAGCAGTGAAAATGATGCGATTTTACAGAATGTGCAGTCTGTGTGGAGGAGGTCAGCCTCGATTCCTGTTTTTATTTGAAATTTCTCATGAAGGGTATGCACATACATAAGAGGTATACGGGCCAAATGTTTGGCTGGTAGTCAAATGACGTTTAATGTTAGTGCAGTTAACTCACTACATATCCCAAGCCAAAGTAAACTTGAGGCCATCTCAGGATTCCACATCTTATTTTTTAAGTGAACTGAGTGTATTGAATCTCATGAAATTGAAGCTGAATTGTTAGTTGGCCATTGCTGTCCCTTGGAGGTGTGTGGGGTTACAGCATTAGTACCTTGGTGATGTCATTGTATCAATGACTACTTTACAATGATTTAACTTGAAAATGAAAATTAAACGATCCCAAAAATCATTGCAAAAATAATATCTGCAGTACAGTTGTCCGCATGGAGTTTCCCCAAAAACCAAGGCATGTGTTGATGGTGGGGCATATCTCGGGCAGTTAACTTTCATAAACAATCTTGCTTGCCTCATGACAAGATTTATCCTGATGTCAACCGGTATTTTAGTACAAACACTTCTGTATGACAGGACAAGTTTATAATAAGACCTCTGGTGGTTATCATTTGATGGCCTTCTGAGATGCCAATGGAGAAATGAAGCACCTCCCTCAACACATCTTATTGGGCAGATTGATATGATGTGCACTGTGGTCTTGGATACATAGCCATAATGCATTTTGGGCCTCCTCTCATCTTACACTTATAGAGCAGATGGCCACATTGACCATACCCTGTGTGCATTCAGTTGAGCACTGTCCACTGTCTTGGAAGGAGATCATTAATAAGGTGATGGTTCTTTATGTTGCTTGCAGACCAGTATTCTGTCCATCTGGATAGTGGGTTGACACCAGCTTCCTGAACATTAGCTGATATTTGCCAGAATGGCTGGCATGATTTTAAGTGCTTTCTTGGTAGATCTTTCTGGCCTTCATGAATGCAAAGGTCGGTGCTCCTCGTGACTATTTCCATCTCACAGAACACAATGATGTCACAGTGAAATGCAGGTGGATCAATGTGGGTTAGCACTGGAAACCACCCAGCTGGAATGGACTTAAGCATCCCTTACACTGTCCACATGGCGCATTTGGCTGCATTTCATGACCTTTGTTTGGCTGCTGCAGGATCATGAAGCAGAGCAGCATTTTGCACCAGAGTAGACTAGGGCCATTGTTTCTGCAACGAGCCATGGCTGTGCTCCCCTGTGATGACCCAGTGAGTTTCCACACCAGGTTCTCCCTGGTTTTTCTGATGTTGATGGGGTGAGGCTGATAGATAAATGTCCTGTCCAAGTTGTCATCCAGGTATTTTGGGTGGAGGAGTCATAGGTTAATCAACTTGCACAGAAGGAAATGTTGAGTTTTATCTCAGTGATATTATTATTATTCAAATGGGATGTTGTCACAGCTGTCTTCTTTGAGTGGAGCAGGGGTACCAGGTCCAAAAATAGCATTCCAGTAGCTCCAGGTCATTGGTGAGTGTTATACTTGCTTCCTTTAGTATTGATGCTTGCAGGATTTGTGCTTGGCATGTCTGCAGTGCAGATGCTGAAAAAGCTGATGCAAGCACTAACCCCTGTGACAGACCATAGTTGAACATCTGTGCCTGGCTGGCCTTGCCACCAACATAAACTTGGAGCTCATTAAGTTGCTGATGAGCCTAAGAGTCATGCCCAGTACAGGTATGAGGATATTACAAAGTTTAAAGCTATGTTTTAAAAAAATGGACACAAAAACTTAAGATGGCTGCAGCACACCATGTGACTCCTTTGACATTTGAATTGGTTGAGATTCAGGGGCAAATACCTGATTAAATATGGACCTGAGTGAAGGAATCTCACAGCCATTTGTGAGAGTCACACATCTCATTGTTTAAGAATGGACCAAACTCTACGTGGTTTTCAGACAACACAATTCCATGTTTCAACAGGGACAATTGAGACATAGAAACTCCACAGGTGGTAGATGAATATGAAATGAATCTCATCATCCATTCATTGTATTGTGATGGCCCCATATTCAAACACAAAGGGCCTGGATGTCTCAAACTCTCAAAGTGTGAAAGGCTACAGCGCAAGATGTGTACCAGCTCAAACCACCACCCTTTTTTGGGAAAAGGAATTTGGACTCATCACAGGTCACATGGTTAAGACAGCCATGTTAGCTACCTGTTTTTTAAAGAATAGCAGTAGAAGATATTTCTGCTCAGGAACACAATGACAGATATAATCAGAAACACCATCTAAGCCATTGAACCAGCTGCAAGACAACTACACAGCCAAGGTAATATATACAACTATACCTTGAAAGTGGGAGAAGGACTGTCCCACCAACCTGTTGCAACTTCAATTTCATCTGAACACCGACCTCCTGGCAATTTAACTGCAAGAAGCCTCACAGCTTACTGAGAATCCTCTGCTTTACATACTCCACTGCAGCCAAAGCATTAATTCAAGCTGCTATGAAAGAGACTGAAATAATTATGATGTGTAATTGTATTTCTTTTTTCTTTCATCTATATCTAATATTTGTGTGCATGGTAGTGTGTGAGATGTCGAATTTAAACTTTCAGGGCAAGTGTGTGATAATAAATAATCTCCCATATTTTTAAATTTACAAAAGCTTGCTGCTGGAAATTATTTAAATTAGGAAAAATGGCTCTAAGGGTAAGAAAACACACTAACCTCACAAATAAAAATACTTTGATCACAGAAAATCAGAAAACACATAAACTCTGTCCATGACATTTGCAACATTGAATGATTATGGGGAGGCATTATGGTATTGTCACTGGACTAGTATTCCAGAGACCCAAGGTAATTCTCTGGGGACCTAGGTTCAAATCCCACCACAGCAGATGGTGAAATTTGAATTCAATAAAAATCTGGAATTAAAAGTCTAATGAAGACCACAAAACCATTGCCAATTGACATAAAAACCCATCTGGTTCACTAATGTCCTTTAGGGAAGGAAATCTGCCATCCTTACCTGGGGCAGAATTTTACGGCCCCGTTTCAGCAGGGACAGGGCCGTAAAATGCGGCAAGCCATTATAAACCCCATTGACTTCAGCGGGAACGTAAAATCCTGCTGCTGTAAAATTCTGCCCCGGTCTGGCCTACATGTGACTCCAGACCCATGGCAATATGGTTGACTCTTAAATGCCCTCTGAACAAGGGCAATTAGGGATGGGCAATAAATGCTGGCCTAGCCAGTGACAGGCACATCCCATGAATGAATAAAAAAAAGATTGTTGGAAATTTAGTAGCAGGCCTTTGCACCTTTGCCAATGGCAAGTTGATGATTTCCTATACTTGGTCTCTACGTGTGTGCCAGCGCATTGTGAACCTGTCAGTCAATGCCATCAAGAAGATAACCGAATTCCCAAAAGCAGTCTCCCAGTCTAAAAAGTATGAAAGCATCAAACATGTCAATCAAACATCCCTTTCAGGACCAACATCAACCAAGATAATTGGTCCAGCAGTCCACATTTATCAACTCAACACTAAAGGCCTATGTACAGCAAAGTATTAGAACTTGTCGAGAGAACCTAGGACAGAAGGGATCAATGTTGTCATCTTCCAAGAAACCTACGTACCTGAGCCAAATCCATATTGGATGCAGATGTATGCATTCCACATGATGGCATGCCAATACCACGTGAAATACAGTATCGTCACCTATGTGCAGGCTGACTTGATTACCAAAGTTTACTTTAGTAATGGAGCTTAATCCAAGGACAAGGTTTGTCCTCGAAACACAGCTGAACCAGATAGTAAGGTTTACTATGATGATAATGCCTACCCTGATGATGTGGCTTATCCTGGTAGCGGATCTCACTCTAGTGAAAACCTTATACTGAGAGCAGCGTTTATGCTGGTAAGGTGGCTTGCCACGGTGAATTCTCTTACTTGGTAATGGAGCCTACCTTTGTGACAGAGATCACAGTGGTGGCATAGCTTACATGAAGCCATCAACAGAGTGATGTTTGAACAGCTTTCAGAGAAAGTATTTTGATGGCTGTACTGACATTATTCTTTAGACTTTGATAATCAAATGATGAAATAAAGAAATACCATTAAGAAGGGTAGCATAATAAGAATTTGGATGGTGAAGCACTTATGGTGAGTACCTTTCCTTTTAACATTTTAACCAATAGAAGTCATTTTTAAAAAACACTTGGCTGAGTGAATTTGTGACAATATGTTACAATACTGTGTAAGCCTTATGTGATTTATGTTATTTTATTGGTTTCTTACTGCATCTATAAAACTCTTGGAAAATAAGTCATGAGTGACCTTGGCAAAAATTTGTGCTTTTCCAATGGAAGTTTTTCATTCCATGTATAAATCATGGTTCATTCTGGATAATGAGATCCAGTAGGGCCAGTTCAGGTAAAAAGGGTGGAAACAGTTCAGGGTTTAACTGTTTCTGAAGAACAGTTATGTTCTTGTGACCCACATTCTGAAATATTGTCCTCTGAGCCCCCCAACAGCAGGTGGTACTTAAAACCTCCAAGCTTTTAACATCTAATCTGAGAATTCAAAAATGCTAAACATATAGGCCCAGCTCAGTTTTACACATCACATTCGGCAGTAGGGCTGCTAAAGAGTTATTACGACAAAAGAAACCTGAAATCAATAAATTTTTCCCATAATATTTTGCCAATGTGTAGCAGAGGTGTTAAATGTGGTAAAGGACTGTGGGAGTGTATAGGCAAACCATTGCAGCTGTGAAGGGGAAAGGTTATTGATAACAAATGCCAAGAATGATGTGAATGAAAACAGTCATACAGAAAACAGAGCTGTGTGAAAATCATTAAAGTAATGGGAAAGTCTTACAGCTGAAGTTATGTTCTGTGTTTCATCATGTTGCAGAACTTGATAGCATTACTAACAGATTTAGAGATGGTAAAATGAGGAATCGGGGTACTTTTCCACATGCACTAAGAACAGGCTTTGTGAGTCATACCTGGATAAATAGCTGCGCCTGTCCAAAAGCTAAGTGATAACATTTCTTACAAAAATTGGATGCATACATTCTGACAAGCGCCATTTTACCTAACCTGAAGGTGGCAACACAAGCAGAAGTACTGTTCCATGGGTTTCATTTACTCTCTTGCATCTCATGCAGGATGACATCTGTTTCTTGTTTCCTCTTTTCTTTGTGTCTAAACAGTGAATGGCAACAGAAAATATTGGACAATGATATTGATCTACAAGAGAATCAAGGGTTATGGGGGACAGGCACGAAAGTGGAGCTAAGACCGCAGTCAGATCAGCCATGATCTTATTGAATGGCGGAGCAGGCTCAATGAGCAAAGTAGCCTACACCTACACAGCCTACACAGAGAAGGGTAGATTCACCCACTTCTTTCCTGCAGCAAATTGCCTCACAAAAGGTGAGGACAAGGAAATTCTACCCTAGATTGACAGGCAAATATCCATTTAGATCGACAAAATTTGTACATGTAGCCTCCTTAGGCCAGAATTTTTAGATCAGCGGGTGGCTGCGCGCCTGACCCAACCGAGTGTGAAACGATGACGTCGGCCGAGCGTGTCAGCATCAACGGGGAGCCGGCAGCATACCAGCCAACAATTAAAAGGCCAGCTCTGTGCCTCAGGGAAATTATTCAGCGCTCTCTCGCGCGCATGCGCGCAATTCATGCTCGGCCTGCTTGCCCTCCGCCCCCCACCCACACAGGCAGCGCTCAGCGCTGCCGCTCGTGTATCACGCTGGGCGAGCCTTAATTGGCCCATCAGTGTGAAATTGTGGTGCGCTGTCGATCGCGGGCGGCAGTCGGTTTCCCGACTGCCCCTGCCCACTCCCACCCATCCTGCACGCCCTTAGTTCCTCTGAATGGCTTGTCAATTCAGCTCATTCTGCTTAGGTTCTCAAGCAATACCTATTCAGTCGGAAGTCTTTGGAATTATGTGGAAGCTTAGACAAACTGGGATGCATAGTTACTCATTGGGTGCCTGTGAGAGTGAGACACGATTCAATGGGCAGAGTTTTTCACTGGTGGGATTTTAAGGTCTTTAGACTTTTGAACGGCTCACTGAATTTCATGGCCCCGCCTCCACTGCGATGGGGCTGTAAAATTCCACCCAACATTACAGAAGTGTTGTGGGGGTATGTCTGAAGGAGACCACAACTCAATGGCCCCAGTTTTAATTTTTTTTTAAATCTTAATATATGGCCCCAAAACCAACACTCCCAAAGGTCATTAACAAACCTGACAAGGTCAAGCCCTTTAAATAAAATGGGCCAGCATCCTTTCCAAAGACAGCATTAGTGCGTGGTGGGTGGAAGTAGTGCAATGGCCAACCACTGAAGTAAAAATCTCAGCTAGGCCCCACCGAATACTGAAGCATCAGCGGCGGCTTTCCAGAAAAGTTGACATCCTTACGGCAGTTGATGACTTTTCAAATGTAATGGATCCAAATTTACCACCTCAAAAGTACTGCATGGTTGTTCTATGCAGATGTACAGTCTGGGGTCAGACGAAGGCATTCGGGCAGATGATGTCATTCAGTCTGTCCCACCTCCTTCTTTGATGTCAGTTTTAAAATGGTTAAATGTTGGAACAACTTTCCACTTACCGAGTATTCTTAGTTCTGCACAAAGGGACTGGAAAACTGTCACAGCTGGGTCCCACCGTGATATATGGCCCTTCCTGGGAAATTGTATCCCTCATTCAACAAGAAGATTTTTGAGGTCACACCACCTTCTGGGGTTCATCCTTTCCAAGACATTGGCCTCTAAGAACTAGCTGCAAACCAGCTGTGTTTCTTTATTTAGTCTCCGCCATGCTTCCCTCTTGCCGGGAGGAAGGATAGATGTAAACAAGAACAGAGGAAAGGCAAAGGCAAAAAAAAAAGGTTATTGTTCTTTTGAAAATAGCTGCAAAGCTATAAGTACAACAGGATTGTGTACAGGGATATTTAACAGTACCACCTGTTTTAGCTGTAAGAAATCTGATTTTAAATTTATCAACCTAAATTAGGTAAAATAATGTTCGATTTGTCCCTCTATTAAAGCATAATTTACAGAAAACTATGCACCAATAAGCCCCTCGAAGATGACATGGCTGCTAGAAAGTAGTAGCATTCTTGAGGTAACTGAGAAGGGCAAAATAAGTCTCCATTTGAACGATCATAGCTATCCTCCTGAGCTAATATTTATATTAGGATAAGATAGATTAACTTTTAAAGGCAATTACTCTTTTGTCTGCTTGGTGATAAAATTGGTCATTTTAATGAGATTAAAATGTTCTTGTCAATGATTAAAAACGGCATTCTCTTTGAGCGTTAACACAGTATGTAGCTGAAAGAGTGCTGCCGCTGGTTGGCCTCAGTTTGCTTACGCACTCAAATATTTCCATAGATAAAGTCGTAGTAACATTTTTATGAAATGCCAGAAACAATATTGTCCATGTTTTCTTTTGTTTGATGTGGGAGCAACCTCCAAACGTACAGAGTGAACATACCATGGAGCAAATGCAGAGCTCTGGAGTGCGCTTTGACGCCTGAGTTTTTTAGCAAACAATCTTGACAAAAGTTAGAACACTGATCAGTATTCAATCGCTAACTCTTTAGAACAGCTTACAGTGCACTCAGTCAACCCACTTTAGACATATTTCATCATGTGAAGTGCTTGGAGATGTTTCAAATTGATAAGGTGCTACGTAAATTAAAACATTATTAGTTACTGATATGGTACTGGTTTCATTAGTCTCTTTAACAACTTTGCCAGAATCACCTAGGGTGGAATCTTCCGCTCCCATTGGCGGCAGGCATCATGGCGGGCCTGAGCGGACAAAACATCAAGAAGGGCAAAAATCTGTTTTATGCCATCGTGAAACCAGTTTGCAGTCGTCCGCTCCACCCATCAATAGCGGGTCACCTTTCCCACCGCCGCATGTCAGGGGCCTAATTTCAATACTTTAGCATCTCATTCCAAGCCCTACTCGCCAGAATCATCCCCTCATGATGGATCATCCAGGCACGTTGGCAGCAACTGTGCATAAGCGACCTGTACCTGGTGAGCTGCACTTCACTCGGGACTTTGAGGTTTGTTTGTCCTCTTTGCTTCGGGCAGCACTCGCAGTCATCAGCGCCAGGCTTCACAGGCGGAACCACATCACTTTTAGGGGGGCTCACAGCAGGTCTCTACCTACCAGACCAGCCGTAAGGCGGGGATGGCTTTTTGATGGCTGAACGGCTTGTTTGGGGAAGTGAGACAAGTGGCCTCAGGCAAGGAAAGAGGCTGCAGGGCGAGGGCTTACTAGGTAAGCGGGGTATCCGGGGTGTGTGTGGGGGCACATGTTCATCTGTACAAGTGGCCTCAAGGTGATAAGGGCTGAGGGGGCAGTCTCCAGAGGAGATCAGGCCAGATGGAGATGTGAGAGTGTGTGTGTGAGAGAGTGAGTGGTGATGTCCCTTGAGCTGGCAGTGAGCGAGATGCCAGTGAATGTGTGATTGGCTTGTGAGTGTGTGAGTTTAGAGTGATGAGATGATTGCCATACCCTGGTGGCACGGATGAGATCATTCATCCTCTTTCTGCACTGGAAGGCCAACCTCTTCGGTGCAGCGTTGGCACTAATTACCACTCCCACCGCTTCCCAAAACTGGAGTGGTGAGATTGCTGGGCCTTCTGCGGCCAGAGTGGGCATGGAGGACATCATGGCGGGTCTCTAAAAGATATTTCAGTAACGAGTCACTAAACCCTTCTTGGCTTTCAGGGCCATGTCTTCACTGGAGCACTCCTGAGCTACAGACTGTGTGGGTGGCTGCAGTTTAGATATGGCACCTGGTGTGAGGAAATGGTGAGGGAATAGGGTGGCGGGTAATTTAGAGGCCACCCGCCAGCGAGGTGGTGTGTTTCCTGTGGCTGCATGATTAATGAGGCGGGAAGCGGACAGTATGGCACCAAAATCCGCCATTGTGGCCTGTGAGTAAAATTTTTTCCCCACCCGCTACCGCAATTCGTGCAAATCAGGGACGATTCCACCCATAGTAATGATCAGAAAGATTCTGGAAAAGTGTGTAACATATGCAAGAATATATGCAAAATCCATTTTTTTAGTGCATAGTTGTTCACTCTTGTTTCCACACATAGGGCAGAATATTGAGTTCGGCAAGCAGGAGGCGGGGCCCGCTCGCTGACACGTAAAATGACGTGGGATGACGTCGGGTGGAACTTCTGATATCACCCGCATCAGTTCAATTTTCAGGTCGGCAGAGGCGCAGCCGAATCAGCTGTGCGCCCTCCGACCTGTCAACAGCCTATTGAGGCCATTTAAAAACTAATTGAACTAGTTAAAGGACCTGCCCGTCCAACCTTAATGTTAGCGGGCAGGCCGGGAGCCCTGGCGGGCTTCAGAAAAAGCATGAAACCTCATCCATGGGCGGGATGAGGTTTCATGTTGGTTTTCAAAAATTGAATAAAAGTTTAATTTAAACGTCCCAACTGTTATATTTCATATTTTTTAATGTGGAGCCGATCTCCCTGAGGCAGCACTTAGCCTCAGGGAGATGAGTGCGCTCTATCGCGTGCATGTGTGAAAGAGCGCACTCTCTGTATAGGGAATCCGCCCCCTTCCCCCCCACCCCTGCACAGGGAGCACATAGCACTTCCTGGAGGACATCACACTAGGCAGGCCTTAATTGGCCCACCCACATAAAATGGCAGCGCACCTCCAATCGGGGGCGCCGAATAGAGACGCACTGCACGCACCCACTCCTGAACTTCCCCCCAACGGGGGGAAAATTCTTCCCATAAAATCATGCATCGATGGTCAAGGAATATGGAGAAGAATGGAAGAAACATCATGTCTTTACTCCAAGTAACTGCAAGATCAGCTGATGGTGGTTTTTTTCTCCTTTCTGAGCATTTCATTCTTTCATTGCCCAGCCCACTACTTCAGGTTTCTGCTTTTCTGTTGTCCATCTCCTTCTGCTAAAATAGCCACATTTGTGATCTCAGATCTACAAACTGTGAGCTCAGGATACCAGCGGTGAAACTGGCTGATGTGGCGTGAACACCTCGAGATTTGAATTTGTTCCTTCTCCCCATTTAAATTTGCCTGCTATAAAGTTGTTTTGGAGAGTAAAACTAACTCTAACTTCTTTCTCAGCCGTCACTCTCATTTGCATTATAAATTGACTTCTTTGTGCCCAAAATGATGGGGCAGTGCCACTGCCTTGACTTTTGCTCCTTCCCTCATCCAAAATGTTCTCCACCCAACATTTCATAACTACAAACTTATTTTATCCATGAAGCCTCTGCCCTTGACCCACCACCCCTTTACCTCCATGGGCAGACAATGGACTCTGCAATTTACTGCCCAGGTGGCAAAGGTGAAAATCTAATCCAGTGTGTTCCTATCATTATAATCTGTAGTTTACTTCAAGTTGAAGTAAAAATTGAGAATAGTGACTTGTATCTATTTCCTAACCTACCCTTATTATCTATTGCTCTGTAAAGTGGGAAGAGGAAGATATGTGATGTAGAATATTTTTTAAAAGGAGCAAGCAGTCCTTGGAAATAAACTGTCAATTATATTTTGGGCTACTTGATTCACTTGTAATTAGTATAAAGTAATAATTCAAAGAATGGAATATGTGTTATGTACCATGCTAATTAAAATTACATTGGACTTGCTTAACTGACACCATTTTGAACACTTTCAATTTGACTCTGAAGCTGTTAGGCCAATTTACCAAAACGTAGGGCCAGATATTCCCATCATGACACGGGACTGAAGTGTGTCGGCGAGCTTTAAAAATGGGTGCAGGATCCGAATCTGGGATTCCTGCCTAGATTCCTGGCACCAACAATTTACATCAGTGTGGGAAAAGGGGCAGGTTGTAAGCCCAGACACCGCCTTCTCTACATTGCTAGCACACGGTGGAAGTAGGCATTTCCGAACGTCTGCAAATGTGATGAAGGAGGGAAGGCTTTGGTAGGCAATGCAAATTGCACCAGCACAGAAGTGTCATGAACCATGGGTGAACTGTGATAAATACATAAGTGTTGCCCACTTAATATATCATAATGAAATGCTGCAGCCTAAATTGTATGAGATTTTACTACAATGAGTGATCATGGTGCATTGATTTAGAAAGGGAAGGGACCATTAGATAATGTGATTGTTACTTCAGACAGCTAGAAAGCTTTCAAGGAAAGGAACAGGATTGTGAAAGTGGAAACATCTTCAGATGCATAAGAATACATTATCCAGAGGATAAAGTGCTATTTTGCATTGTACAATATTGAAATCCAGATTGAGATCGTGTGAAATGTCCCCATTTCTTTAATTTTTTCCTTGAAGTTCAACTCAGCCATCTGTTTGGCTGTTTCAACACTTTCACAGATGGTTGAGCTTCTGGCTGTCTTTAAAGATGCTAATGGATTCTGCTTAGGAAGGTTGACACAATTTTTCAGTGGAATGTGTTATGAATGTGTGACTTCCTTCTAAACCACTACTAGATTCTGATCAGCAGGGGAATGTGCTGCATTACAGCTGTAACGGGGATTGTTAGTTTTTTGACAGGTTTATGAGTTTCTGAAGAGGATTTTTTTTCAAATGATTATTCAAGTGACGTTTCATTACTTTGCCTGATTTACAAGGTTTTAAGAGGATAATGGTTTTATAAATGGTTATTTGGGTAATGTTTATTCATTTTGACATTCATTATGAGCACTTCAAAGACTTCCACATGTTATTAAAGAGCACGTGAGTGTTGTTTATAGAAGAAACTGGGTGAGTAGATTGGAAGTGAAATCAGCATGGGGGTGTGGAGGTAGTGGTGAGGGTTATGGGGGCATACTCATCTCCAGAACTGGGCTGATGTCTCCATGTATGGAGACAGGCCTTTTAACCTGGTCACCTCAACATAGGTCCATTTCTGTCCCTGCCTTGGGCCTGCTGCTGGAGGCAGCAGTCCCAACTCCAGACCATTCCCACCTTTTCCAGATGAAAATATCACAGGTAGACACTGCCAAGTAGGAGACATGATCGCAACATTGGGAAATCTCCTGACTCCTGATTCCCTCCTATAATGTCAACTCTAATATTATTTAGCAAAAGTCAGTTCATAATGCAATGGATGCTTCAAACTTGTCTTCTGTTAATTCCAAAGCCTGGATTGTCTGTGGCTCAGCTGGTAGCATTGTGGTCTCTGAGTCAGAAGGTTCCAGGTTTAAGTCCCACTCCAGGACTTGAACATAAAAATCTAGGCTGACACTCCAGTGCAGTACTGAGGTCAGAGGTAATATCACCTTGAGATAATATCACCACCTTCAACACCTCTTTGTCCTTTTGTCTGTGACATCTTTTGGTTATCTCTACCTATCACTGGCCCTCTATCCAGCTCTTCTTATCCCACCCGCTCCCCCCCCCCGCCCCCCCTTAAACCAGCTTATATTTCACCTCTCTTCTATTTTTACTTAGTTCTGTTGAAGGGTCATTCGGACTCGAAACATTAACTGTGTTCCTCTCCACAGATGCTGCCGGAACTGCTGAGTTTTTCCAGGTATTTTTGTTTTTGTTTTGGATTTCCAGCATCCGCAGTTTTTTGCTTTTATCTGAGGTCAAAGGTGCTGTCTTTCTGATGAGACATTAAACTGAGATCCTATCAGCCCTCTCAGGTTATTGTAAACGATCCCATGGTACTCCTTCAAAGAACAGCAAGGGAGTTATCCCTGGTATCCTGATTAATATTTATCCCTCAATCATCATTATAAAAACAAACCATCTGGTCATTATCACATCTTTCATGCAAATTTGTTGTGCGAAAATTTACTTCTATGTTTCCTACATTACAACAGTGACTGCATTTCAAAAAAAGTACTTAATTGATTGTGAAGTCCTTTGAGACATCAGGTGGTCCTGAAAAATGGTATGTTAAAGCAAGTCTTTTTAGAGTAGAATGGTCTATGTTGTATTATTTTAGAATACAGTGAAGCAAAATAATTGCAACACTTATTGAGTTGGTATATATGAATACTCAACATTCAGTAACCAACAGAATAATTTTTAATCAAAATAATATTAATATATGATATATGCCACAGAAACAGATCACTCAACCCAACCAGTAAATGGCAGTGTTTATGTTCCACTCAAGCCTCCACCTATCTCTCCTCATTTAAATCTATCATTGTAATCCTCTATTCCCTTTCCCAGCAAATGCTTGTCTAGTTTCCCCTTAAATACATCTACACTATTCACTACAACTGTTCCATGTGGTAGTGGTTCCACATTTTCAGCGCTTTTTTGGTTACAAAGGTTCTTCTCAATTCCCTATTGGATTTCTTGGTGACTATCTTATATTGTCTTCTATTTCTGCTATTCCCCACAAGTGGAAAAATCGTTTTGCATTCACTCTATCAAAATCTTTCATAATTATAAAGACCTCCATTAGATTACCTCTCAGCCTTCTATTTTTAAAAGAAAAGGGACACAGACTGTTCAGTTTTTGCTGAAATGTGTACCCACACATTTCTGGTAATACACTTATAAATCTTTTCTGCTCCCTCTCCTTGCCTCTATATCCTTTCTAATAATTAAATGACCAGAGCTGCCGGCTGTACTAAGTGTGGTCTAACCAAGGTTCAATACAGGTTTAGCCTAACATCCCCAGTTTTCAGTTGTATCCCTCTAGATATAAAGCCTAATGCTTGGCTTTTTTTTTAGAGAGATAAATTCTTGACTAACAAGGGGGCGAAAGGTTATCAGGGGTAGGCACGAATATGGGGTTGAGGTTACATTCAGATCAGTCATGATCTTATTGAATGGCAGAGCAGGCTCGAGGGGCTGAGTGGCCTACTCCTGCTCCTAATTCGTATGTACGTATGTTTGTATTGCCTTCTGTGGCCCAACTTTCAGTGATGGGTGTGTTTGTACTCCTTTGTTCCTCTACCCCACCTAGACTTGCCTTATAAGTAATAAGCATCACCCCTATTCTTCCTATTAAAATGTGCTACCTCACATTTAGCTGTGTTGAACTTCATTGTAAATTATTTACTCATTCTGCAGGTTTACTAATGTCCTCATTTACTTTGTTGCAGTCATCCTCAATTTGCTGCCATCCACAAATTTAGAAATTGTGTTTAAATAACCAGGGCTTTTTGTATTATTGACATCCACTAGTTTTCATGATTTGAGAGAAAAATACGTTAGCAAAGCGTTTCAAGCAGCACTCCATAGACTTGAGTCGATTCCATGAGGTTAGGGAGCACCACAGCCCGTGTCATGTTCTTTAATGATATCAGTGAGGATTGCTGCATGGATTGCACAAGTAGGGGCCCTGCCACTGCCTGCTCCCAGCAAGTTGACATTAGTCTGTGTAGCATTAAACAGCACTACACAGACCATTTTTCCCCCTTAATCTCCTGGCTGAGCCTATTATTATGTCAGAACTTTTGAATAGAAACTGAGATTAATAACTCCAGACATAAAATTTAGAACATTTGACCAATGACTGTCAAATACACTTTTTTCAAATTAGATATTTTTGAGCCCAAACATTAAACTGGACTAATACTGGGAAAGAAAGTCTGTCTGGGAAGGGTCCTTCTAATTAGTGAATGTTGTTGTTAAGATCTAACGGAGGTTGCTTTAGGTGCCAAATAGTCAGCAGGGCACTTCCTTGAGAATACAAAAGTTTCAAAGTTCAAGAGTAAGAGCAATAGAAGAGACCAAACAGTGCAGAAATACATTTAAATCTGTTTCATATGTTTGTGAACTTCTATATCCTTATGGCAGGTCAAAGCACTTCTGAGCAAGTCATTTTCTTACAACATGCTGGGGCAAACTCTTGGAAATTCACGATTATAAATTGTCATTACATTGTGGTCTCAAAACATGTAAATGTTTCCATTTGGATGACAAATTCTTGATGTGCTTTGACTTTTTTTGGACTGTGTAGCACTTGAATAGAGCCCAGAGACCGTCAAAGCTCAAACAGTATCAAAAGAAACACTTGACATGGGCCCAAAGAGCATTGAATTTGCTAACAGTTAACCTTTCACCTAAATTTTCTGGGCCAGTGCCTAAATCCTCAAATGGCACACACAAGATTATTGTTTAAATAGGCAACAACCTAGGAGGCGTGTTTAGTCACCACAAAAGACACCAAGTTATCTACATAAACTAACCTGATATAAATGAAATATGTTAAGCCAGCTACTGATTTGGTAGCCATAAATTTGACTTCAAACGATCTACATATCTCTTTGTTCTCTGCTTATTTTTTGAAGTTCTTAGTTCTTATTTGGCTAGGCAGAACCATTTTTCAGTATATAATGGTAGACAGGAATGGTCCATGCCATGTTTATGAGACAAGGGATAATGAAAATCTGGATCTTTCACCACAAATTGTTGTGGATGCTGGGTCAGCTAAGATTTTCAAAACTGCAGTTGTTAGACTTTTGTAAGGAAAGGTGATCAAAGAATCTGGGACAAAGACAGGTAAATGCAGTTGATGTACAGATCAGCTATGATATAATTGTACAGCAGAACAGATTTGAGTGGCAGATGCCATGTTTGTGTTCCTATCACAAGAAGAAGAATAGGGGTGTTTTCTTGGTGTCCAGGCCAACATTTACCAGCCTGCCAACAACACCAAATCTATTCAAATATAAAAGCAAAACACTGCAGATGCTGGAAATCTGAAACAAAAACAGAAAATGCTGGAAAAACTCAGCAGGTCTGGCAGCATCTGTGGAGAAAGAAACAGTTAACGTTTTGAGTCCGTATGACCTTTCCTAAGAGCCCCAAATCTATTCATTTAGCTCTTTTTAAAAATTAATTCAACGGATGTGAGCATCGCTAACAAGATCAACATTTATTGCCATCGCTAATTGGCATTCAGAAGGTGGCGGTGAGCCATGTTCTTGAACCGCTGCAGTCCATGTGGTGCAGTACACAAACTGTGCTGTTAAGGAGGGAGTTCCTGGATTTTGACCCAGCAACAGTGAAGTTACAGCGATATAGTTCGAAGTCAGGATGGTGCGTGCCTTAAGGGGAGCTTGCAGGTAATGGTGTACTTTCACGCCTGCTGCCTTTGTCCTTCTAGGTGGTAGAGGTCACGGGTTTGGAAGGTGTTGTCAAAAGAACCTTGGTGAATTGCTGTAGTGTATCTTGTAGATGGTACATACTCTGCCGCTGTGCGCCAAAGGTGGAGGGAGTGAATGTTTAAGCTGGTGGCTAGGATGCCGATCAAACAGGCTGCTCTGCTGTGAATGGTGTCAAGCTTTTTGAGTGTTTTTGGAGATGCACTCATCCAGGCAAGTGGAGAGTATTCCATCAGTAGGAATGATGGATACATGCCTTGTAGTTGGTGAACAGGCTTTGAGGAATCAGGTGAGTTAATCAACACAAAATTCCCAGCCTCTGAGCTACTCTTGTAGCCACAGTATTCATATGGCTAGTCCAGTTCAGTTTCTGATCAATGCCAACTCCCAGAATGTTGATGTTGGCCTATTCATCAGTGCTAATCGCACTAAACATCAAGGGAGATGGTTAGATTCTCTCTTGTTGGAGATGGTCATTGCCTGGCACTTGTGTGGCATGCATGTTTCTTTCCACTTGTCAGCCCAAGCCTGAATGTTGTCCAGTCTTGCTACATGTAGCACAGATTGCTTCAGAGTCTAAGGAGTTATGAATGGCACTGTACACTGTGCAATCATCAGTGATCATCCCCATTTCTGACCTTATGATGGAGGGGAGGTCATTGATGAAGCAGCTGAAGATGGTTGGGCCTAGGACCTTGGGCCATGAGGAATTTCTGCAATTATATGCTGGGGCTGAGATGATTAGCTTCCAACAACTACAATCACCTTCCTTTGTGGTAGGTGTGACTTCAACCAGTGGAGACTTTTCCCCCTGATTCCCATTGACTCCAGTTTTGCTAGGGCTCCTTGATGCCACATTCGGTCAAATGTTGCCTTGATGTCAAGGGCAGTCACTCTCACCTCACCTTGGGAGTTCAGCTCTTTTATCCATATTTGGAACAATGTTGTAATGAGGCCTGGCTCTGAGTGATCCCGTGGAGCTCAAACTGAGCATCAGGAAGCAAGTTATTGCTGAGTAAGTGCCACTTGATATCACTGTCAAGGACACCTTCCATCACTTTGCTGATGATCGAAAGTAGACTAATCGGTTGATAATTGGTCGGATTGGATTTGTCCTGCTTTGTGTGGACAGAACCTACCTCGGCTATTTTCCACATTTTCTGGTAGATGCCAGTGTTATAGCTGTACTGGAACAGCTGGGCTAGGGCCCCAGCTAATTTTAAAGCAGAAGTGTTCGGTGCTATTGCTAAATATTGTCAGGGCCCATAGCCTTTGCTGTATCCGGTGTCTTCAGCCATTTCTTGATATCACATGGAGTGAATCAAATTGTCTGAAGCTGGACCTCTAATGCTGGGGACCTCAGGAAGAGGCTGAGATGAGTCATGCACTTGACACTTATGGCTGAAGATTGTTGGAAATGCTTCAGCCTTTCCTTTTGCACTAACGTGCTGGGTTCTGCCGTAATTGAGGAAGTTCATGGAGCATCCCCTTCCAGTGATTTAGTTAATTGTTCACCACCATTCACGAAAGGATGGCACGACTTCAGGGGTTTGATCTGATCTGTTGATTGTGGGATCACTTAATCCTGCTTCTGCTGTTTAGCATGCAAGTAGTCCTGTGCTAGGACCACACGGTCCTAGCTTCACCAGGTGGGCACTTAATTTTTAAGTATGCCTGATGCTGCTCCTATAGCCCCCTCTCCTACATTCCTCATTGAAGTAGGGTTGGCCCCTGGCTTGATGCATGGTAGAGTGAGCGATATGCAAGGCCATGAGGCTAGAGATTGTGGTTGACTACAATTATGCTACTGATGATGGTCCAAAGTGCTTCATTGATGCCAATTTTGAGCTGTTAGGTCACTGATTTTAGTGAAACCTTAATGTGAACAATTGTTTCCACACATTGCAGCAGTGGCTATACTTGAGAACTACTTTGAGATGTCCTGCAGTCATGAAAAGTGCTCTATAAATGCAAATATTTTCTTTACTCAAAAAGAAATCATAACATATGTATCAGAGAAGATTTTATGGACATTTTTACATACATATTTTATTTCAAACTAAAGCAAGCATAAGATGTTGGGCAGAATTTCCTGCTCAAGTTTAGGCGCTAGCCCAGAAAACTTTGTGTAACTTGAGCAATATAGCTGGAATGTGGCAGAAAATTCTTTGGGAGGCACTTCACCTGCTCCCTGTTCACCATCTCTTTTAGCATTTTTCACTGCAAATGGTGTCAGGCATATAATATTTTCACTCACACATTATAGTGAGAAGCAGATGATAGGGATATATCATTCAGCATATCTCCTGTCATTTATGCCTCAGCAACACTCAATGCGAGGGTTGCCTGTTTATCCCAGGTGCTCAGCCATGGGCAACCAAAGGCTTAATTCTCCCGAATGGGAATGGACTGATTCAATTCACCAATCCTATTTCAAAAATGCTTTCAATAAACCTTCCCTTTCCTTGGCTGCCCCAGGTATAATTAGCCAGGCTGTATTGTGACAAGCCTCTGAGGCTGTTGTGTTCATTCTCCAGCCCCACCCAGAGGCAAACAACTTCCTGGTAACCAAACGCAGTCTCAGCAACTAAATCTAGTTTCAAGTGGTTATCTTTTTAAAGAGTTTTTAAATAGTAAGCCTACTGGATTTTCCAGCCTTGAAAGATTTCTGAGTAGGTTCTGTCAGGCCTGGTGACAGAAAGTCAGACAAGGTAGCTGCACTGGGGAGGATATTGTGGTGAGAAGCAGGGAGAGAATCTTCAATTTTTCAGAATGATGAGGGAACATGGGATCAAGTAGCACTGGAACTATGGCTGCATAAGTGCATTGTGGGATGTCTTCAGGTCTGCCAGCATTAGAGGAGCATTTTGAGGTCTAGCAGTATTGGAAAGGCATGCTGCATACCTGCCATACAGGAGGGCCAGCGGCAGTAACAAGGCCTTGGGCGATGATAGTCATGAAGGAGGTGAGGTCCCATTGCCTTGAAGCACTCAGACAGGTACTAAGATCTATCACTATTGGAGTAAATGGTTCCTGGGTTGCAGAAGTGAAGAAGTGTGGTGTCAAAACTGGACCACTGAGTAAGTTTGACAATGATCCTGTGGAGTGGCTCGAGACATATTACTAATTTTACCATGTTAAAGGAAGTTTACAAATGCAAGCTACTGTTGTAGGGAAAGTACTTCCAGTGGAAGTTAGTTCATCCTTCTGAAAAAGCTGAAACCTTGAAGTAAAATCTTTCTGGTGTTAAAAAGGCATAAACAACAATTCTATATGTACATTTAATTATATGCAAAGTGTATATTTTTATTGTTAAAATCTTTGTTTTGCACATTATAAATTTCAATTACCAAGAAAAAATGGCAGATAGAAAACCTTGAATTTTCTTTCAAAGAATTTGATTCATTCAGCTTTTACTTTTATCGCTAGAGTTCTCCTGACTTAGCTATTCAGGCTTGGCTATTTTCACAAGTCATAGTAGTTTCTCATTGATTGTTTTCTCGCTAATTTCCTTGCATTTGATTCATATGCTCTTTACTTCTTCAGCTCTAATTTCTTGCTATCTCACCTAACAACAAAGTATGGCAGAAAACAAGTGACAAGAAGTTTCACACATAATTGTGCGTATACGTGTTGTAAGTCACAAGATAAGTTATTTTATACAATAAAACATAGCTGATATCTTATCAGGTTTGTTGTGATATGCTGTGTCAGTTGATTAGGTCAAACTGTTTCTCTTACAAAGCATTGTAGGAGTGCTAGTAATGATATTTTTAGACTGTTTCTATGATTAAGTGCACTCTTACGTGGAAAATACAAACCAGCGGCTTTGATCATTATTAAATATTTGGTTAGCCATGAAGTTAATTTCAAAACTTAACTTTATGTTTTTTAAAGCCAATAAGCAGAGGAAGTGTGGGAAGGTGTTCGGAATTACAGTCCCGCGGTTAAACCCAAGGCAGGAAGGGGCCAATGCAAAAAACTCACCCACTCATGGCAGGATGTCAATTCGGCTCATTAATGAACCAATTTAAGAAATTACCCCTGAGCCCACTGGAATTTAGTGGTGGCTCAGGGATTAAATGGAAGTTACATGGCTTTCTCAAGGCCCTCCCGAAGGCCATTTGGCTTTGCCAGTGACCCAAACGGGAGTGGGGGGCGCAGTTGGGATTGTGAGGGGATGGGTGTCCCTCGTAGTCAGGCACTTAGTGCCCATTCGAGGGACCCGGCATCAAGAAGGTGGGTGGGTGGGTGGGGGAGGAGCGCTGAGAGCCACGCTGCTGCCCTTTCCTCTGACCTCCCTGCACCCCCCCCCCCTCTCTCATGGTCCCCAGCCCAGGACATTGTAGAGATCATGACAATGACAGACTGTCAATAACAGACCATTCAGAGTGCATGGGTTTCGCAATGCCTCATGAAACACAGCTAGATCAGTACTTATCGCTGCAGGTCCAAATACTCAGTCCCAAAGGGCGACTCCAGAGGCTATGGAGCAACCCTGATATTGCCCTTCCCCCTTCGGGGTGAGCTGTGCATAGACACCCCTACCTCAAACTCCTCCTCCAATCCACTGGTGCTGTACTCTTGCTCCCCAATGTATCTCTATGCGAAAGCCCACTGGGCTGTATGTCCCTAGGTTGGTGAGCGTGATCTCGTAGCTGACGGTGCACATAGGACAACTGAACCCCCTCCTCCTGTTCGAGGTCAGACTCTTCCCCGGTGGGTAGGACTGCAGCTAATGGACCTGTGAGAGAGACATAAGACAGTCATGAGCCGAGGTGCTACACATTCTCCCCCCTCCCAGTGACCTTCTTCCCCAGCCACCCCTGCATGGTGCTGCTTCCAGTCGATGCCTCCCAGCCTGCGCATCTTCAGGAGTGAAGCATCACCCTCAGCAGCCATTGTACCATCCCTGCATGCCATCCATCCCTCTTCCACCCACCACCCTTCCAGCATAAAATGCGTCCAGATGCATGCTTGTATGATGCCCACGGCTATGTGCACCTGGGAGAGGGGGGGTCTTGCTGACAACCATAGGCTTCTTTGCTGACACTCTTGTGATGGCCATTGTCCTTTCCCCTGCATGTTTGATGTTAGGTTTGGGGGCTCACTCCCAGTCCTCGCCATCTCCCTCAGGTTGTCGGCTCTCTTTTCCTGAAAGGCAAAGATGGAAAGCGTGAAGTGTAGGCGCATCAAGGCAGTCTACATGGAGGTGCCTCACATGTCTCTCCATCAGGTGCAGCAGCTGACGTGTGCTGCTGGGGTGGCCTGTAGAGTTTTGTGAGCTGCTGCATGATGTCTGTTCAAGCTTCAGAGACTAACAGGTGTAAGCATCACAAGACTGGTGCAGCAGGGAAGTGATGTATAGGGTAGCGTGTCAACATTGGCATAAAACAGTGAACACATGAATAACTAGGGAATACAGCTAATGGGCCAGCTCACACCGGGCAACAATGTGTCAGCCAGCAAATACATAGTACTTACACTCCAAGTGTCACAGGTCACCTCCAGCAAGGTGTCAGGGCTATATCCGGGCTGATCTGGATCAGCTGGAAAAGCCACTTTGTGCCCTTTTATGGGCAGAGGACGGGAGGAACCCTTCTCCACACCGCACACATTTCAACCCTGAGCGTGAGCCTGAACCCAATCAAGGGTCACAATCGGCACCCAGATCCCACTTCCTGCCAAAATTGCTGAAAATGATGGGTGAAGTCGGACACCGTTTATGGGTGCAGTCTGCAAGTCATGAAATGGCCCAACACACATTTTGTGGCCCAAAGATGAATACTTGGCCCATGGAGTATAATTATTTTGTTTCACATTTCATCTTATATTCCTGGCCATCTTTGGGTTGTCAGCTTTTGTGGGATTTTTCTCAAGCTGCTGGTCAGCTGCTGTTTTTCAAGTTGGCACATATGCCGAGCAAATTGGCTGTCGCTAGAAATGAAACGGGATCCGAAAATGTAGATTTGTAAATCTTCTCTATTGAGTGAAGGAAGTTGTTGGTGCTGTGTTAGTCACTGCTGAGCTGATGATTTTAAATCAAACGAAATGCACTCAAAAGTAAGTGCAACACATTTATTTTACATTTAGCTAATTTTTGAATTCCTGTAAATGGAATGACAGGTTTATTTTTGTCATCCTAAAACTGTGAAAATGCAGGTAAGGACAAAGGAAAGATCAAATTAATTTGAAGTTAGGAAATGTTTTAAGGCTTGAATTAAACTATTATTACAGCTGGTCCAGCCAAAGTATGAGAGTTTTTACCACTTTTTGTAAAGCAGAGCTAGTCTCATTTCTCCCATTCCCTGGTCCTCAGCTGTCTTACTTCTGAATGGTGGTGTTTACTTCGATTGCTCAAAAGGGGCCTGGAGAGTGTATGCACAATGACATGGACAGATCTCTCTATTTACCCTTTCACTTCCAGACCAGCTAAAGACAGGGTTCACTTGGCTGCCTGTGTTAAACACTCGATAAACAAAGTAAGCACTTTAGAAGTTTGAATTGGCAAGGGATTGAAGCGGAACAGTTTGTTTCCAACAGAAGGAACCTAGACAGTCTCCAAAACAGTTCTGTGGTGCCAGTATGGTGCCGGCATGGTAGCATAAACCCTAGGTAGTTCACAGATGTGGCCACACGGCCTGTGAAGCTGTCTGCATGTGCCAAACTTCTGTTTCCTCTTGTTATGGACTGGGGAATGGGGGCAGGGGGAAACTGTTCATTGTAATGAACAAAGGCAGAAGCTAATTTTCTTTCTCCAATTAGTCTTAAAAAAGGCAGTAATAGCAAACAAGTTGAAATACTGTTTGGAACGATAGACCTAACTTTGGTTCACTAACACATTTGAAAATAAATAATTGACTAATTCCGCTTGTGCGATTTAATACATTTGAACATTTTACCATGTACTGGTTTATTTTTATGGAACTTCTCCTAAAAGCGCCACCTGTCAGGTGCATGTCGATCTGGTTTTCTGAATACCCAATATTGCAGAAAGGGACATCAAATACGTGTTAAACTCCTAATTTGAATATGGAAAGGGTTATCGCCTGCTTCAGGATGCCTATCGTTTTGCCTACACCAATATAGACAGATCATGCTTCAGCATATAATGACTAGGTGCTTGCTACCTGCCATATTAGAGGTTTAGATGTCTGTTTAACACCTAAGACCTGCTAAAGCCATATTTTTTCTCAAGCTTATGACTCGTCCAGCTGAAGGCAGAACCTGTAGATTGAGCAGTTTGCATGCATTAATGTTAATAAGGCAGCCCAACAGATACAATACAGCTTCTGGGTCTAACAATAGTTATATTAGTTTTCCCTCAAATAATTTTGAAAAAGAGAAGACAAATAGAAAACTAGTAAAGTATACACGCAGGTGAACCAAGACTTATAGGGCAGAGTTTTGCCGTCGGTGAGCAGGGGTGTAAAATGACACGGGATGACGTTAGGCGGAACCCCCGACATCATCCCGCCCCATTTAAATTTTCAGGAAGGCGGGCCCGTAGCAAAATCAGCTGCGGGCCCACCGACCTGTCAATGGCCAATTGAGGCCATTGACAGGATCAATTATACAATTAAAGGACCTGCCCGTCCAACCTTAAGGTTGGCGGGCAGGCCAGGAGCCATGGCGGCAAATAGAGAAAACATGAAACCTCATCCACAGGCGGGATGAGGTTTCATGCAGGGTTTTAAAAATTGTAATAAAGTTATTATGTAAATTATGAACATGTCCCATCTCATGTGACATTGTCACATGAGGGGGACATGTTAAGGAATTTTTTTTTTCTATTTTTAATATTTTTAAAAGTGTCAGCGATCTCCCTGAGGCAGCACTTAGCCTCAGGGAGATGTGCGCTCTTTTGTGCACATGCGCGAAGGAGCACACTCTTGCCTTTGGGGAACCCCCCCCACCCACACAGGAAGTGCGTAGCACTTCCTGGCAAATGTCACGCTGGGCTGGCCTTAATTGGCCTGCTCACGTAAAATGATGGCGGAGTCCGCTTCTCCGGCGGGGATCAGCTCCCCACCCGCCAGAGATTGAATCGGGCCCACCCGCCCAGCAGGCAGAAAATTCTGCCCATTGTGTAAAATGTGAGGTAGAAAATCGGTAGCCATTTTTATTCTTTCCCAATTGTTATTTCCATTGGATTCAAGGTTGGAAAGACCACACGATTGTCAGTTTGTCTCTCTGCTTTCCTCAGACTCTGCCCTTTTCTGCTCCACCCCTCAGGAAGGGCATGGAGCGCACAAAATTCATGTGCCCCGATTTTTGAGTGTGGAGCCATGACTCGTGGCATGCCTGTGCCTATTCAGATCGAGGTGGGTAAGGCGCACTATTCGTCTACCCATCTTACCTGAATGATTTTGGTATAGGTTCCTGTGCCTCTCACATTGCTCTCTCCTTCTGAACATAGCCAGCAAGCTCTGAACACAGCAGGAGGCCTGGGCAGTTTTGCTGCAAACCTTTGGTAAAGGCAGGCTGCCTCTTAAAGGAAAGCTGCTCAACAAGCTTGCTGCAATGGAAATTCTTGCAAAGCAAACACCAGGGCCAGGATTTTTCAGTCGGCGTGCGGGGACAGGCCCAAAACACCAGCAAGTAAAATGACGCGTGATGGCGTCAGGCATGTACCCCGATGTCATCACGCTGTCTCACGATATTTCATTTGGCAGACGCACGCCAGAGTCGGCTGTGTGCCCGCCGTTAACTGATAGGCCTAGTAAGGCCATGAACAAATTAACTAGTGTCATCATTTACATTGCCCGTCCAACCTTAAGATTGGCATCACCCCAAGTGATGGCCTTCACGTTTTTTAGGAAACCTCATCCACGAGCCTAAAGCATTTACTACTTAAGTAAAAATTTCATATGAAAAATAAAAACATGTCCATTCTCATGCGGCACGGTCACATGAGGGGACAAGTCTCATTAAATTTTTAATGTCTGTAAGAGTGTTTTTACAAACCGCTTCAATCTCCCTGAGGCAGCTCCAAGACACATGGTGGTGCGGAGCCAATCACGGGCGCCAATCGGCTTCGCGACCAGCCCTGCCCGCTCCCGGCCGACGCGGGAAAAATTCAGGCCCAGGGCAGACAGAGGGATCCAGACCGATGGATGCAATGGTGGAGGCTACTATGTCCTGCTTCTGCATGGACAAATCACAAAGATGGAGTCCAAAGTTGTTGGTGGCAGTAGGTCAGTGTTCAGGTGCAGGTTGGAAGTATAGACTGAATGCGCTGGGCCGAGCCTCTGTCACACATGTTTAGTGACAGCACGTCATGTTGGCTCCCATTGCTACTGTCTGCTGGAGCTTTAATGTGACCAGCAGTACCATGAGTGGCCACAGGCCCAAGCACCAGCTGATGACTGTCCCTCTCGGCTAGTGCCAGAGAGAGGAATAATCGGGTACTCACCTTCTGGAGCTCCAGGCCCTTGGGCCCTGGGCCAAGGTCTCAACCCACAAGCTTCTCATTTTCCATAGCATTTCAGCCTCTTTGATTTGAAAAAATACACTGACTCAGCAAATCCCACACATTCGTTTTAGCAGGGGGAGCAAAAACAAGCTGTTTGTAAAAACCTTAGAAAAACTTTTCAAACTTCTCCCAGAATTTTGAGTGACGCAGGGAAAAGATATTTTAATTTAAAAGAAGCAAAAACCAAAGCAGAAACAAGCTGAATAATCAATTGCACTGACTGGGGAGTGGAGGTGGGGGTGCCAGTGTGCAGGGTGTACTTTAATAAAAAACAGAAAATTCTTCAAATACTCAATGGGTCAGACAGCACCTGTGGAAAGAGAAACAGATTTAAAAGCCCAGATCTTTCGGTCTTCAGATCATCAGAGACCAGAAGTAACCCCCAAGATGTGCTACAGGACCCCTCAGAAGTCCTGAGACACAGACTTCTTTGGAATTGCCCAGGAAGTTTGAACTTCCAATGGACAATTTCCCTGCTCCGTGGCACCCTCTGACTTACTTACTTGGATGGTTAGGGAACAATAACCTTGTCTAACTCTTGGGTAACTACAAAACTCACCTCCCAATCACTCACACTGACCCCCCTCTCGACTCCCCATCTACACCCCTTGACTAACCCCCTGATCCCCCAACTACCCCCAGCCCCTCAACTCCCACCCCGACCAACCTGACTATTTCCCCCCACCTGACCTGACCCAGCCTCACCCGTCAATTCTCCCTCTGACCTGACCCTATCCACCTGCCAGCCTACCCACCTGCCGCAATACCTACCTACCACCCTACCCACCTACCACCCTACCCATCTGCCACCTCAACACCCTATCCACCTGCCAGCCTACCCACCTGCCATACTACCTACCTACCACCCCATCCACCTGCCACCTTACCCACCTGCCACCCTACACGCTTACCCATTTACCTCACCCATCCTACCTCCTTACCCATCTACATATTCACCCATTCACTCATAAGCTCACACACTAAATGTCCCGGCTTTTCAGTGTGTTAGTGAACACTTACCAGAATACAGCAGTTAGCGCTGTAAAAAGGTGGCGTGGCTTGTCTTCCCCCAACGAGGAGGCATTTGGATTGAAGGTACACTCTGCATTTCTGGAGAAGCCGGGATTGGAAGTCCCGGCCAGGAATGCGGAGCTCCAGTGTGATGCAATAAAGTAGGAGCAGAGTGACAATCCACTGACGATTGCTGCTCTCTGGAAGATTTGGGCCTACATTTCAAAGTTCTGATCAGCTGCTCTTTTCAGATAACAATCCGATCAGACTGGAACCAAATTGATCTGTGGGCTTTTTGATCATGTCCTCACCTGTAATCCTGTTCCCAAATATTCAGTTTTTTGTTAACATTGCATTAAATAAACCATCAATGGTTGAGTGGAAGAAGTATTAATTAGTTTGGGAGTTGGACCTTTACAGATCAGAGACCTCTACAGATCAGAAAATTGTATCATTGAAGCCTGGCCTGTACCAGAGTTAGCTGAGATTTCAGCCCAAGAAACTGTCAGTTTAAGTTCAGGCAAAGAAGGAGAATATAAATTCCTACTCTACACCCCTATTAAAATGGTGCCGTTCTGCTAGAAAATGTGTGTACATGGACTTCAAGGCCAGCATTTATTGCTCATCCCTAATTGCCCTTGAGGAGGCAGTGGTGAGCTGCCTTCTTGAACTGCTGCAGTCCATGTGGTGTAGGTCTAGTGCTGTTAGGGAGAGAGTTCCAGCATCTTGACCCAGCAACAGTGAAGGAATGGTGATATAGTTTCAAGTTAGGGTGGGGTGAGTGGCTTGGAGGGGAGCTTGGAGGTGAGATGTGCCCATATGTTTGCAGTCCTTGTTCTTCTGGTGAATAGAGTTCAGGGGTTTGGAAGATGCTGCTGAAGCTGTCTTGATGAGTTGCTGCAGTGCATCTTGTAAATGGTACACACTGCTGGCACTGTGTCTGCGGTGGAGGGAGTGAATGTTTAAGATTGTGGATGGGGTGGCGTTCAAGCGGCTGCTTTGACCTGGATAATTTCAAGCTCCTTGAATGTTGTTGGAACTGAACTCACGCTCCTGGCTTCTACCTTGTAGTTGGTGGACAGGCTTCAGGGAGCCAGGAGGTGAGTTACTCGCACTAGGAACCAGAGCCTATGATTTGCTGAGGGGACTTGACAGGGTGGATGCTGAAAGGATGTTTCCCCTTGTGCGAGAGACGAGAACTAGAGGACACAGCTTAAAAATAATGGGTCTCCCATTGAATACGGAGATGAGAAGAAATTTTTTCTCTTAGAGGGTCGTGAATCTTTGGAACTCTTTTCACCAGAGAGTGATGGAGGCGGGGTCAATGAATATTTTTAAGACAGAGGTAGGTAGATTCTTGACCAAAAAGGGGGCCAATCAGATCAGTCATAATCTTATTGAATGGCGGAGCAGGCTCTGGGTGCCGAATGGCCTACTCCTGCTCCTAATTCGTATGTTTGTCATAGCCACAGTATTTATATGGCTAGTCCACCTCAGTTTCTGGTAACCCCCAGGAAGTTGAGAATGGGGGATTCAGTGATGGTTACGCCATCAAACATCAAGATGAGATGGTTAGATTCTCTCTTGTTGGAGATGGTTATTGTCTGGCACTAATGTGGCGTACATGTAACTTGCCACTAATCAGCCAAAGCCTGAATGTTGTCCAGGTCTTGCTGCATGCAGGTACAGACTTTCCATATTTATGAAGTTGCGTGTTATAATGAACATTGTGCAATCATCAATGAACATCCCCACTCCTGACCTTATGATGGAAGGAAGGTCATTGATGAAGCAGCTGAAGATGGTTGGGCCTAGGACACTACCCTGAGGAACTCCTGCAGTGATGTCCTGGAGCAGAAATGATTGACCTCCAACAACCACCTTTTTTACTAGGAATGATTCCAACCAGTGGAGAGTTTTTCCCAATTCCTATTGGCTTCAGTTTTGCCAGAGATCCGTAATGCTACACTCGATCAAATACTGACTTCAGGTCAAGAACTGTCATTTTGACCTTACCACAGGAATTCAGCTGTTTTGTCTAAAGCTTTAATGATGTCAGGAGTTAAGTGGCTAAGCTGAATATAGGCGAACAGGTTATTGCTGAGTAAGTGCTGCTTGATAGCACTTTAACTGACATATTCCACAACTTTCTTGTTAGTTGAGAGTTGACTTATAGGGCAATAGTTAGCCGGATTGGATTTGTTCTGCTTTTTGTGCACAGGGTCTCCCTGGGCAACTTTCTACATTGTCGATAAAAGCAAAATATTGCGGGTGCTGAAAATCTGAAACAAGAACAAAAAATTCTGGAAAAATTCAGCAGGTCTAGCAGCATCTGTGGAGAGAGAAACAGAGTTAATGTTTCAAATCCATACGACCCCGCTCTGAAGAAAGATCACACAGACTCGAAACATTAACTCTGTTTCTCTCTCCACAGACGCTGCCAGAGCTGCTGAGTTTTTCCAGCATTTTCTGTTTTTGTTCCACATTGTCAGATAGATACCAATACTGTAGCTGTACTGGAACAGCTTGGCCAAGGGTGCAAGTAATTCTGGCTAAAGTCTTCAGTACTATTGCTGGGATGTTGTCAGGGCCCGTAGCCTTTGTTGTATTAGTGCCTTCAGCTATTTCTTGATATCACATGGAGTGAAACAAATTGGTTGAAGACTGGCATAATTGATGCTGGGAGCGTCAGGAGGAAGCCAAGATGGATCATCCACTCAAAACTTCTGTCTGAAGGTGGTTGCAAACACTTCAGTCTTGTTTTTTGACTCTGACATGCTGAGGTCTGACATCGTTGAGGATGGGGATGTTCTTGGAGCATCCTCCTGCTCCTCTGGTTAATTGTTTAATTATCTATCTGGATGTAACAGGACTGCAGAGCTTTGATCTGATCTGTTGCTTGTGGGATCACTTAGCTCTGTCTATTGCATACTGCTCCCACTCTTTAGCATGCATATAGCCCTGTGTTGTAGCTTCATCAGGTTGGCATCTCATTTTTAGGCATACCTGATGCTTCTCTTGGCATGCCGTCCAACACCCTTATTAAACCCCTGGCTTGATGGCAATGGTAGAGTGAGGAAACGTTGGACCATGATGATAGAAATTGTGCTTGAATACAATTTTGCTGCTGCTGATAGCCCACAGTGCCTCATGAATGCCTTGTTCTGAGCTGTTAGATCCAAGGATTGAATCCACACCAGAAGTGGGAATGCTACCAACTGAACTGAGGTTAGCTCAGCTGGTATAATCCAAAAGAATCTAAAATAATTGTTGGAAAAATTGTTCCGTCATTGGACAACAGCAGGCTTCTATCACGAAAGACAATGGTTTGCACTGTAGTGGTCAACTCTGTGTTAAGCATTGCCTGGTTTGGCTGAGGAAGCTCTGGCATGGCAGTCTCTGCCACATTTGCTGCAGCAAAAGACAGTAGGATGATAAAGTGCATGATTCACTGGACTCTGTTTTCTCTGGACCCTCTTCATATCCAGCTGAGCATTTTGTTTCTGCTGTCTATTCTAATGTACTTCCAAACAATCAGCCTCCAGAGGTCAAGGCCATCAGTAACTGTTTCCCACTTGACAGTGTCAATGTCTGCCACCTTCATGCCTCACTTGCAGGTTTCCTTGTAGTGGAGGAATGGATGCCCAAGAGGTCACGACCTAGTGGCCAGTTCACCGTACAGGAGGTCTTTAGGTATACAGCCATCATACATCCACTGAACGGGGCCAAGCCAGCCGTTATTAGAACATAATAAAACTTTGTTTATGTATCCAGGCTTGTAAAGATACTCACGGAGGCCTAGAGAGCTGGGTCATACCTACGAAAGTGATCAAAGATGCATGAATCAAAAATCTAGAGTTAAGGAGGATAAAAATCTATAATAAGGGTGTCACTGCTTTACCATAGACACTTCATTGAGGTGCAGTTCCTGAACCAAACGGGGCCTTGTGAAATCTTCAACAAAATTGGATATTACATCAAATTCATACAAGAACAGATGTTCCTTGTAGCCCAATCATACACTTCAAGGAAGGAAAATAAGTGAGGTACCCACAATGGTTCAGAAGGTAAATGTACTGTTAGGTGAGATACTGATCTACACAGACTTGGGGAGTCCTAAGTTTGATTTCAGATATTTACAAAAATCAGCCCATATTGCTCCTAGAAAATACATATATGTGGACATTAGATTAGGTCATGATTGAGCTGGGTGGTGATTACCAAGGTTAAGGCTGGGGAAGTGGTTTGGCCATTTTTAATTTATTCACTCAGAAAGATCCAAAGGTTCCATCACTGTGACATGTACCGGTACCTGATGACCCACTGTTGTTTCTTTTGTTGCCATGGCACCTTTTGGAAATCCAGTACATTTTTAAATCAATCTTTGTATGAAGAACATAGGTATATGGGATTTATAACACAGAAATAAATTATTCAGCCCAATAGGTCTATGTTTCACATAAGTCTCCTCCCACCTTACTTCATCTCATCCTATCAGCATATTTTTCTATGCTTTCTCTGACTGCAGCGGTTCAAGAAGGTGGCCCACCACCACCTTCCCAAGGGCAATCATAAAAATGCTGGCCTAACCAGCGATGCCCATGTCCCGTGAAAGAATAAAAATAATGTGTTTATAGTCTCCCCTTAGATGTGTCCAGGCTAATCACCTCAACCATTCCAAGTGGTAGCGAGTTCCACATTTTCAAAGGTCTGATTATAATGAAGTTTCTCCTGAATTCCATATTGGATTTATTAATAACTAACGTATTTTTATGGCCCAAACTTTCAGACACCCACCAGCAGGAACACATTATCTATGGCTACCGTATTGAGCCTCTTCATAATTGTAAAGACCGCTACAGTCTATCAGGCTTCTCTTTTCTAATATCAATCAAAAAATTGCCTTTTATTACATGGACGCTGTATCCCCATCTCCTACTCTCGCAACATAGTTCAAAATAATTTTCAGTATTTACCTTTTCCATACCCATTCCTATCTTGCATAAAAGCAAAAAAACTGCGGATGCTGGAAATCCAAAACAAAAACTCTGGAAAAACTTTTCCTGGAAAAACTCAGCAAGTCTGGCAGCATCTGCGGAGAGGAACACAGTTAACGTTTCAAGTCCGAATGACCCTTCAACTGAACTAAGCACCTTGACCTGATCACCTCTCAGATGCCTTCTTCCTAGGCTGAAGAGCCTAAGTAATACCAATATTATGGATCAACTTCATGTTTTTTCTCCACACTGCTTCTGATATTCAAATGTCTTCCTTGTATCTCAGTGACCAGAACTGAATAGAGTGCTCGAGGTGCAGTGTTAGCAGAGCATTATACATTTAAGCATAACTTCCTCTGATTTGCACTCTCCTGTTGTAGTTATGTTTTTCCATATTCTGTGATATGCTTGGCTCTACATTGGTTGTACTTTTAGGTCTCCACTGGTGTAGCCTGACCTGCTGAGTGTTTCCAGCATTGTGTGTTTTTATTTCAGATTTGCAGCATCCGCATGGTACTTGCATGTTGTTAACAAAACTGTATCACAGAATCACAGGATCACAGAATTGTTACAGCACAGAAGGAGGCTGTTTGGCCCATTGTGCCTGCACAGTTGATGGCCCCGTGATGGGAGTAAGCACATAGTAGCAAATACACTCCAATTTCTCTCTTCTATTGTTTTCATTGTTCTTTGATGAGAATGTTCTAGAAGATCTAAAAATAAAAGCCATTAGTTAATACCAAAGCTATAATAGTATCATTCAGATGTAACACCTGCCATAAAACTACTTCACTTACCTTTTGCTCTTCCTGACCTTTTTACTCCACTGCACCTTTCCCCACACCTGCTCCCACTTTCACCAGGTTGACTCTCTCTCAACCAGCTGAAACTACCTGGTACTCAAAGCATCTTCCTTATTGGAATAACTGCAAAAAATGCAGTTATTTCGTTGGTCTGAATGCACCAATCAAGAAACAACTGTTCTAAACCTCAAAACCGGGGGTTTGAACTGCTCCATTCAGCAAAAACAGGAAGGGGATTTGTGAGATTTGTGAGGCTTGTAGGATCTTGTGGGCCAGCCTCAGCCTGTGCCCAGTGTCTTGTACGTCATTGATATAAGGTCACAAACAAACCTAATTTATTTCTGCCTCAAACAAATAGCTGATGTTTCTGTCATTATATGATACAAACTATTAGCCGAGTAATTAAAATGTACCAGTCTGAATTTCCATTCAACAAATTCTTGTGGGTCATCGAGCTACAGTGTCAACTGCCTTCTACAGAATGAACTGTCTCCAACAGTAGATTAATAGTGGAGGCATTTATAATGATGTGTGCTCTGTTGGTGCCACTAGGATTAACAGGCTGCAGTTACTGCCCATAAAAAGCAGCCACTCTAAAAAAGAGGAAAAAATGTTTTTGCACCCAGTAAATGCAACCATTCTCATTAATCCACATCTGGCATTGCAGCAGGCAGGTAGGCTATAAACTGTTAGTTATGAGGAGAAGTTGAGGAAGATGTCTGTATAGAAACAAAGGTGTGAGCTCAACACTGAAAACTGATCAAAGAAGAGTTAAAGAAATGCAGCGTTTTCTGCATTATGCAGGTTGCCACTGAATCTCGAAATTATTACGGGGCTGCTGGTAGTAGTCAAATTAGCCGCTACTCGTGAAAAGTCTGAACAGCAACAACAGATGGGATCAAAGGAGTTCTTGCTGTGTCGGTATTGTCTGCCCATCTGTTTCTCAAAGCAACATGTTATTTTCTTGTTGTTTAGTGACTTCAAAGATTTCCCAGCTGTGATTTATTTAACCACAACGTGAAGTTCCATCACAGTCACCTGCTTGTCTGTTATTCATTACAAAAAATCCCATCAGATTTGGAATTTGCATATTTGAGTATTCACAGAAAGTAAAATGTTGGTATTAAACAAGGAAGTTATTTCGCTCCAATTTCCAATGTTCTTCTTTTGCTCTAAAGTCAGCCCTCCAGTTCATTGCCCACCTTCATGTATAGATCTAGACAGCAAGGGCTAAATTTTCACTCCCAACTCGGATGTGCAGAGTTAGGAAAATTCCCAACCCTCCAAATCTGACTCAGGAGAAACTTCCCCGACAGGTCGGATTTTTGCGCTGGTGGGTTGGCAGGGAGACTAACTGGGACTAACTGGAGTCGGGTCCACCATCCCCGTGAAAAAGTGTGGAGGCAGCCACAGGGGCTGCCAAGTGCCAAGGCAGGCTGGATAAAAGGCCCACCTCGATGCTCTGGGACTTTGGCCCAGTTATAATAAAAATAATAAGGCCCTCGAGCCCTCATCCCTCACACACTCCCCATATGAACATACATACATACGGACATACAAATGCCCCATCCTTGCCAACTTATGCCACCTCATGCCCTATACCCACTCCCATGGAATTTCATAGCCTCCATGCTGAATTAGTGTCAACTAAAGCCAACCCATGACCCCACACATCCTCATAGCCCTTTATAGCCCCTATGCCAGCTTAGTGCCAATTCATGCCGACCCATACCCCCACCCAGCACCCTGCCCTTACACCTTCCATGCTGACTCAACCAGTATCCACATGGGCAGACCTCAGGAGCTATTCTGAGGTGAAATAAAATAAAGTTCCAACTATCTATTACAAACCTCGCTATGTTAAAAAAAACACTCACATTGATAAAAACCCATTCAATACATTAAAATCCCTTCAAATACTGAATCCCCTATAAAAACAAACATTTGTATTCATTGCTCCACATCAAAGACAGCTAACCCCTTTATAATTACGTGGAGCTGTCAAACTGTGAACTCACTTGCCCTCCATTGTGATAATGGCAGGTTGCAGAAGCAGTCAAGCAGTAATAATTCTGATAGTCTTCAGGCTTATGTCAACAAACATCTATTGAAATTGAAAGGACCAATTCTTTTTCAACTGAGAGTCACAGCATGCTGGGTTTTTTTTTCAAAATTTAAATGGTAGGGGATTTAAATGAGTTGACAGCTTGATAGTTACACAGACCATTATCCACCTTTTACGCACATTCATGCATATGGCTAACAATCCCAAAGGGGTACCTGAATCTCTCCAAAAGGGTACCTACCTGATCTCTCGAAAGAACTCCAGTCAGTTTAGGCTTTTTTGTCAGTTTTGTAAAGCCTATGATTTGTGTTTCAGAAACCTGAATGACCAAAATTGCTCTGGATTGTATACAGCTGCATGGTTAAATGTGCCGCTGCCTCCATGAAATGAATGTGTGAAATACCTCCCACCCCCATTCCTCCCCCCCCCCCCACCACCCCCAGCGAAAGTGACGGATTCTGGGTTTAGGGGCAGGACTTCAGGAATCAGGGTCCCAGCCCCATTTTGGCTAAGGCACAGCACCCTTGAGTCTTTGCAAAAATTCAGGCCTAGTGTTACTGGCAGGTACCTCTGATTTTCATTGCTCCACCATTGGTAGCAGCTCCTACAGCTTAGAGCCTAGGCCCTAAGCTCTGGAATTCCCCCCTGAAATGTCACTCTCCCTCGCTCTTCCCTCCATTAAACTGCTCTTTAGAATCTATATGGGGGCTTAGATCTTTATGTTTTTGGGGCTCAGGACACCATTAGGTTACCCTGCATCTCTAGTCTTCGAACTAGATAAATGGCAGGAGGCATGGTGGAGGCCTGTTTTGCTCAATTTAATGTTATTAACAATGTAATTAAGTTCCACCAGGACTGCCACTGGGCATGAGGTGATGGTGGGGGAGATAAGCCTTTGAGCTTATGTTCATCCAGGTTGACCCCAGGTCCACCAGAAAGCTGGAAGAATGGGGCGGGAAAGTCATGGCTTCAGTCTCTGTGCATTGGTCAAGGCACCTGATAATTGTTGGTATCAACAGAATAGTTCCAGGATGCATCAGTGTCTTCCGGAGAAAAATAGAAAAATGATGGGCGGGATTTTCTGCCCCCGCCCACTGCCAGGATCATCTGGGCCCTCTGAAAGTCAATTGCCTTTTGGCTGGGCCACCAAATCTTCCATGGCAGGTCTCGCTACAATGGAGTCAGAAAATCCTGGCCAATGTCTTCTAACAAGGATTTGAAGTATCATACTTATGTTAATTGCACAAGTGTTAATGATATTTTCATTTCTGCCAAAGTTTCTCAGATTTGATTGTAGAACCAAAGAACTATAGAAAAGTTACGGTGCAGAAAGAGGCCATTCAGCCCATTATGTTTGCGCCAGCCAAAAAGAGAAAAAAAGAAACTAGCCGCTCATTTTAATCCCATTTTCCAATACCTGGTCCACAGCCTTGGATGGTACAATACTTCATATGCAGATCCAGGTACCTTTTAAATGAGTTGAGCATTTCAGCCTCAATCACCATCTTAGGCAGTGAATTCCAGACGCCCACCACCCTCTGGGTGAAAAGGTTTTCCCAAATTTCCCCTCTAATCCTTCTATCCATCACCTTAAATCTATGCCCCCTGGTAATTGACCCCTCAGCTAGGAGAAACAAGACTTTCCTGTCTACCCTATCTAGGCCCCTGATATTTTTTTAAAATTCATTTCCGAGATGTGGGCTTCGCTGGCTGGGTCAGCATTTATTTTTGTACACCTCAATTAGGTCATCCCTCAACCTCCTCTGTTCTATGGAAAACAACCCTAGTCTATCTAATCTCTCCTCATAGCTGCAATTTTCAAGCCCTGGCAACATTTTTGTAAATCTCATCTGTACTCTCTCCTGATCAATTATGTCCTTCCTGTAATGTGGTGAGTAGAACTGTACACAAAATTCCAGCTGTGGCCTAACCAGCGTTTTATACAGATCCATCATTACATCCCTGATTTTGTATTCAATACCTCACCCAATAAAGGAACGCATTCCATATGCTTTCTTGACCGCCTTGTCCACCTGTCCTGCCAACTTCAAGGACCTGTGGACATGCACTCCAGGTCTCTCACTTCCTCAAACCCTCTCAATAACTTCCCGCTTATTGAGTATTCCCTTGCTTTGTTTGCTCTCCCCATATACATTACCTCACACTTTTCCAGGTTGAATTCCATTTGCCACTTCTCCACCCATTCAACCAAACCATTGATATCATTCTGGAGTCGACAGCTATCCTCTTCACTATCAGCTACCTGGCCACATTTTGTGTCATCTGCAAATTTTCCAATCATGCCTCCCACATTTAAGTATAAATCATTAATATATACAACAAACAGTAAGGGCCCCAACACTGAGCCCTGTGGAACACCATTGGAAGCTCTTTTCCATTTGCAAAAACATCCATTGACCATTACCCTTTGTTTCCTGTCACTGAGCCAATTTTGGATCCAACGTGCCACCTTCCCCTGTACCCCATGAGATCTTGCTTTCCTGACCAGTCTGACAGGTGGAACCTTGTCAAATGCTTTACTGAAAACCACGTAGACAACATCCACTGCACTACCCTCATCAATCCTCCTTGTTACTTCCTCAAAAAATTCTATTACGTTAATAAGATATGATCTTCCCCTAATAAAACTATGCTGACAATCCCTGATCAATCCGTTCCTTTCTAAGTGACAGTTTATCCTGGCTGTCAGAATTGTTTCAATAACTTGCCCACCACTGAAGTCAGACTGACCGGCCTATAATTTTCTGGCGTATTCCTCGCACTTTTTTTAAATAATGGTAAAACTTTCACAGACCTGCAATCCACTGGGACCTCGCCTGTATCTAGTGAGGATTGAAAAATGATCATCACAGCATCCACTATTTCCTCACTGGCTTCCTTCAACAGTCTTGGATACAATCCATCTGGTCATGGTGATTTATCCACCATCAATGATGACAGTCCCTCCATTACTTCCTCTCTCACTATGCATATTGTATCTAATATTTCACACTCCTCCACTTTAAGTAGAATGTCTGCATCATCCCTCTCCTTAGTGAAGACAGAGGACAGAGACGAAGTACTCATTGGGAACCCTGCCCACATCTTCTGCATCAACCTACAAGATACCATCTACATCTCTGACAGGCCCTACATTTCCATTAGTTATTCTCTTGCTCTTAATGTGCTGGTAAATTTTCTTTGACATTCTTTGATTTTACCTGCCAATATTTTTTTGTATCCTCTCTTTGCTTTCCTAATTTCAATTTATGCTTCACAGCTGTATTTTTTTATACCCTTCTAGGCTTTCTACGGTATTAAGTCTTTTGTGACTGTCATAAGCTTTATTTTTCTGCTTTATCTTGGCCTGTATGCTTCTGGATAACCATCAGGCTCTAGATTTGGCAGTGCCACCCTTTTTCTTTGTGGGGACATGTCTGCACTGTGCCCATAGAATCTTGCCTTTGAATGCCTCCCACTGATTTGACACAGTTTTTCCTTCTAATAGCTGTATCCAGTTCACTCGCGCCACCCTCACCTCTCAGCTATGTAAAATTTGTCTTTCTCCAATTTAGATCTTATACTCCTGTTCTATCTTTGTCCTTTTCTATAATGATGCTAAATCTAGCTATACTATGGCCACTATCTCCAAAATGGTCCCCCACTGCTACTTCATCCACTTGCCCAGCTTCATTTCCTAAGACTAAGTCTAGAATTGCACCCCTTTTCATTGGGCTTGTTACGCGCTATCTAAAAATGTTCTTCTGAATGCAGTTCAAGAATTTTGTGCCCTCGGTGCCCTTCAAACTGTTCATATCCCAATTGATATTGGGGTAGTTGAAATCCCCAACGATTACTGCCCTATTGTTTTTGCACTCAGAAATCTGTCTACATATTTGCTCTTCTAACTCCCTTCCACTATTTGGGGGTCTATAGTACACTCCTAGCAATGTGGCTGCCCCTTTTTTATTTCTGACCTCAACCCATATGGCCTCATTTGATGCTTCACACTTGGCTCTTTCACCCCAGGCTTGAAGCAGTATTCAAAGGTAAAATGAAATTATTGAGAATGAACTGGGACTCTAACAATGCCTATAACTGTACTCATTGATGCGTTCAGATAAGCTAGACAAAGCAAAGCTGTTCCCATTAGCTGATAGTACAAGGGCTAGGGAACATAGATTTAAGGTTTAGGGCAAGAGGTAAAAGAAGGCTGTGAGAAAAGCATTTTTATGCATCAATTGGTAATGGCCTGGAACTCGCTGCCTACGAGGGTGGTGAAAGTGGAGACATCGAATGGGAAACTGGATGGCAAATGAGGGAAATAAATTTTCAGGGCTATGAAAAGCAGCAGAATGGGACTGTCAGGGTTGCTCTACAGAGCTGGGATGGACTAGATGGGCTAAACAGCCTTCTTCTGTGCTGTAATGACTCTACCACTTATTATGTGAAACACTTCTAACACGGCTTTATATGATAAACAACTTAATGAATGGAATTATTATTATTAATTAATGTGAAGTGAAACATATGACTTTGCAGTTCGCCTCACAGAAGGTTGGAAAGGATATTATGCTGCATGAGGCATAATTTATACCAGCTTTCAGGGCACTCAGTGATGTTGATATTGTTATCTTATCAGCTCCCTGTATCCTTCCCCAGAATCATGTATTATTAGAATACTTCACAGGCAAGTCTTCCAATCAAAACCTATGACCAATAAACTACTTTTATACTGTGCAAGACCCAAAATCCCTTGAGTAAACTTTTTTTCATCAGGTAGCCATTACCAATCCAGCAAATTTACCTTGGGGCTACTGTTAGCTACACAAAGCCTATGGCCAGCATTTTCTGTTCAGCGTGCGGGGGCGGGCCCCACACGCCAACGTGTAAAATGACGCGTGGTGATGTCGGGTGTGTGTCCCGACGTCACCGCGCGTCATTCCGATCTTTCGTTCGGCGGGCACACACCGGAGTCGGCTGCGTGCCCGCCGAACTGTCAAAAGCCTCTTAAGGCCATTTACAAACCAATTAACTCAATTGAGAAAGCTGCCCAGCCAACCTTAAGGTTGGTGGGCAGATGAAGAGCCCAGGCGGCCTTTGCATTTTTCATGAAACCTCATCCACGGGCGGGATGAGGTTTCATGAAGGTTTTATAAATTAAATAAAAAATTTTATGAAAATTCATAAACATGTCCCAGCTTATGTCACATGAGGGGATATGTCAGTGATTTTATTTTTTTATTTTTTCCAACTTTAAAACTGAACTTAACCTCCCTGAGGCAGCCCGCCCGCTCCCGACCGGCCCACCCTATGTGTGGGAAGCCAGTGGCCACTAGTACAGCTCTTGATTTAACATTATAAGAAGTGGTTACAGAGCTGGTAAGTGATGTGAGTTGACTATTAAATTATATTAAATGACTTTTGGATAAAATATTAAACCGAGGTACAATCTCAGGTGGGTGTAAAAGTTTCCATGCCACTGTTTCAAAGAAGAGGGCAGCGGACCCCCTGGCCAATATTTATTTTTCAATTAACTACACAACACAATGACTATACTTCAAAAAGTACTTTAATAGCTGTGAAGCATGTTGAGTCGTCTGGTGGTCTTGAAAGGTGTTATATATAAGTGCAAGTATTTTATTTTTCAAAAAATGGATTCTACCAGCCGTAGTGGAAAATGTACCAGTTTACTTCCCCTATTTCTCATGATAGCTTCAATTAAGATTGCAATAAAATTCATAAACCTGTATTTTTGAGTGGAATCTGTGATGTGATAATGCCATTGTGTTGCCCACTGTATCAGAGCCATTACAGCTGCTCAGCATTCACAGTTGATGCTCTTTATTAGAAACAACCAGTCTTTGTATGTCAAAATAGCTGGACAATAAATGGTCATAATTAACACAGTCAACCAATTCATCACAATGGCAGCCTGTACTGACAACCTCAGGACGTCTTTTATGTGGAATGTGAGTGTTGATAGTCAGGGAAGCGCTAGGTGTTAATAACCATTCATTTCCTTTATGGATCTACTGATGGCAACTAGTAAGGTAATAGTCTTTACAACGGCACATTTTTCAGTACCAGTGATTAATGAATAGAGGGTAACTGCTCCATCATACACCTGTAACTCAATAAAGCAGCACATGGTGTGATTGTATATTCTGCAGATATTTCACTTTTGGGGCCTGCTGTTGTCTGAAAAACTCCAGTTACTTTGCAAGCCAAACACCAAACCTCTTAGCTTTGTGTTAATTGGGAGAAAAAACAGTCCATGCATATAAAATGAACAGAAAACACAGACACCTGCCACAAGTAAAATTTCTCAAGGCTGATAGAACAATTTTGAAAGGATAAAGCAAAATGAAAGGCAATGGTTTAGAAACACTCCCTCTTCCTCCTCCTCCACTTGGCCCCTGCACAGGATATTTATCCTGTTCACGAATGATACAGTCTGATGAGCCCTAGATAATGGACCTCAAGACCTCATTTTCTTGCTGTGGGAAGAGGCCATAATGGACAGCCAGGCCTCTGACATTTTGGAGACTCAGGAGGCCATGTAGCATCTGAAAGTCATGTCCAGTCCAATTTCTAGGTCAACCATCTGAAGCATTTTAAAATATCATGCTGAAAAACCCAATGCGTACCATCAGTACATACATTGTAGTCTGTTATAGTGCTGCCCACTGTAGTGGCTCCACATTAGCAGAGTTATGTTATGGCAGAGAATTGGAAGGACATTTCCATTGAGCTAGTTCAGCTGCCAGCAAGACTTCCCTGTAGCCCTGCACTTCTTTTCCCTTCAGGTGCTTATCCAATTCCTTTTTGAAAGCCACAATTGAATCTGCCTCTGCCGCCCTTTCAGCCAGTACATTACAAAGCGTAACCATTCACTGCGTAAAAAAGTTTTCCTCATGTCGCAAATGCCTCTTTTGCCAGTCACTTTAAATCTGCGTCTTCTGGTTCTTCCACTAAAGGAAATGGTTTCTTTCCATCTTCTCTGTCTCATCCCCTCATGATTTTGAACATCTCTATCAAATCAGCTCTCAACCTTCTCTTCCCGAAGGAGAACAATCCCAACTTTACCACTTTACCCATGGAGCTGAAGTATGTTCCCTTGGGTTATTCTTGTAAATCTTTTCTGCACCCTCTCGAAAGTATTCATGTCCTTCTGGAAGTGTGGTGCCCAGAATTGGACACAATACTCCAGTTGACGCCCAACCAGTGTTTTATAAAGATTCATCATATCTTCCTTGCTTTTATACTCTATGCTTCTTTTTATAAAGTCCAGGATCCTGTATAACCTCTTATCTGCTTTCTCAATCTGCCCTGCCATCTTCAACAATTTGTGCAAATGCACTCCTAGGTTTCTGTTCCTGCACCCCCCTTTGGAATTGTACACATTAATCCGCTTGTTCTTCAAACAAAATGTCTCACCACATTTGATATGTTAAATTTCATCCACCACCAGTCTTCCGTTCCATCAGTCTGACTATGACCTATGTCTGACTATAACTAAGTAGTATACTTTGTGTCGGTGTTCACAAGTGAAATGGACGAAGTGGGTATGGAAATCAGGCAGAAGGACTATGATATAATTAAAGAAATTAGCATAGAAAGGGAGGAGGTTCTAAGTGACCTGGCAGGCTTAAAAGTGGATAAATCTCCAGGCCCGAATGAAATGTATCCCAGGCTGTTGAGTGAGGCAAGGGTGGAGATAGCATGGGCACTGGCAATAATTTTCAATACCTCTCTGGCCACAGGAGAGGTGCCAAAGGACTGGAGGACAGCCAATGTGGTATCGTTATTCAAGAAGGGAGGAAGGGATAAACCAGGGAACTACAGGCCAGTTGGTCTAACCTCAGTGGTGGGGAAACTATTGTAAACAATTCTGAGGGACAGAATTAATCTACACTTGGAGAGGCAGAGATTAATTAAGGACAGTCAGGCATGGTTTTGTTAAGGAGAGATCCTGCCTGACCAATTTGATTGAATTTTTTGAAGGGGTGACCAGGTGTTTAGATGAGGGCAATGTATTTGATATAGTCTACTTGGACTTCAGCAAGGCTTTTGATAAGGTTCCGCATGAGAGACTGATAATGAAGGTAAGAGCCTATGGGACCAAAGGCAATTTGGCAAATTGGATCCAGAGTTGGCTGAGTGGCAGGAAGCAGAGGGTGATGGTTGAGGGGTGTTTTTGTGACTGGATGCCTGTGTCCAGTGGATCGGTGTTGGGTCCCTTGCTGTTTGTGGCATATATAAATCATTTAGACTTGAACGTAGGAGGGGCTGATCAGTAAGTATATGATACGAAAATTGGTGGGGTGGTAAATAGTGAGGAGGATAGCCTTAGATTACAGGAGGATATAGACGGGCTGGTCAAATGGGCTGATTAGTGGCAAATGGAATTTAATCCAGATAAGTGTGAGGTGATGCACTTGTACAGGACAAACAAGGCACGGGAATACACGATGTATGGTAGGGCCCTGGGTGTGCATGTCCACCGGTCCCGGGACAGCTAGATAAGGTTGTTAAGAAGGGAAACTTGGCCTTTATTAGCCGAGGCATAGAATATAAGAGCAGGGAGGTTATGCTGGAACTGTATGAAACGCTGGTTGTACCACAGTTATATTATTATGTGCAGTTCTGGAATCCTCATTATAGGAAGGATGTGATTGCACTAGAGGGAGTGCAGAGGAGATTTACCAGGATGTTGCCTGGGATGGAGAGATTTAGTTATGAAGAGAGATTGGATAGACTGGGGTTATTTTCCGTGGAGCAAAGGAGATTGAGGGGGGACATTACTGAGATGTATAAAATTATGAGGGGCATAGATGGGGTAGACAGGAAGGAACTTTTCCCCTTGGTGGAGGGATCAATAACCAGGGGGCATAGATTTAAGGTAAGAGTCAGGAAGTTTAGAGGGGATGTGAGGAAGAATTTTTTCACCCAGAGGGTGGTGGGAATCTGGAACTCACCGCCTGAAAGGGTGGTAGAGGCAGAAACCCACATAACATTTAAGAAGTATTTCGATGTGCACTTGTGATGCCACGGCATACAAGGCTATGGGCCTCGTGTTAGAAAATGGGATTCGAATAGTTAGTTACTTGTTTGACCGGCGCAGACTTGATGAGCTGAAGGGCCTTTTTCTATGCTGTAGATCTCTATGACTCTATGACTGTATGACTCTATGGGCATTAATATGTCAGAGTTAATGTTTATGTCAGCTTGGTTTCACAGGGGACTGCGCCTTGAATTGGTAGAAAGGATTGCATGACCTGAGAGCATTGCTGTTGGGAATATAACTTCAGGTAGGGTCACCCAAGTGAGGCAGTTCGAAAGGTAGGAGATGGGTTTGTTGGTCAGGCTAATGTCCTGTACATGTAAATTGTCTTTCATTCCAGAAACAACCCAGAGATGGGAAGATTCTTCTACAGGCTTGAAAATATAAACATCAATTGTGGAAAAGCATGATCTGCTGGATCTGACACTGTGATCAAATTTCTTGCTCTAACAGTTCCAGCTGATCTATGGAAAGAGTAGTCTGCATTTCTTCAGATAAATTAGGAATTGGGCACATTGGAATTACATCAGCCAAGTTAGCTCCAAGAGTGTGCATCCAGGCTTAACATTAGTGTTAGTGGGATCCAGTTATTTTAATTTCAATTCAGGAGAGATTTTTTAAAAATGCGATGCAATAAATCTGAAAACTGATGAAATATTAAAAAGTGAATGTTCATTTGAGATTATTCCATGAAAAGGGAAGGTTTTTATAATAATTGTACCTGGGACTCAGTAGATTAAATGAGTGTCGTAGTGTTCATGAACGGCTGCACCGTCTAGGGAAGGAGCAGGCTTGATTTGTTAAACGGTGATTTCTCATTTCATGCTTTTGTTGGGTTCCTACAACATAGGAAAAAAACCACCACTATATTTTGGAAATTTTATCCTTATGCTATTTATTTTTAAAACTGGTGTTTTACTGCTGAACAAAGAAAATAAGATGGCTGCTACAAGTCACCTGATCACAGGGTTGCCCCTGTCAGGAATTTCAAGGATAAAATAATTCTTTTCTCAGTTTCTGGAATGTCACACCTCATTAGGCCTAGAGAGCTACTAACGCACTCACATCACACCCGGGGCTGTTCAGACCAATTTCAAAAGGAGCTACAGAGACATCATTTGCATTTGATAAACCAACACTTGCTAGCAGAGTCAGTGGGTCTGCTGAGACAATGGCTTCCCAAATTCCAGACACTCAACATAGATGGTACCCCTTTTAACAACTAATGACTGAGTCAATTATCAGTCCTGAAAGCAAAGCCAATTCCAGACGCTGGGCAAATGTTCCTTTGAAGTCATTGTGGCAAAGGAAGGTCACATGACCCAACTTTGGGTTTTTGGACAGTTTTATATTACATCTCTGGTCTTCACAGCCAGTCTGCAGTTTTAACATCCAACTGGTAAGCCACAAAGAAGCAGGATCCTTCAGACAGAAGAGCCTGTCCATCTAACCTGACTCTACTGGAAGTTTTTGTACCATTGCCTACAGAACCAACTCAATCCCTGTGTAACTGCTTCATCTTGCAATATCAGCACCAACTGAAAAGCAAATCCTATAACTCTGGGCTTCAGTCAGCCGAACTTGAATGCCTACGTGAAAGAATTCCTTATTGGATTCTGACTTTGGACTCTGGAACTCACATGAGCCAATATTCATTTTTCTGTGGCCCTTATACTGTAAAACTCCTTTTCTCTATCCCTTTTTCACTGTGTGAATGTGCAGAGCAGTAAGTGCTTTGAATGTGGCAAATAAACTAACCTTCTGGGCAGGATTTTCAGGTCATTGGGCGGGCGGGGTAGGCAGGCCCGGGAGCAGCCGGGAAACAGCCTGCCGCTTGCGAGCGGCCCCTGATGGCAATTTCATGCTGGCTGGGCCAGCGTGAAAGGCACGCTGAGAAGCTCAGCGCTGCCAGGATGGGGGCGGGAGGAGATTGAGCACAAAAGTCTGTGCATGCGCAGGGGAGCGCCCTCTGAGAGCTCCCTGAAGTCAGAGAGCTGCCTCAGGGAGATGAAGAATTGTAAAATCAAGAATAACGGTTTTGAAAATGTGAAAAAAATGTCCCCACATAGGATTCGCTCACTTAAACATAAGCGTAATAAAAATTACATCAAAACATTTTGTTTAATTAATGCTGGAAACCTCATCCCACCCGTGGATGAGGTTTCCTAAAAAATCCAAAGGCCGCCTGGCCGATTCGCCCGCCTGCCAACTGTAAGGTTGGATGGGCAGCAAAAAAGAGCTTTTAATTAATTGGTTAATGGCCTTATTGGTCTCTTAATTATCAGTGGGTGAGCTGCCAACTCTCGCAGACACCCGCCAACTGAAATATCGCGCAAGTGCTTGATGACGTTGGGACGCATGCCTGACGTCATCGCCCGCTATTTTACACCCTATTGGATCAGGTGCGCACCCGCCTGCAGGACAGATAATCCTGCCCTTTTGAGTTAATCCTAACTCGAGTTTGCTGTGAATTATGAGTAAAATTGGATCACGCAAAAAAAAAGTGGTTGGAAAATATGCCAGCACTTATCCTTTAAAAACGAATTCAAAACATCTTCTGCTACGGACAGGTGGTAAGAGGAAATCAGCACAGTTTGAACTGTCCCACTCCAATGTGTAACGCTTTCTTACACATCTACTGTTTGTATCACTTTCTCCTAATACCGTCTTCTGTTACGTTCACCATTAATGCTGGGGGCTTTCCTCATAGCTGCTTACAATCTATAATCATACTGTCAGAAGCAGAAACTTCTGACAAAGTTGTGGTGGTGAAGCTGGAGCAGCTCTGAGAAAATTTTGATCAACTTAAAAAGTACGTATTTCCAAGAATTTATGTTAACACTACTTTCGCAAACCTGAACGCAAGTATTTTCTGAAACCTGTCAATTGTTATGCTGCAAGAGTTGGTGCGACCTGATTTTAAGCTCTGCAGATTCGTTAAACACAGTTGTCTTAATCGCTTTTGGCATATTCTGTCATTTTGCTGTTCGATGATGACAAAAAGGTTGTACCGACTTTGAAATAAACCCATGAAGAGAATTGCTCTTTCTATGCATTCTAAAGTATTTGTTTTTTACCAGAAGCAAAAAAAAATTTGCAATCCTGAAATAACTGAACAATTGTCCAAACAGTAAAAAATGTGGAGGGAGGTGGTAGATTTCTCAATAGTGGATTCTTCAGCATTTGGCTGAAATTGAAAGTTGAGATAAGGAATAGTATTCATCCACTTGATATGTTAGCTCAACTCCCTTTAAAAAAAATATGTGCACATTAGTGCATTTTTCCCTTATTATGCATTTTGCTGCCCTTAGTCCTGAATCACTATAGCTGAAAGGGCCTGGCATTTTTCCCTTGGTCCTGTCCAGACATTTCCTTATTATAAATGTTGTTGGATATGAATGCAACAGTTACAACGAAAGATATGACACATCTACTTGGGTTTGTAAAGTGATATTTTAATATGGACAGCTCAGACTAGCAACATGTTTCCTCCGCCTAATCACTAGCTCTTTATTTCTAACAGAAAATAGAATTCCCCAAAACAATCAACAACAACTTGCATTGCTATAGCACTTATAATGTAATAAAACATGCCAAGGTGCTTCAGAGTACCATTATAAACCAAAACGTGACCCACAGTATCACAGTGTCTTTATAGTGCAGAGGGAGGCCATTTGGCCCATCGAGCCTGCACTGGCTGTCTGAAAGAGCATCCCACCTAATCCCACTCCCCTGCCTTATCCCCGTAACCTTGCACATTCTCTCTTTTCAGGTAGCAATCCAAATCCATTTTGAATACCTCGATCGAACCTGCCTCCACCGCCCTTTCAGGAAGTTTGCTCCAGACTCCACCCACCCTCTGGGTGAAAAAATGTTTTCTCAATAACCTGTTAGATTATGAGACTCAGCAGAAAGAATCAGCACTTTGAATATCTTAAGCATTTTGGGACAGCTATCAGGGTTCATCAGCCTACAAACTATTGATTAAAAAAGGTTCTCCAGGTTCAGAAACAAGTATATAAATTTGGAGTAATAACTCTTTCCTGTGTGGAATTAAATACAATAGCAGGATAATGTTACTGACACTTCAAGGGGAGGGGAAAGGGAAGGGTGGTCTGACACTGCGATATTAGATCAGGTGATCAAAAGCTTGACCAAAGAGGGATGTTTTAAGGAGTGTCTTAAAGGAGGAAAGCAAGGTAGAGAGGTGAAGTGGTTTAGGGACGGAATTCCAGATTTAGAGCCCAGGCAGCAGAAGGCATGGCCTCTAATGGTGCAGCCATGAAAATTGGAGCTGTTCAAGAGGGCAGAATTAGCAAAGGTATCTCAGAGGATTGTGGAGCTGGAGAAGGTTGCAAAGATAAGGAGGGGTGAGGCCATAAGGGCTTTGTAAACAAGAATTTTAAAATCAATGCTTTGTTTAATTGGAAGCTGATGTAGGTTAGCGAGCATAGGGTTGACAGATGAGCAGGATTTGGTGGGAGCTAGGAGACAGGCAGCAGAGTTTTGGATGACCTCAAGTTTACAGAGGGTAGAAAGTGGAAAGCCAGCAAGGAGTGAAAATGCATTAAAACCATTAGCTGTGCATTATTTTTCAATTTGAAAGCATAGCCTGATGTCAAAACCTACAACTCATTTTACGTTTGTACAAGCAAAAGCTTGTACGATTCAACAATTTTCTTGCTAAATCATCCCAAAGTCTGCAAATATTATGGGTGAAATTGAACAGCATGGCAACTGTTTCTCAGGCACAGAATGAGTTAAAAAGTACCATTTCTTTGGGCTTTCCTGTACCCAAACAATATAAGAGGGAAGTCCAGTATTATGTTGAGTGAGGTGAGATTTAAGTGCCTCTGGAGGCTGCACAGACGAATGAGGGACCTAATGTCAGCCTCGTTATTCCACTCTGAAAATTAATGTGATTGAGGTTGCCAGGCATGCTCCATTCCTTCTTTCAGGTCCTGAAGCCCAACCAAAAGGCCCTCCATGGGAGGCTGCCAACCAACTTATTTTGAGGTGGAACCAGAAAGAACGGAAGCTTCACAGCAATACAGTGGGCCACTGCCAATGGGTGCTAACCCCATTCATCCCCCTTTCTCTCTCCCACCTCATTCCCCTCCTAGAGCCTAGCTGAGGGTCTGCAACTGGCCCAAATTCATACCCAGCGAATGTACAAATGCCTCTGAATGCTTAATTGATGCAGCAGCTTAACAGAATTAGTCTGATACTTGAAGCCCAATTTGGGATAAGCTTTGTCTTGCAGCTTCTGGCACACACCAAGTGCTTTGACTATCTCGTGCTCAAAAAGAGGTTCAAACCAACTGATTTTTAGTAACTAATACCTTCCACAGTGTACTGGCACAAGGAGGATGAGGAGATTATTGAGTTCACCTTACAAATATGGCTTAGGCTCACTTCAGTAACTGTTGCGCTAAAGCTGCATTTAGTGGTGTCAGCAATAGCCCCTGTATTTTTGCAGAACAGTTAAAGAAATATGGTGGCTGTAGAAAACCCAGAACTTAGCAAAAGAAATGGTTCCTATAGCTCATTTTGAGGCAGCACTAATACTAATGCTTAGGACACCATTACAGTTCAAGATGGAAGCAGCCATGTGTTCTGACCAGTGGCAAAGCTGATAGGCTTCAGTCTTTCAGAGATTATATAAAAGCAGATAGTAAAAGCTTCTAAAAGTATTGAATAGGAAAAGAGTAACTAAAGTTAGTGTTTGTCCTCTAGAGAGTGAGTCTGGGGAATAAATAATGGAAAACAAAGAAAAGGCAAAAACATTGGACAGGTATTTTGTGTCTGTCTTTACAGTAGATGACTTAGAAAACTTCCCAAAGATTCTTGAAAATCAAGAGATGATATGGAGGGATGAACTTAATACAATCACCATCACCAGGGAAGGGATGCTAGGAAAACTATTAGACCTAAAGGCTTACAAGTTCTCTGGACCAGATGGCCTGCATCCTAGGGTCTTAAAAGAAGTGGCAGTATAGATAGCAAATGCACTGGTTATAATCTTCCAAAATTCCTTAGATTCTGAAAAGGTTCCAGCAAATTGGAAAATAATGTAGCACCTTCATTCAAGAAAGGAAGCATACAGAAAGCAGGAAACTAAAGGCCAGTTAGCCTAACATCTGTCATAGGGAAAGTGCTAGAATCCATTATTAATGAGGTTATAGCAAGATACTTAGATAATCACAATTTGATCAGGCAGAGCCAAAATGGATTTATGAAAGGGAAATCATGTTTAACTAATCTGTTAGAGTCTTTTTGATGAAGCAACATTCAAGATGGATAAAGGGGAACCAGTAGATGTGGTGTACTTGGATTTACAAAATATTTGATAAGGTTCAAAATCAAAGGTTACTCCACAAGATAAGAGCACATGGTCTACGGGGTAACATATTAGCATGGATAAAGGATTGGTTAGCTAATAGGAAGTAGAGAGTAAGGATAAATGGGTCATTTTTGGATTGGCAAGCTGTAACTAGTGGAGTGCCACAGCGATCAGTGCTGGATCCTCACTATTAACAATCTATATCAATGAATTGGATGAAGGGAGTGAATGTATGATAGATTTAAATGGAGAAAGATTGTAGAACTCGGTGGTATAGAGAGATCTGAGTGCCCTAGTACATGAATCACATAATGTTAGTATGCAGGTACAGCAAGTGATTAGGAAAGCAAATGGAATTTAATTCTTTGAGGAGGTAACGAGTATGTTAGACAAAGGAGAGCCAATGGATGTTATCTACTTGGACTTCCAGAAGGCCTTTGGCAAGGTGCTGCACAGGAGGCTGCTCAGTAAGATAAGAGCCCATGGTGTTAAGAGGCAAGGTACTAGCTTGGATAGAAGATTGGCTGTCTGGCAGGAAGCAGAGAGTGGGGATAAGGGGGTCCTTCTTAGGATGGCGGCCGGTGACTAGTGGAGTTCCGCAGGGGTCAGTGTTGGGACCACAACTTTTCACTTTATACATTAATGATCTAGATGGAGGAACTGAGGGCATCCTGGCTGAGTTTGCAGATGATACAAAGATAGGTGGAGGGACAGGTAGTATTGAGGAGGCGGGGAGGCTGCAGAAGGATTTAGACAGGTTAGGAGAATGGGCAAAGAAGTGGCAGATGGAATACAATGTGGGGAAGTGTGAGGTCATGCACTTTGGTAGGAGAGTAGAGGTATAGACTATTTTCTAAATGGGGAGAGAATTCAGAAATCTGGAGTGCAAATGGACTTGGGAGTCCTAGTCCAGGATTCTCTTAAGGTTAACTTGCAGGTTGAGTCGGTAGTTAACAAGGCAAATGCAATGTTGGCATTTATTTCGAGAGGACTAGAATATAAAAGCAGGGATGTGCTGCTGAGGCTTTATAAGGCTCTGGTCAGACCACATTTAGAATATTGTGAGCAATTTTGGGCGCCGTATCTCAGGAAGGATGTGTTGGCCCTGGAGAGGGTCCAGAGGAGGTTCATGAGAGTGATCCCAGGAATGAAAGGCTTAACATCTGAGGAACGTTTGAGGACTCTGGGTCTATATTTGATGGAGTTTAGAAGGATGAGGGGGGATCTGATTGAAACTTACAGAATACTGAAAGACCTGGATAGAGTGGATGTGGGGAAGATGTTTCCATTAGTAAGAGAGACTAGGACCCGAGGACACAGCCTCAGGGTAAAGGGAAGACCTTTTAGAACAGAGATGAGGAGAAACTTCTTTAGCCAGAGAGCGGTGAATCTATGGAATTCATTGCCACAGAAGGCTGTGGAGGCCAGGTCTTGAGTGTATTTAAGAGCGAGATAGATAGGTTCTTGATTGGTAAGGGGATCAAAGGTTACGGGGCGAAGGCAGGAGAATGGGGTTGCGAAACTTATCAGCCATGATTGAATGGCGGAGCAGACTCGATGGGCCGAATGGCCTAATTTCTGCTCCTATGTCTTATGGTCTTATGATCTTATGGAATGTTGTCATTTATTGCAAGAGGAATGAAATATAAAAGTTGGGAAGTTTTACTGTGGCTGTACAGGGACTTGGTGTGACCACATCTGGAATATTATGTACAGTTTTGGTCTCCTTATTTAAAAAAGATATAATCGCTTTGGAAGCAGCAAAGAGAAGGTTCACTGGACTGATTCCTGGGATGAAGGGGTTGTCTTATGAAGAAAGGTTGAGCAGGTTGGACCCTATACCCATTGGAGTTTAGAAGAATGAGAGGTGATCTTACTGAAACATATAAGATCCTTAGGGGACTTGATAGGGTGGATACCCAGAGTATGTTTCCTCTTGTCAGGGAGACTAAAACTAGGAGGCATTGGTTAAAAATAAAAGACCTCCCTTTTAAGACAAAGATGAGGAGAAACGTTTTCTCCCAAAGGGTCACTGATGTGCGGAATTCTCTTCCCCAGAAAGTAGTGGAAGCTGGGTCTTTGAATTTCTTCAAGGCAGAGTTAGATAGATTTTTGTTAGGCAAGGGAGCCAAGGGTCATGGATGGCAGACAGGAAAGTGGAACTGAGACCACAACTAGATCAGCCATAATCTTATTGAATGGTGGAGCAGGCTCAAAGGGCATATGGTTTGTTCCTGCTCCTGTGCTCCTATGCTCCCATACTCCTGTGTTCTTATGTTCCAAGTATGTTCAAGATTGAGAGTATTAAAAACATTAAGGGAAATGGGGATAGTGCAGGAAAATGGCGTTGAAGTAGAAGATCAGCCATGATCTCATTCAATAGTGGACTGGGCTCAAAGTGCTGAATGGCCTACTGTTTCTCCTATTTCTTATGTTCTTATGTTTTCCTCCATGGTTCATTGGTTGTTTTTACAGTGACTCTGACTGCTGTGGAAAACAGGTCTACAATACAACTGGACTGATCTCCTGTACGCTGAGATGATATTGAAGAACAGCCTCTCGACATATAAAAGCACAGCATAAACATGACTCAAGTGACCCATTAATTCAGTAGCCTTATTGTTTGTGGTACTGGGCTGAATAGCCCAAGCTGCAAGTTCAAATCCCACCATAGCAAGTTATGAGAGTTAATTCAATGCGTCTGGTAATTTGTGGACTAACACACATGAAATCCACATGAAAGCTGTTAGATTGTTGTATAAATGTTCTTCAGGATAGAGGACCTACCACCCCTATCTGATTTTGCCATATGGGGGTGGTGGTGGTATTGTAATCAGATTAGTAATCCAGAGACTCAGGATAATGCTCTTGGGGACCTGGGTTCAAATCCCACCACAGCAGGTGGTGAAATGTGAATTCAATTAAAAGTCTAATGATAACCATGTACCCATTGTCGTTAAAACCCATCTGGTTCACTAATGCCCTTTAGGGAAGGAACTTTGCTGTCCTTACCTGGTCTGGCCTACATGTGACTCCAGACCCATAGCACTGTGATTGTCTCTTAAATGCCCTCTGCAATGGCCTAGCAAGCCACTCAGTTTCTCAAGGGCAATTAGGGTGGACAATAATGCTGGCCTAGCCAGCGACACCCACATCCCATGAACGAATAAAAGAAAATATGTGACTCCAGTTCCGCAATGAGTGGTTGACTGATAATGCATTCGGAATAACTAGGGAGGGAAAATGAATATTGCCTTGCCCGTGTCACCACATACCAAGAACAAAATTTTTTAAAATGACTGTCATTCAGTTCCCACCAAGCAGCTTGTGGTGAGCAGAACAGAGTATTTTTCTGAACGGCAGCACAGCTTCACTTAGTGCCACACATTCTGTACCTTGCCTACGCTGGAGAAGAACACATCAAGAGTTTTTCAAATGTGGTGTATCAGAATACATTTGTGAGTCTTATGCCCGATAGCTCCAGAACAGATTAGCAGAATTATATTCTAATCCTTTTATGAAAAAGGCCTCCTTTCCATGGATGAAAGGAGCTTAGTTTCCAAAGCAACATCGATCTGAAAGTAAACTGTTAGTACTGTCTGTCAAAACCTTGGAAAGCTCCAGAACTTTCCTTTTCCCATAAAAGGAAAACAGATATTAATTAGAGTTAATAAATAGAGGGTACAGTTGACATTACGTTTAATATTACTGTATCTTGAGATATAGTAGTTTCACTACTTGAGATATAGAACTTCACTGCAGTTGAATTTCTGCCAGTTTGGTAATAAATAAGTGCTGTATTTCAGTTTTGGCTGGCAAAGTGACACAAATTACAAACCCATTTAATTATATGGATCTGTGTTTAAATTTAGGAACAGCGTACATCGATGGGTTACAGTTTTAAACTAAAATGGGTCACTGTTTCAATTGAAGTGGCCTCTTACTTTAATCATTGGATCCTGGAAGAACTTGCATTATATATTACCTTTAACGTAGTAAAACATCCAACGGAACTTCACATCAGTGTTATCAAACAAAATCTGATACTGAGTCACGTAGGAAGATATTAGGACTGTTGACCAAATGTTTGATCAACAAGGCAGGTTTAATGAACATCTTAAAGGAGGAGAGGGAAGGTGGAGATGTGGACAGGTTTAGTCAGGGAGCAAAATCCAGAGTTTAAAGTCTAGACAGCTGAAGTCAATTCTGCCTTAACTGATGCGCGAGAGGCCAGAATTGGAGGCGTGCAGAGATCTCAGAGACGTGTAAAGCTAGAGGAGGTTACAGAGCTGAGGAGGTGCCATGTCATGGAGGGACTTGAAAGCTAGGCTGTTAATTCTAAAATCGAGACGTTGCCAGACTGGGAGTCAGTCAGCAAGCTTAGGGCTGATGGATGAACAGAACTTAGTATGAATTAGAAAAGGGAGAGCAGAGTTTTTTTAAATTTCACGGGGTTTGGGCATCATTGGCTGGGCCATCCCATATTGCCCATCCCTAGTTACCCTTGGGAAGTTGGTGGTGAGCTGCCTTCTTTAACCGCTGCAGTCCATGTGGTGTAGGTACACCCACAGTGCTGTTAGGGAGGTAGTTCCAGGATTTTGACCCGGCGACAGTGAAGAAACGGCGATATATTTCCAAGTCAGGATGGTGTGTGGCTTAGAGGGGAACTTGCAGGTGATGGTGTTCCCATGCATCTGCTGTCCTCGTCCTTTTAGGTGGTAGAGGTTGCGGGTTTAGAATATGCTGTCGAAAGAGCCTTGGTGAGTTGCTTTGTAGATGGTACACACTGTTGCCACTATGCGGTGGTGGAGACAGTGGATGTTGAAGGTAGTGCATGGGGTGTAATCAAGCAGGCTGCTTTGTCCCAGATGGTGTCAAGCTTCTTGAGTGTTAATGGAGCTGCACTCATCCAGACAAGTGGAGAATATTCCATCACATTCCTGACTTGTTCCTATTTGTAGAGGGTGGATAGGCTTTGGGGAGTCAGGAGGTGAGGTACTCACCACAGAATTCCTAGCCTCTGACCAGTTTTTGTAGTCACAGTATTTATATGGCTGGTTCAGTTCAGTTTCTGGTCAACGGTAAGCCCCCAGGCTGTTGATAGTGGGAATTCAGCGATGGTAATGCCATTGAATGTCAAAGGGAGATGGTTGGATTCTCTCTTGTTGGAGATGGTCATTGTCTGGCACTTGTGTGGCACAAATGTTATGTGCCACTTATCAGCCCAAGCCTGAATGTTGTCCAGGTCTTGCTGCATATGGGCACAGACTGCTTCAGTGTCTGAGGAGTCATGAATGGTTCTGAACATTGTACAATCATCAGCAAACATTCCCATTCCTGACCTTATGATGGATGGAAGGCCATTGATGAAGCAACTGAAGATGATTGGGCCTAGGATACTATGCTGAGGAGATTGGCCGGGTGGTTAACAATGAAGTTAAGTGTCTTGGGCTACAGGAAGATATAGACGGGATGGTCAAATGGGCAGATAAGTGGCAGATGGAATTTAACCCTGAAAAATGTGAGGTAATACACTTTGGAAGGAGTAATTTGACAAGGAAGTATTCAATGAATGGCATGACACTAGGTAGTTCTGGGGAACAAAGGGACCTTGACTTGTGCGTCTATAGATCTCTGAAGGCAGAGCAGCATGTTAGTGGGGTGGTGAAAAAGGCATATGGGACACTTGCCTTTATCAATCGAGGCATAGATTACAAATGTAGGGAGGTCAGGTTGGAGTTGTATAGAACCTTGGTGAGGCCACAGCTGAAGTACTGTGTGCAGTTCTGGTCACCACATTATAGGAAGGATGTGATTGCACTGGAGGGGGTGCAGAGGAGATTCATCAGGATGTTGCCTGGGATGAAACATTTAAGTTATGAAGAGAGGTTGTATAGACTTGGGTTGTTTTCGTTGGAGCAGAGAAGACTGAGGGGCAACCTGATCGAGGTGTACAAGATTATGAGGGGCATGGACAGGGTGGATAGGGAGCAGCTGTTCCCCTTAGTTGATGGGTCAGTCACGAAAGGACATAAGTTCAAGGTGAGGGGCAGGAGGTTTAGGGGGGATGTGAGGAAAAACTTTTTTACCCAGAGGGTGGTGACAGTCTGGAATGCACTGCCTGGGAGGGTGGTAGAGGCGGGTTGCCTCACATCCTTTAAAAAGTACCTGGATGAGCACTTGGCACGTCATAACATTCAAGGCTATAAGCCAAGGGCTGGTAAACGGGATTAGGTAGGTAGGTCAGGTGTTTCTCACGTGTCAGTGCAGACTCGATGGACCGAAAGGCCTCTTCTGCACAGTGTGATTCTGTGGTTCTGTGATCTATAGTGTTGTCTTGGGACTGACATGATTGACCTCCAACAACTATAACTATCTCCCTTTGTGCTAGGTATGACTCCAACGAGTGGAGAGTTTTTCCCCTGATTCCCATTGACTCCAGTTTTGCCAGGGCTCCTTGATGCCACACTCTGTCAAATGCTGCCTTGATGTCAAGGGCAGTCACTCTCACCTCACATCTTGAGTTTAGCTCTTTAATCTATGTTTTGACTAAGGCTATATTGAGGTCAGGAGTTGAGTGGCCCTGGCAGAACCCAAACTGAGCATCTGTGAGCAGGTTATGGTTATGAGTACGTCCCGCTTGATAGCACTGTTGATGATCCCTTCCATCACTTTGCTGATCCGTGTGACTATAATACAGCCTCATTAGCTTTTGCTTTGAAAAACATTGGCCTGTCTGCAGTGCATGTGCAGAACATCCTGGCCTTGGCCTGACTCAAATCAATTAGTCCAGAGCAAGGGGGGCTTGAGAACAATCATATCATACAATATCATACAATTGCATATCATAATGCACCCAGCCTGGAATTGAAGCTTGGTTAGTTTTGTACTGGATATAAATTCATAAAATGAGCTTAGGGTGTTTAGCAGGCCAGAGGAGGTGGGAGAACATGGCTATGTGATGTTTTCTGTTCCCCAGAGCTCGTATTATTTATATTTAGAAATCCCATCAACAGTGGGAGAAGCACGTGTCTGTAGTCACACTAAGAAATAACAATAAGAAACAAGTGCCTAAATAGTGATACCAGGTTCATGGCAGTTCATTTTGACCAGAAGCAGGCTCTATGTTCTATGGCTCTATGTTCAATGCATAGTAAGTTAACCTGTGTGCAACAAAGCCTTATTGGTTTTAAAAATATTATTTCATAAAAACGAAGGAGACAGAATAGTGCTTTATCTTGCAATGATCTGTTCGCATCCTTAAGTTTAAAGCAAGAATTGTACTGCACACCATACTGGTGGTAAGAAAGGTTCAGCTGAAGAAAATGTCATACAGGTGTCAGCGCAATTATTACAACTTTTAGGTCACATCAAATCCTTTTCTATGTTTTTAACAATGGAGGCTTTCCATGATGCAATGATGGCATCAAATTGTTATGATATGGAAGACAATCCCTGAAAGATTCAACAATAACCTCCAAAAGGGAATTGAAAAGGGATACAATGCAGGGCAATGGGGAAAGAACCAGCAGATGCAAGATGGGCCAAGTGGCCTCTTTTGTGGGGTCTGTTTCCATGATCTTATGAAATCATTAATTGTGTTGCTTTGTTCTCATCTCCTCATAGACCTGTTAAATTACTATGCAGCACAGTCTTGCATATCATAGCACAGTACATAAAAGACAAAGTTATAAAAAAATCACGTACCTATGTAGCATCGTCATTTGCACCTGGGCTGCTTCAGTATTTGATCCACCCATGACAAATGGAAAAATGCAGCCTTACATGTGGAATTTCACTGTGTGACTAATCTGTAATACCAGCGGGGGTGGAGGGGGTGGGGGTGCGGGAGTTGGTGGGTCAGCTTTCTTCGTCCTAATAGAAGATTTTCGGGATGACTGCAACTACAGCTGCTAACGGAATGTTTCACTCACAACCATAGATTGTACAGTGACTAGTACCTCAATCACCAGTCATATTTATACAAATATTATAGCAGAACTGATGCGTTGTTGATTGACACAGCACTACACTTCATATGATGTAGAGTACAGGCAAGTGGTTGTGCAACAGAGAAGCTAAAAACATAAGAAATTGCATAATCATCACAACATTACACACTGGTAACCAAAACAAATTTGTCTTCCTTCAATTTGAAAAATCAAAGAGCTTGCCCCATCCCTCCTCCTCCACTTCACCACAACGTGTCGAAGGAGAAGCACTAATCCTCTTGCCAGTAGGCTTCTACCCAGGGTCTCTGCAATCAAATCTAACCTAGAATGACTCGACACCAACTTCCTTATAGAGTGGTCTGAACCTCAGTGCTAGCCCAGAATACAAAAAAAATCTCTTGATCCCAAATCTCCTTGTGTCCTTTTGCATTGCACTCAAGGTGGTAGGGCCACAGTTAGAATGGAGCCCAATGATGCTGCATCCTTGTCCATTTCTTCAGCACTTGGAATTTCTAACCCATTTTTGAGTTGGCACATAATACTCCCACCCACAGATGCACCATTCCCATCAACCAATGTAATTCCTATATTCATATCTTAGAAACACCGTTGTGCCTACTAGAATCGCTAGGCTGATATTTTGCTATGGCTTGCGTAAAAACACTCAACAAAATCTCAATTAGTGCCCTGACTCAGAGCATTTAACTCAACAAAGGCCAATGTTTGAAACTTGAACCTTCTACCCCATATTATAAAAGTTAAATATTTAAGCCTGGTTATTATTAGGTTGGCATTACATTTACATTCCTCCAAAACAAACATTTACTAATTGCACATGAATATCAAAGCATTGTTGTACTGTAAAATTAATAGTATGGTACTCACAAAATAATGAACAGAGGTACTGGGAATGCTGCACATTTCCTAATGGTTGGTTAATTGGTTGATAACAGGCTGGCACTGATATCTGTGGACAAATGCGACAATGGCAGGTAGGAAAAGACCAGCCAGTCTGTCAAACCTATCCCATATTCATAATGCCTGGAGCATCATGATGGGATACTTCTTATAACCCTCACCCCACCATTCACCCCGCACCACACCCCCCCACCCCCTCCCCCCTCACAGCTATATAAGATGTATCACAAAAGAAGGTTGTAACTTAATAGGGGTGGAGAAAGGAACCTCCAAAACCAAAGTTACATACATTTGTCATAAAGGGTAGTATTAAATAAAGATGTTGAGGCTAAATATTGTGCCATAAAATTGCTCAATGATATTGTAAATAAGATGAAAATTACAGGGGGGAAAACAACAATTTCTAACTGCCTAGAAATTAATGCACTTTTCATCCAAATTCTTCCAAACTAGAATGATGCAAAACTTTGTTGCATTTCCGATATTCAGCTTATTGTGACTATCTAGTTCATAATTTATGTTTTTTAAAATATAACTTTTAGTTTTAGGAATTAAAGTTTTAACTATAGATAAAAGGGAGCATCTGGTTGGGGAAAAAAATTAAAATATCATTTTTTTAAAATACAATAAAAATTTTTAAAATGGTTTAAAAAAGGGATGAAGATGGAGGAAAGAGTTCATGGTCTAAGTTTGTTGAACTCAATGTTAAGTCCGGAAGACTGTAAAGTGCCTAATCGGAAGATGAGTGCTGTTCCTTGAGTTTGCATTGGGCTTCACTGGAACATTGTGGCAGGCTAAGGACAGACATGTGGGCAACCAGTAGATGTAATATATCTGGGATTTCCAAAAGGCATTCGATAAGGTACCACACATAAGACCCCAAGGTGTTGGGGGTAGTATATTAGCATGGATTGAGGACTGGCTAACTATAAGAAGACAGAGAGTTGGGATACAGGGGGCATTTTCAGGATGGCAACCTGCAACTAGTGGAGTGCCACAGGGGTCAGTGCTGAGGCCACAATTATTTACAATATATATTAATGACTTGGATGAGGGAAGTGAATGTACTATCACCAAGTTTGCAGCTGACACAAAAATAGGTGGGAAGGCAAGTGGTGAGGATGACACAAAGAGTCTACAGAGAGATATAGACAAGTTAAGTGAGTGGGCAGATGGAATATAATGTAGGAAAGTGTGAGGTTGTGCACTTTGGCAGGAAGAATAGAGGAGCTGGATATTACTTAAATGGAGAAAGACTGAAGCTACAGCACAGAGGGATTTGGGGGCCCTCGTGCATGAATCCCAAAAAGCTAGCATACAAATTCAGCAGGTAATAGAGAAGGCAAATAAAATGTTGGCCTTTATTTCAAAAGGAGTGGATTATGAAAATAGGGAAGTCTTGATAAAACTATACAAGGCACTAGTCAGACCACATCTAGAATACTGTGAACAGTTTTGTCCCATTATCTAAGGAAAGATCTACTGGCATTAGAGGCAGCCCAGAGAAGGTTCACTAGGTTGATCCCAGGGACGGAGGGATTTTCTTATGAGGAGAAGTTGAGTAGGTTGGGCCTGTACTCATTGGAGTTTAGAAGAATGAGAGGCAACCTTATTGAAACATATAAGATTCTTGGAGAGCTTGACAGGGTAGATGCTGAGAGGTTGTTTCCCCTTGTGGGAGAATCTAGGATCAGAGGACATAATCTCAGAGTAAGGAGGTGCCCATTTAAAACAGAGATGAGGAGGAATTTCTTCTCCCAGAGGGTAGTCAATCTGTGGAATTCTTTACCACAGAGGGCTGTAGAGGCTGGGTCGTCAGGTATAGTCAAGACTGAGATAGACAAATCTTTATTCAGTAAGGATATCAAGGGTTATGGGGAAAAGGCAGGAAAGTGGAGTTGAGGGTTATCAGATTAGCCATGATCTCATTGAATGGTGGAACAGATTCGACGGGCCTACTTCTGCTCCTGTATCTTATGGTCTTATGGTTTTATGATGAGTTGAAATGGCAAGGAACAGGAAGACCTGGGTCAAGCTTGTGGACTGAGTGAAGATGTTCCAAAAAGTGGTCACCCAGTCTGCATTTAGTCTCCCCAATGTAGAAGAGATTGCATTAGGAGCAGCGAATTCAGTAGACCACATTGAAGGAGGCGCAAATGAAGCACTGCTTCACCTGAAGGGAGTGCTTGGGGCCTAGGACAGTGAGAAGAGAGGAAGTAAATGGGCAGGGAAGGTGAAGGGGATGAAGAATTTGGGGTGATGGAGGAGTGGACCAGAGTGTCATGGAGGGAACGGTCCCTACAGAATGCTGATGGGGGTGGGGGTGGTGGTGAGGGGAAGATGTGTTTGGTGGTGGTATCATGATGGAGTTGGCGGAAAGGGCGAAGGATGATCCTTTGAATGCAGAGGCTGGTGGGGTGAAAAGTGAGGACAAGGGGGACCCTATCATGGTTCTGGGAGAGAGAGGAAGGTGTGAGGGCAGAGGCGTGGGAGATGGGTCGGACGGGGTTGAGGGCCCTGTCAACCACAGTGGGTGGGAAACCTTGGTTAAGGAAGAAGGAGGACATGTCAGAAGCGCCATTTTGGAAGGTAACATCATCAGAACAGATGTGATGGAGGCAGAAGAATGGGAGAATGGGATGGAGTCCTGACAAGAAGAAGGGTGTGTGGAGCTGTAGTAGAGGTAGCTGTTGGAGTCGGTGGGCTTGTAATGAATATTGGTAGACAGGCTATCACCATAAATGGAGACAGAGAGGTAAAGGAAGGGAAGGTAAATGTCGGAGATGGTCCATGTGAAAGTGAGAGATGGGTGGAAATTGGAAGCAAAATTGATAAATTTTTCCAAGTCCAGACGAGATCATGAAGCAGCACCGAAACAGTCATTGATGTACAGAAAAATAGAGTTGTAAGAGAGATCCTGAGTAAGATTGGAACATGGAATGTTCCATGTAACCCACAAAAAGACAGGCATAACTAGGGACCATAAGCCATACCTTTTATTTGGAGGAAGTGAGACAAGTTAAAGGAGGAATTGTTCAGTGTGAGAACAAGTTCAGCCACGTGGAGGAGAGTGGTGGTGGATGGATTATTCGGGCCTCTGTTCAAGGAAGAAGCGGAGAGCCCTCAGGCCATCCTGGTGGGGGATGGAGGTGTAGAGGGATTGGACGTCCATGGTGAAGAGGAGGTGGTTAGGGCCAGGGAACTGGAAATTGTTGATATGTCGTAGGGTGTCAGAAGAATCACAAATGTAGGTGGGAAGAGACTGGACAAGGGGAGAGAGAATAGATTTAAGATAGCAAGAAATGAGTTCTCAGGGCAGGAGCAGCCTGATATGACGGGTCTACCAGGATAGTCCTGTTTGTGAATTTTGGGAAGGAGATAGAAGTAGTCTGTGTGGGGTGGAGGGTCTATGAGGTTGGAGACTGTGGAGGGAAGATCTCCAGATGAGATAAGGTCAGTGACAGTCCTGGAAACAATGGCCTGATATTCAGGGGTTGGATCATGGCCAAGGGGGAGGTAGGAGGAAGTGTCTGAGAGTTGATCCTCAGCCTCTGTGAGGTAGAGGCCAGTACATCAGACAACAACTGCGCCAAGATAAAAACAAAAAGCTAAAAGCTACTGCGGATGCTGGAAATCCAAAACAAAAACAGAATTACCTGGAAAAACTCAGCAAGTCTGGCAGCATCGGCGGAGAAGAAATCAGTTAACGTTTCGAGCCTTCATGGCCCTTCGGCAGAACTAGAGCATAGTTAGAAGAAAGGAGAAATATAAATTGGTTTAAGGTGGGTGGGCGGGGGGGGGGGGAAGAGACACATTGAGGGTGTGGTGTGATGATTGTGGAGATGAGCAGATAATCAAAAGATGTCACAGACAAAAGGGTCAAAGAGGTGTTGAAGGTGGTGGTCTTTGTCTGAGAAAAGTGCTAATTAAGAATGGAAGACAGGATATTCAAAGTACAGCTCTAGTGGGGGTGGGGTGGAAAGACTAGAGGTTTTAGTTTTAGATTTAAAAATAATGGAAATAGGTGGGGAAAGAAGAATCTATATAAATTATTGCGCCACCCTTGTCAGCAGGTATGATAAAAAAAGTCAGGGTTGGACCTGAGACAATGGAGTGCAGCAAGTTCAGAAGGAGACAGGTTAGAGTGGGTGAGAGGAGCAGAGAAATTAAGACAGCCAATATCACACCGACAGTTCTCAATGGAAAGATCAAGCGCAAGTGAGAGGCCAGAGGGAGGGATCCAGGTGGAGGGAGAATACTGGAGGCGGGTGAAAGGATCCATTGAATGGGGGGTTGATTCCTGCCCAAAGAAGTGAGCACAGAGATGAAGGTAAAGGAAGAAGGTGAGGATGTAAGGGTATGAAACTGAGTCCTTTGCTGAGGACAGAACATTCAGCAACTGAGAGGGGAAGTTCAAAGGGTATACTGAATACATGGCAAGGGCTGGGATTTGAAGAAGGGATGGAGTCAGAGGGACGGGAAGGAGTAGAGAGTCCTGGATTGGGTGTTGGTATCAATAAGTTGTTGGAGCTTGCGTTCTTTAGCATCTGAAAGGAAGAGAAAAAATTTATTGTTAAGGCATCGGATGAGAGGAAGAATGAAATGGAACTGGTGACAAGAGCAGCTTTGAGATAGGGTGAGTCAGTGCTGCTGGAGGGAGAGGTCGTGTGATATAGTGGTGCATGGCACTGAGTGTGGATCTCAGGATGCAGCGAGAACTGAAGTTTGAGGAATTTATATGTGGATACCTATAATCCTGGGTGTATTCGCAACATGAGCAATGGAACTTCAGTTGGAATCCACATGGGGTAAGTTGAAGATGGAAACAGTCACTGAGGAAGGAAATGTGGCTGTGAAAGCAAGTTTTGGTAAACACCTTGTCAAATACCAGGACAGAAATGGAAAGCAATGAAGGTCAACATGGTGAAAGATACAAACGGAAATCCTGTTAGAGAGAAGTGGCAGTGAATTAAACACTAAGATAAAAGCAAAATATTGTCGATGCTGGAAATCCGAAATAAAAACAGAAAATGCTGGGAAAACTCAGCAGGTGTGGCACCATCTGTAGAGAAAGAAATAGAGTTACCAAGGGGGTGGTTGGGGAAAAAAATAACTTTTAAATAATAATTTTTTTTTTCCCCCAACACCACCCACCACCCGCATCCCCCAGCCACACTGCTCTCTCCCCCGCCCTCACACCCCCCCCCCACCCCCCTCCCCCCACTACACAGGGCCATCTGTCATTTGTTTCACAGAGTGCGGACCCTTGTTCTGCTATTAACACATTCTGCTATCTTACCATTATGCCACCATCAGCACATTCTTTAGTCTTTAACACTACCATTAACATTCCCTTTGTCCTGTATCTGTGACATCTTTGTCAAATTTCTCCCGAGCTCCCACCTATCCCTGACCTTAAATTTTTCTTCATTTGCTCCACCCCCTCTTAAACAGTATAAAATCCATCACATTTCTACTTCTCTTTAGCTCTGAAGAAGAGTCAAACAGACTTGAAACGATAACTTTGTTTCTCTCTCCACAGATGCTGCCAGGCCTGCTGAGTTTTTCCAACATTTCCAGTTTTTATTTCAAACAAAGTCTAGGTTTAATTAACCTGTATTTATCTTACAAGCTCAGAGTTGATAGTGATAAAAAAAACTTTAAAAATGTGTAACTCTTTGGTCTTCTTAATATAACTAGATAGTCTGGTGGGAAGGCAATTATATCTATTAGAAATAGAAATTATTCATGTGGGTTGCAGAATTAAAGAGTTCTGTTGAAGGTAAAACTAACTATTTTGCACTTCTGTTATAATATCCCAAAGTGTACCAAGTTGCCATAGAGCTGAGTGATTCAGGGTAAGGCCTTGGTTGGAATTCTGGAAAGATGTCTGTGGGATTTTCCAGAAGGCCTTTGGGGTTGGAGCTGAAAGCTCCCAAGTTGGTGGGGGTAATCCCTGAGTCCAGGCAGGCAGAGAAAGAGAGAGAGTCTGCCAAGGGCTGAAAAGCAGCTGTGACCAAAAGCAAAAGGGCTGTCATAAATTAAGGGTATTTCTGAGGTGGAGACACTAAGCAAGTATGCAAGTATGCCCATGCTTGAACTGAAGTGTCCACAATCGTGAGGTTCTTAAGGAACAACAGAGGGTTACTTAGCTACATGGAGGCTAGTGGAAGGACACCGAAAAAGCTAATACTTCAGAGGATAGCAGGAACACTGATAGAATAGAAGTGAATTCCTGAGAACTTTGGCACTTTGGTTTGGTCCTTCAAGGGACCTTCAAGAGCCTGTTAAGCAGTTAAAGGTTTTCAGTGGTGGGGGAAGTCAAAGTGAAAAGCGAAAGGTTCAGCTGAGGAGTTCAGCTTTAAAGTATAGTGATCATGCTTATTGTTTTTTGAGTGTAAAGTATTGGTATTCACTTAAGTTTAGTAGCATTTGCTTTACTTGTCTCATGTATAGTAAAATTAATTTGTTTCAAATCAGCGAATCTTGTGGCATGATTTCTTTCAGGGCAGAATTTTCCCCCCATCAGGGGGGGAAGTTCAGGAGCGTGCACATGCAGGCGTGCCTCCGATCGGCGCCCCCAATTGGGAGCGCGCTGCCATTTTACCAATTGAGGCCCGTCCAGCGTGACATCTGCTAGGAAGCGCTATGCGCTCCCTGTGCAGGTGGGAGTGATTCCCTAAACCGAGAGTGCGCTCTTTCGCACATGCGCGCCAAAGAGCACACTCATCTCCCTGATGCTAAGTGCTGCCTCAGGGAGATCGGTGCCAAATTTAAAAATGTTAAATGTAGAGAAATAAAATTTCCCTGACATGTCCCCTCATGTGTCACTGTCACATGAATTGGGACATGTCTATCACTTTTAATTAAACTTTTATTAAGTTTTTAAAAACCTACATGAAACCTCATCCCACCCCTGAATGAGGTTTCATGCTTTTCTGAAGCCCGCCAGGGCTCCCGGCCTGCCCGCCAACCTTAAGGTTGGACAGGCAGGTCCTTTAACTAGTTCAATTAAATGGCCTCAGTAGGCTGTTGACAGGTCGGCAGGCGCACAGCTGATTCGGCTGTGCCCCTGCCAACCTGAAAATTGAAATGACGCGGGGTGACGTCAGGAGTTCCGCCCGACATCATCCCGCGTCATTTTACGTGTCGGCGAGTGGGCTCCGCCCCCCGCTCGCCGACCTCAATATCCTGCCCTCAGCTAATCACTAGCATTTGAATTTTGCTTCAAATGTTAACAGTACCTAACAGACTGTAATAAGCTTTAAGTCAGTTTCTCTTTCATGCCTGATCCAAACGTCTGCGTCACATGACTGAAAACATTGGTCACTCAGGCAACAAACAAAAATCACATCACAAAGCCTTGGTGATATTCAAAAAGAAAAAAATGTAAAACCAAAAATAAGATCAGTGGAAAGCATTTAAGGGCAATGAATCTCTATTGAGCATTTTAAATTTCAGATCTAGAAAAGTCAAAGGTATTATTGAGGTGAAAATATGTCCTAATTAATATTTTATAAATTTATTAACGTTGTTATAATTTTATGAACAGAGCATATGTAAATCTGGTAAAGATAACATAGTTTGGAGGTTGTGTGCCTGATGCACATGCTGTGTAAGAATTGTAGCTGGCAAACCAAGGTAACACAGCAGGCTTGGCTTAAGGCACACTTCACATAAACAATGTCAGTTTACTAAGTTACATCTATTGCCACTCATTCATTACTGCTTGTGTAAATAAACAAGTCTAACTGTTTTAGTTAAGGATAAAGCTTCCAAATATTGCCTACATAGTGGATTAGAGCGGGAGCACAGATTTACAAGAAGAGTGATGGTTAAAGATAAGTGCCAGTGAATACCAACATTTATATCATGTTCTGTAGAAAAATGGTTATCATAAGGTAGATCTGCTAACTTAATTCAATATTCATCTTATATGGTTATAGCTTTGCTGTTATTCCAACTCAGCGATGTTCCGGCTGCTGTGCCTTCACGCAGCTGCCTTGAACACAAGACATTCTGAATTTCTATGGGCTTTCTGGTGCACTCCCACCAAATTCTAACAACAGCACAAGGAAAGGCCAAGGAATTAGGCTGGGCCCCAGACACACCAGGCCCCAGCCTTCTCCAATCCAAATAAGGGTACCCACATTAGAGCAGGTGTGGTTTGGATGTGTGGACTTCCAGGCCCAGAGTTTCCTTAGCCCTAGCCTGAGAAATCAACAGCGCCAACACACCAAGTGAAAACAAGTGTCCTAGTCACTGCAGAGGCTGTGGGCCCCACCTGAGGGTCCAGACCTGGGACTTGGTCTGGATCCAAACATTTGACCTGATCGAGGTGTACAAGATTATGAGGGGCATGGACAAGGTGGATAGGGAGCAGCTGTTCCCCTTAGTTGAAGGGTCAGTCACGAGGGGACACAAGTTCAAGGTGAGGGCCAGAATGTTTAGGGGGGATGTGAGGAAAAACTTCTTTACCCAGAGGGTGGTGACGGTCTGGAATGCACTGCCTGGGAGGGTGGTGGAGGCAGGTTACCTCACATCCTTTAAAAAGTACCTGGATGAGCACTTGGCATGTCATAACATTCAAGGCTATGGGCCAAGTGCTGGTAAATGGGATTAGGTAGGTAGGTCAGGTGTTTCTCACGTGTCGGTGCAGTCTGGATGGGCCGAAGGGCCTCTTATGCACTGTTTGATTCTGTGATTCTGTGATTTTGAGGAATTGTAAGAATTTCTTGACACCCCACCCTCTGCTTTATTAGAGAGCAAAGGGCATATTATGCGATGATGTGGGGGTGGGAGGGGGTGGGGGGTGGTGGTGAGCAGAGAGGGGTAGGTGGGTGGCTGTCCTGGCAGACGTTGGCACAGGAAGTCCCATTTTTCAGCCATTCTGCACTAGTGGCATCATACTGAGTACCAAGGGCCTCTATTCATGGTTGTTTCTGAATGATTAGTTGTATGTAAATTGTCTTATTTTGGTGGTGTGCATCAGCTTTTATGGTTTTTCTAAGTTGGTATCTATGTGGCAACATATACAGATGCTTCGAGATTTGTGTGGGTTTCAGTTGAAATTATTTGAATGCCATCAGAGTTAGAAATAACTGAGCTGTTGCAGACATAATGGAGTAAGTTTTTCTTTTCACTGCTTCGGCAGTGATGTGGCAGAGTGAATCAGTTGACCAATATTAAGTTCACATAATTTCCAATCCATTAAAATCAATGAGCAGGGGATCTACTCCACTAGATCTCAACCCATGAGGCAAAAACATTATATGTGGATCATTGTTTTACAAACTCCTACATGTTCTTGCAGACACTCAAAAAACTTGCATCGGTCTCCTTTTAATGATCAATCATCAGCCTGGTAACTAGGTGATAAATAGATCCCACAATGGCATAAACTGGTACTATAAGGTTAAGTTCTGCGGTGCTCTACTTCTAACATGGAGCTTTAACTGATGGGTGTATGGATCACATGACAGCATATGGAAGTAAGCACATTCGAAATTTAGTGCTCGCAGTTTCACAATGATTAAAATAATTCAGCAGAAAATCGGGGGTGTAGCAAATTAGACACACTGACCTATGCAGCCAATCTGCTGCATGTCATTAACCTACTGTCACAAAACCTGCACCATAGAGTTATATGTGGGCAAAAAAGAACAATTAATAAAATAACGAACGCAGCTTTATTTATATCCTGAGTATAAAGTTTGCATTGACTGATACTTCAACACCAAAAGAGTATCTTGTGTGAGTTTTATATTGTGAATATATAACTGACTGTATTGAATACCAAAACTGGGATGGGGTAAATTCCTCTATGAGCTACATGTAACAAAATCATGAACACATTTTTTAACAAATTTACTTTCATCACACATACAACACATAAGAAACCTTTGCTTGGAATTCTTTATAAATGATTATTCCAATTTAAATTAGAGGAGGATGGGGCTGGATTTTACTGAGGGTTTCGAGAACCTTGATGTCGGGGCAAAATAGGGATCCCAAGCCTGCATCTGCCAACAGCAAGACCCATTCAGCAATTTTGCAGAAGGCTGCCTCCAAATTGGCTACTTCTGAGGTCACTGTTAAGGATGGTGAAGCGGGCTCCCAATGCCCAATCAGAAGGCCGGCAGCTAGCACCTCGGCAGCCCCACTGGGAGAGGTGGGCACTGTTGAGGCAGGTCACCTCAACATTGAAGTGTCCTTGGAGAGATAAGTATCAAATTAAAAATCAGAGGGGCCAAGGCCAATGGGGCCACAGGAGGGTGTGGCCTCCCCTGACCACAACACCATCTTTGGGGTTTTGAGTCTCTGGTTTCAAAGGCCCTTCAGAAGGCCGCAGAGAGGCCACCTCCATGAAGCTGGGGCCCTCCCCACAAGGCAGGGGCCATTCTGCTGCCACGAAAATGCCAACAGGCACAAAGAATCATCCCTAAGTGTATCCTTAATCACTTAATTCTGGCTGCCCTCCTCCATTCGGCGAGCAGCCAATGCGCATCCTGTCGTACTACTGGGAAACTCCCCTCACGAATGGAATATATTGGGAAGCCACCTTGCCCATGATTTCTGAATTAGCATGTTCGCCTTCAGCTTTAGTCCCACAATTCCATGCTCCCAAAGGAGATCCACGTTTGCAGGGAGGGTGGGGCAGGAGATTCGGGCCTGCATATTCATATTCTTAGCTCTGACTTGCACTCCCATTGGTCATGGCCTCCCCAGTGGCATCATGGCAATGCAAAATTAACCCACTGGCCCAGAATTTGTGATCAGTGGAGAAGTGTGGGTGCTCCATGCTAACCTTGAAGCAAGTTGCCCACCAGGATCTAGCAATCTCTGTGGCCCGGTTTTCCCTTTTCCAGGGTAGTTTAATTCAGGCGCCAAGCCAAGGGGATGTCTTGATGTGCAGTTGCAGTGAAGTCAAAAGATAGGTAATCAACCAGTACATTGAAGTATTCGCACACAGAATCACAGAAGCACTCAATATCCTTCACTTTTAATCAAAATTATCCTATAGCAAAATACATAATTAATATGGAAGTGAAAGTAAAAGTAAACAAACTTCTAAATAAAGAAAACGATAAGTTTTTGAAAAATATGTGGAATTTATTTCTCATTATGGAGAAATTTGAAATTCCACAATTTAAATTAGCTTGTCAGGGCCAGTGAGGGTATTTAGCATTAACTCAGCTGCACCTCATTCAGCATGGTACTGCATTTTCAAGGGTTTTTACAATGAGACTAATAGTGTAATTCTTGTCAAATCCATTGATTTCCATTGATTGCAGGCTGGAGGAGCTTCAACAGCAAACCTTCTGAAGAATCATGGAATCACTGACAATAACTTCTATAATTCCAGGTTATCCTCCACATTTGCAGACTCCAGAAGTTGCTGTCAGGGTCTGTGTAGTAATGACAGTAAACACTGACAAAAGTTTCGCCATTATTACTACTACAAAATCCAGGCCACTGTGTGCTTGCTGCGTATGAAACTCCATGCAGAAAGTGTACAAGGACAACAGCAGGAAGAGGCCTCTACTAAGAATAAAGTCCTCACTCCAGAGCATCTTACCCATCCAGGGAGCATCAGGGGCCGGATTTTCTCCTTTGAGGCGGGAATTGTGGGTCGGGAAATTTCCCGACATCACGGTCCCACCGTCTGCCTGGCAGTGCCTGCTCATGCTATTTTCATGGTAGGGTGACAGGGCTGGGTAGGACTCAGGGCCTCAGCCTCCTAAAGCAGGTCCAAGGTGGGAACAGAGGCAAGCAGATGCCAAGGCAGGCAGGTTTGAAGGCCTGCCTCCATTCACTGGGAGAGCAACCCAGTTCTGAACATGATTGTTAGACTCTATAACCCACATCCCTCACCCCCCCGCCGACCGTCCTCACACCCCCTGCCACCTACAATACCCCTCTCATCACTCCCCCCTACATGTTTAGCCATTGTAGAAAGTACTCTAATGCACCTGAACACTTTCACAATGCTGGTAAATTTAATGGTCACTTACCTTTTAAGAAAAAAGCCCTATCATCAATCACCACATTAAAAATGTACTTAAATAATCATCCAGAGCTATATTATGGCATGTAAAATTGGTAACACCTTTTAAGTTTGCTTGTCAAAAGGTTTCTGACTCCTGAACAAGCTTCCTCCATTGTTCATGACCCCTCTGGCCTGGCATGAATCAGGTTTACGTCAGAAGCTTTCCGAATCAGCCCAACTCCATGAAAATTGTGGGGAATCGAAATCACCACTCCCTGCAATGGAGCCACCAGTGTCGGGATTACTGGGTGGCTGAGTACAGGATTGCAACCCACACCCTTATCCCACACCCTTGAAAATAGAAGAGAATGGGAATGGGGTCGAGAATCCCGGAATCAGGTCCCCCCATCTCTTTTTGTCTCCATCCGATGTGTGTTTGCTCCACGTCTGGAGAACATGTCAGACACCTCCATGGAACTGATTGAATGGTTCGTTGCATGTTGAACATTTAAAGTGTTGATTTTAATAAATTACATTACACAATTTAAAATGGCATTGAAATATGTTAAGTCTTGGAAAAAGCAGCTAAGAACATTATTCAAGAATATCCCTTTACTGAGCAACAGGAGCCTGGAAAAAAATTTTAAAAACAGATTGTATAATTCTTAGCGTTTAGCTCTCATTGGCTTAATATTGCTTTCTTCCAGTAACAGGGAAGTAGTTTCTATTTGTTTGGCAGCTTTGTAACTCCTTACCCATGGCTGTTACTCTCTTACTTGAACCATATATCATGTTGAGAGCACATGTCACTGCAACAATGTACTTCCATTCAGTGCGAGATGCGCATTAGTTGATCTCAGTCAAGACGTCACCATGGAATACTAATGTGAACACCATGTAGGGAGTGACCATGCCCTCCCATAGAGCCACACTGGAATGTTGAACCTTTATGGCCAAAATATTGAATTTGTAAATGACAGGATGTATATGACAGGGCCAACAACTCTGGGAAACTTTGAAGTGTAGAATACATGCAAAATGCACAACAGAAAAAGGCAGTTTGATATGAGAATGGTTTTCAAAATCTCAGAGAAGTACAGTTGGAAACATTTCTCATGAAAATAAGATTCAAGTGAATATAGCAACATTTGTGATGCTATGTTTATGCCACTGAGCCCTGATAGTCAGCAACTCTGAAGGTCTGGAGTTTCTCCATCATTATCCTGTTTACACTATTATAACAAGAGGGAGAAAAAGATGGCATTGTTGGCCAAAATAGTCTGATCCCACCAGTATCTGGAATCACCATTTATAACACTTCAGAAAATTCAATATAAACGAACCTTTCTGATTTATTTCATCTATACTGAATAGTATAAGTTCACTTTGTTCACAACAGCTAACAGGAATCCAATTTTGCCCACATAACAGTCACTGGACTTCAAAAATAATCAATTGCTTAATGTGCTTTAGCCATTTAATTATGATAATGTTAGGTATAGATGTAACTATTATACTACAAATCTTTTTAATGAAACTCATATTTGTTGCCATGAGATGGAAAAAAACTTGTATTTATAAAATATCTTATTGAAATGTCTCAAAGCAATTCATATACTGAACTTGTTTTAGTGTTGTCACAACAGAGTGCATATGGTCTCTTACTGTCCATAAGTTCTGTATGGAAAGGGGTGTGTCTTTTCTTACCCTTGAAGTATATATCCTAATTAAATGATTCAGCAGCAAGCTTTTGTGAGTTTAAATTAAATAATGTTATTTATTCTCACACACCCTGAATTAAAGCAATGTCACATACTCGGTCTCTCACGCACACACACACACACACACACACACACATACATGAACAAAGATTGGATACAAATAAAGATAATGTACTTTTACAGATTACAGTGAATTCAGTTTATGATTTACGATTTCTGGTTTCCTGCATGCAGGTCTGTGATTTCTTGAATGGATTCTATAATTTAAAGTTGAAGTGAGGGCCTTGTAAAGCAAAGTATTCACAGCAGGTTGTGAGGTTTCTTGCAGCCGAATATCTAGGAGGTTGGTTCTCAGGTGAGCTTTGAAACTGGAAACGGTTTGGTACTTCGGCTACATGAGAACTTCTAATCTCAGCGTTTGGTTCTTGGACTGGATGATGACTGATGGTTCTGACGGATCTGCTGGGTCCTAGGATAATGAGGGTCCATTCCCTAAACCCAGTCTTTATCACATGACTGCTGAGCTAACACTTCTGAAGCCCACCCAATCTAGTTTGGAAGGGGCAGGCTATCGTGATACAATGGGAAGTTAATAGTGACCATTTAGTTTTGATCTTCCCTTTTGTCCAGTATGAAACATGAAGACAGGCTGTCTGGAAACTCCATTGTCTTTAGGATTTGGCCCATTCCTAGACAATGAGATGTCTAGATTTCACAGATGGCTGTGAGGCACCCTCACCTATGTCCATATTTAATTAGGTATTAGCCAGAGACTAGATACTTGTCTGTAGTCCAAATGCTAAAAGTCATATGATTTGTGATAACCATCTTAAAAGCTTGCTAGTGTCCAATTTTTAAATGGATCAACTGAAAGTTCATTATATGACATGCCTGGCCCATGACAGTATGCAGTGAGATTTCTCATTTAGGAAATCAATTTTTGATACTGCAAGGGAGCCACTGACTGAGGTGAGCTAACACAATCAGTATCATGTCTCTATTTATCAGAGGACATTGTGAAAACTAATTGTTATACTAGATATTCAGATTTGTCCACAGAAAATGGCTCCTCATGTTTCCATGGTGCTAAATCATGAGAAGTGCTGTTAAAATAATTGTTAGATTTTGTTTGCATTTGCAAAGAACATTAAACATTTTATTTTCTGGCTTCATGCACAAATCAGTTGTCAAGAAATGTTCAAGACTGGTGTATAAAAACAAGAAGGTTGATAAAGCCACAATCACCACAAAAATAGCATACAAAACATCAGTTGCATATAATAGGGAGAGACAAACTCCTTGGTAGGACCTAGATCTAGAGCAGGCTTGGGTTCACAATCTGGTGGTCACTGCACAGACACATGTCCGCAGCAGGGTGAGGCAGGTTCAGTCGAGCTCCCTGACACTTGGAGGACTACTGGGGAAGAGGTATTTGTGAGGTCCGAGTCAGATGACGAACCTCTAGATCCGCCCTTACAATACATTGTGGAGGGTCAGCAGAAGGCTGGCGAACATCACGCAGAGCAGGTGGAAGCCCTCAACAGAGTGGCACGTGAATCGGAGGAGTGTGTCCGCCTGCTTCCAGATGAAGTGGTGCCCACATGTACACATATGGAGGTCTCCATGGGAAGCTTGGTAGATGCACTCCATTGTGGTAGCCATGGATGAGTTCCTGCGGTGGCAACGCAGGATGGAAACGGGGCACCTCGACATCCCTCCAGGTGCTCCTTCCCCTCAGGGTGTCAGGCCGGAGCCCTTGGGCACCTGAAGGGAGGAGGAGCGGCGGCTGGACACCCCTGGGTCATCCACTCAGGAAGCTCAGAGGCTGTCCTCTCCCTCTGGGTCCCCTTTGCCTGTGACACACTCAACCTCATCCTCTGTCACCACAGAGGGAGCAGCTGGCCCACAGGAGGACATCCAGAGCAAGCCGGGCCCTCAAGGCCTCGGCTCCCCAGGGGACACATGCCAAAATCACCAGAGGCAACAGAGCCAACCATTGCACAGGCTGTCTCCACCCCTGCTGCGGATGTCAGTGCAGCACCAAGAATAAATGGTAGGCCTAGAAAAGTTAAGAAATTCTGATCACAAGTGGTTGCACAGGTGAACCCATTTTGTAACTTTACAATCTGAAAATATATTCACTTTCAGTGAATAATGTGTAATGTTGTCTTTTAGCTTCATTGACAGACTTCACGAGTCCTCCCTCTGTATCCCCTCCACCCACTAGCAGTTCAGCTGCACATAGCTGGACGACAAGTGATTCTGGAGGGAGAGGTGTGTGTGTGGCACAGCCTTTCGTGCAAGCACTCTCCTATGCACGCGGAGCCTTCCTCCTTCACACTCATGTCACTGTCCTGAGCATTTTCAGTGCTGCCTGCTGAGGTTCCCTTTCAGTTGTCCATCTGAGCTGAGCTGCATCTCCGCCACCCACTGATCACACTCCCATGCTGCACCTGTGCCTGTCCAACATGAGGCTACTCTCACTTTCGATTTGACAAACATGGTTGTGGTCAACTTTTTTGATCAGCTCCCCATTCCTACCTTCCCTATGCTCCCTACCTTCCTGAAAACCCCACCCCTATCCACATTGACCTCCCTGACTTCCTGCTTCCCACCCCCAGGGTTCGTACCTGCATCCAAGCTCCGACCAACCACCCTCGCCATGCCTTCTACTGTTACGGACGTACCCTCACCCTCCCACCTTAGCGACTCCCTCTGTCCCCTCTCACATTCACCATTCCCTCCTACCACACCCACCCTCAGTTTGTTCCCCAGGAGGCTGACATTGACCCCTCCCTTGCACGTTCACCTGGACACACCCCCACCCCCTCACTCCCTCCTCCCCCTAGGCACCTTCCCCTTTTTGAGCTCCCTCCTCCTCCCGGGACACCTTCCCCCCTCCAAACTACTTCTCTTACACCTTCCTCTCCCCTTACACCTACCTCCCCACTATAGCATTCCCCCCATTACACTCTCCTCCCCCCGCAATACTCCCTCCTCCCCCGGACACCCTCCTTCCCCCTCCCAACCTCTCTCCCCCTTTGTCACAAGATAATTCCGGATGAGGTTGTAATTATCTTGTGAAAAATCCATGGACAGTTGTTTGAATACACTGCAGAGAGCACCCCACAACAGAAACAGAATAATGTACTCATGACTGCAGTCATGCTTTACAGAAATGCTCCCTGAAGTGCATGTTCAACCATAATTCTAGGAAAGCTGGAATCAAAACTAAATTTCAACCATTTCAGAAAAGTCAGAACTTATGTTCAGTTGTATTCAGAATGACTGGTCTGTTGTCTCTATGTTGTACCTTCTGAAGAAAAGTCCTCTGTGATTGCTTGGCACACAACCTAAAGGAATATTATCTCCAAATTAACCAGAATTCTGAGAAAATAAGTCTCCAGCTCCAATAAACTGAGTCACAAGCTTGACTTTGGACAAATAGTTACAACTCCACTTAACTTTCCATATCACCTTCCTTGCAACCTGCCTCCCTTCCTTTAAAAGCTTCATAAAAATACTTCTAAAAACTCTTTTAGACTTGGCGTTCAGTTTGCTTCTCTCATAATTGCTTATCTCCATCTCCTCCTTTGCCCCTGTAAAACATTCTGAGATTTTTATTATATGAGTAGTCAAGCAAAAGTACAAGTTACAGTTGTTGTTACTCACACTTTGGCTTCCAGACACAGGAAAATAGATATCAAAATATTTCAGTGTGTGACAGAGCCCCCTTAATTAAATAACAGTGCTTTCTTGAAGAAACAAGCAATGTCGTCTCATATTACTCGAGCATCTATCATCCAGCTTCTCATAATATGAGCCCAAAATAGTAAAGAAAATGTATATTTTTGTAAATCTAATGTCACACTGCCATTACAACATTCCTCAATAGTCTATGCTAAATTAAGTCATTACATTAAGCAGAGAATTTTCTCCCGAACAGGTGGGCCGGTCGGGAGCGGGCGCAAGCGAGCGCGGAGCCAATCGCCACTCGCGATCGGCTGCGCGCCGCCATTTTACATTGGCGGGCCAATTAGTGTGACGCGCACCTGGAAGCGCTCAGCACCACCTGTGCAGGTGGGGGGGAGAAGGGAGAGTCGGGGCCTGCGCTCTTTGGCGCGCACGCGAAAGAGCGCAGAAATCTCCCTGAGGCATCCCTGTGCCTCAGGGAGATTAAGTTCGGTTCAAAAGATTTTTAAAATAAAAAAATAAAATTATTCAGACATGTCCCCCCATGTGACAGTGTCACATGAGCTGGGACATGTTTATGAATCTTAATAGAAATTTTTTATTTAATTTATAAAATCTCCATGAAACCTCATCCTGCCTGTGGATGAAGTTTCATGAGAAATGCAAAGGCCACCTGGGCTCTTCGCCTGCCCGCCAACCTTAAGGTTGGACGGGCAGCCCCGACAATTACTTCAATTAGGTAATTAATGGCCTTTACAGGCCATTGACAGTTTGGCGGGTGCGCAGCCGACTCCGGTGTGCGCCCGCTGAACTGAAGATTAGAATGATGCGTGGTAACGTCGGGACGCACGCCTGACGTTACCATGTGTCGACGTGCGGGGCCCGTCCCCCCATGCTGAGCGGAATATTCTGGCCTAAGAATTGTGGTATTTCATAAAAAAATATATGTACATATATGTATATATATTTTCCTCTCTCTTTCTCTAACCTCCTCCATCCCTACAATCCCATATCCAAACTCTGCATTCTTTTCATTCTGGCCTCATGTGCATTTCCCCTTTCACGCGACCATGTCTTCATTGGCCAGCCATAATCTCTGCAATTCCCTTCTGTCTATCCATCTCAGGATCCTTCTTTAAAATTCTTCTTAAGACCTATCTCTTTGACCAAGCTTTTAATCAGCCTTCCTAACATGTCCTTTCATTTTTAAGCTAAGCCTCTGTGAAGCCATTTGGGATGTTTTTTTCTATATTATAGACACGATGGTCTGGATTTTACAGCCACTGCTGGCATATTTGAGAGCAGAGGCTCATAAAATAAAGTGGGTGGCTGTAATAAATTTGGAGTGCAGGACGGGTTTCTTGTAAGAAACAGTAAACTTTATTTACAGACTTCTGATGAGGCTACATACTTGTTCCAAGACCCAGGCTAAGAAGTTCCACCCCAAAGATTCACCGCGCTTAGGGCTGATTCGTCTGTACAGTCACATGATCACCATAACAATAAGAAATGGTTTAACTTACTATTACTACACTCCTCCCCCTTTAATTTTGTTTTACCCTCTTATTTACAAAAACATCTTAAGCCCTATTATACACAATTATATACAGTTCATGCCATTATAAATTTGGGGTGGAATCGTCCCAGATTTGCACTAAGTGCTGTTGTGGGCGGGTAAAATAACGTTTTACCCGCTAGCTACAATGGAGGGTTTCACGCCATATCATCCCAAACCCATAATATTAGTTATGCATTCCCGGGAAACACACCATTTTGATGGCTGCCACAACATCACCTCGCTGCTTCATCACGCCATGCGCTATATTTAAAGTCCAGCTGCACGCACAGAACTCAGTGTTTCCAGCCCAAAGCTACTGCAGGGAAGATGTCATGACAGGCAAAAAGGCTGCAGCCCCCAGGTTTATTAAAACATCACTGGAACGCCTTTTGGACGCTGTGGAGGCTTGCCACGGCGTCCTCTATCCTTGCTCTGGCCACAGGACCAGCAGCGGCGAGACTAAGCAGGCTTGAGAGGCAGTAGCAGTGGCGATCAGTGCTAATGCTGCACAAAAAAGGTTGCCATCCAATGCAGATAGAGGATGAATCATTTTATCTGTGCAGCCAGGGTACGGCAACCATCTCATCACTCTAAACTCACACACTCAAGCTCATCACACATTCACTGGAATGTCACTCACTATCAGCTCAAGGGGCATCACCACCCATTCTCACACACACACCCTCACATGTCCATCTGGCCTCATGTCCTCTGGAGACTGCCTCCTCAGTCCTCACCATCTTGAGGCCACTTGCACAGATCAACATGTGCCCTCATACACACCCTGGGATACCCTCCTCCCCCCCTACAGACCTCATCCTGCAGCCTCTTACCTGGCTTGAGGCCACTCCTTCCCCTTCATCAAGCAAGCCCTAGCCCTGCAACTTTTGAAAAGCCACCCACATGTGGTTGATCTGGTAGGTAGAGACCTGCTGTGAGCCCCCCTATAAGTGGTGTGGTGCTGTGTGGCACTGATGACTGCGAGTGCTGACCGAAGCAAGGTAGGCAAACAAACCTTGAAGTCCCGGGCAAAGTGCAGACTGCCAGGTGCACCTCATTTCTGTGCTGTTGTGGGTGGATGATCCAGCAGGGGGGGACGATTCTGGGGGATTGGCCTAATAATGATATACAGATGTAGTACAATGAGGTTCCTGACGTCTAATGGCAGGAAACATGTCTCGCCATCGGCGGGCTGAGCAGACGATCACAAACTGGTTTCACGCCATCGTGAAACCGATCGCGCCACATTGTCTGCTCACACCACCGGACACGCCTGACGCCAGCGGGCATGGAAAATCCTGGCCTTACTCTTTGAAGAGGTTTTCGGATTCGGGTAGAATGACGCAACTCTACAACTAGAGTTTCTTCCATTGGACCGACTTGACCAGGAACTGCAGCATCAGGAACATCTTTAGACAATGGCAGTTCAGAATTATTTACTTCAACAGAGACATCGGGTATGTCTATTCTTTGACAATCTGGCACCTCAGGCTTCGAAGTTTCGACTTTGATTTCAGCTGGATTAACTAGTTGTTGGAAGGTTTCTCGACTTCTGAGATGATCCATATGTTTTCTAACAAACCTGTTTTCCACTTCTACCTGATAAGATAAAGTTCCTGTTTCAGAGACGATCATACAAGGGACCCATCTCGGTCCAGTTGCAAAATTTCGTACAAAAACTATTTCTCCCACAGTGAACTCTTTACCTTTACTGTGAACATCATGATTCACTTTCTGTCTACCCTAGTTTCTCTCCGCCTTCCCCACTAAATTAGGGAATACTAGACTCAATCTTGTACCAAGTCGGTGCTTCATTAACAATTCTAAAGGTGTTAAATGAGTGGTTGCATGAGGAGTTGTGTGATAGCTGAACAGGAATCTTGAAATTTGTGTTTCTAATTTTCCCTTTGATAGTTTCTTCGTGCCTGTTTTAAAGGTCTGTGCTGCTCTTTCTGCTAACCCATTAGAAGAGGGATGGCACAATGCTGTTCTGACATGTTTCATCCCATTTAGGTTCATGAATCTTTGAAATTCAGTGCTAGTGAAAGCAGTACCATTGTCTGACACAATAACTTCAGGTAAACCATGAACACTGAAACTCTGGCAAGGTTTTTCATTGGCTGCAGACGAAGTAGGTGATCTCACTTCATACACATCCATCCATTTAGAATATGCATCGATAATCATGAGAAACATGGTACCTAGAAATGGACCTACACAGTCTATATGTAGTCTAACCCAGGGTCGACCAGGCCACTCCCATTGATGCAGTGGAGCTGAAACTTCTGCTGTTGCTGACACCAGAGACAGTGTTTCACCATTTTTGCTATATTATTGTCTATACCTTGCCACCAGAAATAACTGCGTGTGAGCGTCTTCATTTTTGAAATACCAGGATGTGCACTATGAAGTTCTCCCAATAATGGTCCAGTTCCCTGCACAGGGATAACGACTTTTGCTCCCCGTAACAAGATACCTTCCTGACAACTCAGTTTGGATCTACTTGCAAAGAATGGTTTTAATTCTTCAGGAACTTGTGCATTTGACCATCCTTGTAATACTTGTTCACAGACTCTTGCTAAAATTGGATCCCGATTTGTCCAATTCTTTATCTGTCTCACGCAGACTGGTGCTAAGTCCAAGAAATTCAACACAAGTACTACCTCTTGAGGTACTGGAGCATGTGTAATGCTATCTAGCATAGGGTGATGACTGAGGGCGTCTGCATTTGCAATATGTACACCCAGACGGTGCATCAAAGTGTACTCGTATGCCAACAAAATGAAAGCCCATCTTGAATTCTGGCAGGGGCTATCGGTGAGATTGCTTCACCTTCACTGAACAAACCCAACAGTGGCTTGTGATCTGACACTTATGGCGAATTATCGACCATGCAAATATTGATTTCTTTACTTTTTGGAGGAAATTCTTTACTTGCTTCCTGTGAAGTTCCTTCGGTTCTTCTTTCTCATTCCAAAAGACACCATCATATTCCCTGTCAACTCAGGATTTCTTCTTGTCCTGACTAGAAAAATTTCTGACCAGTTTGATGTCTTTCAACCATGGCCCAGAGGCTAGGTCCTTCTCCAGTTACTGGCAGCTGGGCTATCTGTCGTCTGTATGATACAGCTTAGGAGGTGATGCCTTTCACCTCATGTATATGTTTTTAACTGAGCAGCAGTTTTCTCCAAACTCAATGGCTGGGTACCTTCCCTGACGTATTTAAAGATGTGCTCTCCCACCACTGTGGTCGATGCTCCTGTGTCCATGAGCAGAGGCTTTCCATTTACTTGAAATGTAACAGTGATTGGTTCAGTTTTCCTGGCCTTCAGATTGTGTAGGGAATAAACGTCAGCCTCAGTAGCTTCTGACTCATCTATATTGTGCATTTCATTTAACTTGACCTGCTGTCTGAATGGCTGTCTTGATCTAGTCCTGCCCTGTTTAACGACATGCCCTTTTTTGTGGCATTCTGCCTCTTTAAATCTACAGACTTCGGGTACATGATTTCCCCACAACAGAAACACTTTAATTTCTGGGTTACTGGTGAGCTACTTCCAGCATTTCTTTTTGTTTTTATAGCGGTAGAGATCGTGTCCCACTTAACGGTAGCCTCCATGGTCTTTGCGCCATGCCCGGTGGCAGGTTCCCACCCTAACTGAAGAACGGCGCCATGTTGCACACTCTGCAAAGCCTGCGAGTCTCTCTCAGTACTCTCCATTACTAGCGCTATCTGCACGCCGTGCTTCAGGTCTATACTAACTTCTGCAAGTAAATGGCGCTGAATGATGTCGTCATTTATGCCGCAGACTAAACAATCTCGCAACATGTCATTTAAAGTGTCATTAAAGTCACAGTGCTCCGTTAACTGTTTTAACTCCACGATGTACATTGCGATTGACTCATCGGGGGTCCTTACTAGGGAGTTAAAGTTGAATCTTGCTTGATCACTGAGGGCTTAGGCTGAAAATGTCCTTTCACCAGGTCTACTAGCTCGGTGAAGGATCTGGAATTTGGCACATTCAGAGTCATCAAGCTACAGATTAGGTTATAAATTTTGCTCCCAGAGACACTTGGGAGAATTTCCTTCTGTTTCTCCTCCACCACTATTTCGTTAGCTGCAAAGTAGAAACCCAATCGCTCAGCGTATTGACTCCAGTCCTCGACGGATGAGTCTTTTGGGTTAATTCTGCCAAAGAGAGGTATTGCTGGTGAGTATACTTCTTTTCTTTCTTCCCCTAAAAAATCAGAATACTCACAGTCACAAGTCATAAATAAATGAGGCTATTTATCCTCATCGCCAATTGTAATAAACTTGGAGTGCAGGATGGATTCCTTGTAAGAAACAGTAAACTTTATTTACAGACTCCTGATGAGGCTACATGCTTGTTCCAAGACCCAGGGTAAGATGCTCCGCCCCTAAGATTTCCTGTGCTTAGGGCTGATTCGTCTGTACATTCACATGATCCCCATAACAGTTAGAAATTATTTTATTTACAATTACTACAGTGGCCTTCCCAGCACCTCCTGCCCACCATTGACCTATCTCCCATATTACACTGAGTGGGGAAGGCATCAGGCAGCTGCCCACCTATAGCCCTAGTGGGGACCTTAAGTGATCAATTAATGACCACTTAAGGGCCTCATTCCACTTCAGCTGCTATTTTACAAGTGGCAGGAAAGGTAGAGAGCCCAGCCACTTTCACTGCGCGGGCTACTGTTGGGCAAGAAGGAGTTACCTACTTCAGGGTTGCCTCTGTGCACCCCACCACCCAACAACCACAATCTCCTTCCCCATTTAACCCTTTTCCCGTGGCCTCTCTAACCCAGACCCCCAGAACCCCTCTCCAGGGTCCCCCAGCCAGCTGGTACAAAATACTAGACTTATCCCTGAGTCCAGGTTCCATGATCCTTCTTCGCCAGGAACTGGCTGTAGTCCCAACAGTGGCCGCCGCTCAATCCTGGCGCTGCTGGGACTACAGTCATATTGGCCAAGAGCTCGCTAGGGCAATAATTCTTCTCAGATCAGGGCAAAAGTCCCACTCTGAAAGGCTGCACCGGGCGTATTAACACTGCAGGGCAGCCAACCTCTGAGTTGCCAGGCTCATGATCGACTGGGGGCACAGGGAATACATCTCCCCATAAAATCCATCCCTACATAAACATAAGTTGTAGATGTAGTTGCAGTGTACTAGGTAGATTTTATGGATCCATATGTCTACTGCGGAGCTTCACATGCCAAGAAGACATATTTGTAAGGTAGGCGCAGCGATCACCAAAGCCCCACAGGACCTTCCATCCCTTAACTGTAATGGATGAAAATCATGTACAGCCTGCAGACTTCCATTTTATAATTCCTAGAAGAGTAAGAGGCAACATGATTGAAACCTTTAAGATCCTGAGGAGCCATGACAGGGTGGATGTGGAGAGGATGTTTCCTCTTGTGGGAGAATCTAGAACTAGGGGTCACTGTTTAAAAATAAGTGTTCGCTCATTTAAGACAGAGATGAGGAGAATTTTTTCCTCTCGGAGGATAATGAGTCTTTGGAACTCTCTTCCTGAAAAGGCGGTGGAAGTAGGGTCTTTGAATATTTTTAATGCAGAGCTAGATAGATTATTGATTAACAAGTCGGTGAAAGGTTATCGGGGATAGGCGAGAATGTGTGGCTGAGGTTACAGTCAGATCAGCCATGATCTTATTGAATGGTGGAGCAGGCTCGAGGGGCCGAGTGGCCTATTCCTGCTTCTAATTCATATGTTCATTTCTATGTCTTAAGTTCATTTGAAGCTCCTTGTCAGACAGCAATTTAGAAAAAATCCATCTGACAAGATTAGTTTACCAGTCTTGATGATTTTGATAGCTAGTAATGGTGCACTTGCTGACTAATGATCTTGACGTACCTCACAGTGCCTATTAAATGCTTCTTTTATTTTACGCTGGGGAAGACCAGCAGCTCGAAAATGGAAATTTCCTTCAGGACTTTTAGCGAACTGGAAACAAACAGAAATTATTGTTTCATTGCTGCCAGTGATCTGGAACCCGCCTCTCAATAGAAGGAGGATGAATTCCTCAGCACATGAACCCCAGCATTTCTCAGAACCTCTTCAAATAGAAGTGGTTCTACAATATAAAAATGTCACTATTCCAAGAATCAGAACTGTTTATGATTGAGTTTCACAGCATTTCATCTGTTTAGGAGGAATGCTTATAAAGAATGAAAGATGATTATTCCAATGAATTTGGATTTGAATTTGAAACTCAGCTCATATACAAGCAGAGAACCTCACTATATTGTTGCATATCATTAGCATCTCTTGCCCTTCTATACACACAGGATTTTGAACACCTAGAGGCAATGTGAAAATAACAATGAATTGAAATATATATATTTAGAAAGTACGCCTAAAAACTTCTAACAGATAGGAATTGACTATTAAAATGAACAAATTCATTTAAGAAATGGGAACGTAAAGGGAAAGGCCAACTGAATTGGAATAACAAATAAAGAAGCAGCAATTGCATTCCTCTTTAAATAAACAGAAGGTATGGTTGTAAGTTTAAGGTATCATCTTTCCACCAGATACAATTACTATCATTTGGGTTAACTTGCTAAATAAGGAACAAATAATATCTGGTTAAGAATGGAATTGCAGATTATAGGGATAAGTACAGATATAAGTAAATAGTATAAGTTCTACAAAGCAAAATATTGCAGGTGCTGGAAATCTGAAATGAAAACAAAAAATACTGGAAATACTCAGCATGTTTTTATGTTATTCATTCATGGGATGTGGGCTTTGCTGGTTAGGCCAGCATTTATTACCCATCCCTAATTCCCTTGAGAAGGTAGTGGTGAGCTGCCTATCAGATGGCACCTGTGGAGAGAAACCGAGTTAATGGGCAGAATATTACCAGGGCACAGATGGCTCGTTCCCCGCCCCTCCCCTCCCCCCAGAAGCAAAGTCGGCGTGGAGCTGACCCACTGCCCCCCTATCCACTTTGCAGCCATAACACGCTGCAGGTGGGCTAAATAAGGGCAGAGTCAGACTTCTGCCCCTCACTAGGGAGCAAGTCCCATCTTTGGGAGCTACCAGCCGATCCTTTGAGAAATTCGTTTTAAAAATCAGGCTGCCCACTCCTGCCCGGCTGCCCACACCAACCATTTTATGGTGAGGGAAATGTATTACTGGAGTCAATTAGCTTGTTAACAAGCCCAATTGACCCTTGATTAGCTATTTAAATATGGCAGACGGGTTGCCAAATTCGGCGTCTGCTCATCCCCCGTATTATGGAGGTGAGCTCCGGGGTGGGCAGGAAGGTGGTATATTATGTTCCACCCCCACCACAGCCAGTGGGGTCCTGTAAAATACAGCCCAATATTTCACGTTGAGATGACTGTAATATATTCACCTTGTACAGAAAACAGATAAGAATGAAGATATTGGTAATTTTGCAATGTCTCTGCTCATTACTAGTTTTCAGCATTTCTGATTCCTGCCAAGGTTGTCAGCTATGAGTTGTAGTTCTGTTGGGACTATGGAATGACATCTATGGAATGCAACCAGTCAGGGCTGAAGAATGTAGGTTGTAATGTTAGACCGATATCCTGAGGTCAGAACAAAATTTCGGTTTTGTCTTCTTGAAACATTTACCTGTGTACTCTTTACTTGCCTGTGGGTATCAAATAAATTGTCTAGAGTCCACAAGAGGTTCAATAGTGTATAGTTGGTAGGAAGGAACAGGCTCAATGGACCAAATTACCTTTTCCCACTGTGCTTTGTAATGTATTTATCTTGTGCAGAAAGCAGATAAAAATGAAGATATTGGAAATTTTTCACTGCCTCTGCTCAATACCACTTTTTGGCAGTTTTGATACCCCTAATATTGTCAGCTACCAGCACACCCTAATCAGCAGCATATTATTGCACACAATCCAAGAAGGATCTCAAATGCCCTACACTGGATTCCCAACTCCCAATGATGAGGGCAAACCTCCTGACTCCACACCTACCAAGAGGACAACGAAGCAGTGTAGTCAGGAGGCTTGGCTGCAATACCATGAATTGGGAGATGGCAAAGCCCACACAAAGACTATATTCTCCCAGATTGATCAGGAGACTTATAAAACATACAAATCTGGATAGTAATCTTTCATTTAAATTACTTCAGAAGCAGCAAAGAAAGCCGCACACCAGGACTAGGAATTTATGGGGCCTCGGGGAGTGTTCTGGAAGGCCTAAAATCAGGTGAGAGGGTGGAGGGATGGCTGTCACCCTCCTATCACCACTGGCATTTTACCAGTGGCTTGGATGGAGGCAGAAGGCCCTCCCACCCAAAGGCCAATTGATTTTATTCATCAGCCGTGATCTTACTAAATGGTGGAGCAGACTCGAAGGGCTGAATGACCTACTCCTGCTCCTATTTCTTATGATTTTATAATGATCTTATAAGGCCATTAAGTGGCCAATTAAGGGTCACTTAAGGGCCTCTTCCTGCTGCCACTGATATTTTACCAGCAACTGGTGGGCTCTCTACCATGTGGAGAGATCGCCACAGACATACCCTAGTCACCTCCTTGGGGAGCCCTCCTAACTGGGCACCCTGTGGCCAGTGAGGGCCATCCCAGTGACAAGGACCACCCATGTGCCAACAAGCCCCCTGTTTCACCAACTATCCCCCACCCCCTCGCTGGTGTGAGTCACAGCCCCACTCACCTACATTCCAGGGCCTGCTCCATTGTTGTGCTCCTGCCTGAAGTCTCAGCAGTGGCTACCGCTCCTGGTGGGTTGCTGGGACTGAAGAGCGGTCAGTCCTCTGATTTTTCAGCAGCTCTTGGGGCGTGACATTGTGCCTTAAAGGGATGGGAGCTCCAATGGCAGGCATTTAATTGCTTGCTGCATGTAAAATCAAGTCAGGGCTCCAGAACCAGCTGAAGCGGGGTTGCCCCCGACTTTCAAGACAGTGAACAAAGCCACTGGCGCCCCATAAAATCCTGGCCCATAAATGGACAAACATCTTTTAATTGATTGGAAAGTAATAACTTTGATCTTCTAAATGAAAATTTCTGCATGTTACATTAATTTTTTTAACTCATTACTAGAACAATTCCAGTTAGCATCAAGACTATTTGCCCAACCTCATGAAAGTTGAGCAACATTGTGAGTCCTTCTTTGCATTCACAGCTCAAAGATAAATGACTAAACTATTGAGAAATGATCAAATTAGCTTAGGATAGGGGGCACCAATCCACATATCTCAAACTGATCATAGATCACCATTGTGAAATTCTGACTGACAAGGTAATAATCAGTCTTTGGACAAAATGTTCAAATTCATCCACCCATTTAGCTTCATAAATCACAACCAGTTGATTTATTGCTGAAAAACATGAAGGGACTTAGATATTCAATGCCTTTTGAATGACCCTCTCAACACGAATCAGCAAATGTTGCTTTAATGCAGTCTCTAAAGGTCAAAAGCAGATAAGCTTAACCTTAAAGACTGTTTAAACTTGTACTGTTAGGAAGCTTGCGACAGAAAGACTTTGATCAGAATCTGGCAAATATACTGCATTTCTCTACAGTATCGTTTTACTTATCACTTTTACTTAACAAACATCGCTGGCATGACCTTTCTAGTCCTTTGTAAATTCAGTTTAATAGCTGCACAGTTCTGGTTCATACTGGGATTGGCTGTTAATGAGGAAGTATAACCCAAATGGACTAATAAAAGATTCCTGAGGGGAGTTTTCCACTTCAAAGTCGAAGTCCTATTTAACTTCAATGGTAAATTTGCAATCAAAGTTTGCACTCTTCTTTCTAAAACTAAATCCAATGAATATTTATTTAAATTCCTGTCATGATTTTTAGTCATGTTTTAATTATTTTCAATTACATAATAAAAACAACAGTATTTCAAAACATATGGCAAAATTTCACTTACTACAATATAGTTCTATATAATGTTTACTCCATATGTTACTGTATTCTCCAAAATACTGATGTGTATCGCATGTATTACAGTATACTCCTAACGTATTATACTCTCCTCTACATTGGGCTGATATATCGCACATCCATTTAATTACTAAATAGACCAATAAAATCTTATACATAGTCGATAGTTATATATCTTATTGCGCTTTCCTGTATATTTTATGTTCTTTCCTATATGGGCTAATTGCATGTACAATTGCGCATGCCTGTGTGTTACTTTATGTTGCTAGATACAATTGTATTCCACCTGTGTGTTATTCTATTTCATATTCTGTTATATATTGTTCTATGGAGATCCATATTAATGAGTACAGCTTGTGTTATTAGATATTGCTTTTCTTTTTCCTCCCAATTCCAAAGGAAATGAGACCATTTGTATTATCTCTTCTGTCACTTTGGCTCAAATTATTAGTCAGCACAAATGAACAATCAGATTTGGGACCTTCCTCGGCTGTATGCTTCAGTACTAGACCATGTAATGGGTTTAACCACGGTGTCACCGGGCTTTCTTTTTACTCACAGTGCCACTGTTTCGTAGAATTCTGCTTCATGCTGTTATGTGCTCAGTATAACTTCAATAAGTGTGCCTCCAAAAAGCTTAGTTTCCTCTTTTGTGTGAAGCACTTTCTTCTCTATCAGCAGCTCTTTTTTTATTCATTTATGGGATGTGGGGGTTGCTGGCTAGGCCAACATTTATTGCCCATCCCTAATTATCCTTGAGAAGGCGGTCTTGAACCACTGCAGTCCATGTGGTGTAGGTACACCACAGTGCTGTTAGGGAGGGAGTTCCAGGATTTTGACCCAGCGACAGTGAAGGAACGGCGATATATTTCCAAGTCAGGATGGTGAGTGGCTTGGAGAGGAACGTCCAGGTGCTAGTGTTCCCATGTATCTGCTGCCCTTGTCGTTCTAGATAGTAGTGTTTGGGGGTTTGGAAGATGCTGTCTAGGGAGGCTTAGTGAGTTCCTGCAGTGCATCTTGTAGATGCTACTGTGTGTCAGCGGTGGAGGGAATGAATGTTTGTGGATGGGGTGTCAATCAAGGGGGCTGCTTTGTTCTGGATGGTGTCAAGCTTCTTCAGTGTTGTTGGAGCTACGCTCATCCAGGCAAGTGGGGAATATTCCATCACACACCTGACTTGTGCCTTGTAGATGGTGGACAGGCTTTGGGGAGTCAGCAGGTGAGTTGCTCGCCACAGGAACCCTAGCCTCTGACCTGCTCTTGTAGCCACAGTATTTATATAGCTCGTCCAGTTCAGTTTCTGGTCAATGGTAACCTCCAGAATATTGATAGTGGGGGATTCAATGATGGTAATATCAAGGGGCGATGGTTGGATTCTCTCTTGTTGGTGATGGTCATTACCTGGCACTTGTCTGGCCTGAAGGTTACTTGCCACTTGTCAGCCCAAGCCTGGATATTGTCTAGATCCTGCTGCATTTGGACAAGTACTGCTTTAGTACCTGAGGAGACGCGAATGGTGCTGAACATTACGCAGTCACCAGTGAACATCCCCATTTCTGACCTTATGATGGAAGGAAGGTCATTGATGAAGCAGCTGAAGATGGTGTGAAGCTCAGGTATTCTCAGGTCTCAAACCTTGCTCTTCCAACTGCTCTTTTGCACTCAGCTCTGATGAAGGGTCATCACCAACCTGAAACACTGGGCAGAATTTTCCCTGAATTGCACTAAGTGCTGTAGCAGGCGTGAAAAATGACATTTTTCGCACCAGCCACAATGGCAGGTTTTCGCACCATATTGACCCCTTCATGCGTCATTAATTATATACGCATGGGAAACACACTGGATCGTGCACGAGTGGCCTAAGATTCACCTGTGCTTCCTCGCTCCGCACGCCATGTTTAAAGTGCACACCTGTCTCAACCTATGCAGCCCAGGACTAATGCACAACACACAAATGGCCCACAAAGCCAAGAATATAGCAGCTCTGAAGTTTAGTGACCCCTCCCTTGAGCACCTGTTGGACCCTGTGGAGGCCCACCACGATGTCCTCAACCCGGGCTCTGGTAGCTGGGGGTCCATCAGTGTCACCACTTCAGCTTGGGAGGCAGTGGCAGCAGTGGTTAGCGCTAACACAGCCCAGGAGAGGTCAGCCATCCAGTGCAGAAAGAGGATGAATGATCTCATCTGTTCCACCAGGGTAAGTCAGCTATCTCATCACCCTCAATTCACACACTCACCAGCCCATCACACATCCACTGGGATCTCACTCACTGCCAGCTCAATGGACATCACACTCACTCTCTCACACATACCCTCACATTTCCAGCAGGCCTCATCCTCTCTGCTGATCTCATTACATCCATGGCTCCACAAACTACCCACCAATGTCAGGCACCCTTTTCATCTGCCCTGGCATGTGTCTTTTTTACACTGTCTCCCTCTATCTTTATGCAGGCCAAGCAATAAAAGAGAGAGGTCCCACACCGGGGGTGGAGTACTGGAGCTCAAGGTCCTGACCAAGTGTGAGAACAGAGCCATTGCGCTCGAACCTAAGGCCTGAGCGTCTCTCACCGTGTCATTGTCTGTGTTGCATCCACAAGGCTCTCGTTTCAATGAACGGATGCAGCACTGTGCATCCACTCACCCGAACACTGGCTGCGGTCACTAATGCTAATTTCAAATGGTCATATGTGGTGAACCATAGACCTTATGACCATGCTCTGGAACTGCATATCATGGCTTCAGACAATGTTAATGGGAGAAATGGGGTATAAACAATAATGTACTGAAGCTGGAGTTAGAAATGACAAGTGACATTGAGTGCTTCATTTTCTCAGAGATTTTTCACATTGCCAAGGCCAGGCTGACCACGAGGGCTCAATGTCTGCATTAAAGAGGAAACATGTTAATGCCCGGCATGCAATTGTTTGAATGTCGTCGTCCTCAGGTGGTTCACATCGATAGTAAGATAGTGAGAATAAATGCAGGCCGCCATCCCACAGTGAGGGTGCTGGATGTCAATGGGATTGAGAAAAAGGTGACAGGGAGGACTGATTCATGTGTACTTGGACCGCGATCTGCCGAACCTCCTCGGCTGCCTTGACTCAAGCCCCACCCATCAGTTGCACCATCAGTTGCGCTGTCACATTGCTGGAGATGGATCGCCTCGAGGAGCATTGTCCAATTGAAGGTTACCACCTACGAGTCCACCTACAATAGAGGGTCAGCTCCTGCATCATGTAGGCTGTTGTTGTGACTGGGATGCTGCAGAGATGCTTGAAGAGTCAGCACCTTCAGAGCTCTGATGGCGGCATGCCCTCCTGCAGATAGCGCCTCATCTCAGCAAGGACGCATGCTCCCAAGGCTTCATCAACCTTCGAAGGATCACAGCAATGTGAGCCTGATGTGGAATGACTCACTCTCATGTAGGGCACCCATCCAAGAGGATACTCACTCCAACCCGTCATCCTCCTCCTGGAATCCAATGGCTATGAGACCCTCTTGTGCACACCTGCCTCACCTGGCTGTGCTATGGCCTCTTCAACTGCAGCCTCGGCTTCCTCAAACTCATTGCGCTGATCCTCTTTGAGGTCCTCCTCATCGGAGGAGATGTGCAGCTCCCCTATCTCATTATCTGGCAAGTCCTCCTCCCTTTGCAGCACCAGGTTGTGTAGCACACAGCAAGCCACAATGATCCGTGAGACCCTCTGGGAAGCACTGGAGTGCTCTGCCAGATCTATCGAGTCACTGGAATCACATCTTTAGCATCCCTATGGTATGCTCCGCCAACGTCCGGGTAGTGGCGTGAGCCTTATTGTACTTCTCTCAGTGGGACCCAGAGGCCGCTGCATTGGCATCATCAACCATGTCCTTTGCAGGTACCTTTTGTAGCCAAGGAGCCAGCCCTGGCTCCTGTGAAGCCTCTCAAAGATGTCTGGGATCTGCGACCTACTGAAGATATATGAGTCATGCGAACCTCCTGGATATCTGGCGCAAACCTGTAGGGCTTGTTTGTTTTGGTCGCACACCAGCTGTACATTGAGCAAGTGGTAGCCTTTCCTGTTTATGTATTGCAGTGCCTGTTTCCAGGGAGCTTTTATAGCCACATGAGTGCAGTCGATGACACCTTGCATCTGTGGGAATCCAGAAATCTCAGCAAAGCCCGGTGCTCTGGTGTCCTGGTTTGCTTGATCTCTGAAGTTGCTGTGGGCCTTGGCAAAAAGAGCATCTGTCACCTCAGGTATGCATTTGTGCGAGGACACTTGAGAGATCCCACAGAGGTCCCCAGTGGAGCCCTGGAAGGAGCCAGTGGCATAGGAGTTGAGTGCAGCCGCTACTTTCACAGACATTGGCAATGGATGGCCTCCCAGTCCCCGTGGCACCAATTCCTGGAGAATGTGGCAAATGTGAGTTACCAGATCCATGGACATGTGGAGGCATTGGCGACACTGGTTCTCACTCATTTGAAGATAAGACAGACAACGTCTGTACACCCTGGCTCTAGGGAGGTGCCAACACATGATGTTTCTGCTCTCCAGATCCTCTGCATCCAGAGGGGAGTCTGCTTGCCTTGATTTTGAGGGGTTTGCTCTTCCCTTTGGCAAGACAGGCTCCCCTATCACAATCTTCTCCTTCTTCTCTCATTCCTGTCTGCAATTATGCAGGCTGCAATGAACCTAGGCTCCATCATGCTGGCGGCCTCCACTCTGCAATATCAAAGAGAAACAGTCAAGAGTCAGGACTCATCTGCAAAACTAATCTAAGATAAAAGCAAAAAACGGTAGATGCTGGAAATCCGAAACAAAAACAAAAATAAAAATAAAAATACCTGGAAAAACTCAGCAGGTCTGACAGCATCTGCGGAGAGGAATACAGTTAACATTTCGAGTCTGTATGACTCTTCATCAGAGCTAAGGAAAATAGCAAAGAGGTGAAATATAAGCTAGTTTAACGGGGGGATGGGACGGGTAGAGCTGGATAGAAGGCCAGTGATGGGTGGAGATTGCCAAGTGACAAAAGGACAGAAACACCTGCCCCTTTACTTCCCCCCTCCTCACTGTCCAAGGGCCCAAACACTCCTTTCAAGTGAAGCAGCATTTCACTTGCACTTCCTTCAATTTAGTCTACTGCATTCGCTGCTCCCAATGCGGTCTCCTCTACATTGGAGAGACCAAACGCAGACTGGGTGACCGCTTTGCGGAACATCTTCAGTCTGTCCGCAAGCATGACCCAGACCTCCCTGTCGCTTGCCATTTCAACACTCCACCATGCTCTCATGCCCACATGTCCATCCTTGGCCTGCTGCAATGTTCCACTGAAGCTCAACGCAAACTGGAGGAACAGCACCTCATCTTTACAGCCTTCCAGACTGAATATTGAGTTCAACAATTTTAGATCACGACCTCTCTCCTTCATCCCCACCCCCTTTCCGATCCCCCTTTTTCCAATAATTTATATATACTTTTCTTTTCCCACCTATTTCCATTATTTTTAAATGTATTTCCATCCATTGTTTTATCTCTACCTTTTAGCCTATTTCGATCCCTTCCCCCCACCCCACCCCCACTAGGGCTATCTGTACCTTGCTCGTCCTGCTTTCTACCCTTAATGTCACCATTAGCACATTTCTTAATATCACCACCATCAACACCTCTTTGTCCTTTTGTCTATGACATCTTTTGGCTATCTCCACCTATCACTGGCCCTCTATCCAGCTCTACCTGTCCCACCACCCTCCCTTAAACCAGTTTATATTTCACCTCTTTGCTATTTTTCCTTAGTTCTGGTGAAGAGTCATACGGACTCGAAACGTTAACTGCGCTCCGCTCCGCAGATGTTGTCAGACCTGCTGAGTTTTTCCAAGTATTTTTATTTTTATTTTTGTTCCTGTTGCAAAACTAATCTTCCTGTCAATGACTCGTGAGCGATTTTGGGTTCATGGCCCTGGTTCCCGTGTCGGCAACTACTCGCTCCAGAAATGATTTACAATGTGCATATCAAGGTCCTCCCCCTCCCCCTGTTCATGAGCAACTGTTATGAGGTTGCTTTGGCTGGGCTCCTGGATGTGCTGCTTTCATGATGCTCACATCCTCATTCACAGCATTCTAACACTACAGTCTTTGGAACATACATGAGCATCAATGTTTAATCAGGCGATGAAATATGTTGAGGATGTGAGGGAATTGCCAGGCTGCGAGCAAGGGGTTAAACACAGTGGATTGATTAGTGCCACTCTGTGTGATCAGTGTCGCATGAATATGCATCATTGCTTCACTTTGGTGATTCCCTGCAATGACAATGAGAGACCACTAACACCTCTCAGCTTTGCCTGTCTGCTCATGTGGGAATGCACAGTTCAGTTGGGTGCCCCTTTAATAGACCAACACCGCCCCCCCCACCTCCCCTCCCCCGCCCAATGCAGTCAGCTGGCAGCCCAAGGCACCTGCCAAGCCCAAAGCAGCAGCGTTTGTTCTCATCATACTTTTTCTCTGCGCAGTTGCTGCAGGTCGGAAGATGGTGTTGGTGAGCTCTCGCTGCCAGACCAGCTTGGACTCTTCCTGTGTGATATGGAAGCACAGCGCCGCCAACCCCCCACCCCCCACCCCCACCCCCCTCCACCCCCCACCATCATCACCGAGGAAGTGAACATTAAGGTTATCCTCTCTCAAAGACCTCTCGGTCCTCCCCCTTGATCCCATTGTTTCTGTGGTGGATATCCGTTAGTTAGTCCACAGAAATTCTGAGATGGAGGTACCGATGCCCCGTGTTCACCTCAGCCCTTGTTTCTTGAGACCACTTCCACAGTTAAATATGTACCCCCACACACACCCTGGGATTTCCCCCCTTCACCAAGCAAGTCCTTGCCCTGCAGCCTCTAAACTTGCCAGAGGCCACTGCCCCCTTCCTCAAGCAAGCCCTCACTCTGCAGCTGTTGAAAAGACACCCCCGCCTTATCACTGGCCTGGTAGGTAGAGACTTGCCTGTGAGCTCCCCCGAGACTGATGTGGTGCTGCCAGTGAAGCCTGCTGCAAGTGATGCCCAAAACAAGATAGGCAAATAAACCTAGAAGTGAGGAGTGAAGTGCAGGTCGCTCGGTGCGCATCGCTTGTGTACCATTGTGAAACACGTCGGTGATCTATGGAAATCTGTGGAAATGACATTCCCGACGGCAGTGGCTGGAAACGCAACCCTCCATTGACGGGAGGAGCGGACAATCGCAAACTGGTTTTACGGTGACGTAAAACTGATTTTTGCAATCTCGCTAGATTTTCCGCTCTCGCCTGCCATGACGCCCGCCACAAACGGGAGCGGATAATCCCAGACATTAACTCAGTTTTTCTCCGCAGATGCTGCCTGGTCTGCTAAGTATTTCCACATTTTCTGTTTTTATTTCAGATTTCCAGCATCTGCAGTATTTTGCTTTGGCACTTTTCTTTTTATCCTTTCACAGGATGTGACGTCGCTGCTGGGCCAACATTTGTTGCCCATCCTAATTGCCCTTTGCACTTCTGGACAGGAAGAAGCATGTCAATCCCCTGTTCAACCTCTCGCCTCCAAACTCTCTCTCCATTTTACCCTTTCTTTCCTGTTTTGTCATACAACTATGCAACATATATGATCAGTTGTCCTCTAACCTTTCCTCTGTCTTGTTCTTCTTACGCTTCAAACATATGAACAAACTCTTCTTACAAGCACATTTAGTTCAACTTAAGTGCCCTTTGGTCTCACAAATAGGCACTTCCATTGTTTTACACAGTCCTTCTTAAATTATACATGAGAAGGTGGATGCCATTACTTTCATCTGACCTCAACTAGTCAGCTCACTGTAATAATTCATTAGATTAGAGAAATATACATCCTTTCTCTTTCACTTAAAGGAATTGGTTTGTATTATCGAATGCATTGATGAAAAAAATCCATTCCGGAGGTTTTCAGGCAAATATGTGTTTTTCATAGATATATTCATTTTGTTTTCAAGCAGTTTATGTTTTCACTTTTGGGGAGGGGTGTATTCATGCCCATCCAAATCAAGTGCTATTGAACCTCATTCTCCCCTGTCAAAACCAATTCATCCTGAAAAATGAGAGTAACTGGCCGTATATTTCCTCCACTATCAACTGTCCCCTCTCTCCCCTGACTTCTTCTTAGATTCATTTTCCAGATATGGGCATCGCTGGCAAGGCTGCATTTATTGCCCATTCTAGTTACTCTGACGTGGTGGTGGTGGGCTGCCTTCTTGAGCCACTCAGTTCTTTGTTGCAATTGGCTATAACTGAGTTTTATCTTACCATCTTACCTGGTCTGATCTGCACACTCTGGGCAGGATTTTTCGTCCCGCAGGCAGGCACACGCCCGACCTGAACGAGAGTGAAATAGTGCAGGATGACATCGGGCAAGCCAACAATGGAGAAGCCTATTAAGGCCCTTAAACAATTAATCAAGTTGTAGTTTTCGCTACCCGCTCAACCGTTCCGTTGGCAGGCAGGTGACATTTTTCACGAAACCTCATCCACGGTCGGGAAGAGGTTTCCAACAGTTACCAAAAAAATTTTTTACATTTTTTAACATCATTTTTTTACATGTCCCTCTTCATGTGACTGAGTCACATGTGGGGACATGTTGATATAATTTGTAAAATGTTCATTTTTGTATTTAAAATTCATCAGCTCCCTGAGGCAGCTCTGTGCCTTCAGGGAGCTTTCAGTGTGCGCTCCCCCGCACATGCGCAGACTTCAGTGCTCGCGCTCATCCCGTTCCACCTCGGCGGAGCTGAGGCTCTTAGCGTGCATTTCACGTTAGCTAGCCATTAATTGGCCAGTCAGCATGAAATCGCAGTTGGGGCCCGATCGCAGGCGGTGGTCCGTCTTGAGACCGTTCCCAGGCCTGCCCGCCCAATGAGGGGAAAATCCTGTCCTCTGGGTTTCACACTCCTCGCCTACCAAAATCCCACTTCAGTGGAGGCAGCTGGTGACTTAAGTGGCCGCACATGTGTGAACCACATCCAGACTTCAGTCCTGCCCCTGTGAAAATAGGAAATACTGTGTTTGGGGGCGGGACTTAGATTTCCAGGCTCATCTGCCATTTTCACTATCTCCATCATGGCGAAAATCTGGGCTGGAGTTGGGGGAAACAATTCCATTTTAACTAAAACATGTTTAATTTCATTCTTTCACATTTCAATGTTTTCCTACTAACACCTCACACAATCTGGTTAATATGCTTTAACAGAACAAATCATGATCAAAATCAAAAAGACTAGGTCCTAGCACCTAATATTTTTTTCCTCATTGTCTTCTTCACCTCCTCCTGCTCCTCTGAAGGCATTGACTTCTTACCGGAGTGGATCCATGGACATCAATCACATTCTACACCTCTTGCATTCATTATACCTGATGCTGAGGATAGACATTCTATCAGGTATTAATTGGATGGTGTGTTCTTGGCACTCACCTCACCAGAGTACTGGCTCTGTCTCATCTTGTGAGGTCAAAACATTTACAAGGTGTAGTCAGTTCCCAGCACATTCTGAATCTGGCCTTGGGAGGCAGAAGAAACCATATGTAAATAGCCCTTTCCGCTGCTTATAAGGGGAGTTCATAAATTTAAAGGCAAGGTGTTCAGGTAATCCCTACTTTGGGATAAAAGTATCATAGCCTTTGAGAGCTGCTAATAGTTTTAATATTAACAAGCTAGTGTCCCGCGGCATTGCTCATAGTGAATCAGTAGCTTTTTTTAAGCATGGGGATGATGTGCCAAGTAGTATTTTGAGCGACTCTCATTCCTCAGAACATGGATAGTCCTGGGAATAAAAAAGAACTGGGATGGGAACTTGGGATCTGACAGTGCTCGAATTGAGGTCTAGAAGTACCTTTTGGGGCAAGCCAGGACAAAGGAGCACTGGAGAAAAGAATTTTGAGACTGGTGGTCTAGGTCTTGGGATTTGAGATCACTGGGAGAAGATATTCTGGATATGGGAGCATTGGAAATGACAGTCTTCAGGTCAGTCTGCGGTCAGAGAAAGCTGTGGGGATTCTGGCAATTTGTGAGCACTGGAAGGGCTTGCAGAAAGCTGAGAGCAAACAGAAAACCCTTGGTAGGGAGTTCCAAGAAAAATAGATCACGGAGCATTGAGGCGGCCAGGGTCCATCATTAGTGGGGGCTGCTGAGTCAGGCAGTTTGAAGGACATTAACTTCCATGGAAAAGACGAGAGCCTAGAAATATTTCCCTTGGTTACTTTGGGATCTTTGCCATTGCATTCCCACCTGTCAGTTCTTTCCCAACAGGCTCTTTTGGGTCATCAGTATAACCCATAGCCCCATCCGTCCCACCCAGCCAATACCAACACCATTACTTTCCATGGTTCCTGCCTTAAAATATTAAGAGCACTATTAACGTGTTTGTTGACTTATAAGCCCCAAATGTAATTGAGTCTTCCAGCACACCCCCACACTAAGTCCTTTAGCAGTAGCTGGAGGCCCAGAGTTAGGTTGGGACCATAAGCCATTCAGACCTTTCTAATTTCTGTGAAAAAGGGACATACGAACATATGAATTAGGAGCAGGTGTAGGCCACTCGGCCCCTCAAGCCTGGTTCACCATTAATACGATCATGGTTGATCTGATTTTAACCTCACATTCCTGTCTAACCCCAATAACCTTTCAACCCTTGCTTATGGCATGGGCATTAATAGAATCATTTCCTTGCGGGCAGCCGGAGTGATCCTCTCATGCACTGTCCTCCTCACTCGGGTGGAAGACTGAGATGCATCCTTACTAGTTTGGATGCCCAGTAGCAGTATTTGCTCAGACAGGGTCAGGTGCAGAGGTCATTAAAAGGCACATCCTGGCACTTATGCTGAAATTTCAGTCCTGTAGATTTTCTACCCCATACAGTCTTTAAAATCTTATTCACAAAAATGGTCAGAAGGCCATTGTTCATGCATTTTCCAAGGTCTCACAGAAAATAATTAACCTGTAAACCAAAAGTTGCTTTTCTTTCTCAGAAGAGAAGCTTTTTAAACAAATTTGAAGCCAAAATTAAGAGTGGAGGGGTTTGCTGATAATGACATAAGTAAATCGATGAGGATGAACCCAATCATTCCAATTCATTTTCCAGCTAGGTTTAGGTCATTTTGGAGAAAAAAACCTGAAATACAGTTTGACATTTTCATTGAGAAAAAGAAATACATTTTCACAGAAAGATTCTTTTTGGGCTTTGCTTTCGGGAGCCTGGATTTTAACCTAGCCTGCCTGGTGGGAACGGTCCAATGAAATCAATCGAATGTAAAATTGGGAGGGATGTAAAATGAGAATCCTGCACAAACCCAAGCCAACCCAAAATAAGAGTTCAAAGGTCAACAAAAGAGACCACATATCCATTTAAACGTTGCAGTAAGATAAAAACGGAATTATTGGTAAGAATAATGAGCAGTTGTTAATGTTTTCAAAGTAAAACCTGCCCAAAATAAAGTTTTGAAGAAAGCAATCTCCAGCTTATTTTGAAGTTAAGAAGTTCACAAATCCTCAATAAATGAAGGGTAATAGGCTTCTACTACAACTCAATAAAACCTGTCAGTGATTACACAGAAATTCTTTAAACCACACATGGTCAAAGCAGCACATATTTGTGTTATCCCAGGCAGCAGCTCGCAATATTTGTGAAAATCCAGTTCCTTCCAACTCCCTGAAACATCAAGTTTGCATCCTTTATATTTCTGTCTGTCTGCCATTGGCAGCAGAAGTAACCATACATCTGTCATTGGCACATTGTTAGGGTAAGGCTGGCTTTTGATGCTGACAAATGCTAACGACCATGGATCTGATTTGGAATTCAGCAAGCGCACATTCGATCCAGCTGAGGCTTCCTGCTGTCGCTCCCAGTCAGGCTAGCCATTGGCTATGCAGTGTTTCCCCCATATGTTGTGAACTTTATGCACAACATAAAGTTATATCACCTCTTATAGTTATCCTTTAAACCAGCTGAGAAATTTTGGCTGCTAAACATGCTTTCAGGCTGAATTTTAATTTTTGGGCCCATTCGTAATGAGGGAGGCCAGAAGCAAGTTGGGTACCTGAAAGAACATGGAGAGTGTTTGGGCTGTGGCTTTTTAACTCAGGCATGGTATTAATATCTTGCTTCTGGGCTTCCCAGTTAATCAAAGGGATGGGCGTGATTTCGACCCATACTTATTTGGGTTCATTCTACAATTGTCAGTAGAGGGACAGCAACTATACTGATGGAATTTCATGGTCATTCTCGGAGACATACCTAGAGATCATGCTGTGGGCTATAGGAAAAATTCTGTTCCCCACAGATGAGAGGAAAAGGCCAACCTCTGAAATCAAGCAGATGTGGCTGGAAGTTGCTCAGGATGTAAGCAACAGGAGTACGGTACCTTGCTCCTGGATACAATGCCGCAAGAGGTTCAATGACTTCATCAGGGCAGGAGGGTTGCACATCATGCCACATTCAAGCGTCTGCCCCTGATTTCTCCAGCCTTCTCCTGTACAACACTCCTCAGGCCAACACACCTTGCAGGTGCATCAATTCATCCCTCTCAAGGCACCTCATCACATTCCCATCTGAACATCCACCATTGACACTCAGCCCTCATCTTATTGTCATCTTGCACCAATCGCTCACGGTCACCCTACACAAATGTTGTCCTTCCATCCTCTCAACATATTCCGTTTCTCACACTTAGAACTCTCTTATTTCTCCCATTGCATGAGAAGAGAATGCAGAACAAGGGAGAGCCAGAGAACCAGAGATGATCCTCCAGCCATCATCACCCCGTCCACTGCAGAGGACAATGCACAGAAAATAAGCAGAGTCTCATTGGAGATGTAGAGATGGAGGAGTCTCCAAGATACCTGGTGACAGAATTCAATATCACATAGCCACATAACACACAACTCTCACTCATACATTGATTGATGCCAGGAGGCAATAACATATAATGATCTGCACATTGATGACTTTGAACCATTTTGTCTTGTCAGTTCCATTTCTTGTCTTTAATCTCCCACAGGTCCTGTAAATGTCACACAGGAGCTAGTGGAGGAGGAGGAAAAAGACTCCTCAGAGGAGGTCGTACACTTAGAGAAAACACCACCACATGAGTCAAGCACACCCAGCTCAGATACACAACCTTGGTGGAGCTTCTAGTGTGGGTAGTTAGGTTGTCACATGGTGAGCCATACACGGGCAAGAGCGCACTATCACCTGGGAGATGCACTGGTGACCACAGATTGTGAAACCCTGCAGAAGTCACCAGCAGATACCTGGAAGGAGCCAATAGGAATTCAGGGCTGAGGTGACCTTGATGGACACTTGCAATTCATGCCCATCTGGGTCACTGGAAGGGAGGTCATGTTCCAAGAGGCTGCAGATGTCAGCAATGACCTGATGTGAAAGTCTGAGTCTCCTGATGCACTGTTGCTCAGTCATGCTTCAAAAGTTGGTCCTCTATACCATGTGTTGGAAGTATAGCTTCCTGCGGGTTGAAGCACTATGTTTATCCCATCAATCCTATGGAGAGACAGGTGACTGCGGCTCCTCCTGATGTTGCTCTGGCTATTGGTGCTGCTTCTCTTGCGTCTCATCAGAGGTTCATGGTAGAGTTACTGCTCCTATGCTGCTGAGCTGACAGCTGGGAAACATAGAAATATTTACAAAGAAAATTTACGGCACAGAATGAGACCTTTTGGCCCTTTGTATCTGCGCTGGCAATTCAGACCAAAGTCAAAAAAGTCCAAGGTAACGGAAATGATCTCCAAAGTCTTGGAAGTCATCTCTAAAGTAGTGAAAGCACACTCAAAACAGGTAACTCTTTCGAGTTATCAACAGATCGCACGTAACTCTTTCGAGTACATTCACAGTTCTTGGTTTCCAGGAGTGGGACATGAACCCACAACCCTCTGATTCAAAGGCGAGGGTGCTATGAACTGAGCCACAGCTGACACCTCATTACTCAAAAACAGGTACTGTGACCAAAAGACTTTCACTTAGGCAAAGAAACAGCTGTCACAGCTTTGTATTTAAAGGCTTTCCAATCTGTCAATTACACAACCTTGTCAATCCCCATTCTGCTTTCACCTTGTTGAACCTGGTGAGTTTCAGACAGCCTGGAAAACCTGCACACTGGCAGTTAACACCAGAATCCAGAGTTTAAGTTGCACTCAAATTTTTTTTTTAAATGTCTCAATCACAGACCTGCTTGTTCCACAGTGGAGATGGGGGGGATGCAGGGTGGTGGGATTCCCATGTGCTTAGAAATATGCCCCAGTTAAATGTGGTAATTGGTGAGTTCCTGCCAGGTTCTCAATATGCCAGCAACTTTTTTACTTCTTTAATCTCCTCATCTGACCACCTATCCCCCTCCCCACTGACCCCATCCCCACAACCTTGCAGGCTAAAATTCCTTCTTTTATGTCTAGTAGTTGTAATATTACTTAATTCACCTAGCAGCATAAGATTTATTCCACGTGAACCAAATGCATTGAAACTATACTGAGGCAAAAAGAGTGTTTACTTGATTTTAATTGCAGTACGATGTCAGTGTGGGAAATCAGCCAATGCATCTACTTTGTGTAAGCACACTAAATGGTCTGTTTGAAATGAAGCAGCATTCCTGTTTGGAAGTTAGAACAGTGTTCCTTTTCCATATAAAGTCAAATGTATGGAATCCTGAGGAGGAGGAGGACAAGATCTCATAACAACCTGGTACAAACAAAACATTTATACTTGTCTTGATTTATCAGCTTTCTTTTTCAGCATTTCCTCTCCTAAAGTAAAGATGGGATAATGGCAAATAAAGATATATTGCAATCAGAAAATCATTTTCAATGTGTCTTGTTCAAAATTAGCACAATTAAACCAAAAATGGTTCGTTCCCTTTATTTATTCACTTGGCACATAGAAAGACTTGATAACAGTATTTCACTTTTTGTCTTTCTATATTTGCTGAACTCCACCCTCCACCACGACCCTGCCACCTACCTCCCAAGAAAAGAACATCTTCTTTTATTTTGTTCATAAAGGTCTGGCAAGCAACTGAGTCATACAGGCCAGAAAGGCTTCAGGTTTCATCCTAGCCTACGTTGAACAGGCCGATCACAGCTGGGGTAGCAGTAAAAACATTGCAATTGTCCCCAGCATGGTCGGGTTACAGAAAAGGAAAATCAGTCAGGGTTCCAGTAGAATTTGAGCGGACATCAGTTAAAGACAGAACTGGGTTTGGCTGGGGTCCTCTTCACCATCAAAAGCAGAAAATAATGGCCACTTTCATGAGGTACTGATTGTTGATTCATAGCGAATGAGACACCTTTGGGAGATGGGAGAGAATGGTGAGAAAAATAGGTTAATTGACATGCAAAATTAGTACACTAAGCTCATGTTAGAACATAATACTACATGGCTCAAATTCGGAGTAATATTGGACTCATGACTTGTACAAAGCTAATGCGTATTAAACTTCATTTAGTTGAATTGTGAAGCCATATATTAAGTCTTCATCAGAATTTGGTCATGAGCAAACCATTAAAAATAATAATAATCCTTAATTATCCAAGCCAGTAGTCTTACTATATTGTCATATTTTTAAACTGTTTTGCAATATACCAATAAGAGTAACATGTACGCAAGTTTCTTGCTGAAGTGGAATGAAGCACACATCTTTCTTCAGTCTCTCCCAGATGTGTTCATGAAAGCGGTTGTCAAGAATATTCTCCCAGCATCCTGCTGGAATAAAGTCTTTTGCTGGCTTTCTTACAAATCGATTTTTCTTTTTGCTTGCCAACATTTTGTGTCAACCCTCTGAGCACTTCAGGTGCACTGTGAAGTGGTGTGTTGAGACACACTCCCAGCGCCATATGCAAAAATGTTGGATATAATCCAAGTGTGAATGTTACGAACATGATTAGATCAGTGAGTCCATTGAAATGTGGTGTAGTTCACAGGTCCCTTATGAACATAATACTAAAACCTGTTGCACCAACTGAGCATTCCAGCAGTGTTAGTAACATGGTGTGCAAGATTAGACATTATTTAATGATGCTGGTAACTCACCTTGGCATGTTCACCTCTGAAATATGTCCAAGCTAACCCTGACTCCACCATACAGACTTCATGCTTTATGTGAAGGTTTTAAAAGTGCTATATGGTGCATAACTGTAATATTAACTGAAGCAAATAAATAAAGTAGTCTTGCTTGAATGAAATTAATGTTGGCATCAGTTTGCTCAGTGTAATGTAGATCCTCAGAAAGGGAGTCATGCAAAAAGCAAATAATAGTAAGGAGTGTTTTATGGAGAAAACACTTTCTGTTAGTTATGCTAAGGCCTGCTGCCAAATTGCAATGTTTAGGAATAAATTTTCTTTATCAAGTGTTATAAGTTTAAAATACTGTAATCAAACATTACGGATACCAAGACCTGTAGGATATTTGTTACATATGACAATTACAAGCAGAAAAATAATCCACACGTGTGGGATATTTCAGATCAAAACAAGCTGTTCCTAATTTGTGTAATAATAATCTTTATACCGTGTTGCTGATACTTGGCAGAAACAAAAAGGACAGCAAACTAAATAACATGCTGTTGTTGTCTTCTTGTGTTTCAATTTCCACATTCCCATCTAACCCTGATAGCCTTTGATTCCCTTGCCTAACAAGAATCTATCTACTTCTGCCTTAAAAATATTTAATGACCCCGCCTCCACCACCTTCTGAGACAGAGAATTACAAAGTCACACAACCCTCTGAGAGAAAAAAATTTCTCCTCATCTCTGTCCTAAACGGGCGGCCCCTAATTTTAAAACAGTGCCCCCTAGTTCTGGACTCACCTACAAGAGGAAACATCCTTTCGATGTCCACCTTGTCAAGGCTGTTCAGGATCTTGTATACTTTAATCAAATCTCCCCTCACCCTTCTAAACAAGCCCAGTCTGTCTAAAACAAAAACAGAAACAGAAATACCTGGAAAAACTCAGCAGGTCTGGCAGCATCGGCAAAGAAGAGCACAGTTGACGTTTCGAGTCCTCATGACCCTTCAGCTCTTCTCCACCGATGCTGCCAGACCTGCTGAGTTTTTCCAGGTATTTCTGTTTCTGCTTTTGCTTTGGATTTCCAGCATCCGCAGTTTTTTGCTTTTATCCCAGTCTGTCTAACCTTTCCTCATAAGACAGCCCATTCATTCCAGGTATCAATCTAGTAAACCTCCTTTGAACCGCTTCCAATGCATTTACATCCTTCCTTAAATAAGGAGACTAAAACTGCACAAAGTATTCAAGGTGCGGTCTCACCAATGCCCTGTATAACTGAAGCATAACATCCTTACTTTTATGTTCAAACCCTCTCGTAATAAAGGTAGCATTCCGTTAGCCTTCCTAATTACTTGCTGTACCTGCATACTCACTTTTTATGGCTCATGGGGCAGAATTATCCCCCCATCAGGGGAGAAGTTCAGGTGCAGGCGCGTGCGGGCATGCCTCTGATCAGTGCCCCCGATTGGGGGCAGGCCGCCATTTTATGTGGATGGGCCAATTAAGGCCCACCCAGCGTGACTTCCACCAGGAAGCGCTATGCACTCCCTGTGCGGGCGGATTGCGGCGGGGGGTGGGGGGGGGTCCCCTAAGCTGAGAGTGCACTCTTTCACGCATGCGCGCATAAGAGCATACTCATCTCCCCGAGGCTAAGTGCTGCCTCAGGGAGATCGGCGCCAAATTTAAAAATGATAAATATAGAAAAATAAAATTTCCCTGACATGTCCCCTCATGTGACAGTTGGGACGTGTCCATCACTTTTAATTAAACTTTTATTCAATTTTTATAAACCTATATGAAACCTCATCCTGCCTGTGGATGAGGTTTCATGCTTTTCCTGAAACCTGCCAGGTCTCCCGGCCTGCCCGCCAACCTTAAGGTTGGATGGGCAGGTCCTTCAATGAGTTCAATTACTTTTTAAATGGCCTCAATTGGCCGTTGACAGGTTGGCGGGCGCAATAGATGATTTGGCTGCGCCCCCGCCAACCTGAAAATTGAAATGAGGCAGGGTGGCATCAGGAGTTCCGCCCAATGTCATCCTGCGTCATTTTATGTATCGGCGAGCAGGTCCCGCCCCCGCTCACCAACCTCAATGTCCTGCCCATGTACTAGCACCTAGATCCCTCTGCACCTCAGAACTATAGAGCCATTCTCCATTTAACAAATACTCTGTTTTTTTGTTCTCCCTGCCAAAGTGAACAACTTCACATTTTCCCACATTAAACTCCATTTGCCAGATCTTTGCCCACTCACTCAACCTATCTATATCCATCTGCAACCTTCTCATGCCCTCTTCGCAACATACTTTCCTACCTATCTTTGTATCATCTGCAGATTTAGCTACCATGTCTTCACTCCCCTCATCTAAGACATTTATGTAAATCATAATAAGTTGAGGGCCCAGTACAGACCCCTGTGGGACGCCACTCGTCACATCCTGCCAATCAGAAAAAGACACATTTATGCATACTTTCTGCTTTTTGCCAGCCAGCCAATCTTCTATCCATGCTAATCTGTTACCCACTACACCATGTGCTTTTATTTTCCGTAATAATCTTTGATGTGGCACATAATCAAATGCCTCCTGGAAATCCAAGTACGGTATGTCTACAGGCTCCCCTTTATCCACTGCACCTGTTACTCCTTCAAAAAACTCCAATAAATTGGTTAAACATGACTCTCCTTTCACAAAACCATGCTGACTCTTCCCATTTGCCTTGAGCTCTTCTAAGTGCCCAGTTATAACCTCCTTAATGATCGATTCTAATAACTTCCCCACGACAGACGTCAAGCTAACTGGCCTATAGTTTCATGTTTTCTGCCTCCCTGCCTTCTTGAATAGAGGGGTTATGTTTGCTACTTTCCAATCTGATGGAACCTTTCCAGAATCTAGCGAACTTTGGAAAAGTAACACCAGCGCATCAACTACCTCATTAGCCACCTCTTTTAAGACCCTAGGATGTAGTCCACCAGGACCCGGAGACTTGCCAGCCCGCAGCTCCATCAATTTGCTCAGTTTCCCTAGTGATTTCAATTTCACCAAGTTCCTTTCTCCCGTTCACCTCCTGATTTGCAGCTATTACTGGAATGTTTTTGTATCCTCTATAGTGAACACAGAAGCAAAATATTTGTTCATTTATTTCACCATTTCCTTATTATCTATTATTAACTCCCCATTGTCAGTCTCTAGAGGACCAATGCTCACTTTACTTACTCTTTTCCTTTTTAAATACCTGTAGAAACTCTTGCTATCCGTTTTTACATTTCTAGCTAGCTTCCTCTCATACTCTAATTTCTTTCTCCTGATTAACCTTTTAGCCATTTTCTGCTGTTCTTTATATTCTGTCCAATCATTTGTCCTGCCACTCGTCTTTGCGGAGTTGTACGCTTTTTCCTTAAATTTGATGCTTTCCTTAACATCTTTAGTTAATCATGGATGGTGGGTCCTCCCCTTAGAATCTTTCTTTAGAGTAGGAATGTACTTATTCTGAATACTTTGAAATATCCCCTTAAGTGTCTGCCACTGCTTCTCTATTGATCTATCCTCTAGCCTAGTTTCCCAGTTCACTTCAGCTAGCTCAGCTTTCATCCCCACATAGTTGCCCTTATTTAAGTTTAAGAGACTAGTCTTGGACCCATTCTCCTCCCTTTCAAACTGGATGTAAAATTCAATCATATTGTGGTTGCTGCTACCTCGGGGTGCCTTTACTCTGAGGTTATTCATTAATCCTGTCATGTTACACAATACCAAATCTAATATAACCTGCACTCTGGTTGGTTCCAGAACGCGCTGCTCTAAGAAACTATCTTGAAAGCATTCTAAGAACTCCTCATCCAGGCTACTACTGCCAATCTGATTTTTCCAGTTTATGTGTAGATTAAAATCACCCATGATTATTGCCGTCCCTTTGTCACAAGCACACAATATATTCTCTTGAATACTTTGTCCTACACTGTGCCTACTGTTAGGGGGCCTGTAGACCACTCCTACTAATGACTTTTTTCCCCTATTCCTCATCTCCACCCAAAGCGCTTCTATATCCAGATCTCCCGAACCAAGGTCATCTCTAACTATTGCACCAATGCTATGATAAATATGTCTGTCCCAGAAACATGCAGCTAAGTTTATAATTAATTATTTAAAGAACCAGTTCTGCAAAATATTGGGTCTCATTTTAGCTGGTAGCTAATTTCATTTGAAAATTTGTATTTCTGCTGGCTCTGTCTGACCCAGCCGTTTGCAAGAAAGCTGAATTTTATATGAGGTATACAGTTAAAGTGACTGAACCAGACAATTAAGTATTCAATTTGTTGAAGGGTGATCTTTAATCATGGAGCACATCATTCCATTAGTCAGTTATCAACATATCAACCTATCGATGTATCAACACATCAACCTGTGTAAAATCCAGGTTTCTTATTTAAATTTCCAATTTAAACTCTTGTAGCACGAAGCTGTTTGCGAGCGGTGCTAATTCATAAAAGCTATCCTTCGATAATAGTATAGATTGGAGTTTTGCAGAATAACCATCTGAGGCCTCAGAGATGATGATGGTGTTCTGCATATTGCCTAAATTTTCTATACAGAGAGGCATTACAATGGAGAAGGTGGATAAAGCAGCCCATTAACAACCTGTGGCAAAGCAATGACACTGATAATGAACAAGGAAATATCCTGCACTTGTTGCCAGCAAGAATTTGGCTCCAGTATGACTCTAATACACAATGCATTCAGCTAAGTGGCTAATTAGCCCTGTGCACAAAAAAATCTGATCTGTGTATATAATGAATTGGTCTAGTGCACCTATCACCATTGATTTCTAACAAAAATAAAAATAAAAATACCTGGAAAAACTCAGCAGGTCTGACAGCATCTGCAGAGAGGAATACAGTTAATGTTTCGAGTCCATATGACTCTTCAACAGAACTAAGGAAAAATAGAAAAGAGGTGAAATATAAGCTGGTTTAAGGGGGTGGGTGGGACAGGTAGAGATGGATAGAGGGCCAGTGATAGGTGGAGATAGCCAAAAGATGTCATGGATAAAAGGACAAAGAGGTGTTGAAGGTGGTGATATTATCTAAGGAATGTGCTAATAGGTGACATTAAGGGTAGAAAGCAGGACGAGCAAGGTACAGATAGCCCTAGTGGGGGGTGGGGTGGGGTGGGGGGTGGGGTGGGGTGGGGGGAAGGGATCGAAATAGGCTAAAAGGTAGAGATAAAACAATGGATGGAAATACATTTAAAAATAATGGAAATAGGTAGGAAAAGAAAAATCTATATAAATTATTGGAAAAAAGGGGGATCGGAAAGGGGGTGGGGATGGAGGAGAGAGTTCATGATCTAAAATTGTTGAACTCAATATTCAATCCGGAAGGCTGTAAAGTGCCTAGTCGGAAGATGAGATGCTGTTCCTCCAGTTTGCGTTGAGCTTCAATGGAACAATGCAGCAGGCCAAGGACGGATATGTGGGCATGAGAGCAGGGTGGAGTGTTGAAATGGCAAGTGACAGGGAGGTCTGGGTCATGCTTACGGACAGACCGAAGGTGTTCCACAAAGCGGTCACCCAGTCTGCGTTTGGTCTCTCCAATGTAGAGGAAACCGCATTGGGAGCAGTGAATGCAGTAGACTAAATTGAAAGAAGTGCAAGTGAAATGCTGCTTCACTTGAAAGGAGTGTTTGGGCCCTTGGACGGTGAGGAGAGGGGAACTAAAGGGGTAGGTGTTGCACTTTCTGCGGTTGCATGGGAAGGTGCCGTGGGAGGGGGTTGAAGTGTTCGGGGTGATGGAGGAGTGGACCAGGGTGTCCCGGAGGGAACGATCCCTGCGGAATGCCGCCAGGGGGGAGTGAAGGGAAGATGTGTTTGGTGGTGGCATCATGCTGGAGTTGGCGGAAATGGCGGAGGATGATCCTTTGAATGTGGAGGCTGGTGGGGTGATAAGTGAGGACAAGGGGGACCCTATCACAGTTCTGGGAGGGAGAGGAAGGTGTGAGGGCGGATGCGTGGGAGATGGGCCGAACACAGTTGAGGGCCCTGTCAACCATCGTGGGTGGAAAACTTCGGTTAAGGAAGAAGGAAGACATGTCAGAGGAACTGTTTTTGAAAGTGGCATCATCAGAACAGCTGCGACGGAGGCGAAGGAACTGAGAGAATGGGATGGAGTCCTTACAGGGACCGGGGTGTGAGGAGCTGTAGTCGAGGTAGCTGTGGGAGTCGGTAGGCTTGTAATGAATATTGGTGGACAATCTATCACCAGAAATTGAGACAGAGAGGTCAAGGAAGGGAAGGGAAGTGTCAGAGATGGACCATGTGAAAATGATGGAGGAGTGGAAATTGGAAGCAAAATTAATAAATTTTTCCAGGTCCAGACGAGAGCATGAAGCAGCACCGAAGCAATCTTCGATGTACCGGAGAAAGAATTGTGGGAGGGGGCCGGAGTAGGACTGGAACAAGGAATGTTCCACATACCCCATAAAGAGACAGGCATAGCTGGGGCCCATGCGGGTACCCATAGCTACACCTTTTATTTGGAGGAAGTGAGACGAGTTTAAGGAGAAATTGTTCAGTGAGAGAACAAGTTCAGCCAGACGGAGGAGAATAGTGGTGGATGGGGATTGTCCGGGCCTCTGTTCGAGGAAGAAGAGGAGAGCCATCAGACCATCCCGGTGGGGCATGGAGGTGTAGAGGGATTGGACGTCCATGGTGAAGAGGAGGCGGTTGGGGCCAGGGAACTGGAAATTGTTGATATGATTTAGGGTGTCAGGGGATCTCTACCCATTTAACTATCATCTAGACCCATTCTTTAATCTGGTAAGACTTTATTCCAGCCCAACTAAAATAAACTCTCTAGAGATTGTCGACATAAAGTATAACCAATTTATTTCCAATGATGTTCCTCCCACAGTGTTTTCCCTTGGTTACGGTTTTTGGGTCTGCCTTCTAGGCCCTATTGTAAGGCACCACCTTTGATGTGGTACTCCAGTTGGAACAGTAAGTCAAGTGGCTAGCTATTGGATATCACTGTATACTTGCTGGGATTCTTGTTTATCTCCTTTGTTATGTTATGAGATGACTTTGCAACTGCTTTTATTATGCTCAATACTGTAGTGGTTAGCTGGACCTGCCCATCATTTGAGCAGGAGTATAGAGCGTCATATTTTAGAACATTATGAACTTTCAGTCAATATTTTAAAAATTTTGATCACAAACAGCAGCCATCTGGAGAATTCACACATCCCTTTGTTTAAGAAAGGACCATCAACAAAAGAGCTATAGCATTCCAGCTGGTTCAGCTTTCTGTTTCACCATGGACAAAAGAAAGATTGAAACTCAATGTGTGTCAGACAAATGTGAATGGATTCCCATTGACCTTCCATTGTATTATGATGGTCTCTCATCCAACTTAAACAGGGAGAATTTCAAAGTGTCAAATGACAACACAGGATGTAATCAATACACCCTGCCTCTTTTTGGAAAAAGGACTTTGAACATGTACAAGAACATGGTGAGGAAACTATTTTGTGGCCTGCTTTTAAAATAATTGCAAAAAGTTGCTTAGAAACAGAGATCCATCAGACAGCCAGTGGACTAGCTGCAAGTCAACTAAGCAGCCAAAATAATAAACAGGCATTCCTTAAAAGTGGGAGATGGACTCTTCCCAACCTGTTCCAATTTCAAGCTCACCTAAGAAACAACCTCCTGGAAATTTGACCATTAGAGGCTTTTTAGCTTATAAAGAATCCTCTGCTTTACAAGACCTTCATTTCAATCAAAGCATCAACTCATCTATGAAACTATAGGCCTACCACAAAAGAGACTGAGACAATCATAAATTGTAATTGTATTTTTTTTCATCGTCTGTATCTAATCCTTGATTGAGTGATAGTGTGGTGGGTCAAATGAGTGAGATTTCACATTTTTAAATCTCCAGTGTTATAAAATAACCTTCCTTATCTTATAGTTCACAAAAAAACTTGCTGCTGAAATTATTTAATTTGGGACAATCACTCTGAGGGTAGGAAAACACACACCCCTCACATACAAAACACACTGACCACGGACAGCAAGAAAACACGTCAACACTGCCTGTGACAATGGTTTGTGAAATGTGTCAGTTTGATACCTGAATAATATTTTCTCACTCCACATCCTGAATTTTTGCACAGAGAACCTCTTCATCTGTTTGAAAATACTGGCAGACTCCCGAATCCTGAAGTCCAGCCCCAAACCTGGCCTCTGCCAATTTCATGGGGTGGGGGTGGTAGGGGAAGATGGGGACGGATTATAAGTCTCATATCTGTGGTTCCTGGAGGTGGCTGCCTATACAAATCAGCAGTTGCTTCCACTTATGTGTGATTTTGATTGGGTAGGTATCTGAAACACAGAGTGTGCAGATTAGAGCTGTTAGAAGCAGCTGTGAACCTTGTGGATTCATTTGGATTGTCAGGGTACCCTTTTGGAAAGATAAGGTACGCCTTTGGCCTATAGCCCTGGGACACTTTTGGGGAGGCAAGGCACCCTTTGGGAGAGGTAAGGCACCCTTTGGATTAGATCAGGTGCCCTTTGGGATTGTTAAAAGTAGCTGTGATTGTGCATAAAAAGTGAATAAACTCAATGAAACTGTCAAGCTGTCAAAGAACTGTCAAGGCTGTCAAAGACCTGTCAAAATTCATTGGAACTCTCAACACTGATTGAAACTGTCAAAGCTGTCAAAGGATTTAACTCTGCTGGGCCTTAATTTTTTTGATAAAGGGTGGACTTTAATAATAAACATTGCTTACTATTTCACTCTGTCTGTTAACATAGACCCAAGGGTTATCACTATGGGATTTGTGCTGCATGACTGATTTTACAAACTAACATTATCACATTGGGGTCCCTGTTAAATGACCAGTTTGATTGACAGCTCCAAGTGATTATACACTAGAAACGTTTGTTTTCATAAGAGATTAAGCACTTAAGTGAAATGTTTGTTTTCATGAGACTAGTTGAAGGAATTTCAGTAGGCAGAAATTTTCACTCGGTGGGCGCATGCACACCTGGCTCGCTCGAGTGTGAAATGACGTGCATTGATGTCGGCCGAGCACGCCGATGTCAATGCACAGTCACGTGATAGTTTGGTCGGCATGCGCGCACCGGGGTTGACAGCGTAAAAGGCCTGTTAAGGCCATGAAATAATCAATTAAGCTAAATTTTTCACTCTCTGTCCAACCTAACAGTTGGCAGGCAGGCGAAAAAGCCAAGTGGCCTTTGCATTTTTTTGGAAACCTCATCCACAAGCGGGATGAAACTTCCAAAAGCAAATAAAAGTTTTGCAATTGAATTAACAACATGCCCCTGCTCATGTGGCAGAGTTACATGAGGGGAGATGTTTTATTACATTTTTATTTTCTTTATTATATTTTGTTATAACTCTTCATCTCCCTGAGGCAGCTCTGTGCCTCAGGGAGATTATGCAGCGCTCACTTGCGTGTATGCACGATGGTCGTGCTAGGACTGCACGCCCTCCTCCACCCCCCGCCCCACAGAGGCAGCGCTGAGCACTGCCATTCACGTTTCATGCTGGGCAGGCCTTAATTGGCCTGCCAGTGTGAAATTGTGGTGCGGTGCCAATCGCAGGTGGCAGTGGGCTTCCCAGCCGCCTCCCCCCCCAACCAAAACCAAGCCCACCCACCAAGGACAAAATTCTGCCCGATGCATTGATTTTCTTTTAAGTGCTTTTTTTAAATAGTGACATCATCAATAGACAGATAAGTATATTATGTCAGCATGGCTCCTAAAGTTTGCCCATGGTGGATGCTAAGTGAGCTGGCATGGAGGAGTAAGGGCAAAGGGTGGTGGTTGGGGGATATGGATTGGCATGAGTTGGTACAAAGTTGGCATAGGGGCTATATAGGGTCATGGGATGAATGGGAGCATGGATTGACATGGGTGGTATGAGGGTCTGTGGTATGTGGGTAGTGGGACATAGGGTGGCATAGGGAATATGAGGGGCCATGGGTAGCTAGAGGTGCATAGAGTGGCATAGGGGGTATGAGGGACCCTGCTGATGTGGGTAGAGGGCCATAGGGTGGCTTGAGGGTATGGGGGTCCATGGGGGCTGGATGCAGGCATGAGGTGCCATAGGGTTGGCATGGATGGGGCATGGGGAGTGTGTGGAGAGGTGAGGGCTGGAGGACTGATTTTTGTTTTAGTAATTTTTTAATAGCTTCAACAAAGTGTCAGAGCACAGAGGCAGGCCTTCCGCCCAGCCCACCATGGACCCCCATACCCTCAAGCCACCCTATGACCCTCTACCCACCTGGCAGTCTCCACACTCGTTCGGGGGTCAGTGGGCTCAGAAATCCGACTGTCTCGACCTCTTTTTCTATGGTCAGGTTGGTGGAGCCGGGAAATGTTCTGTCTCTGAGCTCCCAACCCAGGAGTAAAAATCCAGGCCCATGTTTCTTTATTCACTTACACACCAGGACACATTGGTGTGCATCCAGGTCAGAACAATTCTTGAATCAGGTTTTATCTATATCAGCACTGATTTAGAATATTTAACTCAATAGGGGTAATTTTGATTTTGGATGACAGTACAAAATGAGCAATAACAGATCAGTCATCTGTTGAACTTCTCTCCTGATTTGTATTTCCATTGACTGTCCAAATCACTTATTTTACACTGTTTACCCAAACTCAAAATTACCCCTGTTCCCCCCAGGAGTTAACTTTTCATCTTTAGCACTGTTGGCCCCGAGCCTCATTATTTTCCACACCTTCTAACTGCACTATCCAGTCAGAAGATTTGTAACATAGGAATGCATTAAAGTTGCAACACAGAAACAGGTCATTTGGCACAACCAGTCCATGTTGGCATTTCCCCTCCACACAAGCAAGTCCTAATCACATTTACCTTTTTCACTTTATACCCTTTTTCTACATCCACCTATTCAGCTTAATAATGAATAATGACACAGTTTCAGCCTCAACCACTAACAGGTTCACAACTCTCCGCATGACAAAATTTCTCTTGCTCTCTGTTCTAATTCTCTTACATTTAATCTTATTTCTATGGTCTCTCATTCTAAACACCTTAACTACTGGAAACAATATGCTTCACTCGATCCTGTGTTTTTCAACATTTTCAAAGTTTCCATTATAACAGCGCATTATTAGCATTGTTCTCATTGAGGGTCACAGTGAGTACCATGCAAGTAATTCTGGATCTTCCTGGATGATTTGTAAGGTATACTGGAGATTATTTTTCACCAAATATTGGGAGTTAGGTAGAATGTGCACAGTAACCATTGCAATCAAGTAGCTGCTCAACACTGACACAGAATTAACTCTGTACAGTGCTGGAATGATTCAGTCAGTGATTGGTCACTGATAAGTCTGCATTGAGAGGGTCTGAAGTTCAAAGAGTTTGGAACACATGCAATTCCCCAAGGCCATTACAGAAAGGTTTTCCTAACAATCTTTTTACATTTTTAGTGATGGCGAAATATTTCAAGTATTAGTATTGTGAGATTTGTGACAAATCAGCTTTGTTTTGCAAACTGTAATTGGTATCTAGACAGCAGGTGTGGATAAAACGAGTAATTTTCTAAATCTTTATTGGGGTTGTAAAGTCCACAAACCTCTTTTTTATATATTTTGCACTGAACAGGAACAGTATAACTTTTTTTTTGCAAGAACTTTCCTTGTTGAAATCAAACTATGAATTCTGTGGCTTCCATGAATATTACAGAAAATCAGTGTGAAAAATGCATAATGTCTATCTTATTGTGGCTTTGACTTAAAGTAATATTACAGGGAAATCAAGAGATAAAGCCTACAAGTACTTTAATAGTCAACACTACTGAAGATTTCTTTAAATTCTTCACGTCTCTCTCAAATTGAGATTAACTGAGGAATGTCCCATTGATTTCACGTCAAATTAATTTATCTTTAATGTGTAACTGAAGGAACTGCTGTAAATGGGTCTAAAACCTCAGTCAGGGAAACAGAGATAAAAAGAAATGGTCATCATGTCTGGAGACAGTTATTTTAATCCTGGAACAGAAAACAAGAAGCACTGTGTCCTGTCTTTTCCCTTGAGGTTCAGCTGTTTGCTCTTCCCCTCCCCTCCCCTTCCTCACATTCTTACAACGGGATCATGATTTTGCATTTTAAAAGTATTGCTGAAAAAAGACATATTGTTGGAGCTTTTCGTCTTGCACTCATCAGGACAAGACAAAAAGCTTCAACAACACATCTGCTTTCAGCAATACTCAAGTTCTGTGCTACCAAGCGACTATTTTAAAAGTAAATCACCAGAACCTTTCATTTGAAATGTAATTCATTCCTGAAATATTTGTCAACATGCTTCTATTTTAATGCCAGTGATATTTTCTGTACTTCTTATTGCTTAAAACAAAATGTTGCTGATCTAGATTCTGCATGCAGCATGTTAGAAAAGTCAGGTATCAGTGAGCTGCCCCGCAGATTGTCTTTCTGTTTGATGTCAAGTGGCTTAACTTGTTGCTTGTGATCACTCTTACTGTTATTATGCCACTGACTTTTCTTGTTTGATGGCTCAGTGAGTTTGTGCAATGTATGGTGTGATATTAAGTCCTACATTTCAGGAAGAGCCCAGCTTCAATTTCTGGACTGTATTGAGTTAGTTGATCTCTGCCGAGGATGGCTGTAGAAAATGTAACAATTGGCCTCCCTATATGTGGGGTTAGGAAGTGAAATATTTCTCTAGTATGTTTTAACCACTATCTTTAAGGAGTGCATGTGTGTGGATATTGGATGGGGGAGAAAAATCAGGTTCTGCTGTAATGCCCTGGAACAATCAAATAGCTTCCTAATACTCACTGTCTAGATTCACACAAGAAGGATCATTCAGGAGAGGTAACAGTGGACAGCCACTTGCTGTACCCCATAAGTCAGTGCCTTCAGGAGATAGGGGGATGAAGTTGAGAGAGAAAAAATGTAGCTTGGAAACCAAACATTCTGCACAGATTAGAGTGAAGTTTATATTATACAAACTGTAGCAAAATATCACGTTGTGTAAAATGTAATTTGGAAAAAACTGACAGCCAAATTCAATAGTCTTATGGCAGAAACACTGTTGAAAAGTTGTTTGGCATACTTCCATCTACAAAGGATGTTGGACACAGCAAACAACCCATTTCTGATGGTCGTCATATGATGCACCTTTGCTGATGACCAATCCTTGAGAGGTAGGTTCTGCCACAAGTGCTGCACATGAAGCTTCCAAATGTGGTTGTGGGTTGTTGTTTTCAGCGTTGGGATCTGTTGCCAAGACGTTGTAGCCACTAGTCGTAATGGTAGTGTACACCAGCTCACAGGAGGTGTTGCCGTTTTCCTCTGTCATCAGCTAGTGATTCCTAGATGCCATAGTCGATATTTAGGGCCTTCATATCATGCTTCCAAGCCTCCCTGAAGTGGAGCATTGGGCATCCCACTGGTTGTATGGCTCTAGCTGCCTCACTATACAGAAGGTCCTTGGGTATGCAACCCTCTTCCATCCTGCGGATGTGCCCACTCCACCAAAGCCATCTCCGCTTGATTAGTGCCAGCGCACTTGGGAGCTCTGCCTGTGAGAGGACTGGTGCATTTATGATTTTGTCCTTCCAGGATATACCCATTATGCACTGCAGACAGCGAAGATGGAAATTTCTTTTGATAGCTATGTCATCCATGTTTCACAGCTATACAGCACAGTGCTGAGAATGCAGGCCTTATAAACCATCAGCTTGGGCCTTAAGGGTCAGCTTGGTGTTATTCCATGTGCATTTTGTGAGTCAGCCAAAGGTGGTAGCTGCTTTCCCAGTGTATGCATCAAGCTCTGCACAGAAGGACAGATTGTCTGGGTGGACCCGAGGTAAAAGGATTTGGTAACCAATTCCAAAGGGGTGTTATTTAGTGTGATCAGTGTTGAAGAATTTTCTAATACATGCAGCATTTGCTTCAGTAGCTCTAGCATTTTGTACTCAGGGGACAGTAACTGAAAACTCAGCCTTTAAGGATATGCAAACATTCAGTTAGTCTCATTGAGCAAGTTTAACGAGGCATTGGTCTAGCCATTAACAGGTCAATTTATCTAGGGAGGAGGTGAGACAGGGATTCTTTAGCACATTTCCAGCCACATTACCACCAACATTGAGTCTTGTCAAATCTAAAAAGCCCACAGCCCACAATGCCTGTTTCTGCATTGAGTGAAAGCTGGAAAAGAGAAAAGAACAAATTTAAAAGGTAACCATGGGGCACATAAACCTCTAAACTAATTCATGGCAAATGTGTTAAGTTTTAGAGTAACTCCACTAGGGACTGACATACCATGAACAGCCCCAGTAGAATGATTCAAATGAATAGTTGGAATCATTCGGCACAGATGGAGGATATTCATGCCTGGAAAGCAGAAGAACTGTGAATGATTTTTCACTCTGATGATAGTTGCTCAAACTTGTTCAACACTCTTAAATACTGGAGAACAATCCATGCTCAATTAGATCTGAAATTGACAGGAAGCATTCCAAATGCATTTCGAGTCCAAACAAGCTTATAGGATAAGCCAAATATGATGCAATCCTCCTCTTTTATTTGTGTATGTGTGTGTTATGCAATAAAAAAACCATTGCTAGAAAATTATGTACAGAACAGTGAAATAGGATGGTGATAAAGGAATGTAGTAACATAGGCAGCCCAAAAATTTAGGAACTCCAGTCAATAATTTGTCATAACTTTAATCAATATAGTGCACTAGAGCTAACAGTGAAAGAAACTGCATTGAATTTTAGCCCTTTTATACATACTTAAAAGCTGGCAAACAATTCTTGCATACAAACAACATAATGGGCTAGACTTAGTCATACTGTTGCAGCACTCGGAGGTGGGCCTGGAAGTCATTGGGGATCGGGAACAGGTCAGTGACAGCCGGGTGAACCCGATTACATGGCAGCAAGGTCATGAATGTGGGTGACACGGGCTTGGTGCCGCATCACGTGGCGGGGGGATGGCTCTGACGTCGAGAAGCCCACACCACCTGATGGCCATGCAGGAACTGGCACCACATTTAAAGGACAGCCAGTCCTGTGTTAGAGTTGGAAATCACCTTACAGGTTTTTTAAGAAAGCTCTGCAGTTTAAATCTCCAGCACCTGAAATGTTGTTGGTCCCGCACAAAAAAGACGTTCCAAAGTCGGGGAGCAGATTCCTCTGCTGTCTCGCACGAGGTCATTCAGTGGCATCAACGGGATCAACTGAGGCCTGACATGTCACAGTCCAGCCAGCTCACCCCCTCCAGCACTTGAGGATGAAGAAGGACAGGGTGGTGATTCCCATGCTGCCACTACCTTGCCCTCGCCTTGCAGACGGCTTCCTAAATGTCCTCCACTTTGGGACATGGATGTGTGATGCCACTTTAAGGGATGGCCTCTCTGCACCTCAGTCGTATGCTGCCCCTTTAAATTCTGTACCAATACTTGTGAGTTCTAAATTTTTTGCCTGAAACTCCGGCCCTCAGAGTGTCAGCTCAGCAAGTTTTTACGCAGAAAAAAGGTCTCCAAGATCAATGCTGTGCCCGGTGACACAGTGTCCTGCAAATCCAAAGGATTCCCGCGGTGAGTCGAGGAAGCCACGTATAAGTCCCAGGTTTTCACTGGACACGTTACTGAAGGCACGAGAGACACATGTGAGTTTCACTAAATCAGGGAGGCAGGACTAAATCATGTCGAATTGCATTTAAATTATATACGAGTGGGGAATTAAGCATATCAATGAGCTTCCTGCCATTAACAGGTGTGATTCCCATTTTGTTACCTTACCGCCGCTAACATAATCACTTACAATTTCCCGCCATTGGTAGTCTGATGCATGGCCTCCCGCAAAATTCTCCACGTCTGCCCGCCATCTTGCCTGCTCCAGCAAGCTCCACAAAATCCAGCCCAAAATATTTACATGGAAATGGTTTCCATCTAATGGAGATCATGGGGCGTCGGAGGGATTTTTAACCTGTTGCTTGCTTGACTGACTGACTGAGGAAAATCTGCTGGGTACCTTGTGCATCCATTGGCCTGCCTGATTCAGTCTTCCAACAGGTCTTTAAATGGCCAGTGCTCATACCCAATAAGCAGGTGTGGGGGGATGTCCAGGTATGCAAATTGAGTTCCTATAGCAGTTGTGGGAGGCCAAGTGCAATTTCATAGAGAAATGTGTGGTCCTTAAAGAAAGTTTTTCTGTTTCAGTGAGATAGGCATTCATGCTTCTTCTGGCCCACAAAACATTTTCTGGTCTATTTCCACCCTTCCCATCACCCAACAACAACAATAACAACTTTTATTTATATAGTGCCTTTAACATAATAGAATGTCCGAGGCACTTCACAGGAGTGTTATAAAGTAAAATTTGATGTCGAGCCACCTAAGCAGATATTAAGGCAGATGAGCAAATGTTTGACCAAAGAGGTAGGTTTTAAGAGCGTCTTAAAGGAGGAAAGTGAGATAGATTGGAGGAGAGGTGTAGAAAGCGAATTCCAGAGCTTGGGGCCTAGGCAACTGAAGTCACAGCCACCAATGTTGGAGGGGTTAAAGTTAGGATGTACGAGATGTCAGAATTAGATGGACACAGATACCTGAGAGGGTTATGGGTCTGGAGGAGATTACAGCAATAGGGAGGGCAAGACCATGGTGGAATTTGAAAACAACAATGAGAATTTTGAAATCAAGACATTGCATGACTAGGTGCCAATGTTGGTCAATAAGCTAAGGGGTGATAGGTGAATGGGACTTGCTGCAAGTAAGGACATAAGCAGCAGAGTTTTGGATGACCTCAAGTTTACAATGGGTAGAATGTGGGAGAGCAGCCAGGGGAGTGTTGGAATAGTCTACTCCAGAGGTAGCAAAGGTATGAATGAGGGTTTCAGCAGCAGATGAGTTGAGACAGGGGCAAAGTTGGGTGGAAATAGGAGGTCTTAGTGTTGGCATGGGTATGCGGTTGGAAGTTCATCTCAGGATCATATGTGACACCGATGTTGTGAGAATTCTGCCAGGGAGGGTGAGGAATCGATAGCTAGGGAACAGAATTTGGAGCAGGGGCTGAAAACAATGGTTTCAGTTTTCCCAACATTTAACCACAGGACATTTCTGCTCCTCAAGCAATAGATGTTGGATAAGCAGTTTGATAATTTAACAACAGTGCAGGAGTCAAGAGCAATGGTGGTGAGATAGAGCTGGGTATCATCAGTGTACATGTGAAAACTACAAGCAATTCCTAGCTACCAGCCTACACTCCCCGTCATGGGCTCACTGCCGACATCAAGTCTGCCTTGGGCTCACCAGCACCATTGGGTCCATCTTGGGCTCATAGCTGATAGCAGGCCCATCTAGAGCTCACAGCCATTGTCAGGCCCACCCTAGGCTCACCAGTGAAACTGGGCCTGCCATTGGGCTTACCACCAACATCAGGTCCCTGTTTAGAGCTCAAATGATTTCAAACATGATAATTTATCTTTTATGTTAGGAGCAAATTGTTCTTTACAAAATGCAGTGAAGTGGTACAGCACTGCATTAAAGGGGCATCATTTACATGGAAAAAAGCTATCGGCAATTTTTTGTTGGAAATCAGAAGAACTGTGCATTATTTTTCGCACTGCTGATATTCATTTACAAGTAATGCAGTGGTATGTTCAACATGATCTACGTTAGTAAGCTATATGTTTGCAAACAAACTGAAATGGGTTTGTCAAACTTTTATTTTGGAGCTAGTGTAGATGCGGCGCTAAAGGTCAGGTTCTGCTGTAAATTGAGATGAATACTTGTCCTTTATTGTTGAACACAAATGTTGACTTGTTTGTTGAGAACAAATTCCCCCTCCCCCACCCACCCTTCTTGAACCAAACAAATTGTCTCCGAGTCACAAGCTTTATTGTGCTGACATGGTATAATCCACCCAGAGCCATACCACAGCTTACATTATTTGCATGCTTCTCAACTGACCAGTGCAAAATGATTTCCTGTCAACACTAGTGTCCCCTGAGGTATAATAGGGGCAGCTTGATGGCTTTTGGTCAGTTAGCTCAGGTGGCTGGAGCTGTCCTGTCTAGCCACAGGAAACAGCCCTTAATGAATGTGGAACTAATTTTGCTGCGTGATTCTGGAGCTAATTTAAAGGACGAGTTTCATTTCTTAACTTGGGGGCAGGGCAGAAGAAAATAAAATGATATACGCTTTGCTTGTTCTACTTTCCAACTAGCCCTGCCCTTCGTGTTCATTTTTTTAAAACAGGAATTAATCTGGCAGTAAGCATATTAAGCGTTTGTACAGGAACACCTCTGGGGTTTACACCGGTCAGTAATCAATGCTTAGCAAGGCATTTGGTTTCAAGGGGTCCGGGTCTGAAATATTCTTTATTTTTAGTTCCAGAACATTGGTCAATACCTAATACTTTCTAAAATGGCATGGCTGTGATAATGAACACATGTTTATCACTATGAAGGTCAGAGCCTTAGGCTATAGTTCCTTCTTCACTGAGAATGAGGACGGCTTCTGCATGCTTGTTATCTGATTTTTCACAGTGATAGAGAGAACTCAGAGATGCACAGTCCCTGATGCTCATTCATTAACTTTTCATCTATTGAGATTAGGTATAGGACAACTCCCCAAAGCAGTTTGTCATTCTTCAGGTAGCACAAACCTTTTAAGAACAGTTCTCCAGATTTGCATATATGAACAGAGGAGACTCTCAGCAACCAATCCCACAAATCTGTATGTATGGAAGAATTTATTTTTAATTTGCAGAGTTTCTTATTTCAATCTTTTTGAAGGATGGTAACTATTTTAGATTTTCTTGGTTCAGTGGAATCCAATTGATCACTTGGTCAGAATAGGCAAAAATTGATTTTAATCAGACAGGCATGGAGCATGTGATCCCCACTTATTAATCTCTTGTGGATCTGCAAGTGTTCCTTTCCGATAGATGTTTGGGGAAACCTTACTGAATTCTTTAGTAAATTGGAGCAAATTCAGTTTCAGAACTTTTTCAAAGCTTTACAAATACAGTAAAAGTCCACCAAAAGTGTTCCAGTGTCAAATTCCTTCAAATTTCATGTCACAAAGTGTTTTTTTTAAACTAATCAACAATGAATGTATTGCTAACAAAGTTATAATGGAAATAATGCCCTCTTAAAGCCATATATTTAGGCATTGCTATACATGTAAACATACCCTATAAATATTAATTAAAATGTCATGGTTTCCTAATGGTGCATGAGCTTGGTGAGTGTTTATTTTTCATGGAACAAAGTTGAAGGCAGCAGATTTGACTGGCTGATTAAAGCAGGCCCTTGCTGTGACCCCTGCAGGCCAGAGCAACCGTAAACCAGCTGTGACCCTGCTATGTGCAGCTGACAAGCTGGGCTTTCTTTATCAGTCTTTAGATGGATCTTGAGTTCCTGAAGGAATCTATCGTCCAGAAGCCTCTTTAAACTGAGCCTGTTGAGAATCCCATGTCATGCTGCTGCTGCTTTGGGAACATTAATGCAAAGCGTAGGGAGGGCAGTCGTGGCATCTGTGTAACATTGTCTATGATGCTGATGTACCATGTACGAGTTCTCTACTCAGGGAAGAACCAAATGTAACTCTAGGTTCAAATGAAAAAAAAACAGCAGAAATAATTGACCCTGCTGTTACTGCAGAGTAAAAATTGTCAGGTTGTCAGTTCAATCCAGGAAATGCATTTGAGTTAGGAGAGAGCGGGTGAATTAATCATCAGCCCTGAATTGCAACACTCAAGTGTCAAACTTCAATTTTTTTTTGTAGATTTGTTTCTCCTGAAGGAGTACATTGTTCCTTGAATCCCACTCAACTGGTCAATCAAAATCTATTCGCCTAGTTAGTGAGGCTATTTGACAGTGAGGGGCATCGCTATTAAGGCTGATCCAATTCTCACAATAAGTTTATTAATTTATTACCTTCAGGTAATTTGCTGACTTTGCACTCACAATGTCAGCCTCCAACCCTTCCTCCCCAGGAGCACATCAGAAATTTCAGCACCCTCTGCACGTGATTTTCCAACCATTATTTTAAACAGTTGGAAAAAATCTCACACGAAAAGCGCACTGCAGTTTTCAATATTTGCTCTCTGCAGGTGAGGCTCCCCACTGGGAATGCAAATTTGTAAAATTACCTCTAATGGCCAAGGAGTGGCCACTCAATAACATTCAGGAAGAGAGATCCAGGCTGATTTTTGTCCTCTCCTCAGACCAGACATGCTGAGACTAATGAAAGGAATCCTACAACTGACTTGGATTAGATTAGAATGCAGACCAGGATCTGGCCTGAGACCTTGGACAGAAATTTAAAGCAGTTTAGTAGCTGGACTGAAGTTTAAGGCACCTGTTTGGTTTGGAACAGGAGGAAGCAGTGTCTTTGCCAGGGCTTCCCACACTTGCACCATTAAAAGTCAGCAGCCTTATCCCAATCTTAGGCCATAAAAATCTGAATCCAGAATTTTGCCATCAGGGTAAAGGAGATGAATTTAGCAGCAGTGACATAAAGAGAAAAAATACGATGCTGCTCTCCTTCAATGTACATGAAAAAGCATCAATATAAGTGTACTTGTAGAGGAGATCCTGTGTAAATACTCAGGAAATTCAAATCATTTTGGATAACGGTCATCTAGACTGTATCTAATTGGGATTGTGAAGCGAGCTGACAATCTGTGCGAACTGATTTTTCAGCCTTTAGCACTCAATTTTTTAGGTGTGTGAGATTAGCAACTCCGGGATAGTGCCACTTCACTCAATGAAACCTACCATTATAAAACCATCGTGGCAGACATGTAGTGAAGTTCTAGGGATCATACATCTGGATCAAGAGCACACCATGTATGCACTTCGCAGCAAAGATTGGTATTACATGATAACTAACAAAGCATTTATTTGTGGGAAAGAAAATAAAGTTGAAACAAGTTTTCATTCCAGAAACTTTGGAGTGGTTCTGCACTCATTCAGAGATTTGTAAAATGACTATTTAGGAAAACAAGTGTCCCATTTTTCATATTGATATTTCATATTGGAACACGGTAACTCAGATTGTGGCATGTGTGCGGGAGTTGGATCTGTATTCAGGGAGTTCCTCAGAGTAGTGTCCTAGGCCCAACCATCTTCAGCTGCTTCATTAATGACCTTCCTTCCATCATAAGGTCAGAAGTGGGGATGTTCGCTGATGATTGCACAATATTCACAAACTGAAGTACTCCATGTCCAAGTGCAGCAAAACCTGGACAATATCCAGGCTTGGGCTGACAAGTGCCAAGTAACATTCACGCAACGCAAGTGCCAGGCAATGACCATCTCCAACAAGAGAGAATCCAACCATCGTCCCTTGACACTCAATGGCATTACCATCGTTGAATCCCCCACTATCAACATCCTGGGGGTTACCATTGACCAGAAACTGAACTAGACTAGTCATATAAATACTGTGGCTACAAGAGCAGGTCAGAAGCTAGGAATCCTGCATCAAGTAACTCACCTCCTGACTCCCCAAAGCCTGTCTGCCATCCACAAGGCACAAGTCAGGAGTGTGATGGAACGCTCCCCACTTGCCTGAATGAGTGCAACTCCAACAGCACTCAAGAAGCTTGACACCATCCAGGACAAAGCAGCCTGCTTCATTTGCACCCCTTCAACAAACATTCACTCCCTCCACCATCAATGCACAGTAGCAGCAGTGTGTACCATCCTCAAGATGCACTGCAGAAACTCCCCAAAGCTCCTTAGGCAGCACCTTCCAAACCCACAACCGCTATCATCTATAAGAACAAGGGCAGCAGATAGATGGGAACACCACCACCTGTCTGAGGTGCAGTGCCGAAGGAGGCTCCATCTCTCAAGAGAGACAGTCAACACTATCTGCCAGATGATTGGGCCAGAGATCTCAGCTAACTGTGTGGGTGGACGCCCCAAGCCCGTGGCTCTAAAGGTCACAGCTGCCCTCAACTTCTATGCCTCCAGCTCTTTCCAGGGTTTGGTGGGTGATCTTTGCGGTGACTCCCAATCAGCTGACCACAGTTGTGTCAAGCAGGTTACAGACGCTATGTTCAGGCGTGCATTGACCTTCATCCACTACCGTTGGGACGAGGCCAGCCAGACAGAGTGAGCCAGAGGTTTTGCGGCGATTGCTGGGTTCCCCTGTGTCCAGGGTGCAATAGACTGCACACATGTGGCCATCAAGGCGCCAGCAGATGAGCCCGGTGCCTTCATCAACAGGAAGGGCTTCCACTCCATGAACGTGCAGATAGTGTGTGACCACAGGATGCTGATTCTACAAGTCTGTGCAAGGTACCCAAGCAGCTCCCATGACGCCTACATCCTCAGACACTCACAGGTTCTGGGCTCTTCAGTGCTCCAGCCCGAGTAGATGGATGGCTGCTGGGTGACAAGGGTGATCCCCTCAAAAGGTGGCTCATGACGCCTCTCCGCCATCCAAGAACAGAAGCTGACTAGCGCTACAATAGGAGCCACACCTCCACAAGGGCTGTGGTGGAGAGAGCCATCAGTCTTCTCAAGATGCACTTCCGATGCCTGGGCCGTTCAGGGGGCGCACTCCAGTACCCCCCAGATCAACTGTCGCTGATAGTGGTTGCATGCTGCGCTCTCCACAATCTTGCGCTGCAAAGGGGGGACGCTGTGGATGAAGAAGATATAGACGCAGTGGCTGTGGCTGCACACGATGAGCCCAGCAGTGAGCCTGAGGATGAGCGTGCACAGGGAAATGCTGAGGGGGCAGATGCTGACGTGGGCATACTCCAGGGAGGCAGGGACACTCGGGACACTCTAATCCAAGGAACCTTCAGCTGGCACAGCACCTATTGACCTCTAACACAAGCCTGGGCTGCAGCCTCCACACTGGAGACGTTAATGCCAAATCTGTCAGGATAGGAGCATTGACGATGGGCCCAGTCAATAAATGTCAATGACACACAAATCACTCATAACATCTCAGGAATCCATCCACCTGCCCAAGAAAAGAGGCACCCCCAGCCATGTTAGACGATCTTAATTTAATGCTTTCACAAAAGTCTCTTAGCATAACACAAATAAAATGGTTTCACACTGTAAACACAATCAAAAGGAACTCATAGTGGGGGGGCCAAAAAAAAAACACCACTGAAGGACCCTGGATGTGCCTAAGGTGCCTTAATTTTACATTTGCAGGTGCTACGTCTTTGTGGTGCCCCCTCACTGGCACTGGCATCTGAGACAGCCTGCTCACTCTGCTGTCCTGTTGGCCTTGATGACCTTAGCGGACATCCTCTGGCCCGTGGAGCCTGTGCTTGGCTGACCTGAGAGGGAGCTGCCAGCTCCACAGCTGGCATCTCCCCAGTCATTGCAGCCTCATTGGGTGCCGCGGTCACTGGCAGAGGGGCGGAGGAGCTGCCTGCCTCATCCGGAGCGCCTTGAGAGGCGCCCGCAGAGATGACAGGCACCTGCTCTGCTGAAGTGAGGTCCGTTCGGCCCTCCTTGATCACCGTAGATGGATGGGCACCGAGGTGGGATACCTGGTGCCCAAACCACCGTCCACACGGGCATTGACCACCTGAGGTCAATGCTGCTGTGAGGGATTGCAGGTCCGAGCGCAGCCCCAGGAATCCCTGATCTTGTCCCCGGAGCTGCCTCTCCAAGAGAGTCGCCACTCTCTCCATGTAGGAAGCTTGGCGCTCATGCATGAGGCTCAATTCCATTGGCTACGGTCCACGTAGACTCCTCCATCACTGACACCAAGCCAAGCACAGCCTCATGTATCTCCACCAGATGGTCCTGCACACCTGGCCGCATCTCATGAGTTGACTGCATCACGGATGACTCCAGAGGCTCATCATCAGCCCCGAACTGAGCATGTGTCTGGGCCCTTGCAGTCCTCCAACTGCTGGTGCCATGGGCACTCTCTGTCTCCACCAGCTTCTCCAGTGACTGTGAAACGACCTCACCGCTGTGCCCCGGGACACTAGCCGAAGATCTGATGCCCACCAAGGTGCCAGTATCTGCGCTGGTGCCTGCCTGGCAGAAATAGCGTGACGCTAGTGACGTTGACACTTCATGGCCCTCAGGTGTCAGAGGGGGCCCCTGCTGCTCCGAGTCCCGGCCCTGCGCCGCTGATGCTGAAAGGAAGATTAAGGAAATATGATCAGTTAGCGTGCGGACAATGTCAATGTACATGCCTGTCCCCTGGATCATCATGCGCTCATCATTTCACACGCAATGGGCAAGCCATGTTGGAAACATCACTCACTCAACAATCAGCACTGCCATGGCTGTTGGGAGACCACTGGTGACGTGAGTGTTGTCCACACATACCTGCCCATGGAACCCCAGCCTCTCTGGCTCTGGTGGACCTGGGCATGTGGCGCCTCTCCAGGTCGAGGTCCTCCTGCTCGAAGTGGCTAAGCAGCACTACCTGGGCTAGCCCACCGCCAGTCGTCACCTGCTCGGCGATGCTGTGAGAATTCTTCTCCTGGAAATGAGAAAAGAGCATTGATAAGTGATACTTGTACCGTGAATCTCCTCGTGGCCGGCGTACCCCAAGCCCAGTTGGCCATTGCAGGGGTCCAATGCATCCTTACCCTGCTGTTGCCGAACACTCACACAAATATGCCAGGTGTGTCCTACCCCCCCTCCCCCCCACCCCCCCTTGGCCACATGCTGCCTTCATCACAATTGGGAACAGTTTAACCTGCCGTAGCAAGGAGGCACAGTGACGTGGAGCGCAAAGGGCAGCAGATCGATCTGTGCCACACCACCTTGAAGATCCCCTCCCACCATGTCATCACCCTGACTTCCACATGTCCTGGAGTTTGAGCTCTGTGCCTAGGTGCAGATCCCCCAGGTTGCCCCCACCACAGTCATGTGGGCCTCAGTCCACCACATGCTGCGGGTGCAAAACCCATCTCATCACCACCCTCTCAGGCTGACCAAAGCATAGGGAATATCTGCTGGCCTGCCCAGCTAAGGACACATACCCTCAATGACTCATTTTGTTCATGCCAGTCAGACATGGGTGGGGCGCCAGGGGGGAGAAGCTTACATGATGGATGAAGTGAACGATACCAACATGCTACTCACCCTTCCCAGGGCAGCAGGTCGCTGAAGCGCTTGCGGCACTGGATCCATGTGCACCGCACCACGCTGTGTGAGCTCACGACCTCCACTACCTCCTCCCATGCACGTTTAGTCAAGTGAGTTGGCCTCCTCCTCCCTTCTTGGGGAAGAACACCTCCCACCGTGTTGCCACCTCCTCAAGAAGGGCAGCAAGGCACTTGTCTGAAAACCAGGGCGCGCATTGACCACCCACCCTACCCTCCTGCATGGCCAGCCTGGATCTGCATTGGCCCCGACCTCTGGCCATGTACAGCAGCCTTGGAGCGGCTGCAGCTTTTCCTTTAAACAGGCCACCAGGTCGCCACTGGACCCAGCGGTGATTGCCAATCCACCGCTGCCCGCCCACTCCTGCTGTCCCCGGGGGCCGCGAAACACGCTGGGTGGGCCTTAATTGGCCCTCCCGCGTAAAATGGTGGCACGAGTCCACGCCTGCCTGTGCCCGCTCCTGCTCCACCCCCAGACAGAAAATTCTGCCCATAGGCTTCACACTATTGCTACCCATTTGTTAATCCTGCCAGAAGTATTTACTTCAAAATCAGTTAAATGAAAACTACAAATTTTACCTATTTCAATATTGTACATATCTACCTTTAATGCTTCACACCCTGCAGCTCTTCTCAGTGAATTGGATCCTTATCACTATATCTCCTAATATATCCTTGTCTACCAAATTCTTCATCAATCAGCAGTAAAATGGAAAAGAAATCCACTATCTGAAATATTTTTCATGCTACTACTCTTATTCCAGTTATCTGGGATTCACATCTGTCCACTATATGCTTATGTTTCATGACGTGATTTATTAACCAGTGATATCACTGCATAGGGTTAGGATTAGGTCAGTGTCAAACCCCAAAGCAATTCAGGCCAAATAAATCTCACACCTAATGGCAGAAGACCAGGCAACGGTGGTAAATCTGGATGGACCTGGGAATGTTGCATCTCCGATCAGATTCCCACTGGCTGCAAATGTAGTTAGGGACCTGGGTGGAAAGAATATCTGTCCGCCCTGAATATGGGCCCTGATATTAAGTGAATCTAATGGGAGGGATGTCTTACTCCATAGCAGTTCAACAGATGGATATCCTACTGATTTATTAGAACTTTAAGGATGGCTATACATCCGATCCTGTGTTAGATTTACGGATGATTAAACATCTTTAATTTTTTTACACAGTTTTAGTATCCATACTTGAACTGAAGATTATAATTACTTTACTTCCCATAAATAATTTGCAGTCAAATCTCTTCATGGCCTTGCACTGCCCCACTTCAGTGATCTCCTATAGATAAGGGGAGATGATGGCATAGTGGTAATGTCACTGGGCTAGTAATCATGAGGCTTAGGTTAATGGTCAGGGGGCATGTGTTCAAATCCCACTGCAGCTGGTGGAATTTAGATTCAATTAATAAATAAGGAATATCAAGCTCCCCATTAGTGATGACTATATTTGTAAAATCCCATCTAGTTCACTAGAAGGAAATCTATCCTCCTTACCTGATCTGGCTTACATGTAGCTCTAGACCCATGGCAATGTGGTTGACTCTTCACTACCCTCTGAAATGGCTGAGCAAGCCACTCAGTTCAATGGAGATGTGCAGCAAATGCTGGCGGTCAATGATGCCCACATCCCATGAAAGAACAAAGAAAAATAATGTCCCTACAAATTCGGCTGTTCTGACATCAGCCTATTCCTTGTTTCTTAATCCATCAGTGGTCATTCCCTCAGGCAGTGTAGCCTCCCTCCACTGTCTGAAACTCTTGCCCCCAACACCTTTAATTTGTTATCTCCGTCCTGGACTTCAAAAGCATCCTTCAAATTCTTTTCTTTGATTGTGTTTTCACACCTCTCATCCCACTACCCCTTTGCCTATCCCTGCTTTGTATTTGCTTTTTGTCCACTGCCTTCCAGAAACCTCTCTGTAGTTTTGAAAGACCCTCTAATATTATGGCCAAATCTTGCACCCTGTGACTGCCATTATTCCTTATTTACTTTTGAATTGTCAGCCTTTCCGTGAACCGATAGCAAAGGAGAAGGACATGACAGAGTAGCTGTGATAAATAGGCCACTGTGTACATGCATCATGACATCACAACACACAAAACATATATAAGACAGGGCAATATACTTGATGATGTCAGCAAGGGAGGTGGTGGGTGGCGATGGGCACTAGGTCATAATGACAACACTGCTTTCACTTGACAGTTATACTAGCAGAAAGTACTAAATCATTTTAGCTATTTACCTAACAAAATCTGGCTATTTTAGCTTCATTTAGCCTTTAATTGTTTTAGATATGACCTCAAGAGTCAATGACAAAAGAATAACAAAAAAGCACCTTCACTAACGCAAGTTGGCATCGTTGATCCAGTGGGCATATTTATTGACAGAGAAATTAATTTAGATCTATTTATGAGTCTGCAATGGTCAGCATGCTCACGGTGCATGGCAGAAATTGGAGCTCTGCATTTATCTGAAAATGGACCTCAGGCCTCATCTTCATAATTTTGGTAAGCTGCAGGCACCTGCCAGGCCTCTTGTGGCAGCCCATCAGATTTGCATTGATATAGTACCTTTTACAACATCAAGACATCCCAGAGCACTTTATCTTTTGACGTGTAATCACTGTTATAATGTAGGAAATGTGGCAGACAGTTTGCACACATTGCAGAGTTATTTAATCCACTTGGAACAAAGAGTCAAGATGGCATCAGGATGGCTTGGGTTGAGGATCAGGAGATTGGCATAACGCTGGTGCTGAACAATCAGCTGATACAAGTCTCCTGCCTTTTCTGTGGGAAATGAGAGCTTTAACATCAGGCTGGTAATTTAAAACCACCTTGTGAGCGAACTGAGTATGGGCCTCTCTAAGTGTAAATGTGTCAATATCAAATTCAGTTGCACATATACACATTCAAATTGAACACAATCTTTGCAGAGGTCAAAAGTAGTTAGGTTAAAATGTGTTATCAGCTAAATATAAACTATCAGATGATAATCATTTAATTAACAAATAATGAGTTTTTTTAAGACTTCAGGGTGTTTAGCTCACATGATTCAGATTAAAAGTCATGTGCCATAATTATGCCACAAGGAAAATTGTGAAATATGATTAGAACTTATGAAAAGTATGACATTCATGTAAATTTATTTTGAGAAATTTTAAGACTTTTATATTGAGATGTTTCAAACAATGTGAACCATGGCTTATGTTTACTCATTTAATGTTGGAGACCCAAGGTTGTGCTTGGTAGCCATATGATCATATGATCATTGTACTTAGAGCATGCTTTAAGTATCATAAATATCCCCAAGATGCTTTCAACCACTTGCAATAAATTACTTTAAAGTGCAGTCACTGTTCTTGTGTAGATGAATCATTTGAGAAAATCGATATTACTTCTTCAGAAGTTGTTGACATAAGCTGGGACAGGCTTTAATGGGCACCTTTGAACAGTGAATATTGAGACTTTGTGTGACCAGGGAAGGAATTACAATCAGCAAAACCAAATCTTGCTTTCACATGATGACCATGCATAGGAACTTTCAAAAGAGGGCCATGGGATATTGGTGAGGGTCAGGGCTACGATGGACCATCAGATATCACCTTCTGTAGGTTTTATTAATTGGACTGTGTAACTGCAGCTAGTATTTTGGGATTTTCAAATGGCTTCTGTGATTATTTTCTGAAAAAGATTTCTGTTGCCCTTGTGAAAAAGAGAATAGACAAGCTGTCTGGGTTTGATATTGACCTATGAAGGAAGCGGGGTGGGGTGAGGGGTGGCATAATATGGTCTACCTAGTGTTTATAGGTTTGCCTGTCTCTAAGCAATCCCTCATTAAGTCTAGATTTGTTGGTTGAACCTCAGACTTGTGAATTTTCATGTGAGATCAATACTGCATTATAAGCATTGATTGGATAACTAGGCCTTTTCAAGGGCACTTAAGAGTCAATCATATTGCTGTGGGTCCAGAGTCACATGTAGGCCAGACCAGGTAAGGATGACCAATTTCCTTCCCTGAAGCACATTAGTGAACCAGATGAGTTTTTACAACAACCTGATAGTTTTATGGTCACAATACTGAGACTAGTTTTTAATTTCAGAGTTATTCATTGAATTTTAATCCCAACAGCTTCAATGGCAAGATTTGAACCTGTGCTCCCATAACATTAGCCTGTGCCCCTGGATTACTAATTCAGGAACATTACCATGATGCTACTATTCCCAGTGGGTGAATAATGTTAAGAGCACAGAATAAAGAAGACAGTTGTGTGATCATCTCCAGCCAGACTAGTGGAAACAATGGGTGAGCATTCTATCCCATACCTGCACCTACTGATCCCTCTGTGCTGAGCCAGATATGATTATATTTTTCACACAAAGCATAATCCTGAGGTTGCTGGACTAAAATTTCCATCCACACCCAATGTTCTTAACTCCTTATAAAAGAAATATCTAACACAAGTAGATCACCTGTGGTGTTGTTTATAGTACTGGGATCATGAGGGCAGCACATTATGTTTACCATTGTCCAACTGCTGCCTAGAGACCACCATCAGTTAACTGTTACTGTGGCACAATAAATGTACTGAAATTTGGCATGCATTTAATGGTTGCTGTGTTTGCCCATCTAACAGCAGAGACTGCGGGCGGAATCTTTTTGCCACTTTTGACACGTTCTGGTATCTTGTGCAATAACCTTTTATGTGGCATCTTATCGAATGCCTTCTGGGAATAATGGAATCAATCATCAAGTAAAGTAAGCATCAAAGCAAATTTCTTAAGGGCAATGAGAGATGGGCAACACAGTGACACTCACATCCTATGAAAGAATAAGAATATTTTAAAAATCATTTTGTGCTCTTACCTGAGAATAAAAGTACTTTGCTGAACTCGGAAAGAAAGAACTACAGTTCTCAGAGCCCAAATACAGCAGATGTGGAATGTGGGCATTTAACATGGAAGATTATAATATTTGCCGTTGTTTGTATCAAAACATTAATACAGCAAGTGACTAAACTGAGTGGTGCTGGCTGTGGCTTGGAAGGCCGTGCAGTGGCTGGATGTGTGTGTGTGGGAGGTGGCTGCAGCGCAAGGAAGGAGTGGCCATTCTGCTGGGTTTCAGTACTGCGCTCACTGCGGATCAGAGGCAATGTGAGCGCTTCGGAGCTACTGTGCAGAAAGCGAGATTTACACGGAGCTTTATTTAAGCAGTGCTGGAACGGGACTGAACCCCAGCATTCTTCGGCACACCCACAGTGTCGTCTGGGACTTGAGAATATGGATTTGCATCAACTCGTGATAACTGGGAATGTTTAACCAACTCTGAAAAACCAAGAACATTGAAAGGTTCAAGTTTTCAAGGACATCCCCCCCCCACCCCAATTTGGGCAACCTGTTTTTTTTGATCGGTTATTGAAGAAGCCAACAAGCTAGTGAGCTTGTCCTCGGCCAGAGCTGTACATTGATGTGAAAGCTGGAAACGATGATTTTAACACGTAAGCCCGTAATATTTTCCATTGGGGCTTTCCCCCTACATTAATGAAATGTAGATTGTGAATTGACAGATAACTTGCAGTGAGCTAATTCTTTATTATTGGCTTGGATTGTGCGACAGATGTTCTTTACTGTACCGTTTAGAAAATGCGATTGGGGTCATTGCGAAGGGGAAACATAGTCAGAACCCGACGTCTCAATCTCAATTTTCTGTAGATTTCTAGATGCTCCGAGCTGCAGCGTTACATATCATACCCAGATATCACTTCAAACGCATTCCTGGTTACAGCATATACTTAGCATCCCAATGCAATGGAGAAACTAGACAGACAAGATTTTTAATGTTTCCTATTTGAGACATTGAGATTTTTCCCCCTCTCTCTTGCTTGGTTTGCTCATGGGGTTGGTGGGCTTGAATGTGAGCATACAGCTGTGTTTGGGGTGTCGGTGAATCCTCAGCAGTGGAAAGATGTCAGATAAGGGGTTGAGCTGCACGTATCCCTCGTCCTAGTGAGCCCAGCTCTCCCATTCGCCTCCGGGCCACAGATACGGTTTCTGGTCCATCCGTGTCTGGCTTGTCTCATCTGGGTTGGCATTCACTCTGGGGAAACTAAGGATTTAATCTTTAGTTTTAGGCTTTATTGACGTGATAAAAAGGCATCTGTAGATTTAACATGCGAACTAAATACCTGCAGGAATCTTAATTATTCTGCACTTGCAAAATAAGAGAGTGGAGTTTTCTTTTGCATTTTTATAAATTGAAGAACCTGGGATTTGAATGGTGCGATAGTTTCAGAGCCTCTAATTGGTTGCTTTGAACCCGCACGGTGAAGGATAAAAGCTGCTATTTCGGTTGGAGTTGCCAATGAGAGCAAGATGTTGCACAGGGGTTGTGGGGGAGGGCGGGCGGGCGGGCGGGTATGAGAGCGGGCGGAGCTAGGACCTAGCGGAATCTGCTTGTTGGCCAGCAGCGCTGAGGTCACTGGCGGCCCCTTTGATCCCGGGGCGTCCGGCCCCCGGCACTCCCCCGACCGCCCCCTGCCGCCAGCTGCCTCATCACTGGCAGAGGGAGAAAGATTCAAAACAAACAAACAGGCTGTTTCCAGCGTTATCTCGCCAGGCTCCAGCTTTCCTGCCCACCCCCATTGACTCAGGTAGCAGTGGGTGCTCAGAATCTGGAGCACAACCTGGAGGCTGTCAATCTTCCAGTTTGGGGATTTGGATCAATATCTGAGAGCAAACTTTTATTCGCCTTTCCGAAGAATACATGTCTTCATCCAAAGTGCAAATTTGACCTTTCTCGACAGCCACTCAACATCCTGACTTGGAAATATATTGCTGTCCCTTCACTGTCGCTGGGTCAAAACCCTGGAGCTCCCTCCCTAACAGCACTGTGGATGTATCTACACCACATGGACTGCAGCAGTTCAAGAAAGCAGCTCACCACCACCTTCTCAAGGGCAGCTGGGATGGGCAAATAAACCTCCACTAACAAAACCATTGACAACAATAATTGTAAATAACTGGGAGGAAAAAAGTGAGTTGCTAGGCAGAAGTGTATATAAAACGTTTTCATGGCTCACTAAATCTGATTGGTAATAGTAGTTTTGATTTTGTTGGATCTCAATAATGACTTGTTAAAATTGCCAATTGTGAATTGGTTCAGAGGGATATTAATAGGTTAGTTGAAAACGTCATCTATAGTAGGACCTGCATTGTCAACATCACTATTAGAGGCAATGCTGCTGGAATTTGCATAGAGCAAAGCCGCATGAGACTTCATCTCATTGCACAGCTTGTTTTGGAATTTGTATTTTATCTTTTTGTCAAAAACGATGTACAATGTTTATTTTGTTATTTATAGTGTACTTGTCTCAATCACTGTGCTTCGGGTATTTCTGTATTATATGTGTAAGACCAAAATTTGGGCACTTTTGATTATCTGCCAATTTCTATTGCCTTGCTATAATGGCAGATAATGGAGATACCACTATATTGGCTATGTCTATAGAATACAAAATATGTAATTATGTGTTCATACGGTATAGACAGTTTTGAAACTCTCAGTATAAATGCACAGAATAATGGTGACATTATGTATCAGCTGATGGGGCAGTCCTAAAATAGTCAATGGACATGCCTTCAGTCAGAGTGAATGGATGCATTGGCTCTTTTTTATTTAGTGGCTGTACAGTAAAAAATAGCGTAAAGAGACCAGGCGAGTAGATTAGTTAGAAGCTGGTGTGTATAAATCTGTCACCATTGGCCTGTATGTGTTCAGTGGGTCCATCTGGCCTGCGGGTATCAGTATTCCATAGTGCAGATAATTAGCAATAGCTACTGCCATTATTTCTCTTAAGTTTGTGTTTTCAGTGTCTTCTTTCAGTATATAACAGATGGCTGTGGCCTCCTGTAGTCTCCTGACCTGCCTTCACGATAGAAAGAATTTTGAGACAGATTAAAGTCCTGCACATGCGCAAGATAGCTCAGCAGATGTGGTTCAATGTCAGGCCTGATCACTTGTGTTTGTTCAGGATGCATCTGCTGGATTCTGCTGGCAATAGAGGGCTTTTTTTTCTACAGGATGGTCCAGCATTGTAAACAGGAGTCTCATGCTTTATTTTGCCTCTTAGCAACAGGAAGAGAGCACAGGAAAGAAGGTAGAGCAAAGATCCTGAATGGCTCCAGACAATATTAAACTCGCCATGCAACAAGTCAGACTCATCAAGTCTATAAATAACATGGAGCAAAATAAGTACTATAACAATTGATTCACTCATTGTTTTTCTCTTGTGTAAATACATGTAATTAGTCTCACATTGGACTTAGACGGTTTACTGGACAGTAGCAGGAACTTGTATTTAGTGGGTTAAACCTTAGTCTTCCAGGAGTACGTACACACACAAGCTAACTCATGTTGTGCTGCTGATGACATACAGATGACAGTTGTCACATTTGAGAACTGACATTATAATGAATGCTAGACAATTATATTACCACATTATCGAAAGTTGCTAGTCGTCACTAACAATAACATTCTTTAGAATATGGTTGCCAGTGGCATTGATCTTCTGCATGTGAACAAAAATATAAAGCATAACAGTAGTATAGTATTAAGCTAAAAATGTAAATAAATACACTTCTGTTCCTAATTATCTTCTATTTTGTTTGCTTGTCATCTCAAATTGCTTAAAAACAGCTTTATTTTGGCATTTAAACTATGTACCTCAGCTTACTTTATGCTCAATTTTATTTTCCTCTTGCCTCTTTTTATTGTTTTAAAATGTTTAGTTATTCAAAATAACTTTAAAAAGAAAATCAGTAATTGAAAGAGGAATTTGAAGTGAGTGACAATTTTGTGTCAAAGTTATCGGATTCTTGACTTGTTACACTGCAAACCAATTATTTACCCTAAACCAGTTCTGTATCCTAATTGTTGAGTACACTTTGTCAAATTAAAGATCAAAATTGGCATGTACTTATTATGTTTGCCTACAAGTTAATCTTTTCACATGTAATAATGCAAGGGATGCAGTTTCTTTAAAGGATTCATAAATTGCATTAGCACAGTTTTTCTAAATGCCTGACACTCTGTTGTTGCAGAGTTGACAGGATAGTGTTAAATGTTGGAAATGTTACTCTTTTCCCATAGACACAAGTAGTTTAACTTGAGGATGTTGTGGTTTAAACAATAGCAGACATTCTTGGCAAACCGCATCCCAGCCTGAAACGTCTGTAAATTTGGAATGACCTGATGCCTTTTGTCTGGCACTGTACAATGATTCGTTGGAACTGCCTATTGTTAAGTGCAGTATTTATGGTAAAACAATTATGATTACATGAATTAAAGTCAGCTCTGCATCAGTGATGTATCACACTCTGCCAATAAATATCTAGATAGTCATCATATGCATGGAGACTACTTACCTAAACATCTATTTAGGTAAAAGCATATATATATATTCGAAATATAATAAGGAAATCACACATTAATGCATTGTATAGTGAATCTGCAAGAAGACACTATCATGTGCTCCACAATTTTAAAAATTCTTCAACGCACAAATGGTGCCCAAAGGAATCAAAATGTTTCCAGTGTGCTTCCTAGTTTCAGAAACTAAAATAGAACAACAGTAGACAAGGTCAGAATGAATTTAACATAGGATGGCGCAGGCTTTGAGTCACATAACTCACTAACATTCAAAATGAATGTTTCCCCTGGATTCATCTGTTTGTGTCAACTTCAAAGCTTCTGATCTTTAAAGAATGTTGTTCCCTAACAAAACCATTCACAACATTGAAAAACGATGAAAATCAAAATAATGCAATTAGGCTGACTTTCAATTGCTAGCAATTTATGAAAATAACATAGTAGTTTCAGTTTTAGGAATGCTTCTACTGCCCATAATAATGATCTTATATTCAAGGTGTGCCTGTACTTGCTTAATATATGGGTTAATGGATAAAATTGGATGACGTTTTAAAAATAATGTAATTGTATACAAATGGGATTTTCTTCATAGTACATGATCTTATAAGTGGAGTTTACTAAACTAAAGTACTTTCACAGCACATATAGTCAAATGGGCCAGTACCCTTCCCTTTGAAACCAGGATCCCACTGGGTATTTAAAGTTGAGGTAGCTGTTAGTGAATTTAAGAGGTATAGATTGCAATGAATTAATTTAACTTTTGTGCATCATGATTTTTCAGAAGTGCAATATGGATTTGCTGAGGACTTGCTCTATTGTACTTCATTATCTTTGTGTCTGTCATTGAAGCATATACTTATGGATATTATAAAAATGTACAACATACTATAACATATCCTACAGAGTGTTTATGCTTTGTGTTGCTAAATGGTGGATATAGTGCTGATTCCTGGCTTGTTGGAGGTTTTTTGGATTACAATGTACTTTTTGGTCAACTATCACTGAAAGACAGAGAGACCCATTGTCATATGTAAAAGTCTCCAAATCAAACTGCTTACAAATCCACATAGGTGGAGTTTCTGTTTAGCATATAGATTGTACAGTGTTCCCCCCCGCCCTCCACCAATAAGAACAAACCACCCAACCCCCTTTACATGGATCCAGGAGACCTAAGACAAAGATTGGTAGAGTCAAAAGCTCAGGGACCTCCTAGTGTACACATGGATACTGCTGGAGTTTAACAAACTAAAATAATGCAGCCTATCCGCACAGAGTTCTATTCTTCTTATTGCTTATCCAACCAGCATGACTCCGTCAGTTAAAGGCATTGGTTTACAGGGTTATGTGGAGCAGAATAAGAATGTCCAGCCTCCCATGATGGGTTTACGTCTCCAAGTCCGATCAGTGAGGCAGATTAGGTTCTGGGAGTGACTCATGAGTGGCATAACTGTGCTGACTATGATCACAAGAGCAACCCCTTGTCCCACGACCACTATCATGTAGAAGGACAAGGGCAGCAGACACATGGGAACATCACCACCTGGAAGTTCCCCTCCAAGCCACACATCACCCTGACTTGGAAATATATCGCCGTTCCTTCAATGTCGCTGGGTCAAAATCCTGGAACTCCCTTCCTAACAGCACTATGGGTGTACCTACATCACATAGACTGCAGCAGTTCAAGAAGGCGGCTCACCATCACCTTCTCAAGGGCAATTAGGGATGGGCAATAAACGTTGGGCTAGCCAGCGACATCCACATTCCGTGAATAAATAAAAACTATTTCGGTAACATAGGAAATGGCCCCAAGGTGCTTCACGGAGGTGTAAACAAAAGTCGGGACCATGAGTTCGATAAGGAGATATTAAGAAGGATGCCCTAAAGCTTGGTGAATATAATGGATTTTAAGGATTGCCTTAAATGACGACAAGGCGATAGAGAGATGGAAGGGTTCGAGGAAAAAGCCTTCTATGTCAAAAGATTTTTTTGAAGTATTGATTTTCTTCCACATTCTGCAAACTTAGTGACCCTGAGGCAATTATACAAGCGTTTACAAATGTGTCAACATTTGGCAAACATTTCACTGTTGTGCGAGTGTAGTCCAATGATACTTGTGAAATAATTAACAGCAATCCAGTTCATGAAAAAAGCCTCTTGACAATTCTCTTCTATTAACTTTTTCACCGAAAAAGAACTTATCCAGAATTTTGGTAATTTTCTGATTCTTTGGCATATTAACCTGATCCTTCAGTTTGAAATATTAACTAGGAAAGCACCCTCATGCCTGGGCAAATGGAAGAGTTTACAGTACCTCCATGGAACTACATTTACAAGGAAATAATTTACCTTTATATAGTGTCTTTCATGACCTCAGGATGTCCCAAAGTGCTTTGCAGCCAATGTAATATTTTCTGGTCACTAGTAAGTAACACAGCAGCCAATTTGTGAACAGCAAGATCCCACTATCAGCAGTGAGATAAATCATAGATAATCTGTTTTTGTAGTATTGGTTTCTGACTCATAAGTGAACATGCTACTCTTGAGCCAAGTCTGAAACTGATACTTTCTAAAGTAGCTTTTTATTTTTAAAAAAATTTCTGTGTAACTTCATGAAAAACTTAGGCTTTTATAAAAAAAGAGACTGGTTGTTATTTTGGCATGACGCAGTGAAGCTTCTATTTTTGGGGCATTGGTCAGGATTCCCCTTTACACCCTATTTCTCTCCTTTTCTGAAGGCACTGATGCTTGTCGAGGTATTTTTCATGGGCAGCCTTCCGCACTCATGCAGTGACCATTCCTCACATCCTCACATTATAAACCTAGTTAGTTAATGTTGGCATGCTATTTTGGAGAACATCACAACTGAGCCTTGTCTTTACGCAAGCATTTTCCAGCAGAAGTCACTAGATAGGAATTGGAGCAAGAACCTTGGTAGATTTCTCCCTACAGCAGTGCACTGAGGCCAAAAGTCACACCCCAAGGACTTCACAGACCAATTAACTAAGTACCAATCAGAAATCAACTTTTATTACCTTCTGGGCTGTTTATGACCTATCATTTTTGGAGGAGTCACCAACAAATAAAGTTGAGGTTATTATGAGATTCAATGTGTGGAAACATTGTGAATAAAAAAAAGATTCCAGAAAGTTAAATATGAGTCAGTGACAGGCATTTTGACATTCATCTGCAGTGCACAAGTCCCGCTCAAATCAGTGCAAAGAACTGTGGTCAAACTGAATACATTGCAGGCCATTATGACACGTGCATAAGTATCCACTTTGTGTTCTATTCTTTGGATGGGAAAATGTCTTGCATTGTTCACTTAGTGGAACTCCAGAATTATCTACTGTAGTTTAAATCATGTAGAATCCAGATGATAATGTCTTCTGATGTTAAACAGCACTGATTCTGTTGACTTTCAACAGCTGCCCTAGTTACTGTCACCTCAGTAGTACTCTGCATTCTGATAAGCAGATATTCCCTGTTGTTCTGAATAGACAGGGAGATCCTGTAAGGGCAGTGGACAGCGGCTTGGTTTTAAACCATTTGTTTGGCATATTGTTATTATGCAGTTTGGTACTTAATGAAGCCATTGCAACTGAGAAGTCTTCTGACTTGTGGCCAAATAAAGGCAAGCCTTGTCAATTGTGACATTTGCACATTCGGGTGCTGCTAGAAATTTTCAGCAAAACTTTAGTCCTATCTTTGTTACCTGTGGCACATGAGTAAGGAGTAGGCGATTCACTTCTGAAAATGTACGACCCAAAGGAAAAAGTGAAACCTGCTTTCACGGACATAAGCAGTATCAGTTTTGAAGAGGGTGGGGAACAAAAGTTCACTGAAAAGTCTTTTTTCTTCATGTGCGCTTGCTGGAATCTTGTTTAGTTCCTTCATAAAAAGGTTTTACCTATTGACTGCTTTAAAAAATTCCATCAGTCACATAGTAGAACAGAAATTCAGAGCCTTTGTGGGGCAAATCAAGACAACTTATGCAGGACAGTGTCAGAAGGTTAGAACCCACGGCCTGGCCACGCGTGGGGAATTCTTTGGAAATCTTGGACAGGGCAGAGTCTCCACCTGCCCTAAACTGCATCAAGCAGCATCAATGGGGTTGAGTCAGGACTCCCAATGTTAGGGGTTCCCACATTTCTAACCCTCGGAGACCTGTTGTAGGATCAGCAATGCTGGCTACTAAATTGTGGAAGTGGTGAGGGCATGGGGGAGGCAGTGACAGTTCAGGCCGGGATTGTTGTGAAGTAGAGGCAAAGTTTTTGCAGATATTTTGAACCCATTAAAGGGGAACAAGGAGGTCCCCATTTGCTCTTTCCAAGGGAAGTCTCAGCAACTGCCATTCCCAGCCTGGTTAAGGAACCTCCTCCACAGAGGTTACCAAAAGGCTCAATGCCTGCTTAATTCGTGAGATTGCTCGCTCACATATTTTCAGGCTATTATACTTAGCTGAAAATGAGCCAATTATTTCATATATGAAAGCTTAATTTACCCTACCTCCACCTCCAGTTAGCTTTGGATGGAAGGCATTCAATCTGTTCTGGTCTACATGCAGTCTCTAAATCACCAATTGAGATGTGTGAATTACAGAATTAGTTTGTCACTAAGAAGATAATGAGCTTTAACTGTGGTGAGCTGTGACTAGAGGATGTTCAATTGTCAGCACTTTTTTTAAGAAGACCTTTAACCGTGGGTCAAATAAAACTTAAACCTTGCTATGAAAAGAATGGTTGGGCCATTCACTATATGTTGTTCTTAAATATTGCATATTTTTTCGGATTGCTCCATGATTGGCTAGAACCATGCACATTTGGGATATTTGCCCTATACTTACCCTGGTTTTCACACGGATTCACTTAGAGATTTTCATAGTGGGTATAAAATCAGTGAAACTCGAAGTAAATCACTCCAGAACCCACGCCAATGTTCAACTCTGCCACCTCCCCCGACCCCCCCCACAACTGGACAGTATTCAACTCCACCACTCCCCCCAATATGACCCCAGTCAGTGCTCACCTCCAACCCCCAACTACCCCCCTGACTGACCACCCAAACCCTGCAATCCCCCTGCACCCCCTACCCCAACTGACCACCTGACCTGCCCCACCCCTGTCTCACCATCCTACCCGCCAACTGAACACCACCAATTGATCAAGTGACCGCCTGATCCGCCCCACTCCGCAATTGACCATTGACACCCCTGACCGCTGGACCCCCTCCCCGCAGCCACCCCACCCCTGACCCGCCAGCAGCGGCCTTCTGGTGCTGCTGGGACTACAAATCTGCCAGCCAATCAGAAGAGCCAGCAGCTCTTGAGGGCAGGTCTCCCTGCTCCTGAAGTTTGGAAGTTCTACTCTCAAGGGATTAAGGCCACCTTCAGCATAATATCATTGTGGGGCAGCTGAATTTAAAGTTAGCAAGGTACCCCGACAACTTTTAGCTCAGGGGGTTCCCCCCTGCCCTAAATCCACCCGATCTACCGCTGGCAACTTGCTCTAATGACCATGCATCAAATGTAAGTTTGACCAGTGAGAGGTGGTGACCACTTGGGAAATTACAGCCAAACTCAAATCTCTTCCCACCAGATATCCACATACACAATTCTGCTCAATAATAGGGCCAGGATTTTCAGCTCGGTGTGCGGGCGCGCGCCCGACATGCCCAAGCGTGAAATAGCACGTGATGACATCGGGCGAGAGTCCAATATCTCAGTCAGCGGGCGTGCGCGAGAGTCGGCAACGCACCCGCTGACAATTTAGAGGCCTATTAAGGCCATTAATCAATTAAGTAACCCGTATTTTTCCCTGCCCATCCCAACATTATGGTTGGTAGGTGGGCGAATCGGCCAGGCAACCTTTCAATTTTTGAGGAAACCTCATCCACGGGCCGGATGAGGTTTCCGTAATTAAATAAAAAAATATAAAAATGTCAGCATTTTTATAATCTCCATGTAAAGGTGTATGAGTCCACTGTGCGGATATTTTTTCCAGAATTTTAAAGTCTTTAATTTTCTTTTTAAAATTCTTCAGCTCCCTGAGGCAGCTCTGTGCCTTCAGGGAGCTTTCGATGCACGCTCCCCCGCACAGGCTTTAGCGCTCGCCCTCTTCTCACCCCCACCCTGGCAGCGCTGGCCATCCAGCGTGAAATCGCAAGTAGGGCCCAATCGCGGGCTATGGACCGTTTCACGGCTGACCCCAGGCCTGCCCACCCACCCGACAAAGGGAAAATCCTACCCTAGAACTTGGTACAACCCATGGCGTGTGCTGAGTTAGCTGATCTCAGCTGTGGACACAAGTGGCTTGCATGCCCCTGGGCTTAAAGGAAAATTCGGCTCCCGATCTATCTTATTAGCACTATCTAGTTTAGTGACTCTTGCAATTGGCCTCAGTACCCCTGGGCTTGGGAGGGGTGAAATCAGCCAGGATTCCAGATTTTGATCACTATCTAGTGAGTCCTGTCAGAAAGTGCACATGGTTACATGTCAGTTGAGGACATGTGCCCATATCCGCTTTCTGACAGGACCCACAAGATAGTACTGGTTCAGTTCTGTTTCCTTGGTCCCCATGATCAAAAAACCTGCTGGCACTCATAAGCTGAATTGATACTTGAGCAAGGTACCTGAGAGCTGCTAGTGCTCATAAAGTACCCCAGCATGAGAAACCATCTTCAGGTGAGGAGATGCAATACCAGATCAGGTGGGAGAAAATAAAATTTAGAATCTAGTATGAGGACGGGAAACTACATTACTGGAGTTTAAACTCCAGCAAAATAGCATTTGCCAACTTGGCAAGCTGTCACGGATTCGTTTGGAACTGAATGCCTGAAAACTTCCCAATGAGGTATAGTATCCATTTAAGCAAAGCAGTGAATGGTTCTTCAGATTTGGCAGTATCAATAAGGCAGAAGATGAATGCCAGAAATGTTGCAGTTGGTCAACTGATTGACAAGTAGCATTATCTCCAAAGCAAAGCTTTGAAGAATGCAGCGGCTGTGAAGCAGGAGATATGGTTGAAGTAGGTGGCAAAATTCTCCACTTGCTTGTGCCTAATGAAGCTGTGTGTTCTGCTCCAATGGAAGGACTAAATGTGGTCAAGGCTGGTTAAATGCCAGGAATTCATAGTTGCTTGCCACCTGTAATCTTGATTTGACAATGTGTGAAAGAATGAGCTATGATCATTTGGCAGCATACTGCAGATCTGCTTGAGGTAATCCATTGCAGGCTCATTCCTTACACTCAGTTTATTCCGTGAAGCCACTACATTTATCACTGAACTATTAACTGCTGGAAATTTTACTTAAGAGTATTGCTGTACCCTAATTAAAGTGTTGAATTGATGTTGTTGTGCCAGTAATTGTTGTTTAAATAGCTTAAGTCAAAGCAGAATGAAGCTAAATGTCACACTACTGAAATGGTCAAGAGGAAGGAGAGAGAGTACCCACCATTGTAATGCATTACTGCAACACTTTATTACAAATTAAATGCCAGTGTTCTTATTTTTTCCTTTTGTACTGTAAGGATTGTATCTAAAAAAAATGTGATGGGGAACTTGTTAGAGGAATGAGGGAATAAAATTGAATGCATGAAGCTTTTATTTTTCAGAAAGATGTTGAAATAGTTTGAACAGTTGTACAATTGTTATTATCACAATATTCCTCGATGTAGGAATGCTGACCATATCAAATCGTGAATGTAATTCTATGTGGCATTGATGACATACTTGAGATGAAAGATATATTAAAGTACAGTAATCTCCAATGCAGAGATTCAGTGGTGTCTCAGTGTCCTGGCTCTCGGTGGCCTTTAACTCCAAGAGTATTATGCTTGCTAGACATTCCATTCTGAGGAGACTAGCACTGCCAAGGGATTGTGAGATTTAATGATTTAAGTCCCTGTATGCAGACTGTCAGTGCTGGTTACTGCCTCAAGAAGGAAGTTTCCCTGACCTGTGAAAGGACCATTGGGGTTTCACTATAATAATGTATTAAAAGATTACAAATCCCCAGACATGATATTGTGTTTGTACGTAATAGCAGCACAGTATTAGAGATTAGCACAGGATTATAACAGTCAGATACACTGTTTTCTGTGTGAACATTTTGTGCTTAGCAAGGTGGTGGATGTTGCTGCTTGTCCTATTTCAGGCACCTAGACATGCCAACCTCACTGTCTCGTAAATCAAGAAACAAACTTAAAAATCAAGAAGTTTGGTCTAAAAATCATGATTTGCTATATTTTTTCAAACATTAAACAATATGTATTTTCATTTGGTTCATAAATCTCATTAATGGTATACTTAATCTCTTAACAGGTCAGAGCTCTTTATAAAAACTATTATTGCATCTGAAAATGCTTTATAAAAAACTTTTCAAAAATCCTCCTGTTAGCCCTGCATGTGCAAAAGATCAGCCCTCCCACTACAGTCACTATTGACAGTGACAGCCTACTCCTTAAAGGATGAAACCTAACCCACATGTCCCAGCTTAATACATTAATACATTAAACATACATTTATCCTACAGTGGAGTAACTTTAATCACCTCCAAATTGGAGTTATTCAAAATATGATAGTGACAGTCAAGTTAATACAAACGTATGAATAATAACTGACAGGAAAAGACCCCCTGCTCTATCCAGCCTGTCCCACACTATTGTGATATCTGTGTATCACTATACACATGCTCCCCATCCATAAAATGTAAAGATTTCAATTATCTATTTCAGTGATCAGTTTTAATTCTTATTTTCAGTTTCAATATTTTGAAATAATTTAATATAACAAATAGTCATGAAGAATAATAGATAGATGCTTAGTGAACAGTACTGTTATGCTGCTCTTTTGGGTAAATAAACAACTATTTGCAACGCTACTCCTTACGCAGGACGCACCTCAAAATGTTTTACATTGAAGAGTGCAAAACTCAGGAGGGGAAAGTTTAAAAATAAAGAGTAGGCTGGAAAATGAAAGGTAGCACAATAAAAGAAAAGTAATTTAAGGAGTTTTTTTAAAGCAGAGAGGGCGGAGAGAAAACAGAGGGGGCAGGACTGTAGTAGCTAAGTTAGGGCTGTCAATAGTGAAGAACTGAAAAGCAGTGAGAAGCTCAGTATTAGAGGAGTGTAGGGGGAGTGCAGCAATTTGAAAATTAGGCCAAAATTTTAATTCAACTCTCTAGGGTTTCCATAGTGCCAGTGCCAAGAGAGAGAGAGAGAGAGAAAGACGGTACGAGCAGTCTGCCCACTGCTTGTCCCCTCTCCTACCCTGCTCATCATCTCAAGACTTTTCCCTGTGGATACTTATCTCTCCACAAAAGCCAGCAGCAGCTTTGTGGCCTTGCAGAGTTTCTCTCTGTAACAAAGTCACTAATCAAGGGCAATTAGGGATGGGCAATCAGGAAAAAATGCTAGCCTAGCCAGCAACACCCACGTCCCATAAAAGGAATTTAAAAAAAGATCAGCAGACAGACCGGGCCTGATTTTAACTTTGTGCAAGTGAGCAGATTTTTAATGAGTTAAAATTTCGCCCTGAAACAGCAGCCCCCTCTGACCCGGCTCCCCAGGCAAATGTTAGCAGCAGAAAAACCCTGAGATTTGAAGGCTCTTTCAAGAGACTGAGTAAGGCTGAATTTGACTGAGAAATGACAGGCGGTATCTTGTTGAGGCATCGGGGATCTCAGCTGACTGGACAGCCAGCGAGAGACCCGTGCTGCCTCTCCTCGAGAAGGCCTGCTGAATCACATGCCTATCAGGCAATGGCGAGGCCCCCAGCGAGCCTTCCTCTGGAATCAGTTCCCCGGGGGTGGAAATCCCGCCCAGCGTGAGCTATCAGCCAGTTGGAGGCAGCAACCCTTGTGCTCAGCAGCACCACGGAGGAGGCCGTGGCTGCTGCCGAAAGACCAGCCCCAGAGTCCCAGGATCGCAGTGTGACCCAGGACAAAGCTAAGATATGTTTGGGGGGTGGGGGGTGGTTTGCAGGGTGGGTCCTGTGGGGGGGAGCGGGGCAGTGAGGTCAGAAGCAAGGGCAGGGGGTGGCTCTCAGTGGGCACCTCCCTGCCCAAATCTGGTCCCTTAATTGAGCGTTGAGTGCCTGGGAACATGTGTGACCACCACCCCAAACCCCCGAGTTGACAAGCTTCCCGCAGGGTAGCAGCTGCCATGCATGTCGCATGGCAACAGGCTCACCCGCAGCTGGGTTAATCCTAGTGGTGGAGGCCTGAGGCCCTTAAGTGGTCACTCATTGGCCATTTAAGGGCTTCAATTGATGGTGGGGCGGGAAGGTCAACCATGGGCCTTCCCACCCAGAACTAAATTCTGGCAGAGGTGGGAATGTGGCGGGGTTTAGGTACACTGCCACCCTGCCTAATTAAATGGCCTTCCCTCCTCCAAGCTCACCACCAGTGGGAGCAGAATATCCCACCCCACATCTCTCATGATGAGTTCATGAGAGCTGGCATGTCTGGGCTCCCTAGATTAAGTTTAGCACAGTTAGGTGCATAGTAACATTTCCTATATTCTGTCCCAAAACTTGCATCGGGGACATTTTTCCCGTGCCACTCCTAATGCTCCTTTGAGCCAGATTATCAGCCTAGGGAAAAAGGAAGAATTTGCATTGTTTTGGTGCCTTTTCCTTCCCAATTAATTATTTAACAGGACAGTCACTATTGCAATCAGTTGCACAAAGTAAGATCTCCCAAGTATCAAATGAATGAAAAGCTAGGTTACCAAAGTTCTTGCTGATTTTCAAATACTGTAGCATCAAAGATTTTGTTTTCACATCTACTTATCAGATCAGAGTCCCAATTTATTATCTCTTCTGAGAGGCAGCACCACTAACTTTGCAACACTCCTTCAACACGACATTAAATTGTCTGCTTAGATTATGGATTCAAATTTGTAGTGAGGCTTAATTCACAAACCTTTGGCCAAGAAGCTACAGTGCTACCAACAGAGTCAAAATGACACTTAATGCATATGAGAATATTTAGTACATATAAATGTCAAGTGTTGATCAACTACTGGAACCTGATAGCCAATACTCTAAACTGAGTATTCCTGGAGGCTAGTTTTATGTCTTTCTGCTGCCAGAGAGAGGAGACTATTATCCCATTAGTCTGGGCTTTATTCAAGCGCAGGTCCTAGAAATGAAGGGGCTGTACAAACCCTAATTTTAATGAAGGGCAAATACCAATTTCTTCAACATAAAATGGCTCCTGGTCTGCCATGTCTTGATTTTAAAATTCTCATCCCTGTTTACAAATTCCTCCATTACCTCAACTCAACCTTTGCAACCTTCTCCAGCCTACAACACACCAAGATCTCTGTGCTACCCCAATTCTGACTTCTTACTTATTACTGATTTTCATTGTTCCACCATTGGGCTGCCTGGGCCTTAAATTCTACAATTCCTTCAATCTCTCTGCCTTTCCATCTCACTTCCATTAAGATACTCCTTAAAACTACCTCTTTAGCCAGGCTTTTGATCATCTGACCTAATATCGTCTTAAGTGGCAGTGTGTCAATTTTTCTTCCAATAATGCTCCTGTGAAGTGCTTTGGGACATTTGACTATATTAAAGGCACCATATAAATGCAAGAGTTTTGGCACAGTTAACTAACTATGGGATATTGTTTTTTTCCTTTTGCTTTTAGAGATTGAGGCCAAGGAGGCATGTGATTGGCTGCGGGCAACAGGGTTTCCCCAATATGCCCAGCTGTATGAAGGTGAGGCAGCATATACCATAGTTGTTATTGAAACTGATGCGCATCATCAGATGAAAGTTGACATGAAAAAATTTTTTTTTTGAGTTTTGTGGTAACTTTTTTTTATGCCTTAAAGACAGATGAAGTTTCTTGCTTTGCACCAACCACCGTGCTCCTATTTTAGAGCACTCAAAACCACAACACATTGATAGCAATTACTTTATCGCCTGGGGAATAGTTCTGAAGTTTGCTTTTGAATATCTTTTTTAACAGACTAGCCCATCAAAAGTTTGCATTCTAATTTGTGGCATTCCAGGTGTTTAAAGCTTCACAAAATGATAGAAGTGAAAATGTTAAAGGTAGATTTTTAATTATGGTTTAAATTGAGCTTTGTACCTGTAAAGTATATTCTTGACCAATTATGGGAAAGAAGGGTTTGAAAGAAAGGGGTGAGGCAGATCAGACTCACTTATGATGACCCCTAAAGCTGAAAGCCTCCTAACTCACACAGTCTCGAATCGTATTTGAAGAATGTGCCGGAGAAACCATACCTTAGCAAGGAATCAATGCTTCAGCAGAGGAGAAAATTGACAAACACGTTTTTCATAAACATTTTCCTCGGGAATTAAGATATTTATTGACAGATTATGTGAATAAAGGGGTTGAAGAGAAATAATTTGACAGAAAACATATTTAACTAAATTGATAATGTGTGTTTACGTAACTGAGCTGGGGAATTGAGAAAACTCAGCAGAATTCAACAGGTGCCAGTCAATACTTACGACACTGTGCCTATGAAAAGCACAGAGTTGACTAATTCCAAAAGATAATGCGGTTATTATGAAAAAAATAATTAGTTTTGCTGCTTTAGAACATTCCTGTTGGCAGAAAACCCTAATTTCTGTTTTGCTTGTGTGATTTGCTTCTTGTGTCGGCCGTTATAGTTCAGTCTTTCTAGCCCCCTAACTGAGTCTAAAAGAACCGTACTGAATGGAAAGCGATCCCGTAATAAGTATAAATTTATCCTGTGCAATTAAGAAAACAAAAGGCAAGTAAACACCACCGGGAATAGTTTTCACTTAATGATAACTCTTTCCCCACACCTCAGTGAGGTAAAAATAGGCAGCATTGCACTGATCCTTGATCAGTGGTGTAAGGTCGTATCTCCTTTTAGATACAGGACGAGTAACCCAAAGTCTTAAGTTCAAAGCTTGCAATGATTGGTTGTAAATCAAATAAGTCTGGCAATTGCGGACTGACATTTCAGCTGAATGACCATGAAGTGGGAGGGCCAGAAAGACTGAGGATTTTCATTCCCTTTGCTTGCATCTGAATCAGGTTTGCCCTACTGATGACTTTAAGATTGCTTATTATAATTGTATTTGTTTATCACTGCTTCTTACCTTTTCAGTAACTTCCTCAGATTTAAAATGCAAACTTTTATCACGTCTTCATACAAATGCTTTCTTACAAGATAACAATGTTCTGCTCATGTTTTACAAGGATTTATACTACTTATCTTGGCAGGGTTATTTTTTCCCTGTTTTGTAGACCAAGAGACAACTGGTTTTATTATAGAAAGCTAGTTCTGATTAGTACAAATTGTTTTTTTAACATGAATCCATCTGTCTTGATTACACAACAGATTCGCTGTTCCCCATTGACATTTCTTCAGTGAAGAGGGACCATGACTTTCTGGACCGAGATGCAATTGAATCTCTTTGCAGGTAGGCATTGATTGTTAGACATCATAACCCAATCAGTCCAGTATTTTGCAGAAATATTCCAGGCTTCCTGTTGCCTAACTTGCAGTCAGATTATTTAGCTGTGGCAGTTCATGAATGAAGACTTTCAAAATCCCCGTAAACATGTTTTGATCTTCAGGAATGTTAAATTACATAATAGCACTAAGCAAAGCTGCTGAATGGAACAATCATATATTCAAATGTCCATATTCTGGGAAAATTGGTAGGGCGAGAGATTTCTAAGATAAAATAAAAACAGAAAGTGCTGGAAATACTCAGCAGGTCTGGCTGCATCTGTGAAGGGAGAAACAGAGTTAATGTTTTGAGTCGAGTGTGACTCTTCTTCAGGGAGGTTTCTAATTGTGCTTTGCGAAATCGGTGCTACAACATTATGCACTGTGTGCCTTTATGTTGCATTAGTATGTCCTGTAAGCATACATCTGACGCTGTATCAACAATCAGGCCTAGATTCTGGATGTTATATGTCCTGTCCAATCAATGAACAATATATGAAAATTATGAAAGTGTTTCTTTTAAGCATTCATTTCATATCATAAGGGTAGAAGGTATTAAGCTAAAACTAATTTAACAATTAGGGTTTAAATAGAGGTCAATTTGAAGAAGCATTTTGAATGGAAGTTACATGCCCGTCCTCTGCATCTCTGTTACCACTGCCCATCTAGTTAGGCTCCTACCTGATAGGTGAAATCTCTCCCCCTCCCCCACAGATTGCTGTGTACTCAGCCAATACAGTACTGATGTTTAAACTATTGATGTCTCTTGATCTGTAGCTCAGACCAAAAAGATTGTCAATCTCTGGTGATTATGTGATCTCTGGTGATTATATGGAGCCAGTCACTAACCACAGAACTGATAGCTGATTTTAGTAGAACAGCTGTCTGATGAGAGTACAAATTTCAGGGAAATGAAACCTATTGGTTTTTCAAACTCATCCTTTGAGTCTCAGGGACAAAAATAGTGGAATTCTGGAGATATGGAGATTAATTTTAATGTACCAAATCGGAGCTTATAAGCAAGATGGAGGAATAAATTACATTAAAATTTCCAACAAACAAACCAACACACACACCCACACCTTCTTTATTAGCAGTCTGACATTATTTTCAGAATATCAGATAATAGCGATAACATTTCTCTTGCTGTCAAAATATGTTAGAAATTAACTGGAAAGCTTTTAAATTAATGATTCTGTCAAAAGATTGGTCAAGGAGATCCCAATGATAAAGCACTTAGATACTTTGTAACATTTTACAAGAGAAAGTGATACATTTGATAAGGGGATAAATTTTTGCATGTGTTGCTCGCCTGGCTTTTAGAGGAATGTGCCTCATCTGCGCCGTGCCTTTTGTTTTGTTTACCTTCTTGCCTCCATCGCTGTAGACACTTGGCTTATCTGTCGCAGCTGACAGGAGGTTTGTGCGAGCGTCAGTGCACAACAAAATGTTCAAATTATCAAAGGCATTCTTATCAGGCAGGCTGTTCATTTTTGTTTCCCACATCAAAGTAACTGGGGCTCCAAAGGAGCGTGATTGCACAAGGCAAGGAGACAGTAGGCACAAGTCAGGAAAAAGGAGCTGTTTGTTGTTCTTATTATGTAAAAATTGATCTTAGTTCCTGCTTGAAGACTCCCAGTGCTGGTGAACGTTCAACATTCTGCTCCTCACCTGAAATGAGAACTAGACTAAATGAACCCGAATGCAGCCAAAAATCACATGCGAAAACTGAAGGGGTGCAGTCAGGGACATTGAAAGTGAGGTGATCCACAAAAGGCCTGTACATCTGGAAGCAGTTAATATGTAATTCTTTTACTTTGACATGAGATAACTTAAAGCTGCGGTACAATAGAAAGCACAAAGACAGTACAAAAATGTGGATTTACACAACTTTTTGTCTGCTGACTTGTACAGTGCAGGTGATTACAGGGAAACCTGAGCAAAGGGCCAAGACTCAGGGTGTAGGACACCACCAAGGTTGAAAAGAGTAAAAGACAAGAAAAGGTAAATCAAGAGATTAGGGGGGAAATCTGAGGGAAAGTAAGTGGTTCCAGTTTTGAGTTGGCAGGAGGGAATGAGCTAGAATAGGAAATGGTGCCGAGAGTCGCAATTTCAGTAGATGCAGGAAGAAGGGTCGTGAATATTTGTTTCATTATATATAAAGATTATAATTTTGATATTTTATGGACAAGTTGTATTGGAGGTATCATCACTGCAATCATGAAATAAGTTAACTGAATTCTGTTGTATTTTAATAATGCATTGATTCTGGATGAAATTGAGTTTCTTCACTTTTTTCAAAACAAAGTACGTATACATGCCACAGAGTTACCAGGGGAACATGTAATGGCTGTGCTGTAATCAGGGTTGTACATTTGTCCTATTGTCCTGCATTTTCCCTACAGCATAGTGATTATCCATTGAGTATAATGGATACTAATTGGAGCCTTTCACATACACATTTTGATGTAGATGAGTTCCACAAGGCATGTTATAGTGCATATTCACGGTGAGGGGAATGGCTGAGGGGCGGGGGAGGGCAGTTGGGAGGTGATTGGGGAAAGGATGTGTCACTTGGTGCAGCTTGTCAATATTGATCCATTTTTCTTTCCTTTTAGACGATTGAACACCCTTAATAAGTGTGCTGTGATGAAACTAGAAATCAGCCCACAGAGAAAAAGAGTAAGTTCAACCTTATATGGAGCTCTTTCTGAAGAAATGTTAATGACACGCTAGATCTTCCAAGTTTGTTTAGATTTTCATTAGACATTAGTCACAGCAGTCAACATTTAATGGCAACGGAGTTCCTCTTTATCGAGAAAATATTTAAGGTGCCAGTAGTGACAGTGACACAATCTATTAATAGTTCGGTGCCCTGATGGGTTCACTAATTTTCAATTGTGGCTGTATTGTTTGGGTGTGGCATTGTCCAGGCACTTCCCCACAGGGCAGAAAATCAAAGGTCATTTCCCTGTGGGAGTTTATCAAACACCTCCCCAAAGCATTGGTATGGGACTGGGTTGCTAGTGGTGACTAGCCCACTTATCTAGGGCATGGACTGAGGAGCCTAAAGAAAGGAACCAATATAATCAATAAAAACACAATAAAATTAGAGAAGGTGTGAGTGCATAGCGGAATCTAAATACGTGTATTACTAATTCCAGAAAAGAGTTCCAGTGGAAAGTGTTAGACAGAAAGATTACTATGAAAAGAATTCCAATGTAAGTACCGTCATTTATTTTTGGAAAAATGTATTTCTTAGAATTTAGCTGGTGTTTTGGGGAATACTACATTTCACTTTGTAATACTTGGATGCGGACCACAGTTGTATCTCTCAAATTTCATCTCAGGTTTCATGAGCCAAAGAGGCATTTCCTAATAACAGGTACCAAAATTACATTGTTGGAAAAACCTCTCTTTTCATGAGCTCTTCAAAAGCAGTCAATACCTCAGCAAAATGTCCTGTAATGTTTTGTACCAGCAACAACTTGCATTTATTTGGCATCTTTAACCTAGTTAAACATCCAAAGACAATTCACCAAAGTGTTACAAACAAAATTTGGCACCAAATCACACAAGGCGATATTAGGGTAAATAACAAAAACTTGGTCAAAGAGGTAGGTTTGAAGGAACATATTAAAGGAAGGAGGGGCAGAGAGACTGAAGGAGGGAATTCCAGAGCTTGAGGCCTCAGCAGCTAAGGCACATCCAGCAATGGTGGAACAGTTAACATCAGAGATCCTCAAGAGGGTTTGAATTGGAGGAGCACTTTGGAGGGTTGTAGGGCTGAAGGCATTTAGAGATAGGGAGGGGTAAGGCCTTGGAGGGATTTAAAAACAGGAATGAAAATGTTAAAATTGAGGCATTGCTTAATGAGGAGTTAATGTAGCTCAACAAATACAGAGGAGCTGGGTGAATAGGATTTGGTGTGAATTAGGATACGACAGCAGAGGTTTGGATGACCTCAAGTTCATGGAGGGTAGAGAATCAGAATTTTGGACAAAATTTACCATTCTTTACATTTAATTTGATTGGCTCCTGCTGTTAGTTTATGAATTTGACTGCATACATAATGAAGCTACTGTTCAGTGAGACAAAGGGACCAGCAAATACCCCTGCTGACGTGTAAATGGGTGGGGGAAAGAGATTGCTTGCTCATTCCTTTTGGTGCCGTCCTGCCTCAAATAGGAATGTATGTCAGTATGCTAGGACCGTGCTTGAAAGTTCTTGCCCTTCTGTCTTTCTCTTGTCAGATTATGGTATTTAGTCATCAGCAAGCTACTGTGATTTGAGATTGAGGTAGATAAAAGATCACATAGGTATTTGCTTCTGTAAATATAGTTTTGTAAAACAAATGTACTACATAGTGTAATCTCAACTACCATCTAGCTTCAGTACATACAGATTCTGAGATCAAAGCTCTATCTCAGTTTAAGGTCCTCATTACTTGTTACACAATGTAAACATCAGTAAAGGATGGTTCTGAAAAGAAGAATGTGTAGCTCATTGCAGTTCTGTTTGCTGGACGTGACATTATTCAAATGCCTTAAAACATGTATTTTTTTTAAACGTTTCCTAGCGCATTTAAAACTTTACCAGAGAAATGCTTCCACAAAGTTGTGCTTCTCAACGTCCTACAATTAACAACTTGAAATATTCCTGGATTTTAAAAAAACCATAACATTTTTTGAAGAATAAATAGACCAAGTAATAGATAAGATTGTCGAAAATAATCTATAATCATATGAACACTGACAATCTCAGAAGGGCAATTAAATCAATGGTACACAGATGCTTGACAAATTCATATAATATTTTCTGTCCACTATTTTAACAGAAGAATTCATTCATTCACTTTAATAAGAATGTCATACAAATGCATTAACCATTTATCCAATCCTTGTCAATTGCCATTTTTAGCCCTGAACAATATTTGGAAAGAAATTTGTTTTTTCTTTTCCCATCAATTTTCTTCTCAATTCTTCATTCCTGAATGCATTGATTGATAATTTACTGGGTTTGGTTCCAAAGGTACAGATTGCCTTCCACTCCCTTGTTGAAGTGGCCATTATACATGTATGAGCTTTGGTGGCTGTGACATGAACATAAAATCATAGCAGATTAGGGCTGATTTAGTCTGTAGCATCAACCTCAGTCCCTTGTCAAAAAACCAGTAATCACTAGAGGTTAGAAAGATAGTTGACAATATTAAACTATTTTAAACCTCAAGCAAAATAGACATTTTTAAATTAGAAGTCACTTAATGCTAGTAAGTCGCTATACCATTTATAGAAGCCTGGCTTCATAACCATTGGTTCTTGATGTCTGTGAATGGTAATTAGGCACAGTGTTAAATTACAGAGCACTGGATCAGATCTGAAACTCCCCAGGTTAGCTTTGCAGTGTCATCTGTAACAGGCGACAGGGGAGGACCCTAGGGCACGAACTGTGGAGATTTAATGGCCATGTGTCGCCATCTCATTAGTCACAGTTTGAAGATACAGAAGTCCTGAGACAAACGCTATAATAGTCAAAATTGGGTAAGGCTTTGAGATACATACGTAATTACCATTAAGGGGATTATAAAACAAGGTGGCTGTTAGAAGGAGCTTGGATAATTTGTGAAACTGCATCCAGTACTTTGTTCCCTTGCTGGCATTCAGTAGTGCTGGGGAATGAGAAATGTTTTCTCTCTGCAACTGGGGACTGTGGCTCATGTCAAATACAATGTTAAAATGTTGACTGTCTATGGCAGCTGTTGTGACAAACAGCATCAACTCTCAGAAACATGGCCCATTTACTAGACTCAGGTCGAAATAAAAATTCAATGGAAACAGAGAATTCTGCAAATGCACAGCTGCTAGACAGGATCTAATACATAAATTGGAAATTTTATATAGGACCTCTTCACCAAAACCGGTTACTGGATGTTGCCTTTATTTCCACAGGTCTCTAGGGACAGGAGTTTTCTTGGAACCGCTGTAATTTTGCCATGAAGTAAACAGGGTTTCCGTTGAAGTTACAGCGACAAACCGAGAATATTCCCAGTTTAGGCGTACCAAATAATATCTAAAATAAGGTGCAGTGATGAGAAGTATAAGATATTTATATTTATTCAGCAAAAGGAAGTATTTGTCACACTTCAGTAGATTGGGTTTCATTTGTTTGTCTAACAACAAGGCTGTATATTAATGTCATAATTTGATGTTTATCTCAACACTTGTGCACGTAAAGTATCTGCTACAACTCTCCCTAACAGCTCAAACTTCCTTTCAGAGTGAAGATTCAGATGAAGATGAGCCTTGTGCTATCAGTGGGAGATGGACCTTCCAGCGGGACAGCAAACGATGGTCACGGTTGGAGGAATTTGATGTTTTTTCACCAGCAGAGGTTACAAATGGCATCTCTGCTGATGAAGCTTTGCTGAAGAATGCAGTGAGTAATGAGAGTGTACTAACTGATCTAAGTGAACGGCAAGAAGTGACATCAATTCACAGTGCTAGCAGCACGGAGAGCAATGGGGCAAACTTGCAGAAGAACGTAGAGGCCAAAAGGACAAATTCCGAGATCAGTGTGATTTCCTCGGGTACATCTATTACCAATGTTGAATCATTCGGTATTCTCCCTTCGCCAAAGCACCTCTCTGGTTTTACTTTCAATGTGAAAACTGAAAGGAACACAAAATCCAAGGCCAAGAGCTTCTTGAAGAGGATGGAAAGCCTGCGCATCAAAAGCTCTCACAGCAAAAAGAAACTTCCTTCAAAAAATAACCTGGTCATCAGTGGACCTGTGCTCCAGGAAGGTATTGATGAGGAAAAATTGAAACGCCTGAACTGTATTGAGATAACTGCACTCAATGGCAACCATATGAATGCTCCCATGGTACGAAACCAAACTGTTTCTTATTCTACACAGACAAGTAGCAGCAGCAGTCAGTCAGAGACAAGTAGTGCTGTCAGCACACCCAGTCCTGTCACCAGAACTCGCAGCCACAGCACTTGCAACAAGCGAAGTGGAATGTATTTAGAAGGCTTTGACCCTTTTAGCCAATCAATGCTGAATGACATCAAGGAGCAGAACTTAAAGAATGAGAAGGTTACAGAAGAGGACATCATTTTCTATATACCAGAGGATCACAAGCCAGGCACCTTTCCTAAAGCACTTTCTAATGGCAACTCTTGCCCCCCAGACAGCACTTCTATAAACTGGAGAAATGGAAGTTTTCATGGACACAACCACCGTAGCCTTACCAGGGAGAGCAGTGCTGACAGCTCAAAAGAATCTAGTTTTAGGCGGAGACGAAACTCGTGCAGCTCTTCAGGCAGTCGCCTTAGTATCTATGATAATGTGCCAGGATCCCACCTTTACTCCAGCACTGGTGATCTGGCAGATCTCGGGAACGAGGAGGACATTTTCCCAGAACTGGATGACATTCTGCACCATGTCAATGGACTACAAAGGATTGTAAACCAGTGGTCAGAAAAGCTCTCTGATGAGGGAGACTCAGATTCAGCAATGGATTCTATTTCTCCTTGCCCATCATCGCCCAAACAAATACACCTGGATATTGAAAATGGCAGGGCCTCACCTAGTGATGTTGACAGCACTGGGAACTCTCTCAATGAGACAGAGGATCAATCAGTAATCCGAGAAAGGAGGGACTCGGGTGTTGGTGCATCACTGACAAGATCTAACAGGTCAGTAAAACCATTTGTACTAGCTCTTTCCCAGGTAGTAAATTACATTGTACAATACAAGCTCATTTACCTTTGGAGCATGCAAAGACAAATGTCCGCTTTCATTTTGGCAAAGAAATAAATAAAAACCTGTTTCTCATATGCTATTTTCTAGGTTATGTCCAGTTACTTCAACACTAAGAAATCAGCTTTACACTTTTTCATAATTGCGAATCCTTTAATTTGGTGAATTCTGAATAGTCCTTCCACAATAAATATTTGAGTACTAAACATAAAAGCGGAAAATTATTTTATTTTTTAATTTATATTTTCAGTGGTAGTCTGCCAAATCTGTTGCACCCACTCAGTAAAATCCAGTTTCCTTTGGCTAGAGGGAATGCTTGCTTCCAACCTTTCCCACTAATGATGCTAAAGAATTTGAAACCAAAGATCATTCCACCCATTCACTATTGAGTTTCATATTTCTCCCAGGCCTATCATCATCTCATGTACTGCTGCAAGTCAATTCTGACTGCTTAAAAATGAACTTGCGTTCTGTATCACTCTTTACCATTCCCAGCCTCCTCATGTATTTGTCCCTCTTTTGTTCCCTCGCTGTTCCCTGACCCCTGCAACCTTACATTGCTAACTTTCTTTTTAGTTCATGCTTGACATTGCTGGCAAAGCTGGCATTCATTGCTCATCCCTGGTTGCCATGAAAACTTTGCAACAGTCTGATTAACTGAGAAACTTGCTAAGACACTTTAGAGGGCAATTAAGAATCAACCAAGTTCTTGTGGAGCAACAGACAAACCTGATAAAGAATGGCAGGTTTCTTCCCTAAGGGACATTAGTGAACCAGTTGGATTTTTAAGAACAACCTGTAACTTGATGGTCACTTTTTTTGCTGATATTTCCAGATTATTATAGACAAATTCAAATTTTCAAACTGTGATTGTGGGATTTGCGATCAAATTCTCTGGATTATTCGTAACATTGGGTGGGATTTTACGCCCCCACCTGTGGCGGGATCACCCGGCCCCACTGAAAGTCAATGGACTTTTGGCTGTGCCACTGAATCTCCCACGGCGGGTCCTGCCAAGACAAGATGGAAAATGCCGGCCGTAATCACTACGTAATACACTCATTTATGCTGCCTGCCAAGTCAGGCTTTAGCTATATATACTTAGTTATATCTCCAGCAAGAATAATGTTCTGTAATCATTGAAACTGGGCAGACACATGGCAGATATTAACAGTGGGAAGGTTGACTAAGGCAGGGAAGCGGAGGAATAACCAGTGAATATATATGAGGAACTACAGTAGCGTACAAGAACACGACAACAGAAGGAGCTTGAAGTGCTGCTGGATAGCTGAGTAAAACCTCTAGTGTGGAATCTCATGGCAGTAAAGAAATTAAAGACCCAAAGAGGAATAGTTTAGTTGTAACTTCACAGGTGGTGGTGAATGTTTGGAACAAACGATGGAAGCAGGTACTATCATCCACATTCAAAAGGGAACTGGATAGTTTTTTTTGAAAAACAGCGATTGAGAATTATAAGACATTGTACATTGTTGGTGCACTTAACTTTGGAATTGACTTAATGGTCTTACCTGGTACTTCCCTTATTCTCATGAATATTGTACAGCTCTGTGTATTGACTCTTAGAATATTTCAGTATAAACTGAAAATAAATTTTAATTCTGAGTCAAGAATTCACTGTGGCTGAAATAATTAAGTAATAACAGTTTTAAAGCACGTTAAAAATATGGCCAAGTTACATTGTATGGATTTAGTCTCAAAGCACTACCACTCAAGAAATCTTCTGTTGTCATCTACTTTGCTTCTTGCAATGCCTAGAACAATTACTGAACTTTTGAACAGATTTTGCGCCTGTTTCAATACATAAAATAATATTTTAAACTAATGTAGGATTGTTGGCTTCAAGTTTCATGCATTATGTTAGTAATTCTCTTAATCCTGCTTGAGTAATTACATAAATGGGACTTACAATGCTAGACTATTACCCAAAAGTAATCAATCTATTGACTTACTTATTATTGTTGTTTAATTAAATAGACGACAGAGATTACGATGGGGTAGTTTCCAGATCTCTCATAGACCAAGTTTAAATTCGGCCTCACTGCAAATCAACAGCCAGTCAGTGGCACAGATGAACCTGCTGCAGAAATTCTCTCTGCTGAAGCTCACTGCCCTAATGGAGAAGTATTCACCTTCGAACAAGCATGGATTTAACTGGTAGGTGCTGGAGCATAGCAAAATGAAAAGAAATGAATAATGTATATGGATCTCTAGGTGATAACCCATTGTCATTTGATAGCTATTGAAGTTGTGTTCTGTGCAGTAACTTTGCAATGTATGCATTGTAGATCAGTGGCATCTTGTCTTATATGTGCAAGAAACATGGGGCCAAATGGAAGGTCCAGTAGCAAATATCTCCCAGGAATACTTCCTGGTCTCATTAGCAAAGAAATAAGGTAAATAATATAAAACTATTTTTATTGATGGTAAACAATGGCCTAATATGTAATAGTCCAGTGTTTAAATCTCAAATTCCTTTCCACAGTAAACAGATTGTATCTATAGCATTCTGAGGTCAAGCCTAACTTTATGGAATCATTACATTTACTGATCAGGATAGGTTGCAGGATCATATTGCCATGTACTTGCTGTCTTCAATATCTGTTGAGATTTGGGGCTGGCTTTTCAATTGCCAGTGGGAGCAGGAATGGCTATGGGCATGATTTGAAAATCGAGTTCACGGAGGGCGACACTGTCTGCCTCCAGAATGCAACGCAATTTTCAAAGGGAGGGCAGGAGTGTGCAGAAATGGGGAACCCACTTACCTCCAGTTAACACTCCATTAAGCTCCTTGAGGAGCTTGTTAGCAGGTCAGGAAGGACGAGATGGTGATTTTCAATTTGTAGATCAACGAACCCAAACACTTTGGTGCTGCTGTGTTTAATGTGAGCAGGAGTTAAAGGTCTTTTTTTAATGCTGAAAAATTTTGGGACTTGGGGCAATCTTGCAACAGATCTTTTCATTTTGCCATGGAACGAGTGTTCACAACATGGCCTGTCAAGTTGTTAATCAACCTGAGAATCCTTCCAATACTGCACATTATTCTGAAAGGGGAAAGAGTTTGAAGATATGAAAATAAACAATGGATCGATTCACACAGTGTCAAGCTGCAAAGTCAATACTCCTTCCGCTCATTTCAGAGGCACAACTGTGTATAAAATGGGGTAGGGGATATCAGAGCCAAAACAAGGGTTTGGAACAGGGTTTAGCCATGCTAATCACAATTGGGGACATGCTGCCCTCGATTCCACTTCTTTGCTGTGCCCCCCAACCTGCCCCACTGTTGTGCATGACCCCATTAGGAGTAGGTATTTTCATTAGTCTTATTGCAGTGAATTACTTGGCCAATTCTCCATGATCCATACCAGAAATAGTAACCTTGTTTCCAATTCCTTTAGAAATGATGGTGTATATTTTTCACAATGTTCAACAATGCTCTCATTGTCTAGCCTCTTCTAAGAAATGTTTATGACTTCAAGAATGGTTCCATCCTTCCTCCTTCTCTAACAGTAGCACTTTGTATATCTAATAGAAAGATGCCCAGTGTGTTTCTTTTTAGACCACACATGTGATTCAACTCTTCAAGTTAAACATAGCAATGCATCCTCAATTCATGGGGTATTTTTATACACTAGCCGTTTAAAGAAATACGTGAAGTGCACAAACTGTGAATGTTTGCTTCTTTTCACCAGTGTTACTTGTCAAACTGTGTTTCCCACTGGCAATGTCTGAACTTTCACATCAGTTTCTTACCATCGTAAGAGAAAGTGGACATTTTGGCTGCCGCAAGCTTTAATGGAACAGAAATAAAAATAAAAATACCTGGAAAAACTCAGCAGGTCTGGCAGCATCTGCGGAGAGGAACACAGTTAATGTTTCGCGTCCGTATGACTCTTCAACAGAACTCTTCTGAACTGCTGAGTTTTTCCAGGTATTTTTATTTTTGTTTCGGATTTCCAGCATCCGCAGTTTTTTGCTTTTATCTTAATGGAACAGAATCCTGGTTACACAAACACCACATTGTCAGCTTAGCTGTTCAACCCAGGGCTACAAGAAGTGGCATCTTTTAGTGTGGTGGAACATTAGGTTTCATTTTGCCTTGGATACAAATCAATCAGAGATCACTTTTTTTTTGACAGAGCTCAATGTTCTCATTGACAGTGGAACATGTCAGTAGTGCGGCCAACAGGCCCTGCTGCTTGTTTGATGTTTCTGATTTTAAGAAAAGTCAGTATCAGATTGGATTACTGACAATTCGAGAATCAAAGCGGATATTGGTGCTTCATAGAGGCTGCCAATGAGAATCTGATCCTGGCAATGGTCTAATGAAAGGAAGGCATGTCAGGTCATTTCAAATAGTAAATGAAGAATTATAATTAACCCTTGGCCTGCTGATAAGATCATGGAAATTCCTGTCTCTCTGGACTAATTCAATGTTTATTTATAGTTTGTGCTCTATGATGATGAACTAAAAATTGATATTACAGTAATAAAGCTACTTGAACAGCTACTTCATGCTTTATTAACCCTAAACGATACAGTCAGGCAGATTTTAGCTTTTGGTAAGGCATGCAAACAGGCAGTTGTGAATTGACCCTGTTGTATGCCCTGACCAATTTTCCATTTCACTTACTTCAGTGTTATCGTCCATCCTTCACCTCCATAGACAGCTGAAACCTGCCCGAACTTCACATCAAAATAAGACCATTCAAGCGATTTATCTATGCTCAGTTTTATCCTGTTCTTTTGTCATTCACTGTCTCTCATCCTGTTACCAAATTAATCTAGACATGGAAGTAACTTGAAAATGAGAATGCCAACTTGTTGCCTGTTCCCCTTCATCCTGGCAGCATCCAAGCTAAAAATAGCTTATCAATAATGACTACACCTACTGACAATATTCATAATAATTGGATGAGGACAGTACCAGGAATGACTGTGATTGCTCACATAGTTAAATAACATGTCAACATTCTGTGTCAAGGCTCTCCGAGGAATGATGTTCACTAATGTGTGATTTCAGGGTGTACCTAGCACTTGTGAAACCATACTCTAGTAAGGAGTCAGCTTCTTAAAGCAAGGCCAAAGGTATATGTTGGCACTGGTCTTCAGGTGTGTGCTTCACTGTGGTGATGAGTCTTGTCTCCACTGAACCCCCTCCAGATGACAGCATAGCTACAATCTGGAACTCGTGAAATTGCAGCCCAAGCATGCACTGTCCCTATTTCATTAGATAGCAATGTCATCATCTAATGATCAAACATCCTTTTACTCCCCCAACCCCCCGTTTTCTCCTTTCCTTCTCTGTGGGTCTTCTAGCATTGCCCAAAATGACCATGTCCGCCTAGAGTGTCAGCAGGTTTCTGCTTGTATGAATACAACTTTATGTCCCATCAATCAAGTGTGTACGAGATGCATTGGTATTCATACTGATCCCTGTTCACTCTTTTCAGGACTGTGCCCAAGTTTATGAAGAGGATCAAGGTTCCAGACTACAAGGACCGGAACGTTTTTGGGGTTCCTCTGCTTGTGAATGTCCAGCGCTCAGGGCATCCCCTCCCTCAGAGTATACAGCAGGCCATGCGATACCTCCGCAACCAGTGTCTGGACCAGGTCAGTGCCTAACTGTAGAAGCTGTGAAAAGGGGACACAATGGCATTTAATCACAATTCTTGTAAACTCACTAATCTTGAAACATAATGGGCTAGACTTAGTCATACTGTTGCAGCACCTGGAGGTGGGCCTGGAAGTCATTGGGGATCGGGAACAAGTCAGTGACAGCCGGGTGAACCCGATTACGTGCCAGCAAGGTCATGAATGTGGGTGACACGGGCTTGGTGCCGCATCACGTGGCGGGTGGATGGCTCTGACGTCGAGAAGCCCACACTACCTGATGGCCATGCAGGAACTGGCACCACATTTAAAGGACAGCCAGTCCTGTGTTAGAGTTGGAAATCATCTTACAGGTTTTTTAAGAAAGCTCTGCAGTTTAAATCTCCAGCACCTGAGATGTTGTTGGTCCCGCACAAAAAAGACGTTCCAAAGTCGGGGAGCAGATTCCTCTGCTGTCTCGCACGAGGTCATTCAGTGGCATCAACGGGATCAACTGAGGCCTGACATGTCACAGTCCAGCTAGCTCACCCCCTCCAGCACTTGAGGATGAAGAAGGACAGGGTGGTGATTCCCATGCTGCCACTACCTTGCCCTCGCCTTGCAGACGGCTTCCTAAATGTCCTCCACTTCGGGACTTGGATGTGTGATGCCACTTTAAGGGATGGCCTCTCTGCACCTCAGTCGTCCGCTGCCCCTTTAAATTCTGTACCCATACTTCTGAGTTCTAAATTTTTTGCCTGAAACTCCAGCCCTCAGAGTGTCAGCTCAGCAAGTTTTTACACAGAAAAAAGGTCTCCAAGATCAATGCTGTGCCCAGTGACTCAGTGTCCTGCAAATCCAAAGGATTCCCGCGGTGAGTCGAGGAAGCCACATATAAGTCCCAGGTTTTCACTGGACAGGTTACTGAAGGCACGAGAGACAGGTGTCAGTTTCACTAAATCAGGGAGACAGGATTAAATCATGTCGAATTGCATTTAAATTATGTACGAGTGGGGAATTAAGCATATCAATGAGCTTCCTGCCATTAACAGGTGTGATTTCCGTTTTGTTTTCTTCCCGCTGCTAACATAATCACTTACAATTTCCTGCCGCTGACAGTCTGTAATGTGTGCCACCCGCCCCGTGCAATTCTCCGTGCCTGTCTGCCATTTTGCCTGTTCCGGCAGGCTCTGCAAAATCCAGCCTATTATTCTTAATGTTGACAGAAGTGGATTGCTGTATCTATCTTTTACAAGTATATGTAGTGAAAAAACTAATATGTGATAGTATCATTTCATTTAATCAGAGGGATTTTTTGATTGCGATCTGCAAGGTAGGTATATTTAAGAGTGACAAAAGGGCCTTGCGATAGAATACCTGTCACTGTTTATCTGATGTTGCTGTCGAACCGTTCTTTATAAATTTTTTTAAAAATAACATTTTAATATTTTTAATAAACAGGTTGGGTTATTCCGGAAGTCTGGAGTTAAGTCTCGAATCCAAGCCTTGCGGCAGATGAATGAAACTTGTACAGATAGCGTAAACTATGAAGGCCAGTCTGCATATGACGTAGCAGACATGCTTAAACAATATTTTAGAGATCTGCCTGAGCCACTGATGACCAGCAAACTCTCAGAAACATTTCTCCAAATCTATCAGTGTAAGTACTAGCAGAAGTTTCCAGATCTAAATACACTTGATTGTCTTTGTCTTTGATTAGTGGCTCAAAGCTAATTTTAAACCTGGGATATTAACATTATCAGGACACAAGCGCTGAAAACCTATGGCTATTGCCTGCCCCTTACAAGGCCTTCAACATGAGGCCTGGGGGCAAGGTCGTAGTTCAACAGCAGGCACATTCTTTAATATATGGTGTATGGTTTCCCCTCCACCTGGGAGCCCGGACCTCTGAAGAGTAATTTGTTTTTAGTTTTGGTTAATGGTTTTATGGCATTTTCCCTTGTAGAAAGGCGGTCCTGTGGGAAACCGGCAGACGTCTCCATGTAGGGAACACAAGCCCCATACTTTACATGGTCTGGGATTCTTTGGTTGGATTTACGGGCGTCTTTGGCAGGGGACGGCCAGATGCAACTCTAACCTGCCAAAGGTATTTAAATCATGGGGCCTCCCACTGACCTTGCAAACTCTGCCCAGGTCCAACTGAATTCTGGGGTCACCGTGTTAGCATTAGGTGTTTTCTTTGTAGAAGTGGAGAGACCATCTTTCAATTTCTACACAATCATTTCCTGCACAGGTGATGAAATGATACATTTGAACAGAATTTATTTTTTCAATGTTTTGCCCCGTGTAAGATAGCAGTTAGTTAAAATTTATTTTGGTATTTCTGAAATTCATAAAACTGGTTTAATGTTGCCACATCGTAATTTGACAAGTTCTCTCTGACAAGTCTGTGAACACAACTGCTTTCTAGGGTGTTCAGGGTGGTGTGATTTTGTAAACAATTTATGAGTGTAAAGATCTTAGAGGTCATTGTTTAAATGTCCCCTGCGAATTCATTGCTTGTTCTTCCTGTGTAGGTATTCTGAGGGTGTTCTATTTTGAGCTGGTGCATATTTTGAAGATGATGTGTATTTTGAGGAATCCTTACATTTTTTGATAATGTATGTTTTGACGATAATGTATTTCCTCTCAGTATCAGGATTTGGTTAAAGTGTTCTGCCTGAAATAGTTTGTATGTATTTTCAGCTCAGCTCATAGCACAAGGAAAACAAAGTAACTCTACATAGGCTCATCAATCATCATGTGCTTCAGTACCCTTGGCCTCTTAATAAAAACATAAACTAATCATGCATTTAAGAATCAAAAAGGAAGTTGTTTCATTCTGTTTGGGATAAACTAATATGAGCTGAATTTCTGTCGCGTTTATTATGTGTGCTGTGGTAAAAGAGTACTGTGGCTCCCCATTCTGTTCAAAATAAAAGCATCATGTTAAGAATAAACAGCGAACAGAGGCCCAAGGAATGAGATAACTGCTGAAAATTGTATCAAATTGTAGAAATACTTTTTATTTTCTTCTCTCTCCTCTCCTGAAGTCAAAAGTGGCAAAGTGGTTGGCTTTTTTTTAAGCCCAATCTCTGTTCTGAAAGCTTAAATGACAATTGTATTGTCTGTACTAGGCTGTTGGCTTGGCTGCGATCAGCTCATTTGGAAGGCCCAGAAATCAAAATGTTTTTCTACCTGAACGGTCTATTTTTGGGAGTGTTTTTTTGTTGTGTTAAAGATACTATATTCATACAATTCTCTATTGCTAAAGTAGACGCTTCCTAGTTACTATGATTCAGTTCCAAACCAGGCAGTGCATTTACCAACTTAAACTGAAAGTGGCTTAGGTGCAGATTGAGCAGAATGCATGTTTCCATTTTCATTTTCATTTCTTTCACCAGCCCTCCTTTTGTACATTACTCAGTCAGTAGCTTTGCACACATTTGTGCTCATGCCCACTAGTAAATGTGAACTGAACAGCTGTCATTGTATCTCAAAGTAGTTCATTGTACATGAAGCCTGTGGAGATATTCCATTAAGGTGCTTTATAAAATGCAAGTTTCCTTTTTTTTAACCATTAAAATACCTTCAACTTTTTCTCCTTCAAGTCTGAAAAGTTAATGAAAATTATTTTGTGCTGCAGATGTCCCAAAGGATCAACGTCTCCAAGCAATTCAGGCTGGCATCATGCTACTGCCTGATGAGAATCGCGAGGCTCTGCAGACTCTCCTTTATTTCCTTAGTGATGTTGCAGCTGTTGTGGAAGAAAACCAAATGACACCTACAAACCTCGCAGTGTGCCTGGCTCCTTCACTGTTCCACCTCAATACTCTCAAGAGAGAAAACTCCTCTCCCAGGTACTGGTTACTTTCTAGGGACGGGGGTTGTATGCGTTTTAAATTAAAAAACATTATTTCTGTTCATAGATTAGCTAGTTTTCTGGAGACACAAGGATAGGAAAGCAATAATACACTTCCACGCATATACACAGGAAAACCTATTGCATAGATATACAAGGAGACCAGTAACACATCGGGATAGATCTTGACTTTGTTCAATAGTGTAAAATGGGTGGCTTAAATGAAAATGAAAATCATGAGGGATGTAAAACTGGCTGGCAAGACCAGTAATAAACACACCTGCACATTTGCTTGGGGAGATCAGTAATATATGTACTGATGCACAGGGAGACCAGTAACACAAATCCATATATACAAGGAAAGATCAGTAATCCCTGCAGCAGAATTGCAGGGGTTTCTACTATAATTTTCACTTTCCACTATAATTTCTGCAAAAGGGTTGTGGAAAGCTAAAGAAACAGCATAAATGGGGAAAAGCCTTAGCTTTTCAGTTCACCATCAGGAGAAGGGAGGAAATTCCATTATGTAAACACCAGGAGGCAGCTGTCAGACTCCCAAGCTAAAACAGTGCCAGTACGAAAGTGCTTTTTTTTATGGTGTTCTTTCCTAATTATTTATTGTGTGGAGCTATTGTGTAAAGTTGTCATCTATCAATGGATAAGGACCTGTTCCAAGAAGACACTTTAAGCACTGTCCCCGTGCTGCACCATTGCCTCAAAGAACTTAATTAAAATAAAACCTTGACCTTGCCACACAGCTCTCTATCTAATTTAAAAGCAAGTCACATTTAGGATGGCTCCAAAAGCAGAGACAAATTGCTGTCCATTTACTAGAGTGAAAGGAATTTTACTCCCATGCAAGTTAAATGTGTCCCATAAATTGCATGGTCCTTATTGTTGATCCATGTGCAAGTTTTACAAGGTTTGCCACTGTTTAATGATTCTCTTGTAAAACTCAACAAATACCTGTGCTGGCACTTAAGTGTCTGTGCTAACGTCCATTCATCATGATGTATTACTGAGGTCTCGATTCTTTTTAATCCAGAGTGATACAGAGGAAACAAAGTTTAGGCAAACCTGACCAGAAGGACCTGAATGAAAACTTGGCTGCTACCCAAGGTCTGGCCCACATGATCGCTGAGTGCAAGAAGCTTTTCAAGGTGTGCTTGTTTGTGATTGTTCATCTTTATTTCAGACCCAGCAAATACTTAGTCAAGTGTTTGAAGACACGACCTGTTAGATTTTGCTCTTCACTATGCCTGAGTTCCTGGACGCAGCAAAGCGGGGATGTAGGCAGAGGCCTGTTGAGTCTGACCTCCCCTATATATGCAGCCCATTCGTTTCCCATAATAGACAGGGATGGACATTCAGTTGCAGCGGGTGCAATCCCAATGTAACCATACCAGATGTGACCGGACAGGGTGTCCTGGCCCTCTTGCTACCCAAATGGAGAGGTGCTCCCAAAAGCTGGCATGTGACAGCAGGGATCCTGGAACATCCCAAAGATTTTCATAAATAAAAGGACTTTTAAATATTTTACCAATGCCCCAACCCCCATGACATTCCAACATCAGTCATAAAGTCCTGAAGCCAGTGGCCAGGAGCACAGATACAGCCTCCCTGTTCCCTGATGCCATGTAAGGCTATACCAATCTCTCCGAAACTCCCTTTAGACTCTGATAAACACCACTTTTAAGTTAAGAGCATATACAGGAATTAACAAAAATTGTAGAAATTTCTGAGAAAATAGTCTAAAATTGTTCAATATACATCAGCAATGCACTATTTTGAACTTTGCGCTGAAAGCATACTCAAATTAGAAGACATCAATAACTAAGTCTGTAAACCTGCTGTTAGGTTAAGGAAGCTGGATTCAGCTCCTGGAATCCAAATTGAATATTGCCAATGTAAAAGCTACTGATCATAGATGCTGAACATCCAGTACCAAACTAAATAGCAATAATATAAAAGCGGCGATATTTGTTGACAGTATAACAAGTGTGGCTATATTTTTGTCGTTTAGATTCCAGAGGAAATGATGAGCCATTGCCGTAACTCCTACATGGAACAGGATTTGCAGCCAGTCAGTTTGGAGGAGCTGGGCCAAACCAGTCAGGGCGAATCCTCTGACTTCCGAGCTCATCTGCAGAACTGCATCGATATTCTGCTGAAAGAGGCCAAAGACAAGTTTAAAGGCTGGGTCAACTGTTCAACATCAGAATTGGCAGAGCTGGCCTACAAAAAGGTACGTATTATTGTTTAAAGGTGAATGCAGCAATAGACCTACACAGCACACACTGGGTTGTGCAAATATAGTGTATATGTGTGTCAGAGCTTTGTTTAAAAAGAAAAAGTGGATGGATAGGAAAATCATTTCAAAGATGGAAAGTCGTGGCAATGTAAATGCGTATTTGAAGTGAATTATCCATTTTCATCAAGTTGTGGAAGATGGCTCTGGTATTCCACAGGGAAGTCCCGATGGCTATGCCAGGATTGCACTTTCAGCCTTTCAACACTGACCCTCACTGGACGTCAGACTCAATGGACCCAATTTTAATCCATGCTAACCCCATGCTAACCCCATCCACTTGAACAGAACTAAAACCTGACTCAAGAGAGTCAACATTTGCATAGAACAGGTGGATCCAAGTGTGACTTGGGCCCATCTTTGTCAGTCGCTTGACAAAGCTTACAGCAGAGATTTAAGCTTACATTTTCACGCAGTTAGAGAGGCTCTCCATCTTTGCAAAAATGGCGCAAAAGGCCCAAGTCTAGAAGCCCCACCCTGAACCCAGCCCACATCATTTTCACAGTGGGAGACAGGGGCGGGTCAAACTTTGGACATCCGTGGTTCATGGAGGCAACTGCACATGTTAAGGTGCCTGTCAGTTCATTGTTTGATTGACAACTCCAAATGCTTATGAGGCTATGAATATAAATGCTTGTTCTTATCTTTCATGGGATGTGGGTGTTGCTGGCAAGGCCAGCAATTGCCCTGGAACTGAGTGGCTTGCTAGGCTGCCTCAGAAGGCGGTTAAGAGTCAACCACATTGCTGAGGGCCTGGAGTCACATGTAGGCCAGATTGGGCAGAGACAGCAGATTTCCCTCCCTAAAGGGCATTAGTGAACCAGATGGGTTTTTACAACAATTGATGATAGTTTCATGGGCACTAGCTTTCAATTCCAGAATTTAAATTCTACCAGTTGCCATAGTGGGATTTGAACCTGTGTCCCCAGAGTATTAAAATGGGTCTCTATTTCAGATTTCCAGCATCTGCAGTATTTTGCTTTTATCCCCAGAGAATTAACCTGGATCTCTGGATTACTAGTCTAGTGATATTACCACGATGCCACCATATCCCCAAAGGAAGTTAAATGTGTTGAATAGGTTTTTACCAATGAGAGTGTTTTTTTAAATAGTGAATTCCTCAATAGACACTTAGGACCTTTGTTTAATCTCAGCATGGGTCCTGAGGTTTGCCCGTGGTGGATACTGGGTGAGTTGACATAGGGGATGTAAGGGCATCATAGGGTGGTGGGTGGGGGGCATGGGTTGACATGAGTTGGCACTAAGTTGGCATGGGGTTATAAAGAACCATGGGGGATGAGTGGAGGGCATAGGTTGGCATGGGGGTGTGAAGGACCATAAGGGGCAGGTGGAGGAACATGGGTTGTCATAGGGGCTATAAAAGTCCAGCTCTGGTGCCAGCTCCTCAAGGGCAATTAGGGATGGGCAATAAATGCTGGCTTAGACAGTGACACCCACATCCCATGAATGAATACAAAAAAAAGGGGTGGTCGAAGGGCATAGATTGGCATGAAGGGCCATGGGGGTGGGAGGGGGATTGTGAGATGACAAGGGTTGGCATGGATGGGGCATGGGAGTGTTTGGAGGGGATGGGTGGTGAGGAGGTCTTGGGGTGAGTGCTGGAGGACTGTTTTTTGTTTCATCCTTTACTTCACAGCTATGGTAAAGTACCAGAGCCCTGAGGCCAGCCTCTCACCCAGCCCGCCTCTGCACCTGGCAGCCCCTGTCGCTGCCCACAAATTCTTTCAGAGGCGGTTGGCACTGCTCCCATAAAACCCGCTCCTCCAAGAATGAAAATTCAAACTTCCGGAGCTCCTTTTCAGGAGCCAATTTCGCAAGGCCAGCAATTCTCCCAACCCCGCACACCCGACATGAGAGTGGAAATTCAGGCCTTAGTCTCCTACCAAATTTTAGGGATTATATGTCATTTTTCAGTCATTTTTATGTAAACACATTACAAAAAATCCACCGATTTTGTCTGAATCTTTGAGGAATAAAAAGAGTTCAAATGAATGTTTTTTGCCAGGTTTGTGATGGACCACCTCTAAAACTGTGGAAGGCTTGCATTGAGATTCCTGTTGCACCAGAGGATGTTCTGTGGCGGATACTACGGGACCGTCATCTCTGGGATGATGACCTTCTTAGTTCAAAGGTCATTGAAAGTTTGAATAGTCAAACGGATATCTATCATTACGTGCAAAGCAGCATGGCCCCACACCCGACCAGAGATTATGTGCTCATAAGGTAAACATTTTAAAACTATTTTAAGTATCATCTACAGGGTAAAGCAAGGGCTTTAGATTAGCCAGCATTGCCTTGCAGACTGCATTGTTGCAGAAGCCCATACAAAGTGAGAAAATGCCTTGTTTAGTTCCTGGTGTGTATAGTTAGGTTGTCTCAGTTCAGTGGCAGTAGGTGTACTAGAATTGGACTCTATGGCCTGAATTTTTCAGGCGGCGGGCGGGCTTAGCGGGAGTAAGCGGGGGCAGTCACGGAGCCGATTGCCGCCCGCGATCGGCTCCGCGTCTCCATTTTATGCGGGCGGGCCAGTTAAGGCCTGCCCAGCTTAAGATGCGACCGGTAGTGCCCAGCACTACCTGTGCAGGCGGGGGGAGCAAGGAGAGTCGGGACATGCGCGCGAAATAGCGCTTCAATCTCCCTGAGGCATGGAGCTGCCTCGGAGATTGAAGGGCTTCTGAAGTTATTAAATAAAAGGTTTATAAATGTATTTAAACATGTCCCCTCATGTGACTGTGTCACATGAGATGGGACATAAATTTTTAAAATTTCATACATATAAATATATAATAAAAGCTTTAGGAAACTTCATCCCGCTCGTGGATGAAGTTTCCTAAAAAATGCGAAGGCCATTTGGGCTTTTCGCCTGCCCACCAACCTTAAGCTTGGACGGGCAGTGTTAACAATGGCAATAATTACTTTCTAATGGCCTTAATACATTTCAGTGGGCACGCAGCTGACTCCAGCACGTGCCCGCCGAACGAAATATCACGGGACTGCGCGATGACATCAGGATGCACGCCCGACGTCATCATGCGTCATTTTACGTGTCAGCATGTCAGGCCTGCCCCCACATGCCGACTGAAAAATCCTGCCCCATGTCTCTGGGCAAAGTAACAGGAAAAGAATCACCTATGGTTTTCATTACTGTACAGTGATGCCCTCCTGAAGTGCCTGTATGCAACCATTCAGCAAAGTCAGCAACAATGTTCTACGCAGTTGAATAACCTGTCATGACTCACACATGCTGAATGGGTTTTTGTGTTGATTAGCGGTGTGTTGCTGTGGTCATACATGAATCTGTTCTTTCAGGAAGGGAGAGATAATAGGAAAGTTATTTGTAGAAATAATGGCTCAGATCATCCAGTCAGCAGTGATGCTGGAGCAATTGCCGCTGACTGCGAAGATAATTGCGACCTTACCTTTTTTGCATTCTTACAGCTGGGTCTTACTGTCACTGGGTCAGGAGGGTGGGTAGTCAGGTCAGTAGTGTTGGGGGTGAGTGGAGGGACTGGGTAGTTGGGTTGGGTTACACTGTTAATCACTGAGTTACAGCAGGACAATACTGGGGTAAGTATCCAGGTAAGTATTCACACATCTAGCCAAAGTCTCCAAACCTGAGCTCAGTGTCAGAGATATTCCGGGCAGCGCAAATCAGTCCATTAGAAATTTAAACTTCCCAGGCAATCACCATGTATGTGCACAGGTCAGGACTTCTGCTGGGTCTCAACTTTCGCCACTGTTGGTATCGGAAGATCCTGCCCATTACATTTATAGTTTATAGAAATACATTTCTCTTGAACGTTTGATTTTTACCTTGTATTTCTTCTGTTTAGAATCTACATTTGAAATATGTTTTTTTTCAGGACTTGGAGGACCAACTTGCCCAAGGGGAGCTGTGCGTTGGTGGCCACCTCAGTGGAGCACAATGAGACGCCTGTGGTTGGAGGAGTCCGAGCTAATACTCTAACCTCACGATATTTAATAGAACCTTGTGGGTCAGGAAAATCCAAGCTCACGTACTTGTGTAGAATAGACACAAGGTATTGGCGGAAGTCTTTTTCATAGTATTAGTAATAGGGAGCTACATTTCTGACCAGTGCTGAATGAACAGTTTAGACAATCATACTAAACTTTGCTGTCCACTTCCTTTTTAACACATTTATTGAAGCAGTTTTGCTCCTACATTAAAATGCAGCAAGGAATTTAGTCTGAGGTAGCTAGACATTCATACAGCTACCATATTGACAGGAAAACATACTCCTATATGAATGCAAAAATGGCAAGGCACACTGTGCAAAATTTAAATGATTTATATGCTTTAACTTCCAAAATTTATTTTTATCATATATTGCAGAGAACAAGTTGATTCAAGTACTTAAGCATTTTTACAGGAACAGTTTTCAATGAACCCTAGCATTGTTTAAGTAAAAACACAATCCGTTCGAAGCACTATTGCTTCTATTGCTTATGGTGGCACCAAGAGAACAGAAAGATCCACACTGAATAACAGTAACAATAATGTATTAACTCATCCAAACAAATTTTGCTTCCACGTAAATTCCATTGCAAAGCTGCAATGTAGGCCATTCCTGGCGAATGTTGCTCACCCAAAACCAGAACAAAACTGTGGCCTGCATCATTCAGTTGTAGCAGTGGCACCAATTGTCAGCAGTACTGTAGTGGTGCAGCTGCAGCAAGGAGAGTGGGAATCACTATTGAGTTGGGCCTCCACAAAGGCTCTAGTGCAACCTCATTTACATAATGACCCTGCAATCAGAGTCTGGACTGCCTTAAATTACGAAGATAGGGCTTTGGAACAGTTTTCTGACTTCAACTATACAGTTCAGTCAGCACATTATTATTTCTTTTAAATCAAACACATTAGCTTTTTTTTTCAATCAGTGTAGCAAATTCAATGTAACATTTTCTATTCTTTGTTTCAGGGGACGGATGCCAGAATGGTACAATAAAGCATTTGGACACTTGTGCGCCGCAGAAATTGGTAGAATACGAGACTCTTTTAATGTTCCTGGCTCCGAAAGTCAAGAAAGCAAGCATTAGGACACTACTTCCAATGAGTTAGTATGTTAACTCTGAAGCACAGGGCTTCAAAGAGCAACCATATCCACTTCTAAGGAAACTGTGGTGGACCCAAAAAAAACACATTTACAATGAAGGCCTGCAAATTCAGACCTTTTGAATGAATTATTTTATTTTTAATAGAATTCCTAATTATGACTGTAGCGATATACTTTTAAAAAGCTGCTTAATTCGTACACGAGGGCTGTCATATAGGCCTTTACTGGAATACTTGGATGGGACTAGTGGCTCTTTGAAAAAGTGATGTGCAAAAATGTACTTCCTTGTTTAGGGGCCACAATTGCTTCTATGAAGCATCAAGCAATTTGTGTAATATAAATCATGTTATGTAAAAGAATAACCTGGTGTGTTCACGTCATTTGCTATTTTTTATGTTCTATTCTATATCTTCATAGTTTATGAACCATTGCTATATTTTCCAGAGTTCCGCATTTCTGTTGTGCTTGGTTGGTTCAGTTATCTGTTTAGCGTGGTGCATCTGGAGGAGTGTGTGCTTGAGCGTGTGTTTCTAAGGAGCTGAAATGTGAGAGATTGGGTAAGGGACGGTGTCTGGTACACTGCTTGCTCAGAAGGCACTGGCATGGCATAATGATATCGTCATTCAATGAGTTTCCAGTACAGTTAAACCTGTCAATATAGTATTTAAGTAAAAGACAATGGAGATCACTTTAGGGCCACTTTTTCCCACCAGGACTTGGATTTTTCCTCTTGATGGATTCTAACATTTCTACCAAAACACGGTCCATTTTCCACTGCCAGAGATTAGAAGAGGGTTTGATTGGAATAATGGAACAGCTTAGATGATCCCTTTAAATGTTTCTTGAAAATGTAACTGGACTCCAGCTGTATTTTCAAAGTGGAAGGGCTGGGTTTTGTGATGAACAAACCCATATCATTTATATTTCCCACTCGATGAGGGTCTTGTCTGGTCCTAAAAGTTTGCAGGGACAAAAATACATCTTTTTAAAAGTGGCATTTAATGCTACAGAACATTAATATATGAACCACGCTATGCTGCATTTTTAACAATCAATGTGGAGCATGTTCTATCTAAGGCAGGGAAGAACATCGCAAAGCTGCTGTTATTGCAAAAGTGTTGTATCTTTTAAAAGCAATATTAGAAACTGCTGTGAAACAGAAAGTTCTGGGCCTGTATGGAGAAAGCTAAAGGGGACTTGATCCTGCTGATTTTTAATAGATCAAACGTGTTGTACTGTGGCAATGTTAGCTTTTTACTTGTTGTCATGCTACTTGCACGACTCAAACAGAAATAGTTTTATAGTAACTTTATTCTCACTCTTTGTCTCCCTCTGAAGCAGAAAAATTTGTCTGGTTGGTGTTTTACTGTCTATATTCTAATAGGTCAGATTTTGCTGAAAAACTGCTTGACTCTGAAGACCACAGGAAGCCGTGATTTGGCTAACGTGCCGAAATGCATCTGTCCCCATCAGTAGCTGATTCTGGGCTCGGGAGATTCCTTAATTATCATGATAGTGGGTGTCTGTGTTGGAATTGGCACATTTAGGGCATCCACAATTGGCATCACACCAAAGGTAGGACACGCCAGGTTCCCCTTGAAAATAGATTATAGGCTGCCCTTATTGGAAGGGACCACTTTCTAAAAGATTGAGGTAACTTAGTGGTTATTGCACTGGAGCAGCAACCCTGAGATCATCCCGAGATTTTACAATCCCCAACTAGCAGGTTTGAAGGTGGGGAAGGGATTTGTAAAATGCAGCCCACTACCTTCCTGCCCACCAACTAGTGCCCACTTAAGTGCCTCATCCCGCCCTTCCAACTATTTTACCCGCGGCAGGGGTGGTCCATGCCTATTGGGTAGCCCGGCAGCTTTTACTGGGCAAGCTGGTGTCAGGCTAGAGGGAGGAGCCTCCTTTGTGCATCCCTTGTGCACATCAGAGGCACTCTTCCATAAGGTTTTAACACCCCCCACCAGGGCCTCTTAAACCTGGTCCCTCATGCCCCTCATTTGCCCCAGCTCCCATTACCTCCTGTTCTTTGGGAACTGCCTGTAGTCTCAGCAGTGGCCACAGCTCGAACATGACACTGCTGAGAGATGGGAGGGGTCCAAGTGTTAAATGGCTACAGGGTAACCGGTATCAGCAGGGTGCATTCCCTGTTGACTCTTTAGGTGGCTGGGTGGGAAACCCCTCTATCTGAAAAATCCTGCCCCATAAGTTCAAATCCCACCATGGAAAGCTATGAAAATTGAATTTAATAAAACTAATACTACTCAGGCTGACTGACCCTGAAAGCTACTGATTGTAGTAGAAACCCAACTAATTCACTGTTGACCTTTAGGAAAGTGAACTTGCCATCTGTAGTGGGTAGAGCTGTAGGTGGGAATTTACCAAGGCTCCTTCAACAGCACCTTCCAAACCCACAGGCACTACCATCTAGAAGGACAAGGGCAGCAGATAGATGGGAATATCTCCACCTGGAAGTTCCCCTCCAAGTCACTCACCACCCTGACTTGGAAATATATCGCCGTTCCTTCACTGTCACTGGACCAAAAACCTGGAACTCTCTTCCTAACAGCACTGTGGGTGTACCTACACCACATGGACTGCAGCGGTTCAAAAAGGCAGCTCACCACCACCTCCTCAAGGGCAACTAGGGATGGGCAATAAATGCTGGCCCAGCCAGCGAAGCCCACATCCCATGAATGAATAAAGAAAAAATGTGCCTCCGAGTTACACACGACATGTTTGACACAAAATGGCCAACACCCCTATTCAAGAACTCAATCATGACCGTTTCAGCACAGCTGGGATTGGGCAATAAATGCAGCCTTGCAACACTGCCCCTGTCCTGAGAGAAAATAAATTTTAAAAATACTAAAAATGATCTGCCAATTTTTTTGCAATCCAGGCAATCCAGGTCTGCGTTTCCAGGTGGGCTCCACAACCACCAGTAATTAAACTGCTGCGTGGTCTGACCCACATCAACTACATGCCAGATCCCAAAGAAGGCTGTGGAGGCACATGAGCTCCAATGTTTGGAATCCCCATTTACAATGATGTTCTGGTGAGGGGTATGCAAAAGCTCCACTCCCACAAGGTCATCTCAGAAACTTAGGCACAAGGAGGGACCTCATGTATTGACAAAGTCCTGCCAACGTTACGTTAAAGAATGGCTCTGACTTTCGGGCCCATGCGCTAATACAGCATGTTAATATTTTGCTCTATTCATCACAAGTGCGGTGTAGGATCAGTGAGGTACCATCCTTTTTGTGGGTTTAGAACTATGGTATTACACAAAGCAACTTGTCCACTTCAAAACTATCCTTGAACATGTACCTACGTTGTAAATCACAAGACCATAGGGGCTTACTTTTGACTATTATCACATGTGTGACAAACTGCTAAATAACACAGTTAAGGTTCTTGTCACATGTGTGCTATTGAGTATAAAGTACTTTTCGTAATAAAACCAACATTCCTCAATTCCCACCTAATATTTACTGGTACATGATATTTACATGGTATTGGATAATATTTGTAATGGTATACAATGGAAGATCTCCAACTCTTTAGTGAGAGAATATTGACATATGTAAAATAATTTCTAGTCCTTTTTTTTGCTTCTCTTTCTGTTTTAATCTTTTGTTTTTCATCCCCACTTGCCAATTCTTGAGATTTTGTTAACAGTCGCTAGTTGCTAAGTTAAGTGGTCCTCTCATAGAAGGTGGTCTTTCATACAGGTTTTACTGTAACATTACTGTTTGTTTGAGGCTTCAAATGGAATGTAGTTAATAGTTAATACAAAACTGCCATTGGGAACTCAATGAACCTTCTTAATATGTGGGTGCTGGAGCCCTTAATGAACAGAAGCTAAAAGAAGGATTTATCTAATATTGTTTAAAATATTTACCATTCAGTGTTATGTAAAGAGCTTTTAGTGATATTTGTGGCAATAAGAACAATTTTATCAAGAATTATTTCAGTGTTATCCCTTCACTTTAAAACGCTTATCTTTCTGTGTGTTTATACAAAAATTCAGTTGGTATTTGTAGAACTTGATGTCACTGTATATACCATTGTATTGTAAACGTGTATACATGCCTAGCTGCATACTGCCAAATAGGGATAACGCATGTTATTAATTATTTAAGTATTCACGTATTTATACCTCAATTATACTTTTTTTGTACCTCTTTTTTAAAAATTGTAAATATTTTACTCTCAAAATGCTAAGACATAAAGAACCAAGAAAGTGTTTATATCTTTTTATGTCTGTACAGTTATAACCATCAAGTGCACTATTAAATGTGTTAAATGAGAATAACCATTCTTTGTTTCTGGACATTGTTCTTTACATGTTACAGCAGGAGCATCCAAACAAAGCCCATAGGCCACATCTGGCAATTTAGGCAACTTTGTTCAATTTGATCTTGGTATTTGTTGGCCTGTCCTGTTCGACTTTTGTTGGAATGGAAATTTGAAAAGGATTGCTATTTTATTAGATAAATAATAAATCGAAAAAACAAGATTTCATTGGAGCAATAGTTTAAGATTATTGCAAATTAATGGGAACTTTGATTTTAACTTTGCACACATACTGCAAGTCTCCATGTTATGCACATACAAAGACTGAAATGTTGAACAGTTCCATGCTCCAGGATGAGACCGATACTGTTAGGAGAAACTGCTGTTCTCCAAAATACCCATTTATATTTCCACTCATTTACAGGACTGCAAGAGCAGCCACCACTCTGCTCCAGATACCAGTTTGTTACCAGTGTCTAGTTAGGGTGATGCAGAGACAATTGGGCCGAATGGCTTCCTTTTGTGCTATAATCATTCTATGATTCAAGGAACTCTGTGTATGCATGCTTATAGGCTTGCATACTGCTCTACTTACTGCCTCCCTGCACCTTGATGTGCTAGATGCTTCTGTAGCCTGAAAGCAATGCTAGCAGGGTTATAACTTCTGCTAGGGCCACACAAGCCAGGCAAGTCAAGAGCTTGGAACCAGTCTAATGGCAGTCCAACAGTGGTCCTTGCAGGGATTGTGAGTCAGGCTAATAGCAATGCCTTTTGTTACAGAAATAACCCAGCAATGAATCAGTTCCAAACCTGCAAATATAAATGTTAACTGTGGAGAATCATGATCTGTTGGGTGTAAGACATGATACTCTAACTCCAGTCAAATATTCTGCCCTGGACAGACAGCAATGAAAGGAATGGAGTGCCTCATGTACATGTGCCACAAGGTATAGGAGTTCAAGCTAACTACCTACTCATTGGCATTAAAATATCAGTAAATTTTCAATGTTAATAAAGAAACCAGGGACATTGGGGCACTCAACATTTTGCCAGTATTTAAAAAAAATTAAAATGTTAGGGTAGAAAATCGAGCATGCTCATTTTTTCTCATGTGAGATAGGGGTGAGGCAAAGGGTAAGGTCCCTATACATGAATTGTGATGCTCAAGGCATCTCTACATTGGGTCTCGGCCTTCGTTAACATCAAACCGACATGGCACGAGCAACCAGCCAGCAGCTAAAAGCAAACAAAAATCAGGCCGGTGTGCCACTAGGCATCTGGAAGGAGCAATGGAAGGTGGGAGTTTTATCTAGAGCTTGTAAAGAGGGATTGGATGCAAGGGATTGGACAAATATGCCCGAAAATGACATCAAGGCAGTATTTGAGTGTGGCATCAAGGAGCCCCAGCTGAAGTCAATGGGATTTAGGGGGAAAGCTGTCTGCTGGCTGGAGTCATACCTAGCACAAAGGAAGATGGTTGTCATTGCTGGATGTCAATCATCTCAGTTCCAGGACATCACTGCAGGAGTTCCTCAGCGTAGTGTCCTCGGCCCAACCATCTTCAGCTGCTTCATCAATGACCTTCCATCATAAGGCCAGAAGTGGGGATGTTTGCTGATAATCGCACAATGTTCAGCACCATTCACGACTGCTCAGATACTGAAGCAGTCTGTGCCCATGTGCAGCAAGACCTGGACAATATCCAGGCTTGTGCTGACAAGTGGCAAGTAGCATTCATGCCACATAAATGCCAGGCAATGGTCATCTTCAACAAGAGAGAATCCAAACATCGCCCTTCGACATTCAATGGCATTCCATCGCTGAATGCCCAACTATCAACACCCTGGGGCTTACCATTGACCAGAAACTGAACTAGACCAATCATATAAATACTGTGGCAACAAGAGCAGGTCAGAGGCTTGCAATTCTGTGGAGAATAACTCATCTCCTGACTCCCCAAAGCCTATCCACCATCTACAAAGCACAAGTCAGGAGTGTGATGGAATACTCTCCACTTGCCTGGATGGGTGCAGCTCCAAACCCTCAAGCAGGTCAACACCATCCAGGACAAAGCAGCCCGCTTGACTGGCACCCAATCCTTCACCTTCAGTATTCAGCCCCTCCACCACCAATGCACAGTAGCAGCAGTGTGTACCATCCACAAGATGCACTGCAGCAACTCACCAAGGCTCCTTCAACGGCACCTTCCAAATCCTCGACCTCTACCACCTAGAAGGACGAGGGCAGCAGATACATGGGAACACCACCACCTGGAAGTTCCCCTCCAAGTCACTCACCATCCTGACTTGGAAATATATCACCGTTCCTTCACTGTCACTGGGTCAAAACCCTGAAACTCCCTCCCTAACAGCATTATGGGTGTACCTGTAGTGCATGGACTGCAGCAGTTCAAGAGGGCAGCTCACCACCACCTTCTCAAAGGCAATTAGGGATGGGTAATAAAATCTGCTGGCCTAGCCAGTGACACCCACGTCCCATGTATTAGTAAAATACTAATATTAATTTATAATGTGTCTTTAGGAACTCATTCTTCCTCTTTAAATCAGCACGCTGTCCACTTTTTCAGTGGAAAACGACAACCTAACAATAAGTCAAGGGGAGATTGTGGTGGATTTAATATAAATAAACTAATTATTATGGTGAAAATAATGGAACATTTAACAGATAAATCTCAAAGATCTGATCATTTCCATCCCAGATTATTAAATAAACTGGGAGAGGGAATTGCAGATGTGTAGATCAGAATTTCCCAAAGATCGAGATTCAGCAATTGTGTCTTGGCACTGGTAAATTGGAAAAGTCATTCCATTAATTAACGGAAAGAGAGATAGAAACCAGGTAACCACAGACCTGTCAGTTTAATATTTCTTATGGGGGAGTTACTGGGATTGATCATCAGAGACAGAGACGATGGAACGTTTGGGCAAGTATGGGCTGAACAGTTTGCATGGATTTATGAAGGGTAAGTCATGTCTGACTAATCTAGTGAATATTTCCGGAGGTTGCTCACATGGTGGATAAGGGAGTCATTGGATGGTGTTCATTTAGTCTTACAAAAAGCAGTTGGTAAGGTCCTACTCAAAGAGTTTAGTCGCAAAAGAAGAAACTGCACTGAATTGAAAGTGACCCTGTGAGATTGGTTGTTCATTGAGGCCATTGGTTAGGAGACAAGAGCAGGGATAAAGGGAATGTTCTTTTTGATGGCATGTGACAAGAGGCTCCCCAGAGATCTGTTTTCACCACAAATATTAATGATTTAGATGAAGGAATAGATAGTTATATATCCAAGTTTGTAAATGTTGCTTAGTTAAAAGACACATTGGCCCAGATTTTTCAGTTGTTCATGGAGCGGGTGTGCCCACCACTGACTTCAATTTAAGCTGCTCGCATACCATTTTACGCTGGAGATTTTGCACCTTCGATTCTTGGCTCCATCAGGGATCCAGTGATGAACAGAGTCAGGAGGGCATATGGCAAGTACAATTCCAGCAAAGCCATGCCTCTTTTTCTCGCCATGAACTAAAGCCACACCCTTTAAGTTCTGTCTTCAGTTCATCAGCTTACATTTTTCAATGGAGCTGTGACCCCCACCCACCCCAACTAGGTTCGCCCCCTTCCCCCGACAATGTTAACCCCCCTGACATTGCTAACCCCCTCCTTCACACTGACAATGCTCGCTCTCTTCTCACCTTGACAGTGTTTACCCCCCTCACCGCCTGACAACATTCAGCCCCTCACCCCCTGACAATGTTCCCCCCTCTCCTCATCCCCTGAGTGTACATTCCCCCCACCATGACAATCCTCACCCTCTCCCCTCATCCCCAACAGCTTTCAACCCCTCACCCCAACAGTGTTCACCCCCCTCACCCCTGACACGCTCACCCTCTCCCCTCACCTCAACAGTGTTCACCTCCCTCACCCCTGACACGCTCACCCTCTCCCCTCACCCCAACAATGTTCACCCTGACCCCCGACAATGCATACCCTCTCCCCTCACCCTGGCAGTGTTTAACTCCCTCCAGCCCCAACAACAATCACTCCCTTACACGACAGTGTTCACCCGCCTCACCCCGACAATCCTCACCCTCTCCCCCTACACCCGACAATGTTTACCCCCTCATCCTTGATAATGCTCATACTCTCCCCTCGCCCCAGCCAATGTCCACCCCCCTCCCCTGACGATGCTCAATCCCATCTCTCACTCCCCAACAATGTTCACCCACCCTTTCCCTCATCCCGGAGGTAGGTAAACATTATCAGGAGAGGGGTGAATATTGTCAGGAAGGTGAACATTGTTGAGTTGGAGTGATCATTGTCAGGGTTGGATGAACATTGTCTGGGGGGTGAACATTGTCAGGGAGTGAACATTGTAATGGGTGTGACCCTTGTTGGGGAGGTGACCATTGTCAGGGAGGTGAACATTGTCATGGGGGTGAAACTTACTGGGGAGGTAAACATTGTCAGGGAGGTGACCATTGTCAGGAGGGAGGTAAACATTGTCATGGGGGTGGACATTGTTATGGGGGTGACCATTGTCAGAAGGGGCATTGTTGGATCCTAGTTACTAGTTTAGATCGACCAATGGATCTGGGCTGCACCCTTGTTTCAGGATGACTGAGTTGGTGCAATAGACAGAGCAGATCAGCAGATACTTATTTTGTAGAACACATTCTATTTATTTACAAAGGAACTCAGCAGTACACTTGTGTGCTTATAACTCAAACCCTGTCTCTACATTACAGAGGTGAAAGTTGTCGGAGGGGTGCTGAGCTGTGTCGGGGAGGTGAACATTGTCATGGGCATAAACATTGTTGGGGGGTGAACAATGTCATGGGGTTAAACATTGTCGGGAGAGAGGTGAACATTGTCATGGGGGTGAACATTGTCGGGAGAGAGGTGAACATTGTCATGGGGGTGAACATTGTCGGGAGGGAGGTGAACATTGTCATGGGTGTGAACATTGTCAAGGAGGTGAGAATTGTCAGGGGATGAACATTGTCATGGAGATGAACATTGTTGGGAGGAGGTGAACATTGTCAGGGAGGTGAACATTGTCAGGGAGGTGAACATTGCCATGGGGGTGAACATTGTCGTGGGGGTGAACATTGTCAGGAGTGGGGTGAACATTGTCATGGGGGTGAATGTTGTCATGGGGTTAAACATTGCCGGGAGGGATGTGAACATTGTCATGGGGTTAAACATTGCCGGGAGGGAGGTGAACATTGTCATGGGGGTAAACATTGTCGGGAGGGAGGTGAACATTGTCAGGAGGAGGGTAAAAATTTTCAGGGAGGTGAACATTGCCATGGGGCGAACATTGTCATGAAGGTATACGTTGTTGGAGAGGTGTTGAGCTGTGTCAGGGAGGTGGACATTGTCGGAGAGGTGAACGTTGTGTGAGGAACATATCTTTTTATTTCTGTTGGACTGTTGTAAAGGACATATCTTTTTATTTTCTGTTGGACTGTGGGTTGAAATTACAATGGCTGCAGATTGAAAGACATATCCACTGGAACAGGGTGAGAGATATATACAATGTTGCAGTCCTGGAACATGGTGTGCCAAGAAAGACAGGATGGTGCTAGAAAGGAGTCCTGGACCAAGGGAGCTGCCTGACAACAGCATTTAATTGGCTCCTGACAAGGTCACCAAGGTTTGTACAAAGAGCAGGGCAGCTGAATAGCTCTTAGCCTAAAAGGAACAAGACCTAAAACCTCTTTCTCCTGTGTGTGGAAGATTCCAGTAATTCCACAATAATAGCTAGCTGACCTTTTTCTCCTCATATCTCTATAACCTGCTGTCTTTCTGAAAACCCCTGTCAAGAGGCACAGGGGAAAATCACCATTGGAGACATTGAAAGGCAAGTCTCAACCAATGAGCTAAATACTGAAAATGCTGGAAGACCACCTCGTGTCATCAACAAGAAATTTGGAAGACATCGATCAAATTCAATCCATCGAATCCTGTACTCCAGAATTGGTGCTATTGGACTGTTTTATCCCACCTTTAAAATGGATGTTTTGTATGTGTCTTCTATGTGTGTGTATGTGCACACGTGTGTGTGTGTGTATGTGTGTGTGTAGGGATTTCAGGAGGGGGTAGAGTTTAAGTTATAGTGTTAGAAGTTAGCAGTTCATATTTCTTTCTTTTGCCACTGCAAACAACAGTTTGTTCAATAAACAGTTATTTACTTATTAAGTTTACAAACCTGGTGCTTGTGTTCTGTTAACCTAAATTAAACAGTTAGGTAGAATTGGGGCAATCTGGTGGTTTGGTCAAACTTTTCACATTTGTTGCGGCTCAGGAAAGAGTGGGGCTTGATATTACAGCGCACTATCCCCAGTGAGTCGTGACAGTTGGCGGAGAGGTGCTGAGATGTGTCGGAGAAGTGAACGTCGTTGGAGAGGTGAACGTTGTCAGTGAGGTGCTGAGCTGTGTCGGGGTTGCCGTGGTGCTGGAGGCTTTGACACTCCAGCTGATCTACTTCGAGCTACACTCCTGAGCAGGGTTTACACCTGTTAAGAAAAGCTCTTAAGAAATCTGCATAAAAGCAAGGGCAAGTCTTGGGCAAACAGCCCAGGCCTGCATGGTTACAGCTGTCTGATCCCACTGTTGTAGGAAATCATGCAGCAATCATTGCAGGGTAAAACCGGCAATTGGAAGTTTAAACTTCCCACAGAAGTACTGCATGTGTGTGTGCACGTCCAGACTTCCTCAGGTCATGAGGCACATCAGGGACTTAAATTGAGTCATTTTCCAGAGTCCATATTGGAAGACAGGGGCCATTGAGTTGTGTAGATGGGAGCAGAAAGTTACCAAAGGACATTGACAGGTTAAGTGAGTGGACCAAACTCTGGCAGATAGAGATCAATTTGGGGAAGCGCAGGGTCATCCACTTTGAATCCAAGAAAAGCAAATCAGAAGATCTTTTAATGATGACAGATTGGAGAAGCAAAAAGACTCTAAAAGTGAATGCACAGGTATGAAAAAGACAAATGTTCTGTTGACATTTATCTGAAAGGTTTTGGTATACAAAAGTGAAGAAGTGATTCCTCAGTTGCACAGAACATTGATCAACCACATCTGGAGTGCTGTACTACATTCAGTTCTGGGCACAAAACTCAGGAAAGACATGTTGGCCTTGAAGCTGCACAGCACAGGTTTACCAGGATGATACCAGGGCTTAAAAAGCTAAATTATGAAGCCAGTTTACATAAACTTGATTTGTATTCCCTTACATTCAGAAGGTTGAGCAGTGATCTAAATGAGGTATTTAAAATGATAATTGGATTAGGGTCGATGTAGAGACCATATTTTACCTGGTTAGAGAATACAGAACGGGGCAGAACCTTATAATTTGAAAAACAAATTACTATAAATGCTGGAAATCTGTAATAAAAACAGGAACTACTGGAAATACCCAGCAGGTCAGACGTAGCTGTGGAGAGAGAAACAGAGTTAACATTTCAGTTTGATGATCTTTCAGTTCTAGCAAATGATCATTGACCTGAAACAGTGGACAGCATTTTGAGTCCTGGGTCAGGAACATGCCAGGCACAACAGCTCTGGGCCCAGTCTTGGCCTCACATCAGGATCACTGACACAACACAATTTTCAAACACAGATGAGCTGATTGTCTCAGGGGCAGGGTCGGCACTCGATTGGTAGTGCTGAGAGCAGTCCGGAGGCATGGCATAAGAAATGGAGGGTCCTTTGAAAAAGTGAGTAGCAGCCATGACTGGGCCTGCCATTCACTGTGGAGATATCTGCACAGAGAGCGGATTGGGATCGGGATCAGGGTAGTGGTGGAAAGGGCTTATGGGCACAGGGAGCTCAAGATTTTCGGATGCCTCCCGGGAGGTCCTTACTGAGGCTGTGGCCAAAAGGCAGATCATCTTTTTCCCAGTCTCTGGCCGACAGCTCCTCTACCACCAGTGACCAAAAGGGCGTGGCTGGAGGTGGCAGAGGAGGTGAGCAATCGTGACATGACTAGGGATCATGGGTCCAGTGCCACAAGTGTTTCAATGGCCTCATAAGGCCTGGGCAGATGATTGGTGAGTGGCACACAGGAAACAAGTCTCTCACTCTGTACATAGCAGCATGTACACAAGCTGAGCAGACTGGGTGTCCATAGTGCTCCCTAACATTGTCAGAGCAAGTGCCCAGCTGCATCACTGAGATGTCAACCACCCTCACATATGGGGCAAAAATGAGAAAAGGGCATCACCAAGTACCAGAACAGCTCATGCCATTGTCATACTGTGAGAGTTGAGGGAGGGCAACATTTGTGCAACATTCTCCCCTCATCCTTCAGGACAAGAGAGCTCACAATACCCAGGAGGTAGCACATACAGGAGGCAGAGGCCCACACCTGCACCAAATCATGACCATGGAGGAGGCCATGCTGGATGTTGCTGTGGTGCCATCGCGGTAAGCCATTGGCAATGGTGAGGATGGATGCCAAGAAGAGCAGGGTCATTTGATAACTCTATCCTCAGGTGATGCCCAATGCACACTGTGGCTTGTCAACCACTGTCACCCATGGGGTTGGTTGTGCTGATGCGCCTGCTGAGCTGTCCAAGTTCTCATCAACACTTTCTTCTTGTCTTTCATACAGAGCCTGTAACCCGCAGAGTAGAACACAGCAGCCGTTGTCAGCCTCCTCCACAGGGAGTCAGTCCACAGAGCCTGCACCTTCACATCCTACCTCCGCACCATCCACCATTGCAGCTGCAGTCACCACCATCAGGCCAAACCCTAGCTTAGAAGAGGGAGCACTGGCTGTCGTGTGTGGTACAGAGTTGCAAAGAATAGATATCAGCTGTGTTTCAGCTGGTGGCCTCATCCAGCATTGAAGGGCACCATGAAAGGGCTCAAGCAGTGGAAGAGGCTGACGAGGGGGATCACCTCTCAGAGGCCAACGGTGTCACCCTTCACCTCCTCAGCCCCTCCAACTCAGTCACAATCCTTGTTATAAGGCCTTGTGACAGAGGCTGCCTCTGCAAGAGGACAGGTGCTGCAGCCTGTGGAGAAGTCCCCACAGGCACCTCTGAGATGGGGACAGAAGCCATGGGCATGCAGCTGAATGGAGGTACAATGGAGCAGGCTGCCTCCACCTCATCCTCAGGCACAGAGGGAGTACAGCATGGGAGTGACTGTGAGTGCAAGGCAATGTGCCCTTCAATGTACTCAATGGGTAAACTGGGTGAAGTTATCCCTGTTTCTTTGCTCATCAGTTTTATATTATTACAATAATATTCTTTGATGATATCAGTCAGTTTTTTCTGAGTTAATGGGTTGTGGTGGGGATTGAAAAGAAGGCTAAGAGGGCCCCTGGGAGACTGGGTTGTGGTGGGTGGACGGGGTGGGGGTATTTGCTGAACTGGCCCATCTCAAAATGAAAGTAGCCCTTGCCCTCTGCAATAGGGCATCCATGTTCTGCCTGATGGTGTGATGCCACCCAGGTCTGTGGCTGACCCTTGGAACAACCCAGATGCATAAAAATTCAGGGCAATGGTGACCTTAACAGCTGCAGGTAGGGGATTGCCACTGGGGGCTGTGAGGCATCTGCTCATTGCGGACCAGAATGTAAATGTTCTAGGTCATCTGCCTAGATAAGATAGTGTCTCCCCCGGCACTGACGGTCCGTCATTTGAAGGTAGCTGATTCGTGGGCAGTGCATAAGGTAGCTCCTTCTTCCCTTTGCAGCCTCACTCTGTGCTCGTTTGGCCTGCTCCTGTCCCTGAGGATATCTCTGTTGAGACTCCTCCTCGCTACTCAGCGTAATGTCAGAGTAGCCTGTTTCCACCTCCAGTCACTCAGATGCTGGTGGTTTACACAACAGGGCTTCCTCTGCCTCCGCCAGCCTCTGCTGCCCAAGTGTTGTCAGCAGCCTAATGTTCCTCTCAGGTTGCCCACCTCTTACAGTTGAGAAATACAAGCCTTTCAGCACCAGCGATGCCAACCCTGTGCTACTGGGTGAGCAGCAGAGTGTGATTGTCTATCTTTTACATGAGTTGATCAATGCCTTCTCATTAGCCCTGATGGTTCCCTATTGTGTCTATGCCAGTTATACCCTGAATCATCCCAAATACCCTGTGCATGCCGATTGAAAATCTGAAATTGGCCCAGGGAGGTCTTTTATTAGCTTTACATCTAACTTAAGAGGCATTTATTTGGAGGCATGGCAGGTTTCATACACCCACTCCAGCCTTCCATTGAAAGTTGCATCGCATTCCAAAGGCAGTGGGATCCAGTGCCACCCTCCAGGGAAACGATTTTCAAATCATGTCCGCACCTATTCCTGACCCCACCAGCAATTGAAAACCCAGCCTGTTGACTCTGTTTCTCTCTCCACAGATGCTGCCAGGCTTGCTAAATATTTCCAGCACTTTTTGTTTCTATCTTAAAATTAGAGTCAAGCCATTCAGCACACTCTCACATGAGGGGTGATAAAGACGATGAGCGGGGAATCAGCTAAAATTTTTAATATTAAGATCGATAGATTGTTCCTATATATTGGTATCTAGGGATATGAAACAAAGGTGTGCAAATGGAGTCAAGGTACAGATCTGCCATGATCCAACTGAATGGCGGAACTGACTTGAAGGGTTGAACGTTCTCCTCCTGTTCACCAGTAACTGATGGACTTCTGATGGACCTGGAAAGAAAAGATACATGCAAGGGTTGTCAGGGACAGCAGAGCAGCGCCACTTTGTCACAAAGAATGTGTGAGAGTCAGTTCCGTAAGGAGAGGAAATATAGGATAGATGGTCAAAAACTCTACAGAGCACATTCTCCAGCTTTGCCAGTTACAATGTTCTAGTCTCTGTCAGACTCATTCCAGAACAGTCCCTTCTAATGTAGAGATGGTGGCCTTCTTTCATTCCTTATCTTCTCTTGGGTACGGTTGTCAGGTACTGGGCACAATTCTCCATGCACTAACCTGCTCTCCTATCTCTGGCCACTCTGGCCACTTTAAAAAAAATAATTTTTATTTATTTAACAACGGAAACCTCCCATCTTTGGATGAGGTTTGATTAAAAACTGTAAAGGCTGCCTGGCCGATTCACCCGACCGCCAACCGTAAGTTTGGGCAGGCTATGTAAAATGACAGGCAATTGCGCGATTATGGCTTAATTGCCCTTTTAATTGTCGGTGGACACTTCCAACATTTGTGCGCGCCCGCCGACCAAAATATCGCGCGAGCGCAGGATGACTTCCAGACGCTTGCCCGACATCATCTCACATGATTGCATACCTGATCAGGCATCACGTAACCAGCCTATGTAACTATTAGGACCCAGCTTAGATCAAGGTCTGTGCAGAGTTGTATGTAGTTGTTGCTAGTAATAAACTTCATGTAATTGTGTTTGACCTGAACCCTCGTCAGTCTCAGTATCTTGCTTAGCATAGCTAGCACAGAGACAGATCCCTTGAGGTCTACATTGAAACCCTCAATGAATTGAAACCCATATGGTGGCAGCAGACCGTAAGAGACCATGACACTTTCTGGCTTATAGTGGTGCAAGATGCCCTAAAAAGAGTGGATAGTGACACTAAATCCAAGGAAATATCTTGCATGATAAATAACACACAATAATTTTTGCATTCCTTGAACCACTCTGTAACTTTCTAAATGTTTCTAGTCACAGCTGCACTACAGTTAGAGTTAGGCAGGAATTTTCTGCCCCTGTTGGCATCGGGTCATGGCGGCGAGGGGGGACAATATGGTGAGAAGGCCAAAAATCGGTTTTATGCCCTCATGCAACCAGTTTGCGATTGTCCGCTCCACCTGTCAATGGCAGGCCGCATTTCCTACTGCCGGATGTCACGAACATCATTTTAACACATTTGCATCTAATTATAAGCCCTACTCACTGGAATCATCCCCTTCATCAAATTTACCGCCCAAGTCAGCGTGACTTCAGAATGGCGTGCTTCAGAACTGCCTTTAAAAGGCGTGCACCTGGCAAATTTCAAGGGGAACTCAGAGGTGAGTGCACACAACCTTGCACAGTGCTCATGAGCACCACCTGTAGGATACCAAGGATGAGGCGCCTCACATTCGCAGGGTGCACAGGCAAGTCGCCTTTTCCTGGCTGTCTTTCAATGCGGTGCCGGGATAAGTTCTCCAGTGCAGGCCAGACCTGGGGGCGGGAGTTGAGGGGGCAAGGCAGCACCATCTGAAGGAAATGCTCAAGCACATGCTGGAGGGGTGGGGGAGGGGGTGAGGGAAGCAACCACGCATTTGGAAAAGTTTGTCAAAAGTGAGCATTCTTCCACAGCTGAGACCGTTCAGCTGCAGCCCTATTGATACGCTAGCAGTCAGGCTTCTGAAGCTTTTCTGCCCACTCAAGCAACGCGAAAGCATGAAAGTGCCACCAAATGCTCCATAACTTTTCGTCCCTCGGGTGCAGACTGCAAATTAATGTGCGTTTTATGGGACAGCAGAACAATTGGTCGACTGGGCAAGTTGTAGAATCCCCTTGCGGAAGGTGTCATGGTGCAGTCACTGGTGGAGGCGCTCACAGCCCCTTGCAATGTCTTTATTAAGGTTTGGATCAGTGTATCCCTCATGGTTCAAACCAACAGCACAGCTTTGCAGTGCAGGTTAGGAGAATGCCTGTGCCTGAGCTGAGAGCACAGCATGCAGTCCAGTGGCCAAAGCTGCTGCCAATCGGTCAAGTGGAGTGGGGCAGAGCTGTGTAGGGTTTCGGACAGCAAATGAGCTCACTCCACACTGGATATCCAAGTGGCCAGCAATCTCCTGCATGCATGAAGGACCCTTCAGACTTAACCAAGAGAGGTTCTTAGTACACCCATGCTAGCACACGCATCTCTCTCTTTGATCCTGCAGGAGGAGAACATCAGGATCACGGAGCCTCGTGATTTAACGGAATGCCTCATGGTTTACAGGGAGCAAAGAAGAAGAGAGCGGCGGAGGTGCCTGGCTAGGCAAAGGGAGGTGCACTTCCCTTAAGATGAAGGGGCGGCAGGGCCTGCTGCACACACAGCTGAAGATCCACAGGGAGCCGTCGCTCGTAGGCGCCTCTCTGGACCCAGGGTCTATAGACGGCACTTGTCATTCCTGCAGATGACCGAGAACAAGTGTCGCTGAAGACTGCGCATGTTTAGGAAATTGGTTGGTCACATATGCCACCTGTTGCAGGATTTGGTGCCACGGGAACATGGAGGGCATCCACTGTGAGTGGCTGTGAGAGTGAGCACCGTGCCCAAATTTTTATGCCAGGTGACCTGTGCAGGATCTCATAAGCCTTCACGCACAAGTGTATCCAGGAGGTCACAGACATCATCTTCACAAAGGCACAGAACATTGTACATTTCGCCTGGGATCAGGAAAGCAAGGAAGCAAGAGCGCTGGGATTTGCACAGATGTCAGGTGCAGGGTGCTATTGTCTGTACTCACGTGGCGCTCAGATATCCATGGCAACAAGCAGTCAACTAAGTCAACCACAAAGCTTCCACTGACTGAATGTTCAGCTGGTGTGCGAACATCACAAACACACCTTACAGATCTGCGCACGATTCCCAGGGAGTGTCCATGACTCCTACATCCTTAGCAGGCCTCAGATCCCTGACGTTTTCCAGAGTCCAGAGAGGCTTCAGGGTTGTCCCCTTGGGGACAAAAGCTAACACAACGGACGTGGCTAATGACGCCCCTGTGGCAGCCTCAGACTGCAGCAGAGAGACAGTACAAAGCTCAAGCCGCGACCCGGGCTTTAGTGGAGCAAACGATGGGCATTTTGAAGATGAGGTCCTGGTGCCTTGACAGGTCTGGTGGAGCACTGCAGTGCAGTCCCCAGAGGATGTTGCGCATCATCATCACTTGCTGCACGCTCCACAACCTGGCGCTGCAATGGGGGGAGGACCTGGCTGAGGAGGAGATGGAGGGACTGCACGTCTCCTCCAATGAGGAGGACGTCAAAGGGGACGACAGTGATGAGGCCATCGCACTGACCAGATGAGGCAGGCAAGCTCGGGAGGCTCTCATAGCTACGAGATTCATGGAGGATGATGATGACATGCAATGAGGACAGTTCTGACATCCTCACCTTGCAGCACACATAACATCAGTGCTCAGACTCATGTCATGGAGACACAGCGGAGTCCCTAATAGTCGCTAGATTCCAGGAGGATGATGACGACATGCAGTGAGGACTCTCCATAGATCTTCACGCTTCACACAGCCTCTGAGAATGTCTGACTCCTGCTTGGCTGAGGGCAACTCACTTGCGCTCTGTGATCAGGGTCATATCATAGAGACACAGCCATGAAACTTTAAAGTCATCTGATCCTTTGTCTGCCAACAGTACCTAAGGCCTTCAGGAACACAGCGTCACTGGTCACAGAGTTGAAGAGATGGGGGCCAGCCCCACCTCAAAGGTGCTGAGAGCACAGAGAGAATGACAGAACTCTGTGACACCTGCCCATGACATTCTGGCAGCAATGACAAGCACCATTGAGGTGCAGGCATCACTAATGTGTCCAGGGAGTGTGAGGCCAGACCATCACTTTGGTCTGAAGGTTACACACTGCACAAGGAAGAGGCCCTGGACTCTCAGTGTCTCACACCTGCCTTTATCTTGTAAAGAAACCAAGGTTTCACATCTGAGTGACACGAACACTGCTCCTCAGAACAAGGAGCCATAGGCAGGAAGACATTCTTGGGACAAAAACAGAATTACCTGGAAAAACTCAGCAGGTCTGGCAGCATCGGCGGAGAAGAAAAGAGTTGACATTTCGAGTCCTCATGACCCTTCAGCAGAACGGTTTATTTACAATAGTGAACACTATATACAAGTAGTTAACACCCATGTCCAGGCTGTGAAACTGCATCTTCTTAACCTTCCTAACCCTGCCGCTACATCTTGGTGCTCCCCGGACATCCACTGTGGTGGTGGAAGCAGCCTGCTGACTGCTACACCCTGTCTGTGATGACCTTGGTGGGTGTCCTCTGGAGGGCTGAGACCTGGAGGGCCTGTTTTTGGGGACCTGCTGTGTGTCAGTGGCACCCTCCTCAGCCTGTGGAGCTGGAGTTGCTGAGGTCACAGGAAGAGGCAATTCAGATGGACCGGATACTCCTGGACTCACCTCGGGGATGGCCCCGAGATGTGCATCTGATGACCCTCCTCCCTATGGGTGCCCAAGGGCCTCTGGCTGACTCCTTGAGGAGAAGGGGAAGCTGGAGTGAGATCCGGCTACCCCAAGCACCTCTCGCGTTGAGAATGCTGGAGGACAAATATGGCTTCAGCGATGGAGTTCAGCCTACGCAGCAGTGCAGGAGCGATGTCCTGGACCAAGGTCTCCATGGTGACTGCCATCCTATCAGTATTGACCTCAGTGCGTTGTCAAGCTGGCACTATAACCTCAACCTGAAGGCGATGGAATCCTCCATCATGCCTTGCAATCTGAGGAGTGCAGTGGACATCCCTTCCTGATGTTCCCAAGATTGTCTTTGCAGCTCCAGCAACTGAGGTATGACCGAGTCCAGAGGCTCATCACCTGACTTGGACTCAGCAGATTTCGGGCCTCCAGCAGTCCTCCAAGTGCTGGAGACCAGGGAAGTCCCCGCCACAGCCTGCTGTGGATCAGAAAGTGCGATGTGCTCACCAGATTGCCACCCCGAGGCTACTCTGGAACTATGTCCCACTGAGGTGTGTGTCTCTGCACTGGTGGAGGGCGTGGGTGAGCACTGTGATGGGTTTTCAATTAGGGTGTCATCAGATTCTTCTTCCCGAGGTGTCGTCAGGGTTTGAGTCAAGGACCTGACTCGTGGGCCCCCTCGGCTCTTCCCAGATGTGCCTGCGAAAACAAGGAGAGATAATTAGTGCATGGCAGGAGACTGCAGAACAGGGGAACTGGCTCACAGCATGGTTGTCTGATGGCTGTTGCACTGCTGGATCTTGACATGGTTGAGCACCGCCGACCTTACCGTCAGCACAGGAACGGTCCAGATCCTCACTGGCCAGCGGATGGTTCTGTTTTCAAAGTCTGTGAGGACCTTGATGTCAGGCAATCCTCCACCAGTCTGCGACCTCTCCCTTTTGTTGTGTATTATCCTGTCCTGCATGAATACAGATGGAGAGAGTGTAAGCAGGATGCCTGACAGGCCAGGTGAGAAGGATGCCTGACATGTGTGGGTGGTGAGAGGAGCCATGGATGGGATGTGGACACAATCCACAGGGTAGATGAAGGTGTGTGTGAGAGAGTGAATGGTGAGGTCCCTTGCACTGACAGTGAGTGAGATCCCTGTGGATGTGTTATGGGTTTGTGAGTGTGTGAGTTGAGAGTGATGAAAAGGGCGGCTTACCCCAGTGGAATGGAGGAGATCATTCATCCTTTTTGGGCACTGGGCAGCTGTCCTCTTTTGCAGGGCCTTGGCGCTCACCACCGCTGCCACCACCTCCCATGCTGGATTGGTCACCGCACTTGCTGGTCTTCTCCCAGAGTGGGAGTAGAGGACTTCACATTGGGCTTCCACAACGTCCAGTGGGCATCCAAGGGAGGACGTTGCTAAATTTGGGGGCAGCATCCCTTTGGAAGCCATGACTTTCCAGCTGCTTCTGATCTCTTAGAGAATTCTAGCTCCGTGCAGAGGCATCCTGTAAATATGGCGCTCCAATTACTGCAGGCCTGAGGCGACGCCACCAGCGATGCACTATGTTTCCCGGGATGTGCTGGGAACGGGACGACGCGACACGAAAAGCCTCACTGCGGCCAGCAGGTGAACCATCCTTATTCCACCTGCAGCCGTACTTTGTGCAAATCTGGGATGATTTGCCCTTAGTCTGCAAGTCCCAAAGTGACCACTAGATGACAGCATTAACACAATGAAGCAAATTCTACACAGACGTGAATTAATATTTCCAATATATAACTGGGGTAGATTTTGATTTTATGGAACAGTGTAAAAGGAGTAATAGTGAATCAGCAGCCTGTTTTAGATCTAACCCAATTTTTATTTCTATTCTGTAGCCCTATTTCTAAAATTCTATTGATCATTTTATGTCTTTAACTCCTCTCATGCTTAAGTGTTCAGTACCATTATTTTCCTTGTTCTTCTTAATGTAGCTGAACCTGTAGGAACTTACTGAATCGTAAAACCTTTCTGGCCAACCAAACAAGGGCAGCTGTAGTCTTTTTTTGTGTCACACCATTGTAGCACAACAAAGTGAGAACAGAGAAACAACTTGAAGTCCAGAGAAAGTAATGTCCAAGGCATTCAAATCTTTTCAATTAGATTCTACTGCTCTGCTTGGTGTATAGTACAGGAGTTTTCTGAAAAGTGGAAACCTGTCACATTCTTGTCACTGGGTTTTAGCCTTGTAGTCTCATTAATATTGGAGGATCTTCTCAACTTGTTTCAGGACCATGAAGTCCCAGGTTCCCAGAAAGTCAGCAAACAAGGACCAACTTTCCCAGAATGGGAGTGATGGGGTGGTGGAGTGGATAGTGGATGTGCTGCTAAATGAGACAATTATGAGAGTTGTCCTTCACGACATCTTCTCCAGATGACATCAGTATACTATATTCATTACAAGCCCACCGACTCCCACAGCTACCTCGACTGCAACTCCTCACACCCTGCTTCCTGTAAGGACTCCATCCCATTCTCTCAGTTCCTTCGCCTCTGTTGCATCTGTTCCAATGATGCCACTTTCCAAAACGGTGCTTCTGACATGTCTTACTTCTTCCTTAACTGCTTTCCCACCCTCAGTGGCTGACAGGGCCCTCAACTGTGTCTGACCCATCTCCCACGCCTCTGCCCTCACACTTTCCTCTCCCTCCAAGAACCATGATAGGGTCCCCCTTGTCTTCACTTTTCACCCTACCAGCCTCCGCATTCAAAGGATCATCCTCCGCCATTTCCGCCAATTCCAGCATGATGCCACCACCAAACACATTTTCCCTTCACCCCCCTGTCAGCATTCCATAGAGACACCCTGGTCCACTCCTCCATCACCCCCAACACCTCATCCCCCTCCTAAGGCACCTTCCCATGCAATCACAGAAGGTGCAACACCTGCCACTTTACCTCCTCCCTCCTCACCATCCAAGGGCCCAAACACTCCTTTCAAATGAAGCAGCATTTCACTTGCACTTCCCTCAATTTAGTCTACTGCATTCGCTGCTCCCAATGTGGTCTCCTCTACATTGGAGAGACCAAACGCAGGCTGGGTGACCGCTTTGCTGAACACTTTCGGTCTGTCCGCAAGCATGACCCAGAACTTCCTGTTGCTTGCCATTTCAACACCCCATCCTGCACACATGTCCATCCTTGGCCTGCTGCATCATTCCAGTGAAGTTCAACACAAACTGGAAGAACAGCACCTCATCTTCCAATTAAGCCTTTACCACCCTCTGGACTAACATTGAGTTCAACAACTTCAGGTCAGCTCTAAAGAAGAGTCATACGGACTCGAAACGTTAACTCTGTCTTTCTCTCCACAGATGCTGTTGGGCCTGCTGTGTTTTTCCAGCATTTTCTGTTTTTAGATCAGTATACAACCCTGGCTGCAGGCAATAGTAAGCCTCAGTATTGTGTTCTGTTAAACCGGGGAATAGATGCAGAAGAAGATGGCACACATTAAGGAAACTCAAGAGAAGACTATTCACCAATAACATGCACCAAGTAGTTGGCCCAAAAATTGTTGCATGTTAATCTTAATTCCTGCTCACCCATTCTAAGCCTTTACACAAACTTACATCTCTCTCTTCTGTCTTTGTATGTAAACATTCAACTTTAGATTACTTTTCTGCTTGTACAGCAAGACGGCACCATCATGACCTGGAGAATGGCCCATCCTTGTGAAGTGTAGATGGTGCAGTCACACCTTCTTCGGCATAGCCAAGTAGCCCAGGCAGAGTTGGTCAAGCTACATACCTCAGTAATGTCAGCACAGAGCAGTCCTAGCTCAGATGGAAGAAACTCTGCCTCTGTTGAGCACCAGCTGCTTGGGAAAAGAGGAATTCCCAGAGGAATGCCCCTCATTTTGGATGCTGAAATAGATCAGCAATGTACACACAGTAGTAGTAGGAGAACAAACATTAAGAACGCTAAATAATAGCGCAAGATCCGCAAAATAATGCAGTTAACTAAATCCAGCAAGAGTAACCCAAAAAAGGCAAAAAAAGTTGCTTCCAAAATAAACCACTTGACCTCTAAGGAAACCCATTGGCCTTAATTCTGTGATTCCATGTTCACAGCAGCAAGCCACACTCATATTTCTTAAAATATTCCATCTTCTTCAGCATCTGTTCCCATCCTGTAGGACATGTACATGGGATTGCACGTGCTACCATCAAGATGATGCACTGCTATTCTCTAGGGCTGAAATTCTCAACCTTTTTGCTTCCTAAGCCCTCTTCCCATGACATTTATATTTTTCCTGTACAAAAATGAGTTCAATAATTAATCATACTTGTTTATTATGATTTTTGTTTTACTTAATGTGAAATTTGTTGCTGGTGCTAAGCAACAGCTTTGTCAAGACATGAAGATATTGAATGAAATATGTATCCATATTTAGGATTTATTGTGTGGAATGTACTGCAGGCTGCTTGAGCAGGAACTGGGATTGGGGGCCGTAGAATTGCACAAGGGGGCCACATTTTGGAGGTCCGACACTGGGAACTCTGGGCAAGTTATACATGCAGCAGGAAGGTAGCGAGACCGTGATGCTGCATGGAAGCAATGGGAAGATAATTCAGTATTGTTGAAAAAGAGACAAGACATGCCATCAAAGTTTTTTGTCTTGCATTCATCAGGACAGGTGCAAGAATGTACAATTTCAAAAGGAACAGCAACATACACTGCATGAGAAAACGGTGTTGATTGGTTGGCAAGTCAACTCTGATTGATTGAGGTGATGCCATGGAGAATGGACCAGGGAACTACTGTCCCCATGCTTTTGTTAATTCAAAAAAAGGTGTCATGCATGGACATTTTCCTTTTGCTTACAGAGGACAGGTCCCTGCGTATGAATACATGAAGCTTCTAGCAAGTGTAAGTGAGCCACATTGCGAGCCTGAAAAATAATCTTAAATTGGTTGTCAATGCAATTCTTAGCACACTCAAGATTGTTCAGCAAGTTCTGTCCAATCACAATCACATCTAACGTTAAACATTTTTTTCCGAGTTTGGCAAGCACAGGCTGGTTGAGTATGGTCAGTACTCTGCCTATTGCGAACAACTGAAGGGATCTGCTGTTTGATACAATTTGCATGTCATTGGGACGTATGGCCTATGTTCGTGGCATTGTACTGGTACTGATACTTGAGCTCATTAAAATGGTCACTTGTCAAATTAGCATATCTCTGACTGGAATTAAATACTGCCTTCTAAATTTAATGTGTGACGCACAGGGATCAGGAGCCATCAGATCCCTGACCATTCAAAGGCTCTGGAATCCAGGCAAGATCTCAGGCTCTGAGGGGAAGGTCAGCCATTGTGGAGCTGCCTTCCATTGGAGCAGAGGTATTCACTGAAAGGAAAGAACACACAAGAACACAAGAAATATGAGCAAGAGTAGACCATATGGCCCATTGAGCCTGCTCCACCATTCAATATGATCATGGCTGATCTTGGGCTTCAACTCCATTTGTCTGCCTGCTCCCCATATCCCTTAATTTCCTGAGAGACCAAAAATCTGGCTATCCCACCCTTAAATGTATTCAATGATGGAGCATCCTCAACCCTCAAAGATAGAGAATTCCAAAGATTCACAATCCTTTCATAAAAGTAATTTCTCCTCACCTCAGTCCTAAATGATTATCCCCTTACCCTGAGATCATGCCCCCATGCTTTAGAATGCCCAACCAGCAGAAACAATCTCTTAGTATCCACCCTATCAAACCCTTTCAGAATCTTGTAGGTTTCAATGGGATCAGCACTCCTTCCATTAAATCCTGGAGAATATAAGCCTAATTTGCTCAGCCTCTCATCATACGACAACCCGCTCATCCCAGGGACCAATTTAGTGAACATTTGCTGTACCCCCTCCATTTGCATTGCCATAGCCTCTAGGGCTATGGGCCAAGTGCTGGGATTAGCGTAGCCAGATCTTTGTTGACCGGCGCGGACACAATGGGCTGAATGACCTCCTTCTGTGCTGTAAACGTCTATGAGTCTATCAGCAAGCATATCCTTTCTTAAATGTGGAGACCAAAACCGCATACAGTACTCCAGATCTGGCCTCACCAAAACCCTGTACAACTGCAGCAAGACATTTTTATTATTGTCCTCCAATCCCCTTGTAATATAGGCCAACATGCCTTTTGCCTTTCTACTTGCTTGCTGCACTTACATGCTAACTTTTTGCATTCCTTGTATGAGTGCACCAAAGTCTATTTGAACATCAACATTTGCAGGTTTCACACCTTTTAGATAATATTCTGCTTTTCTATTCTTATGGCCAAAGTGAATAACCTCACACTTCCCTACATTATGCTCCATCTGCCATTTTGTTTCTCACTCACTTAACCTGCCTGTATCTTTTTGCAGCCTCTCTGTGTCCTCCCCACAGCTTACCTTCCCATCTAGCTTATTATCATCAGCAAACTTAGATACAATTCTCTCTGTTTCTTCATCTAAGTCATTAATATAGATTGTAAATAGCTGAGGCCCCAGCACCGATTCATGTGACACCTCACTAGTCACTGCCTGCCAACTTGAAAAAGCAGCCATTAGCTGCTTTCTATCCATTAACCAACCCTGTATCCATGCTAAAATATTACCCCCAATTCCATGAGCCCTTTTCATGCCTTTTAACCTTTTGTGTGGTACCTTATTGAATGCCTTTCGAAAATCCAAGTTTACTACATCTACCGGTTCTCCTTTATCAACCCTATTAGTTACATCCATACTTCTTCCTGTTCATTTGTAATTTAACTTGCTCCCAATGATTTACTTTTAGAGTGTTACTCCAGGTGGTAGGTTGGCGCTGAAGTTGATTTATTATCAAATTGAGACTGTTTTCAATGTTGGTAAAGTACTGCCGAAGTTAATAGGCTGTGCTGAGTTTGTTAGACTGAAATTAATAGATTACCACTAAGGTTGGTAAAGTTATACTGAAATTAATAGATTATTACTAACCTATCAGTGTCAGCTGATAGAGTGCTGACGTGACTGAGGGTGTTAATGACTGTGCCATTTCTCACTTCTCTTGTCTGCTACTAATAAGCCAAGTAGCGTACATTTGCTGAGACTGGATGCTATCGCCTTGGCAACGCAGACTAATGATGTTGAGCCTCTGAGGCCAAGAGACAGTTTTCACAGCAGACTCCGATGTCATTCAGTGATCTTTCTGTAGTTATTATTTAGGAATTGTTTTTGGCAGATTGCTTGAAACTTTTGCTAGACCCCTTAAGGGGTCGCAGATTCCTGTTTATGAACCCCTGGTCCAGGATGGGTGCCTGAAGTATCAAACAGGGCAATCCTCTTCTTATCCATCTTATGGGACATTTGAGTTCCCAACCTTCTTTCTTTGGGTGGGAGTCTGCTGGATTGAGTGATTAGTCTCCCAAGCTCTGTTGCTGGAAAATCAGGAGAAATAGATACTAAAAAGCTGCAGCTCATGAATGTGGGGCAAGGCTTTGCAACCAAAGCACATCTTCTCAGCCACTCTGGTACACTGATATTCAAAAACACCACTTCTTTGTTGGTTATGAGCAACTCTGTCGTTGAGACTAATAAAAATCATCTAGAAACTCCGCTGCTTCCTAACACAGCAATTGGGGGAGGGAGAGAGAGTGAGAGAGAAAGAAACACAAACTGAAAGAGAGACAGAGAGAGAGGGAGAGAGAAACATAATCTGGGGAGTGAGATGGAGGAGCATTAAGCTGGGGAAGGGAAAAAAAACACAAACTGGAGGAGAGAAAGACTCAGAAAGATCAAACCAGCGGGACAGAGAGGAAAACATGGGGTCGGGCGGTGGGGGGGAGAGGGAGATAAATGCAAATGGGGAGAAGAGAGAGGAAGAAGCATCAGTTTGGGAGAGGAAGAGAAATACAAACTGGGGTGGGGCAGGACAGAGAGGAAGAAACATCATATGGTGTAAGGTAGAAACACAAAGGAGAATGAAAATATAAGTTACTGAATAGTTTAAAAAGCTGCACCAAGGGTGAGGACGGTTTGGAATTCTGATGTAGTCACGATTTACTGGGGCCTAAAACTTCCATTCCACTTATACAGAATCACAAAATCTTTACAGTACAGAAGGAGGCCATTCGGCTCATCGAGCCTCCACTGGCTCACTGAAAGAGCAAGCAACCTAATCCCACTCCCCTGCCTTATCCCCATATCCCTGCACATCCTTTCTTACTGAACTGCAAGTCCCAGTCCAAGCGCACAGTATGTCTGGGCTATCCCAAAAATCCTAGCAGATAAGCCTTGGAGGGCTTCAAGGGAGCAGGCAAAAGAGCAGGCAAGTTTCTGCTCTGGGCCTATGAAGGCCCCAAAGTGTAAAAGACAATGTGATCAATCCCAAAAGCCGTGCCCCAAGCAGATACCTGAGGCCAAGTCACATACGTTGCTCCTTGGGTAGAGGTTGTTCACTGCACGGTGACTAAAACAAAAGTGAAGAAACCAATAAATATCAGAGTATAAACAGGACAGGAAATGAAATCTGAAAGCCAAAGATTGTAACAAAGAACAAAAATATCGTTAACTCTCTTGCATTTAATGTTACTTAAATATGAGATGATAATGCATCAGCTACAAATTGATAAATTGAGAGAAAGATATTGCAAAACCAGGGCTTGGATGTGATACTCCATGAAAAACACAGGGAGATTTGTAATATTGTCATGTTTAATCAGAGAATCTTGACCTTGATTTTTAGACAGGGCAACAGAAAAAAAATCATATTACACACTTCAACAACAAAAGAGTTTGTATTTTTATATAAGGCCTTTAAAGTAGTAAATGTTCCAAGGTGCTTCACAAGAACATTATCAAACAAACCTAGACACCAAGCTGTACAAGGAGATATCAGGACGAATGGTCAAAAGGTTCACCAAAGGTTTTAAGGAGCGCTTTAAAAATAGAAAGAGACGGAGAGAGGTTCAGAGGAGAGGGGGGAAATTTCAGAGTTTAGGGTCTAGGCAGCTGAAGATGCAGCCACCAATGGTCAAGTGATTAAATTGAGGATGCTAAACAGGCCAAAATTGGAGGAGCGTAGATATCTCAGAGGGTTTTGGGGCCTGAGGAGATTACTGAGATAGGGAGGGATGAGGGTCTGGAGGGATTTGAAAACAAGGATGAGCATTTTGAAATTAAGGTGTTGCTGGGCTGAGAGCCAATTAAAGTCAGTGAACACAGGGGTGATGGGTAATTATTATTGGTATGTGTTAGGACACAAGAGTATAGTTTTAGATGACACTATATTTGCAGAAGGTGGAACACAGAAGGTCAGCCAGGTATGCAGTGGAATAGTCAAGTCTAGTGGAAACAAAGATATGAATGAGGGTTTCAACAGATGAGCTGAGGCAAGGCAGAGCATTAATAAGACCACATATGGAGTACTGTGTACAGTATTGGTCACCTTATTTAAGGAAGGATGTAAATATGTTGGAAACAGTTCAGAGAAGATTTACCAGACTAATAACTGGAATGGGCGGGTTGTCTTATGAGGAAAGGTTGGACAGTCTAGGCTTGTATCTACTGGAGTTTAGAAGAGTAAGAGGCAATTTGATTGAAACATATAATATCCTGAGGGGTCTTGACCGGGTGAAGGTGGAGAGGGTGTTTCCTCTTGTGGGGGAATCTAGAACTAGGGGTCACTGTTTAAAAATAAGGGGTCGCCCATTTCAAATGGAGAAGAGGTAAAATTTTTTCTCTCAGAGGGCCGTGAGTCTTTGGAACTCTCTTCCTGAAAAGGCGGTGGAAGCAGAGCCTTTGAATATTTTTAAGGCAGAGGTGGATAGACTCTTGGTAAGCAAGGGGGTGATAGGTTATCGGGATAGGCAGGGTACAGATTTTAGATTACAATCAGATCAACCATATCTTATTAAATGGCGGAGCAGGCTCAAGGGTCCAAATGGCCTACTCCTGCTCCTTGTTCATATGTTAGGCGATATTAAGGAGATAGGCGACCTTAGTGATGGCATGGATTTGTGGCCAGAAGCTCCTCTCATGGTCAAATATGACACCGAGGTTGCAAACACTCTGGTTCAGCCTCAGAGAGGTGCAAAGGAGAGGGATGGGGTCCATGCTGAGGGAAAGGAGTTTGTGGCAGGAACCAAAGATAATGGCTTCAGTATTCCCACTATTTAGTTGGAGGAAATTTCTGCTCATTGTTATTCTGTTGGATAAGCTGTCTGACAATTCCTTGGAGTCAAGAGAAGCGGTAGGAGGGCAGAGCTGGGTGTCCTCAATGTCCATGTAGAAACTAGAGGTTCACCAGACTGATTCCTGGGATGGCAGGATTGTCGTACGAGGAGAGATTGAGTTGTCTAGGCCTGTATCCATTGGAGTTTAGAAGAATGAGAGGGGATCTGATTGAAACGTATAAAATTCTGACAGGGCGGGACAGACTGGGTGCAGGAATGATGTTTCCTCTGGCTGGGGTGTCTAGAACAAGGGGTCACAGTCTCAGGATTAGGGGTAGGACTGAGATGAGGTGAAATTTCTTCACTCAGAGGGTGGTGAACCTGCGGAATTCTCTACCACAGAGGGCTGTGGAGGCCAAGTTACTGAATATATTTAAGAAGGAAATAGGTAGATTTCTTGTCTCTAAAAGCATCAAGGGGTATGGGGAAAGAGTGGGAGTATGACGTTGAGATAGAGGATCAGCCAAGATCATGTTGAATGGCAGAGAAGGCTCAAGGGGCCAAATGGCCTACTCCTGCTCCTATTTTCTATGTTTCTATGTTTCAATATTGGGCCTTTGGATGATGTCCCCCAAGGGGCAGCATGTAAATGAGAAATAGGACAAAGCCTTGGGAGATAGCAGCATTACGGTGCAGAAGTGGGATGAGAAGCTGTTGAAAGTGATTCCCTGGATAGATAGGAATAGAACCAAGTGAGTGCAGTACCAGCGAGCTAACCAATGGTGCTGAGGCATCAGAGGAGGATGCTCCAGAATACAATTTTGAAAATTGCTGAAAATTTGAAATTTGAAATTTACCCGAACGAGATTTTGATTTGGAATTTTCACTGCAGATAAAGAAAGAATTCTGAGAAAGAAGTTGGTCTTTAGGTTATCAGATTTATTGCAATTTCAGTTTGTGTAATAGGAGTGTTAGAATATTTAGGTTGTGCTTTAATGATAAGCACTAAGGCAACCAAAATATTATTTTGGTTACATTTTTTAAAAAAGCATAATAATATTTTATCATGATGTGATCAAGGTGTGGAATGAAGTGATAAAAGGCAGAGCAAATTGTCCAGAAAATTGATTGGAAAAACCGGAAACAAATATTACCACTTTGTGTTTTGACTGCCACAAATTCCAAATGGCTGAGGGCAAAACTGCTGTTCTAGCCTGTACAATCAGAATAGGCTGCTTAGCTTGTCAGTACCAAAATAAATTTAGACCTTTACTTCTTGCAGAAGTGATTACATTCCCAATGGGCTGAGGCAAGTGTTCTTGTAGAGGCCCCAGCAAATGTCAACTCTTTCAGTGAATTGTATCACTCTATTGTCAGCTGGCCACTTCATTCACTTTGGAGCACTGGTGCCCAAGTCAGGGCTGTTGATCATTGGGAGGTAAATGAGGCATTTCAATCACATCAGTGGGATCATCTCTCTCTGATGAGGTTTAACAGTTCACCTAAACAACTCACATTCTTACTGGAGGAACAGCACCTCATCTTCCGACTAGGCACTTTACAGCCTTCCGGACTGAATATTGAGTTTTAGATCATGAACTCTCTCCTCCATCCCCACCCCCTTTCCGATCCCCCTTTTTTCCAATAATTTATATAGATTTTTCTTTTCCTATTTCCATTATTTTTAAATGTATTTCCATCCATTGTTTTATCTTTGCCTTTTAGCCTATTTCGATCCCTTCCCCCCACCCCGCCCCCACTAGGGCTATCTGTACCTTTATTATCACATTCCTTAGATAATATCACCACCGTCAACACCTCTTTGTCCTTTTGTCCATGACATCTTTTGGCAATCTCCACCTATCACTGGCCCTCTATCCAGCTCTACCTGTCCCACCCCACCCCTTAAACCAGCTTATATTTCACCTCTTTTCTATTTTTCCTTAGTTCTGTTGAAGAGTCATTCGGACTCGAAACGTTAACTGTGCTCCTCTCCGCAGATGCTGCCAGACCTACTGAGGTTTTCCAGGTATTTTTGTTTTTGTTTCACGTTCTTACTTGTTCCTCAAACCCTCATTAGTAGCTGCTTATAAACTTTACCTATTTAGGAATATAGGATGGAATTTTCCAAGCCGGCTGGCGGCGGGCATGATATGTGGCATGTGCGGAAAATAGGGCGGGACCCACTTCATGACAGTGTGAAGGCAGGTCACGATCTTCCGCTCAGCCTGCCAACGGCGGGCTGCGTATCCCACCATCGGTCGGCGGGGAGCTAATTGTAATACATCAGCAAATAATTAAAAGGCCGTCCTGCCAGGCTCTTGCACCCCCGCTGTAGCGTCCGCCCACATCAACGGGAAAGCACGCCGACACGTTTCACAACAGCACGCAGGCGATGTGCACTTGGCGGCCTTCACTTTGGGGGAACTGAGGTGAGTGAGCAGCAGCATTCTCCACAGCTCACCTGTTGTTTACAGGCATCAGGGGTGCCGGGGGGTGGGGGCAACTGATGCCTGGCTCCGTAGGCGACTGCTGAGGGGGGAAGATGGTGACCAGGGGCAAGTGCTGGCCAGCCTCAGACGCGACTGCGGAGGGGGGGTTTGTGTCCAGGGGCAAGTGTTGGCCAGCCTTGGAGGCGACTGCTGTGGGGTGGTGTAGAGGTGGGGATGAAGTCCTGCCCTGACACTGCATCCCATGCATAGGCAATCGAGGTGGGGGGGCAGGGTAAGAGAGGGGAGTGGCCACGCTTTGGGGACACCTGTATAAACTGACCATGCCTCTGCAACTGAGACAGATCAGGCACAGCTACAGTGATATGATTGGGGTCAGGCTCCTCGCCTGCCCACCCACGCAACACCACTGAGGCACCAAAGGGCCACCGAGCACTCCATACCTTACCCAACCCCACCCCCACCCCAGTACAGACTTCGAGTCCGCCACCACTTTATTGGACCGCGGAGCAGTTGGACTGCACGCATTGTACAATCTCTTCGCCAACACTGGCCATGTAGCAGTCACTGCTGGAGGTGCTCACAGCCCCTTGCAATCTCAGCATCCCAGTTTCGACCAATGTCCCCCATGTCGCAGGTTGACATGGCAGCCATGCAACGCACTCACCTCTGGAAATCTGAGGCGTGACCAGCACTCTCCAGGAAGCATTAAGGGACAGTCACACAGGGCCAGGAAAGGTGCTGAGTGCAGTCATGATAACCACGTCTCTCTCTCTCTCTCATGCTGCAAGAGCGACAGCAAGTCATGGCTGGTCAGTGCCTAGTGACACCCAGGGTCTATAGACGCTGCCTGCTATTCCTGCAGGTGACTGAGAACCAGTATCACCAACGACTGCGCATGTCTAGGGACCTGTTGGCTCACATCTGCCACTTACTGCAGGGCTTGACACCAAGGGGACAGGAGGGCACCCATTGCCAGTGGCTGTGAAAGTGACTGTGGCGCTCAGTTTCTATGCCAGTGGCTCCTTTCAGGGCTCCACAGGTGACCTCTGTGGGATTTCACAATCTGCCACCCACAAATGCATCCATGAGGTCACAGATGCCATCTACTCCATGGCACACACTTCGTGCATTTCACCCGGGACCGGGACAGCCAGGATGCAAGGGCCATTGGATTGGCCCTGATCTCAGGAGTCCCACAGGTGCAGGGTGCGATTGACTGCACTCATGTGGTGCTCAGGTCTGCATCATTACACTCAGTAGATTTCATCAACCGCAAGGTCTTCCACTCATTGAACGTGCAGCTGGTATGCGACCACCAGAAACACATCCTGCAGGTGTGCGGATGGTTTCCAGGGACTGTGCATGATGCCTACATCCTGAGTCGCTCGCAGATCCCTGCAGTCTTCCAGGGTCCACAGAAGCTGCAGGGTTGGCTCCTTGGGGATAAGGGCTACCCGCAGAGGCCGTGGCTGATGACACCCATGCAGTGGTCTCAGACCGCAGCAGAATGGCGCTTTAATGAGGCTCATGTAGCAGCTTGCAACTTGGTGGAGCAGACCATCGGGATGCTGAAGATGTAGTTCCGGTGCCTGGACTGGTCTGGTGGAGCCCTGCAATACAGTCCGCAGAGGGTGTCACACATCATCGTCGTCTGCTGCACCCTCTACAACCTGTCGTTGCAACGGTGTGAGGAGCTGGCTGAGGAGGAGATGGAGGAGCTGCACATCTCCTCCGATGAGGAGGACCCCAAGGGGGATGAGGGTGAGGGTAAGGGGGTCCTCGGTGGTGATGACGATGGGGATGAGGCTCTCACACTGACTAGAGAGGCAGGCGCACTTGGGAGGCCCTCGTAGCTGCCAGATTTGTGGAGGATGATGGCGACATGCAGTGAGGTGTCCCCATAGATCCTCACATCGCAGTTGTGAATGTTTGACTCCAGTCTGGCTTATTGCAGCACCAATACCTTCTGTGAGAATGCTCCTGTCATGGCACAGTGGAGGCCCTAATAGTCACTAGATCAGAGGAGGATGATGACAACATGCAGTGAGGACACTCCATGAATCTTCACATGGCCTCTGAGAATGTCTGACTCCTGTCTGGCCGAGGGCAGCTCGCTTGCGCTCCATGATCAGGGCCAGCTCAGAGACACAGCCATAAAACTTTAGATGTATCTGAGGCCTTTAGATGTACACTTTCAGCACCTCAGCCCTTCAGGAGCTGGTGCACAGCATCACTGGTCACAGATGCTAGTGTGATGGGGGCCAGCCCCACCGCAAAATTACTGAGAGCACATTGAGTGTATGAGAGAACTCTGTGGTGCCTGCCCACAGCATTCTGGTAGCAATGACCAGCACTGCCGAGGTGCAGGCATCAGTAATGTTTCTAGGGAGTGTGAGGCTGGACCATCACTTTGGTCTGAAGGCTGCACAGAGCACAGGGAAGAGGCCCTGAGACACCTGCCTTTTATCTTATGCAGAAAGGTTTCACATCTGAGTGACAAGAGCACTGGTCATCAGAACAAGGAGCCATTGGCAGGGAGACATTCTTGGGAGTTTATTGACAATAGTGAACAGTACGTACAAATGATCAACACCCATGGCCAAGCTGTGCAACTACTTTTACCTAACTTTCCTAACCCTGCCGCTACATCTTGGTGCTCCCCGGACATCCACAGCGGAGGTGGAGGCAGCCTGCTGACTGCAACGCCCTGTCTGTGATGACTTTGGCAGGCGTCCTCTGGAGGACCGAGACTTGGAGGGCCCCAGTCTGCTTTCGGGGTCCTGCTGTGTGGCAGTGGCACCCTCCTTGGCCTGTGAAGCTGGATCTGCGGAGGTCACAGAAATGGGGGAGTCAGATTAGCCAGTCATTCCAAGAATCACCTGGGGTGGATGGCCCCGGAGTGTGCACCTGCTGATCTTCCTCCCTGTAGGTGCCCGAGGGCCCCTGGCTAACTCCATGAGTGGAAGGGGTAGCTGGAGTGAGATCGATGCCCAGCCCCCCTCTCACGTACACACTGTTGGAGGCCAACTATGGCATCAGCGATGGAGTTAAGGCTGCGCAGCAGTACAGGAGCGACGTCCTGGACCAAGGTCTCCACGGCAGCTGCCAGCCTAAGAGTGTTGACCTTGGTGCGTTGCAATGCCGGCGCTATCACCTCAGCCTGAAGACGGACGGACTCCTCCATCGTGCCTTGCAATCTGAGGAGGGCAGCGGACATCCCTTCCTGATGTTCCCGAGTTTGCCTTTGCAGCTCCAGCAACTGTGACATGACCAAGTCCAGAGGTTCGTCATCTGACTCGGACTCAGCAATGTTCTGGCCTCCAGCAGTCCTCCGAGTGCCGGGAACCTGGGAAGTCCCTGCCATTGCCTGCTGTGGATCAGAAAGTGCGATGTGCTCACCAGATTGTGATCCCAAGGCTACTCTAATGCTAGGTCCCACCAAGGTGTGTGTCTCTACGCTGGTGCAGGGTGTGGGTGAGCGCTGTGAAGAGACCTCAGGGAGGGTGCCTCCAGATTCCTCTTCAGAGGTTTCTTAGGGGCTTAATTGGAGGCTCTGGGTCATGGACTCTGTCGACTGTTTGGCAGATGTTCCTGTGAAAGCAAGGAGAGATAATTAGTGCATGGTAGTGGCCTGTGAAGCAGGACACATCACTCATGGCATGGTTGTCTGATGAATGTTGCACTGCTGGACCCTCACTTGCTAGAGCACCGCCAACCTCAGCGTCAGCACAGGACCAGTCCTGGTCATCGCCGGTCAGCTGGATGCCTCTGTTTTCGAACTCTGTCAGAACTTTGGTTTCCAGTATCCCTCCACCTGTCTGCGACCTTTCCCTCCTGTTGTGAGCCAGTTTATCCTGCACGGATAGAGATGGGGAGAGTGTATCAGGGCTCCTGCCAGGCCAGATGGTAAGTATGCCTGGCCTGTGTGGGTGGTGAGTGGTCCCATGGACGGGATGAGGACAATGATGGTGTGTGTGAAAGAATGAATAGTGATGTCCCTTGCACTGGCAGTGAGTGAGGGTCCTGTGCGTATGTGATGGGTTTGTGAGTGTGTGAGCTGAGAGTAATGAAAAGAGTGTCTTACCCTGGCGGAACGGAGGAGATCATTCATCCTTTTGTGGCACTGGGTGGCTGTCCTCCTCTGCAGGGTGTTTGCGCTGACCACCGCTGCCACTGCCTCCCAAGCCGGGTTTGTGACTTTTCTGCCCATCCTACAGCCAGAGCGGGGGTAGAGCAAATCCCATCGGGCCTCCATGGCATCCAGCAGTTGTTCGAGGGATCCATCATTGAAGTGGGAGGCTGCAGTCTTTTTGCCTTTGCTGGCCATGTCTCTCAGGCAGCGGTGGTGAGCTGGTGGTGATTAGCGCTTTGCTGGCGATTGCCTTTTAAAGATGGCGGCTGGCGTGATGCAACAGCGGGGCGACGGCAAGCGGGCGAATGAGAGCTCGCCCACCATGGAAACGGCATATTTCCCGGGAATACATAAGTAATGACGCATGCTCGGGAAGATACGGTGTGAAAACCTGCGATTTTCATCAGTGGGTAGGACTCCATTTTACCCGCCCGCTACCGCACTTAGTGCAATTTTGGGAAAATTCCACCCATAGAAACAAAATTAAGGCATTCAGCCAATTAGATCATGTGTGATCTGTGCCTCGCTCTATCGAATTCATTTATCATGTTGAACACCTCGATTAGATCACCCCTCAACCTTCTGAATTCAGGGCAATACAAAGTAGGTTTATGCAACTTATCCTCCTGATTTAACCCTTGAACCCCTGATATCATTCAACTGAACTTGTGTTGTATCCCTTCTAAGGCCAATATATATTTCTAGCAGTTTTTTAATAAATTATATGCCATTAATAGTTTTGTAAAAACAACCACAGATCATAGCACATACGTCGATGTGATGTATAAGAAGACCCCATTTTTGTGACATCAGAAATCATATTTAGGCCTAGCACTAGGCATATAATTCGGTCCTCCTTTTCTGCTAAGAAATACCATACTTACATTAGAAGCTGGCCTCAATTTATCATCTCAGAAATGCATGTTTTATTCACCTTATAAATCGGCATATGGGATCAAACAGTGATATGGGCAGCCAAGAAGATGGGAGTTTGATATATGTCCACACAGAGCAGACCGTGCATGGCGAACAATGAACAGAAATGGTCCTCCGGCAAAAAGCATGAAGTATGAAGCTGATTTCAAGCTAAAAGTTGTAACATTTGCTAATGTGAGAATGGATGTTATTTTTAAAAATATTTTTGGGGAACATTGTGTTATTCTGTAAAGGAGGCTGGGTGTCTGTGTGTGATTTAATTATCTGGGCAAGCGATTGATAGGAATCAAGTTGTCTGGGAGGGTGGGGGGGGGTTCAAAACATAAGTAGAGGAGTTAAGTCTGAGGCACAATTAAATAGGTTAGATCTAACATTTGCATTTTTAGATAAGTTGAGAGTTTGTTTAAATATCAAAGTGGAATCAGAGGTACAAAGAAACATGTTTGCATCTTGCAGGAGTTCCATAGGTAAATAGTAGTGGGGATATATTTTATTGACCCAAAAGCAAAGACAAGATAGAGACAGGAAGGATTTTGCATTCGGACGGTCTTGAGTTTCAAAGAGGTGTGAGAACAATGGAACCAGAGATCAAAAGGGAAAAATATTTTAGAGTTACTCTGGAGAGCTTAGAAAAGAGAGATAGCTAGAGCTGTTTGAGTTGTTGAACTATAACTGGAGCTCTGGGCTGGGAGAGGATGCAGTTTGAATCATCCACTCAGTCAAGCCAAAAAAGTCATGGGCTGCAACAAGCAGTTTTATTCTGAAAAGGATTCCACTGCAGAATGGAAGAGGGTAGAGGTCATGTGGTATGTCTTTATTGAAGCTACAACAGTTTGCCTTGTGTAATATTACTGGATTTTTTTCATAGTTAACATCAGTAAAGGAGTGCTGCCTGGAGGTGTTTACTTGTGGGTTTGAGCAAGTAAAGAGTTTTTGGGGAATGTTTTGTAAGACTAACCTTAATTGTGTAACTGTAATCTTCTGTGCTTAAGTTTTCTTTTATTTTTGTCAATAACACTTTTACTTTTAATTTTTAAAATCCCAAAAGTGTTACTGAGCCTCTGACTGCTGAGATTAGTGTGTTTTCTTCTTGGTTTCAGAATACAAAAAAAAAGGTTATGGCCTGTAAACCAAGTTTCCCTCCGGGATTTGGTTTGCACAGCAATTAACACCGACTGTGGTCATAACACGAACTCATCAAGAAACTATAGCCAGAATTTTCCAGCCCCATTGGCATCAGGCATCATGGCAGGCTTGGGGATTGATATGATGAGAAGGCCAAAAATTGGTTGCACGCCATCATGAAACCAGCTTGCAATCATCTGCTCCACCTGTCAATGGTGGGCCGTGTTTCCCACTGCTGCATGTCGGGAACCTAATTTTAGTACTTTAGCATCTCATAATCAAATTTACCGCCCACATGACTTCACCACCCACGTGACTTCAGAATGGCATGCTTCATGACTGCCTTTAAAAGGCATGCACTTAGTGACCTGAACTTCGAGGGGAACTCGGAGGTGAGTGCACACAAACTTGCACAGTGCTCACGAGCATCGCCTGTAGAACATTAAGGAAGAGGCACCACATTTTCGCAGGGAGCACAGGCAAGTCGCTTTTTCAGTGCAGTGCCAAGGCAAGGGCTCCAGTGTGGGACAGGCCTGGGGTGGGAGGTGGGGGGGAGGACAAAGGCAGTACAGACTGAAGGAAGTACACAAGCACATGCTGAGGGGGGTGGGGGGGTGGGGGTGGGGGAGGCAGAGGGGGCAGATGAGGGTAGCAGCCACGCACTTGAAAAAGCTTGTCAAAAGTGAGCATTCTTCCACAGCGGAGACCATGCAGCTGTAACTCCATTGATCTGCTTGGATTGGGCTTCTGAAGAATTTCAGCCCACTCAAGCAATGCGAAAGCATGAAAGTGCCAAGGAATGCTCCAGGTTTTTTTCACTCCTCGGGCACAAAATTCAAATTAAGGTATGTTTTAGGAGGTAGGGAGGCAATTGGCCAACTGGGCAAGTTGTAGAATCCCCTTTACGAAAGGTGGCCATGGCACAGTCACTAGTGGAGATGCTCACAGCCCCTTGCAATGTCTTTATTAAGGTTTGGACCAGTAACCGTCATGGTTCAAGCTAACAGTGCAGCCTTGCAGTGCGGGTGAGGAGAATGCCTGCGCCTGAGCTGAGAACACGGCATGCAGTCCAGTGGCCGAAACTGCCGCCAATCGGTCAAGTGGAGTGGGCCAGAGGTGGGTGGGGTTTCGTACAGCTGATCAGCTCACTACACACTGGCCGTCCAGGTGGTGACCAGCAATCTCCTGCATGTGTGAAGGAGCCTTCAGACTTAACCAAGAGAGCTTCTTAGGACACATATGCCAACAGACCCATCTCTCTCTTTGATCCTGCAGGAGGAGAACATCAGGATCATGGAGCCTGGTGATTTAGCGGTATACCTCATGGCTTACAGAGGCCAGAGAAGAAGAGGAAAGCAGCAAAGACACCTGATTCAGCAAAGGGAGGAGCACCTCCCTCAAGATGAAGGGCCTGCTGTGCATGCAGCTGAAGATCTACAGCGAGCTGTCACTCGTAGGCACCTCACCAGACCCAGGGTCTATAGACAGCACTTCTCATTCCTGCAGATGACTGAGAACCAGTATCGCTGAAGACTGCGCATGTCTACGGAACTGTTTGGTCACATATGCCACCTGCTGCAGGATTTGGTGCCACGGGGACATGGAGGGCATCCACTGCCAGTGGCTTTGAAAGTGAACGTGGCACAGAATTTTTACGCCAGTGGCTCCATTCAGGGCTCCACAGATGGCCTGTGTAGGATCTCGCAAGCCTCCACACACAAATGTATCCAGATGGTCATGGACACCATCTTCACAAAGGCACAGAACATTGTGCATTTTGACTGCGATCAGGAAAGCCAGGAAGCAAGAGCGCTGGGATTTGCGCAGATCTCAGGCTTTCCACAGGTGCAGGGTGCCATTGACTGCACTCACATGGTGCTTAGATCTCCATGGCAATGAGCAGTCAACTACATCAGCCTCAAGTGCTTCCACTGACTGAATGTTCAGCCTGTGTGCGGCCACCACAAATGGATCCTGCAGGTCTGTGCACGATTCCCAGGGATTGTCCACGACTCCTACATCCTTAGCAGGTCTCAGATCCCTGACATCTTCCAAGGTCTAGAGAGGCTGTCCTCGGGGACAAGGGCTACCCACAGAGGACGTGCCTGATGATGCCCTTGCGGCAGCTTCAGACTACAGCTGGGAGCTGGTATAACGAGACTCATGCTGCAGCCCGCACTTTGGTGGAGCAAACGATAGGCTTTTTAAAAATGACGTTCCAGTTCTGCGACAGGCCTGGTGGAGCACTGCAATACTCCAGAGGGTGTCACACATCATCATTGCTTACTACGCGCTCCATAACCTGGCATTGCAATGGGGGCGGCGGGGGGGAGAACCTGGCTGAGGAAGAGATGCACGTCTCCTCCAATGAGGCCATTGCACTGGTCAGACGAAGCAGCCGTGCTTGGGAAGCCCTCATAGCCACATGATTCATGGAGAGTGATGACAAGAGGCATTGAGGGCAGTCCTGGTATCCTCACTTTGCATCTGTGAATGTTTGACTCCTGTGTGGCTGATGGCAGCGCAGATACCCTCAGTGCTCAGACTCCTGTCATAGAGATGCAGCGGAGGCCCTGAAAGTCACTAGATTCCAGGAGGATGATGATGACATGCAGTGAGGACACTCCATAAATCTTCAAATTACCTCTGTTAATATCTGACTCCTGTCTGGCTGAAGGCAGATCACTTGTGCTCTGTGATCAGGGTCATATCGTGGAGACGCAGCCATGAAACTTTAAATGCACCTGATCCTTTGTCAGCTTCAACACATGCCCCCTTCAGGAGCACAGTGTCACTGGCCACAGGTGCTGAAGAGGTGGGGGGACAGCCCCACCTCAAAGGTGCTGAGAGCACACAGAGAGAATGACGGAACTCTGTGACGCCTGCCCACAACATTCTGGCAGCAATGGCAAGGTGCAAACATCACTCATATGTCCAGTGAGTGTGAAGCTGGACCATCACTTTGGTCTGAAGGTTAAGTACAAGTAAGTAATTGTGATTAACGCCCATGCCCAGGCTGTGCAACCAAATCTTCTTAACCTTCCTAACCCTGCTGCTACATCTTGGTGCTCACCCAACATCCACAGCAGAGGTGGACGCAGTCTGCTGACTGCTACACCCTGTCTGTGATGAGCTGGGCGGGTGTAATCTAGAAAGCCAAGAGCTGGAGGGCCCTGGCCTGCTTTTGGGGTCCTGTTGTGTGTCAGTGGCACCCTCCTTGGCCTGTGGAGCTGGAGTTGCTGGGGTCACTGGAAAAGTGGATCTGGATGGGTCGGATACTCCCAGAGTCACCTGGGTGGATGACCCCAGGGTGTGCACCTGCTGATCCTCCTCCCTATGGATGCCCAACAGTCCCTGGCTGGCTCCTTGAGGAGAAGGGGAAGCTGGACTGAGATTGAGCTGCCCTGCACCCCTCTCGTTTTGACACAGTTGGAGGCCAACTATGGCATCAGCAATGGAATTCAGCCCACACAGCAGTGCAGGAATAATGTCCTGGACCAAGGTCTCCATGCAGCCGCCATCCTACCAGTGTTTACCGCGGTGCATTGGCATGCCGGCGCTATCATCTCAGACTAAAGGCAGACGGACTCCTCAATCGTGCCTTACAGTCTGAGGAGTGCAGCAGGCATCCCTTCCTGATGTTCCCAAGCTTGCCATTGCAGCTCCAGCAACTGAGGTATGACCGAGTCCAGAGGCTCATCATCTGACTCATACTCAGCAGATTTCTGGCCTCCAGCAGTTCGATGTGTGTCAGAGACCTGGAAAGCCCCTGCCACTGCCTGCTGTGGATCAGACAGTGCGATGTGCTCACCAGATTGTGATCCTGAGGTATTCCAGCACTAGGTCCCAACGAGGTGGGTGTCACTTCCCTGGTGAGTGCTGTAATAGGTCTTCAATTAGGGCATCATCATATTCTTCTTCCGAGGTGTCTTCAGGGCTTGAGGCAAGGACCTGACTCGTGGGCCCCTCAGCTGCTTCCCAGATGTGCCTGCAAAAGCTAGGAGAGATAATTAGTGCATGGCAGGGGACTGCAGAACAGTGGAACTGGCCCACAGCATGGTTATCTGGTGGATGTTGCACTGCTGGATCTTCACTTTGTTGAGCACCACTGACCACACCATCAGCATAGGAACAGTCCAGATCCTCATGGGCTAGCTGGATGACTTATTTTCAATATCTGTGAGAACCTTGATATCGGGCATTCCTCCACAAATCTGCGAATCTCCCTTTTGTGTGTGCCAGCTTGTCCTGCATGAATACAAATGGAGAGAGTGTAAGCAGGGTGTCTGCCAGGCCAGATGAGAAGGATGCCTGGCATGTGTGGGTGGTGATCGATGCCATGGATGGGATGAAGGCACAATCTGCAGGGCAGATATGTGTGAGAGAGTGAATGGTGATGTCCCTTGAACTGGCAATGAGTGAGATCCCTGTGGATGTGTGGTGGGTTTGTGAGTGTGTGAGTTGAGAGTGACAAGAAGAGTGACTTACCCTGGTGAAACAGAGGAGATCATTCTTCCTCTTTCAGCACTGGGTGGCTGTCCTCTTTTGCAGTGCATTAGTTCTGACCACTGCTGCCACCCCCTCCGATGCTTAAATAGCAATCTTGCTTGCTGGTCTTTGCCCAGGGGCATCATGGGGGCCTCCAATGCATCCAGCAGGCGCCTCTCACTACATTTGGGGGCAGCATATTTCTTCCCTTTGACAGCCATGACCTTGCAGCAGCTACCAAATCCTTTGGGAAAGGTAGTTCTGTGCAGGGACACCCTTTAAATATGGTGCCCAGATTACTGAAGGCCTGAGATGATGACGGGGTGGGTGGATAAGTCAGAGGTCATTGTGGCCGGCGGGTAAAATTACATTTCTCATGCCAGCTACCGCAAGGCTGGGACGATTCCATCCTGTGTCGTAGTGAGGGAATTTGGTGTTAGTGAAAAATTAGTGTGAGAATGGAAGAAGAAGGAATGTGCTCTGAAGAAGATGCCCAAGACCTAAGGGGCTGTGAGAACAAGGATCAGCCACTGGCTGATATTGAGAAGCATGTATCAGAATGGGCCCTAGTAAATCAGCAGAATGGTTGTGCAAACACAATGCAATGTGTATATTGAATGTCCAAATCAAACCTTGAGTCCAGCAAAGATTTCAGAGCAACATCTAGTTGCAATAACCACTTTGTGCCAAGAAAATGCCTAGTATTGCGGCAGAAGACCAAGATCGCTCTGAGACTACCAAAATACTTTGATGCCAAAATTACCCATTATGTCACATCAGCACCATGGATGAAGCCCCCCTGAATTTTGATATGCCCAGCAGCCAAACTGTGGAGTGGAAAAGTTCACAAACAGTTCTGGTGAAAACCACAAGGCATGAGAAAACAAGATTCACACCGGTACTCGCCTGCATGGTCAGCAGAACAAAGTTAAAGCCTATGGTAATTTTCAAATATAAAACCATGCCGAAAATCAAGTTCACTGCAGCAGATTTTGTGCATGTCCATGGCACCGGTTGGATAGAGGAGGATGGAGTGAAGTTTTAGATGAGCATGAAATGAAGTTGTGGGTTGACAATGTGTGGAATAGGTGTCCCAGTAGCCTACACAAAGAATGCAGCTTAGTGGGGGACATTTTCAGATCCCATAAAATTAATAAGATCAGGAGACACCTGCGAGGAAATAACACCCAAATTGCAGTTATAACAGGGGGTCTAACATCCATAGTTCAACCTTGGATGTGTGTATTAATGAGCCTTTCAAGGATCATGTTCATGCTGAATGGAATAGATGGATGGTGAAGAAGCCTTCACAAAGAGGGGGAATATGTGTGCTGTCCCACTTAATGTTTTGTGTGGTTTCATCAACATATTGTGTGATTCTTTTACTGTACAAACTGTCATCAGATCATTCAAAAAATGTGGAATATCTAATTCAATGGATGGAGAGGAAGACGATTTGTTGCAAAGGGCTGATTCTGAAACTGAAAGCACCAAATCTGATCCAGAGTGGGATCCTTACGAAGATGCCATAGCCAAACTGACTCAATGAATTCAATGAGCTCTATGCATCGGATAGTGAAGGCAATGAATTTGATGGTTTTTAAAACGTTTTGATTATAGTTAAAGGTCGCCTTGTAGATTAATTAATTTAATAAAACGTGTCACATTGATTTACTCTGAATTACCTGTGTTGTTTTTTTGCTAAGACTTCAAATGGTGACCACCCACACTACCCCCGGTTCACATTTTATATTTGGCGTCTATGTTGACCCACTTTTTTGGAAGGATTTTTCAAGACTTCAAAGATCGACTTATACACTGCAACCTATGATGTAAGGAGTTTATCTTTAAACTCAAATAAGAGTAATATACTGTGTAAATTGTTAAAGTTAGATCTTCTATTTTGAAACTGTACTGAACTGAAAAAAATTATAAAATACTTCTTGCTGCATACTATTACTTGAAATATTATCCCTTTGTGGGTTTAACTACAAACTAAATCAACATTACATCAATGATAACATACTTATTACTTAAAATAGCAAAATATTAGAATGTTATTATGAGTTTCCTGGAATTATTAACCTTTCCTAAGTATGTTACAGAGAAATAACATTGATTAGCCCTTATTAGTCATTCTTACAAAATCTGACAGAACCTGTGTAAGACAGCAGACACTTTTATGAGGAATCACCATGTTTTTAAAGATATTTAATATCGCTTACATGAAGGGACTAGTAGGAATATTTCAAAGCAGAATGCATCCCGCTGTTGGTTCCATACCATGCATATTTATCATTAATTTTAATCATTAAGTAAACCAGTATGTTGTTTGTTAAAATTTTATTTTCAGAATTGGATGTTGGAAATGGCTGAAAGAGACATTATTGTAGAAACACCTTGAATTTGTATCAATTGTTTTTTAACATAGCTGTTAACCAACTAAATATATTTGTAAATATATATAAATATATATATATTATTAAATATATTTGTACTGCAGCCTTATTTTCAGTGATTTCTAGGCTTATGTTTGTACATTTGTTACAGGCTTATGTAGAATTTACTGCATAAAAACAGACCAAATGGTCCAACTAGTCAATGTCGGTATACTCCACATGATTAAGCCTCTTCCCATCCTCCTTCATCTAGCTCTATCAGCAAAACCATCCATTCCTTTCCCCCTCATACGTTTAATCAGTTCCCCCTTAAGTGCATTCATGCTATTCATCTCAACCACTTCCTGTGCCAGTGAGTTTCACACCATAACCACCATCTGGGTAAAAACATTCCTCCTAGGTTCCTTATTAGATATATGGGTGACTTTCTTATTCTGATGGCCCCTAATTTTGGATTCCCCCACATGTCGATACATAAACATGGATTTATTAAAGTAGTGCCGCTGCTAAGTTGTATTGGTATCATGATGAGGGTGCCCCCACTATTTCTAAGTGCAAAAAGGAAGATTTTTTAAAATGCATTCATGGGACGTGGGCTTCGTTGGCTGGGACAGCATTTATTGCCCATCCCTAGTTGCCCTTAAGAAGGTGGTGGTGAGCTGCCTTCTTGAACTGTTGCAGTAGGTGCACCCACAGTGCTGTTAGGGAGTTCCAGGATTTTGATCCAGCGACAGTGAAGGGTCGGCAATATAGTTCCAAGTCAGGATGGTGAATGGCTTGCAGGGGAACTTCCAGGTGGTGGTGTTTCCATCTATCTGCTGCCCCTGTGCTTCTAGATGATAGTGTTCATGGGTTTGGAAGGTGCTGTCTAAAGAGCCTTGGTGAATTCCTGCAGGGCATCATGTTAATGGTACACACTGCTGCTACTGTGCATCCTGTGCATGTGGTGGAGGGAGTGAATGTTTGTGCATGTGGTGCCAATCAAGTGGGCTACTTTGACCTGGAAGGTGTCCAGCTTCTTCAGTGTTGTGGGAGCTGCACACATCCAGGCAAGTGGGGAATATTCCATCACACTCCTGACTTGTGCCTTGTATATGGTCAACTGGCTTTGGGGAGTCAGGAAGTGAGTTACTCATTGCAGGATTCCTAGCCTCTGACCTGCTCTTGTAGCAACAGTATTTATATAGCTAGTCCAGTTCAGTTTCTGGTCAATGGTAACCCCCAGGATGTTGATAGTGAGGGATTCAGTGATGGTAATGCCATTGAACATCAAGGGGCAATGGTTGGACTCTCTCTTGTTGGAGATGGTCATTGCCTGACACTTGTGTGGCGTGAATGTTACTTGCCACTTATCAGCCCAAGCCTGGATATCAAGGGCAATCACTCTCAACTCATCTCAGGAGTTCAACTCTTTAGTCCATGTTTGAACCAAGGCTGATATGAGGTCCAGAGCTGAGAGGCCCTGGCAGAACCCAAACTGGGCATCAGTGAGCAGATTATTGCTAAGCAAGTGCCTCTTGATAGCATTGTTGATGACCCCTTCCATTACTTTACTGATGATTAAGAGTAATGTGACAGTAATTGGCCGGGTTGGATATGTCCTACTTTTGTGTACAGGACGTACCTTGACAATATTCCACATTGCTGGGTAGATGCCAGTGTTGTAGCTGCACAGGAACAGCTTGGCTAGGGGCATGGCAAGTTCTGAAGCACATGTCTTCAGTGCTATTGCCAGAATATTGTCAGGGCCCACTACCTTTGCAGTATCTAGTGCCTTCAGCTGTTTCTTGATATCATGTGGAGTGAATCGAATTGGCTGAAGACTGGTATCTATGATGCTGGGGACCACTGGAGGAAGCCAAGATGGATCATCCACTCGGCACTTCTGGCTGAAGATTGTAGCAAATGCTTCAGCCTTATCTTTTGCACTGATGTGCTGGGTTCCCCCATTATTGAGGATAGGGATATTTGTGGAGCCTCCTCCTCCAGTGAGCTGTTTAATTATCCACCTCTTTTTCCCTCTTGTTGGTTCCCTCACCACCTGCAGCAGACCCAGTCTAGCCGCTGTGTCCTGTAGGGCTCGGCCAGCTCGGCCAGTAGTGCTGTTACCGAGCCACTCTTGGTGATGGACATTGAAGCCCCCCACCCAGAATACCTTCTGCATCCTTGCCACCCTCAGAGCTTCCTCCAAGTGGTGTTCAACATGGAGGAGCACTGATTCATCACCTGAGGGAGGGCAGTACGTGGTAATCAGCAGGAGGTTTCCTTGCCCTTGTTGACCTAATGCCATGAGGCTTCATGGGATCCAGAGTCGACTTTGAGGACTCCCGTGGCAACGTCCACCCGACAGTATACCACTGTGCCGCCACTTCTGCTGGGCAATGTCTGAAAGCTATATTTCTCTGAGTATCACTGTGTCAGGCTGTTAAGAGGCTGGTCAAGCAACAGCCTGCTTTGCAGAGTCGACAGGGCTGGTTTTGCTGTTGTCGTTTCCAGTGCCTAGGTTGATGCCAGGTGGTCCATACAATTTCATTCCTTTTTTTGGGACTTTGTTGCGGTTTGATGCAACTGAGTGGCTTGCTTGGCCATTTCAGAGGGACTTTTAAGAGTGAACCACATGTCTATGGGTCTGGAGTCACATGTAGGCCAGACCAGGTAAGGGCAGCAAACATTAGCGAACCAGATGGGTTTTGCAACAATCGACAATGGTTTCATGGTCATCAGTGGATTTTTATTGAATTCCATCTGCCATGGTGGGATCTGAACCAGGGTCTCCAAAGCCTTACCCTGGGTCTCTGGATCATTTGCCCAGCAACAATACCACTATGCCATCGCCTCTCCTGAGATTGTTTTGTATTTAATCCTTCTTCAACAGTGGCAGTACAAGAATTTTACGCTATGTTGTTAGGGGTGGGGAAAAATGTCTATCGGTGCAGCATTGTTGTCAACCTTAGAGAACTGTGGCCAGGATTTTTCACTCGTTGGGCGGGCTGCGGGGGCAGGCGGGAGCCGTCGGGAAGCCGCCTGCGATCGGGTCCAGACCGCGATTTCATGCTGGCGGGCCAATAAAGGCCTGCCCAGCATGAAATGGGCACGGCATTGTGGAGGAGGGCAAGTGTGCAACTTTGCGCAGGTGCGAGCTGGAAATGCTCCCTGAGGCACAGAGCTGCCACAGGGAGATGAAGAGTTTAAGGATTAAAAATAAACAATTTTAAATGATTAAAAAACATGTCCCCTCAGGAACATGCTCTTAATGAAATGTTAAAATTTCCATTTTATTGTTAATTGCTATTGGAAACATCATCCCACCTGTGGGTGCTGTTTCCTAAAAAGTGCAAAGGCCGCTTGGCCTTTTCGCTTGCCCACCAACTGTAAGGTTGGATGGGCAGTGAAAAATAACATTTAACTAAATCTTTAATGGCCTTAATAAGTCTTTCAATTGTCTGCAGGCATGCTGCTCACTCCCGCACATGCCCACCGACCAGGCACTTGCCTGACATCATCGCACGTCATTTTAAGCTTGAGCGGGTCGGGCGTGCGCTCACTCACTCAGTTAAAAATCCTGCCCTATATGTATTCGGTCTACCTTGAGGAGACATTAGACTGAAGCTAACGTTCAAAGAGCACATCAAAATGTTGGAAACTGAAGTGAAGTCCAGCTACTGTGTGCTTCTGAAACTGGTCAGTACAAAATGGGGAGCTGGTCCTGAAACATTCCTAATGATCAGTCTCACCCTGTGTTACTCAATCCCAAACTACTGCTCTTCAATGGCATCACGCTTGAGCCATGCAGATAAATTCTGATACTGAACTCAATCAATTGATTAGGACCATCACCAGGACTTTGAAGCCAACTTCTACTTTGTCACTACACTGACCCAGGAGGATTGCTCTTCTTGATATGTACTAAATACCTAGACTTTGTTGTACAGGGCAGGATATTTTCAAAATTTCAGGATGACACAAAAATCATAGAAAGAGGCCACTTGGCCCATCGTGTCAGTGCCAGAAGACTTGGAAGTAGGTTAGCTATGGGGAGCGAAAATGACATGACAGGTTGGTGGAAAGGGGGGACAATTAGCAGATGAAATTTAATGCAGTGAAGTGTGAAGTGCTGCATTTTGGTAGGATGAATGGGAGAGGCAATATAAAATAGAGGGTACAATTCTAAATGGAGCAGAAGGAGCTGGGTGTATATGTGTACAAATCTTTGAAGGGCAGGTTGAGAAAGCTGATAATAAAGCATGCAGACCTAGGCTTTATAAATACGGGTGGGCAGGCAGTGAAAATGTTATTTTTCGTTACCCGTACAAAAGCAAGGCAGTTATGATAAACCTGTATAAAACACTGGTTCAGCTTCAACTGGAGAATTGTGTCCAGTTTCTGGTCTTCCACTTTAGGATAGATGTGAAGGTATTAGAGAGGGTTCAGAATGGTTCCAGGGATAAGGATCTTCAGTCACAAGGATAATTTGGAAAAGCTGGGGCTGTTCTCCTTGGAAAAGAGAAGGTTGAAAGGACACTTGATAGAGGCGTTCATAATCATGAGGGATTTGGACAGAATAGATGGACAGACAAACTGTTCTCATTGGTGGAAGGATCATGAACCAGAGGATATTGATTTAATGTGATTGGCAATAGAAACAAAGGTGACACAAGAAAAACTTTTTTGTACAGCAAGTAATTAGGATCTGTAATGCACTGCCTGATATTGTGGTAGAGGCAGGTCAATCATGGCATTCAAAAGGGAGTTGCAACGCTATCTGAAGAGAAAGAATTTTCAGGACTATGGGGAAAAGGCAGGGAAGTGGCACTAGATGAATTGTTCTTGCAGTGAATGGGCACACACATGACAGGCTGAATGGCCTCCTTCTGTACTGTAACCATTCTATAATTCTACAATTCTATGAAAAGTGAGGTGGTGGCCTTCAACCAAAAGGAGAAACAAAATTAGGTGAATGATCCTGGACACCCACTTCCTGGATGTAAATCAGGACCAAGAGGTTGTAGCCCAGAAAGAGCTTTGCCTTTGAATACGAGCCTCCTCCCATCCCTCTTCATCTAACTCTATCAGCATAACCTTCAATTCCTTTTTCCCTCATGTACTTATCTAGCTTCCCCTTAAATGCATCCGTGCTATTTGCCTAAAGAGCTCCATATAGTAGTGAATTCCACATTCTAAACTCTTCATTAAAGAAATTGCTACTGAATTCTCTATTGGATTTATTGGTAACTATCTCATATTGATGTCTCGAGCTTTGGTAACCTGGAGAACTTGGCTGGTATTGAAACCCACTTAGAGAATCAGGTCAGACTCAAGGCTTGGGCTCACACAAAGCTTGATAAAGGGATCTGCTGGAAGAAGGCCAATGCTCTGGCACACTTCCTGGTCCTGGAAGAAGTTGCCAGATTTCTTAGCAGCTTAAGGGAAGTGAGAGAGTCCAAGGTGCCTCACTAGTGCTATGGAACCCATTAAGCTAACCTTCCCCTAATTCTGCAAACACCAGTGGAGTTGGAATCAGGGGTCACCAATATCACCAAAACCTTACAAAGGTTTTTAGCCTGATAAGCACCAAGCTACCACTCAATTACTGGAAAAGATATATAAAATACAATAGAGTAACATAATAATGTAGCACACTGGTACATCAAGTTATGGAGAGCCACCTAGCAAAGGCAGGTTGCATTCACACAGCATAGGAGGAAAGCTGCTCCATTCACCTCTTGGAACCAGGGTTAGTATGGCATGACTTGTGGTGTGCAAAGTCTCCTGGTGAGGCGGTAGTTTTAAGTGTCCTTATGCCACTGTTATAATGCATTGCTCCTAAAAACTGTTCTATAACCCAAAAGGAATTGGTCATTTTAACCCCCATTACCATGTGAGCCACTTCGTCACTCATGCTTGCTTCAATTCTAATGGCATCAATGAGGCCTTATGCTAGAAATGCTGTCCAATTATATCTCTAATATTCAACTGCACAAATACATGGGTCATGTAAATGATTTTCAGCATTACCATATTCAATATTGTGCTTACCAAACAGTCTTGATTCATTGCATGACTAAAATTTTGTGGTTTAAAGAGTTGTTACCTTTGCTTCTATATTAAAATGTATACATCAGTTGATAATCTCTGCATATCATTCTTTTTCTGCTATAACACACCAATTGCCATGATCATAACAGGAACTGAGGATATGAAGCTCCTGTACATTCTCTTCAATCAGCTGAGTCAATTCTCCTTCCCTGAAGACATGATAATATCTCATGAATTCTGTAGCATCTGCAATTTCCTCCTGCTTATCGTCCAAAGCCACAGCTCTCATACTGTCAATCACAGAGTCTGTTGATTCTGTTATGGAAGTCCTTTTAAAAGCCCTAGTTGCACTTCCCTCAGATTCCTGTGCTTCTTCATTTTTCTGAAAAATCTGTCTGCCTTCTATGGAGTTAGCCTCATAAGGATTGAGGCCTGTGTGTCCACCACATTCACTTCGATGTCCTCCTTTTTCTTTCAAAGTGCTTCTGGTATCTAACCACTGCGCTTCTTTATTCTTTGGATTTTCAGAAAATACCTCATCATCTTCAAAACTGTCTCTCTTCACTAATGGTGGGCAATCTCCATCCAAACTGCAGTGCCTAGAAGATATCCTCAATTTCCCCAAATGCTGTGTGGGATCGGTGTTGCTTCTCCATGTGTTCATTAGCTCTGGTGAATCCCTCATTGATTTAAGGTGATCGATGTGTGTCTGCATTGCAGCCTCATCGAGTGATTTGGAGAAGAACCATGAACAAAGCGATTTTCCCAGATTCTTGTAAAATCGATACTCTTGATCTTCGGACATCCTGGAGCAGCAGTTCTCTAATAAGTTGCGATTGTTGGTTCTGTATGAAAGTATTGTGCGTTGATCCTGCCTGAGAGACAACATCTCACCGGCTTCACTTGGAGCTATTTTCATTTGGTCTTTATCTTGTGCTTTGACTGTGTTTGCAACTATGGGTTTGTTGTTGCTTTGGCCAGACTCTGATGATGGTCTGGAACACAGCGATCGGTTCCAAGGAACAAAGATGTCCTGTTTTTCAAAGCGACGGTATTTTTGCTCCATTGCCCACACATAAATCATCATTTGTCCTCCATGGCGCAAAGCCCTTGTCATTTCTCTTATTGCTCGGACACGTCTGCCTTTCGTCGAGAAGTGGTGAATCACTACAAGAAGGAGTGATAGGGTTCATTTAGAATGATTATCACTATTGGAGAACATTTCCAAGGCTATGGGAAAAGAGCAGGGGAATGAAACTAATTGGATAGCTCTTCAAAGAGCCATCACAAACATGTTAGGCCAAATGGCCTGCTATTGTGCCTTATGATTCTATGATTCCATGATCACTGATTAACTGAAAAACAAGATGTACAGAAACTGGAACAGATATAAATGCATTGATCAGAAATGTATGGCTCATAAGCTACAAATTTATACAATAGCACTCAACAACTTCATCAACACTTTGAAGGATAGGTAGCACTATTTGTCAAGCAATTATACAATGGATCTAGAAACTATTTTTCCACCCAAGCATATTATAGAATCATATAGCACAGAAGGAGGCCATTTGGCACTTGGTGCCCAATCAGTCCATTCCCCTAATCTTTCTCCACAGCTCTGCATTTTTTTTTACTTTTTCAAGTATATAACTAATTCCCATTAGAAAGTTACAATTGAATTTGCTTCCACCTTCTTTTCAGATAGTGCATTCCAGTGCATTACTTTGACATGTAAAGCTGTATATGTGTAGTCTGAACTTGGAGGGAATATTGAAGAAGAAAGCAAGGAATAGGATGTTTTGTAAAAGAAGAAGTTGAATTATAGATTGGCCCAAAACTATATTCCACCTCCTGACTAGACAAGGACAGTGGTTGCACATCTATTAAAGATTAACCTTCCCACTGCAAGATGGCTTCATCTGTCTTTGGTGGCCATAATAGAGAAAAAAATTGGCAGCACTGATCCCAAAATCTGTGCTCAGGCAGTCCTTTATCTAATGAGACAGCCACATTGGAATTCAAATTGAATCAGATTAGATTTCATTTGGAATAAACCTGAAGATACATAATTTGGATCAGTTTTAAGATACAACTCTCATCCACATAGTGTCATGAAACATTGTGACTTTTCTATCCAACTCCAATAACAATAAGATTGCACTTTAAAATGAGAAACAAAATTTATTGGCTTCAGTTTTAAAATATGAGTCCAACCAAGGATAATTCAATCAAGTCACGATAAAATATTATGCATATATTGTAGGAATTCAGTCCATCTTACATTACGTAAAGCACGTACCTAAAATAAAACAGTTATAAGAGTTTTATGTTCATCATGTATTTACGGTTTTCTACAGCACTCTTGGGAATCTAGTCTCCATTTGCCTGTGTTAAAGAATTCTCCATCGCACACACTGGAAGATGATTTCAAAAGTGATGCAACTCTCTGCAGTGCCTGGGAAGTATTCAGTTTTCGAACAAGGCAGAGAGGAAATGTGTCGGTGGTGGAGGGTCAAGGGAGTAATGGAGGGGGGCGGTGGGTAGTCCCCATGATAATCCGGCCATGATAACAGGTCACTCCCTTATTTACTCTTATGCAGGATTTCTACTGCTTGTCTAAATAGGCAAAGGAGGTCCTTCAACTGCAATAGGCACAGGCCCTGAATAGTAATGTCAGTGGTGCCCCATGAAGCTGGGGTTGGGCCTTGTGTCAGGGGCTCCCTCAAACCATAGAATCACAGAAAGCTCAGAAGCAAGGGAAGAGGCTGCTAACGGTCAGTTTTGACTTTTTTTCAGGCACCCAGTGGGTCTTCTGGCCTTGGGGACTCTCACAGTTGTGCTTCAAAAGCAACCAGAGAAGCTCAGACACCAGAGGCCTAGTCTACAGCTGCATCCTTGATTCTGCCTCCATTTCAAGGCAGAAGGCATTGCATGGGAGGTGGCAATCCGGCTATGATAACAGTCCAGGACACCAATACAAACATAAGGCATCTGGAAAGGTAGACACATCCAATGCAGCATGGCTTGGGGAAATCAGGATTTTCAATTTTGCTAAAATTAGTATATAGAAAAAATTTCATCTCACTATGGCCTTAAATCCTGGTTGCAGAAATAATCATATGAACAAGGAGCAGGAGTAAACCATTCAGCCCCTCAAGCCTGCTCTGCATTTAGAAAGATCATGGCTGATCTGATAGTAACCTCAAATCTGCATCCCGCCTACCGCTAATAACCTATCAACCCCTTACTGACCAAGAATCTATCCACCTCTGCCTTAAAAATATTCAAAGACTCTGCTTTCACCACCTTTTCAGAAAGAGAGTTCCAAAGGCTCACGAGCCTCTAAGTGAAAAAATTTTTGCCTCATCTCTAATTTAAATGGACAGCCCCTTATTTTTAAACAGTGAACCCTAGTTCTAGATTCTCCCACAAGAGGAAACATCCTCCCCACATCCCTTCAGGATCTTATATGTTTTAATCAAGTCGCCTCTTACTCTTCTAAAGTCCAGCGGATACAAGCCTAATCTTTTCAACGTTTCCTCATAAGACAACCCACTCATTCCAGGTGTTAGTCTGGTAAACCTTCTCTGAACTGCTTCCAACGCAGTTACATGCATTTACATTGCATACACACGCCAATGTACAGAACAAATGCTTGAAATAATCCATCCTACCGTCTAGCATGTGATCATGTGATCTCTTCTCTTACCTCCAATAGAGATGACAGCATTAAAACACTGATCCCTGTAGGGGAGAATCAGGTTGTCACACACCATGACCTCATGTCCATGCCTTTTGGCAATCTCCACCAAGGGGCTGCAATAATCACTGCCAAGCTTATAAACTTGGCTGTTTACACTGAGATATTTTCCAATCCCACAACCTGCAGTGGAGAAAGACCAACATTAATACCAATTCAGGTAAGTATACCACAATCCAGTACACCCAGCAAGGAATGTGGCAGCAGGGATTACATTTTGGAAAATTTCAAACAAACATTATTTGTCTTTGGATTTGCCCACAAATGAGCTAAAGGTTGCCTCATCAGAATATTGGAATTTTACTGCCAGCACATTACTTATAAGATGTTGAAAGAGTGGAGAGTTTGGGGGAGCAGCTCGCTATAGGCTACCAGTGCTTCAACAGGAAGTGGACAATAGCCACTGAGAGGGGGCTGTTACTGAGCAATAGTGTGGCACCAGTAAGGGGCTCTCCAGTGGAAAGTGCAGGCATGTAGATTACAAGAATAATGGTGATGGTAGTGGAGGGTTCTATAGTCAAGGATTTGGATAGTTGTTACTGTCATTATCGAAGTTCCAAATAATATGCTGTCTCCCTAGTGTCAGTGTGAAGAACATGCAGAATCAGTGAGAATAGTGAGAATATGAGAAAAAGCAACCGAATGTCATGGTCAATGCTGGAACTAATTATATTTAAGGAAGCAAGGGAGGACATTTCAGCTCTTGCAGAGGTGGTTTAACATGTTAACGACCAGATTTTTAAAAACTGCAAAGGTGGCAAATTCCAAATTATTTCCTCATGTTTCATACTGGACAAGATGAGGACAGGAAGTTTAAGAAGATCAGTGCATGGCTTTAGGACTGATGCAGAAGGGAAGGATTATGACATAGTTATAGGGTGAGATGGTGGTGTAGTGATAATGTCACTGGATTAGTAATCCAGACGCCTAGACTAATGGTCTGGGCATATGGGCTCAAATCCCACTATGGCAGCTGGTAGAATTTAAATTCAGTTAATTAATCTGAATATAAAGTTAGCCTCAGTAATGGTAACTGTGAAACCACGATCATTGATTGTCATTATAACCCATTTGGTTCACTAATCTCCTTCAGTGAAGGAAATCTGCCAACTTTACCTGGTCTGGCCTATGTGTGATTCCAGCCATCTTAACTGTCCTCAAAAGTGACCTTGCAAGCCATTCTTGATCTCAGTTCAAGGGCAATTAGGGATGGCAACAAATGCTGGCCTTGCAAGCAATGCCCACATCCCAAGAAAGAATAAAAAATATAGTTATTGGAGGAATCCATTTTAGCAGAGCTGTCAAAGACCGAGTGTTGCAAATTGCCATATTCCAAGGTCCAGGATTACATGCTGAGGAGCACACTAAAGCTTAGGGCAATCGCTGCAAAGGTTCAGTGGAAAAAGACCACTGTCTGAGGCCTTCTCGCCATAGCAAACTGAGGGGCTGGAACCTGTGTAAAGCTCTTGGGCAGTATGCACCAGAAAATGTTTGGCATGAAATGTAAATGTATATTGTAAATATAATCTGTAATGGCAAACGTAGTAAGACACTTCATGTACTTTATTGTAAGAAACTGATCTGGGTATTGCACTTTATGTAATGTCAAATTTGAACTGTTATGTAATGTATCTTTACAAATCTTATGAATTAAGTATATTTTTGGAAGAAAAAGTTTAGGCAGAGTATTTATTGACAACCTTGCATCAGCTAATGAGCTGGAGACAGAGCAGGGCTTAAGGAAAAATTCACATCAAACACAGTAAAGCCTATTTACTCAGCAAACAGGTCTGTTTGACCAATTCACTACATCAAATAGTCTACACAATCGATTTAAAAAAAGTTTCCATAAGCCACAACACACAGAGCTCATGATCGAAACTGCAGCAACATCTTCTAATAAAAGCAGGATGATTTTTCTCATGCAAAATGCAATGAGTGGAGGATAGTTACATACAAATAATGTGCACAAAATCAATCGCAGTTAATTACAGAAGTGCGGTCTCCGAATTTGATTGATAGGGGTATTCACCCAATTTTTTCCATTCTGGCCGAGAATGGTGATGCCACTATATGCAACCCATTGCTAGTGGCTCATCAAGTCATTAAATTTGAAACCAAATGCCGGATGACAGCGTATTTCCATAGTAACACTAATAAAAACATATTGTGGCCTATTAAAATAAAACTAGTTTCCAAAAGTGAAAATATTAAAATGAAAAGCATCTTTGCTAAGTTCATGCAAGGTCTATGATATTTTTTGTTTCTTGGTGATTTTTATTTACTGGGCTCATTCATGAGCTATGCAAGCATTTGCTTCTGCTAATTGATGTTGAGTGGAAGCATTTCCAAATATCAGCCAAAGGAGATCCTTTAAGCAAGTCAATTCCATAATATGAGTAGATCTTCTTGGTGTTTTTAAAGACTGATCACACCTGATTTGTTCCTTTTGTTCAAGACCTGACTGAATAGTTTCCCCAGTGACGGTTAGCAATAATAGTTTGCAATTGTAATTATTTAGTTAAAATTGGCAGCATGTAACCTATAGCAACTAGACAGTATCACATTTAATCTTCATTCTTAACTGATCTTAGCCAAGGGAGCAGCAGAGGTGCTACAAATGTCCGCCATGTCCCTGGGCTCAGTAAGACAGAAACTAGCCATGTTTTTAAATTGTCCAGTGACCCCATATGTGGAAGCCAAGTAAGAACATCATTTGGCTCATCTATGTGACCTTTTGCCCTCATTTAATGGTTGACTAGTCTTTCAGTATCATTGCTCTTACTGAATCCAAATATTCAAGAGACATATGAGATAGGGAACCTTATCTAAGTGTAAGTCATTACCTTCAGGTGAGGAGATGGTTCAGAGATGGGGGTGGGTAGGGCCAGAGGGAAATTGGCAAGAACCTTAAAAATCCCTGCTGAACATTGACTTATGTGGGAATCATAGATGTATCGTTAAAAATATCACTTATAGAGTGTCCAAGCTATATGAAATCCATCCAACCCATAGAAGGTGGGACTTTTAGTTATTAATTTTGCTAATAGGCTCTATTAGCAAAGACATGATATGAACAACAACAACTTGCTTTTATGTAGCTACAACTTGCATTTACACTTGCAAGGTGTTTCACAGAAGCAAAACATATAAAGCAAGACAATTAAACATTACCTAGAAAAATCACATTTACTCATACATTGATAAACATTAAGTTTATTGTAATCTCTTACCAACATCAGCAATGAGGCTGCCTGGTTGTTGGTCCATGAGGAACTGTCGGACACTAGGCCATGCTTTGCTACGGAGCTCGATGAAGTATGGTGCTGTTTGCTTATATACATTATGAACATGTGCTTCTTCCAACTGAATGGCCTCTAATTCCATCCTGTGGCAAAAAGACTGGAGATCAGAATAATACTATATCAGTGCATTTCCTGTAACACTTTTTATCAGATTTCACTCTTTTAACTCCATGCGCAGTGCTTCCTATACCTTGGCTGTAATCAGTGTCCAATTGTCTCCATTTGTAATCCCATTATTTCAAAGGCATATTCTAGGTCAAAAATGTTTATTAGAGTTAAGTGCCTGAAGCTTCCCCTCAACACTTCATTATAATCTGGAGCATTTTAACACACTTCTCATATTGTTGCATGTTTAGAGTAAAACAAAGATCCAAACTGGTAGAAATATTTTTAATAGTTAATTGAAAGTTAATGTTAATGGCTCCCAGTTTATCTTTACAGACCATGGATAGTAACAAACAAGCTTGGGCTGGCACTGGGTGTGGTGATGGTTGCTTTAATGCCAGCCTTACTGAATAAGGGTCACGTGACCAGAACAGCCAATCAACACCGAGCGTGGGGAAGCTTATAAGGGGTGGAGTTTTCCTAGTTCAGAGTGTGCGTTGTAGCCTTGCTAAATAAAGTTCGTTGTTCAACTAAAGAAGCCCCTTGGTAGTACATCTCTACATCTGCCGATGAGGATGAGATGATGCTGGCACTGCCTCTTGCCCTACAACTGTGAGTATCTCGTTTTAATCAAGTATAATATATATATATACTCACCAGGAAGCCTCTGTTTAGAAGGATTGACCCATTGGAATCCTCCACGGAGTACAGGACTTAATATATCGAGCGCCTTGGGTTTTATTTTAAAATAGGGGAGGAGGCAAAGCACAAAGCAATTCTCTTGAGCGTCTGTGGGAGTCAAACCTAGAACCTTATTTGCTGTCCCACAGCCCCAAGCATGCCTGACTCCAAACCGTTCAGTGAGCTCGTGGATTTAGTGAAGGGCCAAACCATCAGTCATTAAGCAAAGATTCAAATTTAATATGAGGGTGAGGGCCCCAGGCAAATTGATCGTGACTTGTATTGCTAAGTTGAAGCAATTGTCAGAGCATTGTGATTTCGGAGTGACCTTGAATGACATGCTATGGGATCAGATAGTTTGTGGCGTGTGCAACAATGCCATTCAGCATTGATTGCTGGCAGAAGTCAATATAAACTTTAAACAAGCAATGGAGATCGTGCTGGCCATGGAAAGCACTCAAAAAGATTCGCAGGAGCTACGGAGCTTGCAAAATGATGCCGTTTACCAGTTAGGGCCGGAACCTGCAGCCAGGTGTGGCGCCAAAACCGCAGAAGCAGCCGCGAAGGGGGAATCATTTCCAATCACCCAGAAATCAAAATACATACCGGAGTCAATCAGACAGCAATCCTGAAGTTGAATTATTACCAACGTGGGGGTAACCACACTCCTGAAACATGTAGACTTAAGGAGGCTGAGTGCTATTACTGTCAAAAAAGAGGACATTTGATAAAGCAGTGTAGAGCTAAGTCCAGACTGCCAAGTAACCAGCCAGCAAAGATGTTAGAAGTACACAATGTGAAAGAGCCTGAAATAACTGATTCTGACATTCACTCTCTTTTTAATCTTAAAGCAGTCAAGGTAAACCCTATTAATGTCGCACTCCACGTAAACAGAAAGCCTCTAGTTATGGAGGTGGATACAGGGGCATCAGCCACAGTGATGGGTGAGCACACCTTTCAGTACCTGAGAGAAGGTACCCAACCCTTAAGTCTGAGAGAACTTCTGCCTAGTTGAAAACTTACACGGTAGAAGTCATAAAAGTAAAAGGCACTGCCATGGTACCTGTGAGCTATGGGCAGCAGTCAGTCCAGCTCCCAGTAATAATAGTGACTGGGGAAGGACCCAAGTTCGCCAACTCCAGGATGATGCCACCACCAAACACATCTTCCCTTCACCCGCACTGGCGGCATTCCGTAGGGATCGTTCCCTCCATGACACCCTGGTCCACTCCTCCATCACCCCCTACTCCTCAAACCCCACCTACGGCACCTCCCCATGCAAATGCAAAATATGCAACACCTGCACCTTCACTTCCTCTCTCCTCACCGTCCAAGGGCCCAAACACTCCTTTCAAGTGAAGCAGCATTTCAATTGTATTTCCCCCAACTTAGTCTACTGCATTCGTTGCTCCCAATGCGGTGTCCTCTACATTGGAGAGACCAAACGCAGACTGGGTGACCGCTTTGCAGAACACCTTCGGTCTGTCCGCAAGCATGACCCAGACCTCCCTGTCGCTTTCCATTTTAACACTCCACCCTGCTCTCTTGCCCACATGTCTGTCCTTGGCTTGCTGCATTGTTCCAGTGAAGCTCAACGCAAACGGGAGGAACAGCACCTCATCTTCCGACTAGGCACTTTATAGCCTTCCGGACTGAATATTGAGTTCAACAACTTTAGATCTTGAACTACCTCCTCCATCCCCACCCCCTTTCCGTTTCTTCCCCCTCCCTTTTGTTTTTTCCAATAATTTATATAGATTTTTCTTTTCCCACCTATTTCCATTATTTTTAAATGTGTTCCACCCATGGTTTATTTCACCCCACCCCCACTAGAGCTACCTTGCTTGTCCTGCTCTCCACTCTTAATTAGCACACTCTTTTAGATAATATCACCACCTTCAACACCTGTTTGTTCTTTTGTCTGTGACATCTTTTGGTTATCTCCTCCTATCACTGCTTGCTTGTCCCAACAACCACCCCCCCACCTTTTCCCCCCCACGCCCCCCTTAAACCAGCTTATATTTCACCCCTTTCCTATTTCTACTTAGTTCTGTTGAAGGGTCATGAGGACTCAAAACGTCAACTTTGCTCTTCTCCGCCGATGCTGCCAGACCTGCTGAGTTTTTCCAGGTATTTCTGTTTTTGTTTTGGATTTCCAGCATCCGCAGTTTTTTGTTTTTACCTTCTGGGTCGTGATTGGCTAAAAGAAATCAAGTTAAATTGGTCTGAAATTTTTCAAGTGCGGGCAGGAGGACTGTTAGAATTGTTAGAAAAAACAATAGCGTCTTTCACAACAAATTAGGAAATATCAAAGGCTTGCAAGCCAAGATTTATGTTGATCCAGAGGCAACTCCCTGATTTTTTAAGGCAAGACCGGTACTGTAAGCCTTAAGAGAAAAAGTGGATGCTGAGTTAAACAGGTTGGAGGAACTAAGCATCATACAGCTGGTTCAATTTTCAGAATGGGCAGCACCTATTGTCCCCATACTGAAACCGGATAAGACTGTCCGTATTTGTGGCGATTATAAGCTAATAGTTAACCAGGCCATCAAGGTGGATAAATATCCAATTCCAAGAATTGAAGACTTGTACGCAAAGCTGGCAGGAGGTCAATCCTACACTAAGTTTGATATGAGCCACACGTACCAGTATCAAGTTGGACAACACATCCCGGGGGTATGTCACAATAAACACACGCAAAGGCCTATTCCAGTATACGCACCTACCTTTTGATGTGTCCTCGTCATGTGCAATGTTTAAAAGGATGATGGAGAGTTTGCTCCAGGGATCACCACGGGTTGCAGTATATCTTGACGATGACCTCATGACTAAATCGACAGAGGCCGAGCATTTCACAAATTTAGAGGATGCATTAAAAAGATTTCTGGAATCTGGAGTCCGCCTAAAAAGGAGAAATGCACTTTCCAAGCCACCGAGGTTACCTATCTGGGACACTGTGTAGGCGCACAAATATTACACCCTGTGGAAGAAGAGGCTAAGGTGATAAAGGAGGCGCTTTCCTCACAAATATCACCAAACTGAAATCATTTTTAGGGATGGTAAACTACTATGGGCAATATTTACCCAACTTATCGACTGCACTGGCCTCCTTGCACATACTGCAGAAGAAACACCATCGTTGGTCCTGGAAGGCTCCACAGGAGGCAATCTTCGACAGAGTAAAACAACTGCTGCACTCCTCAACCTTGTTAGTGCATTTCAACCCATCTAAAGAATTGATATTGACCTGCTCCATATGGCATTGGTGCAGAATTGTCCCATGAAATTAATGATGGCTCTGACAGGCTAATAGGTTACGTATGAAGAACCCTCTCAACGGCCAAAAAAGGTTATTCAAAGATCGAGAAGGAAGGATTCTCAAGACTTTGGAGTTAAAAAATTCCACTTGTACTTACATGGCAGGCACTTTACTATCATCTCCAATTATAAACCGTTTTTGGGCCTTTTCAAAGGAGACAAGGCTATCCCACCGATAGCCTCGGCAATGATTCAACGATGAGCATTAATTCTGTTCGCCTATGAATACGCTTTCAAGCACCAACCCAGGATACACATAGGATGCCCTTAGCCACCTACCCTTGCAAGAAAGCATCTCATATACTCCAAGAAATCGTCCCTGCATTGAATTTTTTAAACACATTACCCATGTGCGTGAAGCAGATTAGGAACTGGACCAATAGAGACCCGCTTCTGTCCAAAGTGAAAGACCAGATACTTACAGGATGGCTAAATGAGCCAGTCTCTGAGGAAATGAAACCACTCTTTACCTGCAAATACAAATTGAGTTGTGAGGATGGTATCATACTCTGGGGAGCAAGGGTAATCGTTCCTGTACGAAGCAGGGAACTGCTCCTAACCGAATTACACAGCACTCATTCTGGCATTTCTAAAATGAAAATGCTCACCAGGAGTTACGTGCGGTGGCCTGGTATAGATGCAGGTATCGAGAAGTTAATCAAGCACTGTCAACAGTGCCAATTGCAACAAAAGTTGCCAGCTGCAGCCCCACTACACCCTTGGGAATGGCCTGGTCGACCATGGGTGTGGATCCATATAGGCTACATGGGTCCATTCCTAGGCACAATGTCTTTGGTCATTATCGACGCCCACTCAAAATGGATGAAGATTTTTGAGGTGAAATCACCCACGTCGCACGCTACCATCGAAAGGTTACACCAATGCTTTTTGACTCTTGGATTGCCCAAAGTCATTATATCAGACAATGGAGCCGGATTTACAAGTGCTGAATTTCAAAACTTCACCCAAAACGGCATTAAAAACATCCGAACTGCGGCTTACCACCCAGCTTCAAACAGATTAGTCGAAAGATCCATGCAAACTAAAAAAAATTGTAGGGAGGAACCTTGGAAACCAAAATCTCACATTTCCTTCTTAGCTACTGCACAACTTCAAATGCAAAATCAGGAATTCCACCAGCAGAACTGCTTATGAAGCGTCGTCTCAGTATGAGACTGAGCCTCATGTTTCCAAACTTGCCAGGGAGGGTAGAGAAGAGCCAAGGTAATCAGAAAACAAGCCACGATTTGCATAGTAGAGCCCGGAAATTTATGGTAGATAAAGCTGTATACGTAAGAAACTTTGGTAGCGGTCCAAGTTGGGTCCCAGGAATTATTGTCTGCGAGACTGGACCCCTTTCATACCAAGTAGATATGGAAGGCCGGATCGTTTGTAGACACGTGGATCACCTGAGGAGCAGGAGATGCTTCCGCAGTCAGCGTTGCCAAGGAATGTTATCGAACTCGTAAGCACCAAAGTACCTGACCGACCTATTATTGACATAACTGATGTCTCTGCTGAATCAAATAATGATCAACTGCCTGTGCCAAAAGAGGCACCTGTTATCGCAGTTCCTGTTAGTGTTGATCCTGTAGGAGAGCCTCAGGCTATAAAATTATGCCGCTTTACCCAGAACAGAAAACTCCCTCAACGACTTGATTTGTAATTGCTGGACCTATGCATACTAGTGTATAATCTGAATTCATGACAAAATGCCAGTGTGATCATTTCCAAGATTTTTGATATTGTTTTCTATTCACCTGTATAAAGTAATTTGTGTAAATGAGGAATGTAAAACAAGGAACTAAAGGGGGAGGGATGTGGTGATTGTTGCTTAAGGCCAGCCTTACTGAGTAAGGGTCACGTGATCAGAACAGCCAATCAACACCGAGTGCGGGGTTATAAGGAGTAGCGTTTTCCTAGTCTAGAGAGTGTATTGTAGCCGTGCTAGAGGCCTACAGCTAATCCAGCAACTCTGTAAATAAAGCTCGTTGTTCAACTAAAGAAGCCTTTCGGTATTACATCTCTACCTTGGGATTAGCTGATTTTTCCAGGATTTTGTGGAGAAGATGGTAATAGACATAAAACCTGGATAATCCACTTTTTAATAATTGCAGTTCTATTCCATCGGATCTTTACCCAATTTGTCCCATGGCATTGTTTCCACTAATATTGCAAAATCTAGGATAAAAAGTATGCCATTTGCAGCAATGTGGTAACAGGTCCTATCTCAGGAGACAGGCTGAATAATTCTCCAAGTCATAAGTGGGCTATGATCAGCATCAGTTTAGAGATGTTTATCACACCCTGTTTCACATAGTCAATTCTAATTATAATGGCTGTAGAATGAGTGTGTTTTCAGCTAGATAAATATTAAACCAAGGCAGATGAGGCCTCAGCTTCATGTTTCTTTTGTTGAACTGACCCTCTGAAAATGCAGCTTCCATTCAGTATTGCACTGGAGTCTCAGGTCAGATGGCTGGTAGAGGCCTGAAACACCTCACCTTGTGGCCCAGTGATGAAATATACTAAACAACAGAATCAAGCTATGAGACAAAAATTATAGAGTTGTTCTGTTGCAGATTACATTCCAGGGCCCTCTATGGAATGGGGTGTGGGTAGCTGTAGGTTGAGGAGAAAGATTTTGTGCACAGCTGTAATGGATTTCATAGCTCAACAGGCTTCCAACATTCATGGCTGAATTCACACATGAAAAATGGCCACTTGGGTAAAATGAGAGGGCTTGAGTATTTGTGGGGTAGTAAGAGCCAGTGCCTTCAGGAATCAAGGGAAGCAAAGAGACAAAAAATACTTTTGTGTTGTCATCCTAGTGGAAATCAGATATTTATTTCGACTGCTATTTTTACACAAAAATGCTGCATTTAATGGTTGAAGCAACCATTGCCTGAATTTTCAAAGAAAATAAAGATATGGATCCTGAATTTTCGAGGGGTGATCCTTAATTCTGCCATAATTTCAGCGGGGGATTGTGGACCTCCCAAAGAAACAGCCTAAACAACTGTTTGCTCCATATTTTGGAGGCTCCTGTTTATCTCCTGCCTAAGTTGCAGCAAGAGATCGGGAACATCTCCCAGGAAAATGCAGGGCCACATTTAGTAAAAGTGGGTAACCAACATTCTTGTGCCCATTCGAAGATGAAAGTCCTGTGGTTAATGCGATCAAAAAGAAAATAGTGCCCTGTGGGGATCAGAGGCTGCACGTTTTCATAGAACAGTCTCCTCTGTTTAACACCAGCTGATGTGACAGAACCTGTGGAGATCACATTCATTTCAACAAGGCCTGAAGGGCCCATGAAGCAAACTGAAAAAAAGCTTTAATCACCAACAGCTCTGACATTTCAGGACCAAGCTTTTTATAAAGAGGTGCAACAAAAACCAACAAAAACTTGGGAACATTCACAGATCCTCATTAACCCTAAGGATTCCAGATCACTCGTTCTTGCTGCAAGGCTTCCAACCATACCCTGACAAGAATCTCCAACCCCATGGGCAGAATTTTCACCACGATACTGGGCGTGGTGGTGGTGGGGGGGGGGGGGGGGGGGGGGGGCGCGTGGTGAATGGAGGTGGGTGGGCACATAAATTTGCACCGCCAACCATTGTGCCAGTTTGCCATCGCCGTTCTGACAAATATGACAAATAGCGATTTTGATCAGGAGGGGGGATGGTTGGACACAGTAACCTACCCAATTGAGGTCAAAGAGCAATTAATCTGGTTAACGAGCTTGTTGTCAGCTCATTAAGGGCCTGTCTGTTATTTTTATGGGGACACATGGGTTACACGATGAATCTGGAACAGTGCAAGTGGAAGGAGGTGGCAACACAGCAAGCAGTCAGTTTTGGCTGTGCCAGAAAAAATAGCTGAGAGGGCCATTCACCCACTGGCACACAGGTACCATCAGGTGAGCAGGGTTAGCGAACATGTGGCCTGTGTGTGCTGGGTCATGAGAGGGGGTCATGAGCCTCCAGGGAGATTGTGGGGCATAAGAGGAGGATACAGTAAGCACTGTGACTGCATCTGACTGCAAGCAAGGCAACGGCTGGACATGGGATTAAGGTACTCAGAGATAGGGATGAGTGATCAGCATTCTCAGGAGCAACTGCAGAGTCCTGGGCATGAGGAGGACAGAGGAAAGGAATGAGGGAGAGGAGGCCAACCTGGGTCATACGCTTAGCATAGGCTGTATTGCCAAAGAAGAAGCTACCTTTGTTTAGGCTTGAAATGCAATCAGATCTACATGTTCTATTTGGCTTTCCATAGTCATGAGGCCTCTACCATGAGGCACCTCTCTGGGGGCTGGCATCTTGAGATCAGTTCAATAACAACCTACAATGAGAAAGCACTGAAAAGCTCTGCTGTTTTTAAACACGAGACATGGTGTCAGGATGTAGAGATAAAACAGAGCTTTGAAATTCTGCAGAGAGGACACAGAACCAAAAAGCATGCACAAATGTTAAAATCTGCTAAAAACTGCTGAAAAAGGACATGGAAAAGCAAATACATATGAAGGCTGCATCGAAGGTGCTGGATGAGTGAATATTGCACTAAACTTTCCAATCCCAGCTCCTGTCAAAATGAAAGGTGATATGTGGAAGAACTGGCAGTTTTTCTACTTGCAATGGCAAAACTATGAGCTTGCAACAGAGTTAATTAACAAGCCGAAAATGATAAGAGTAGCCATACTTCTAACACTGCTGGAGAGGGACTGCTACAAAGTGTATGCCACTCTAATTCTAACCAAGAAACAAAGAAAACAAATGGCAGGTATTTTAAAGCCTTGAGCGAACGTTTTAAACCCAGAGTGAGCATTACTTATGAACGCTATGTATTCAAAACTAGAGCTCAGGATACAAAGGAAGCCATAGATCAGTATGTGACTGCATTAACACTGCTTGCAGAAGCATGTGAACTCGGACAGCTAAAAGATGATCTGATTAAATTCGTCTTAGGCCTAACAGACACCCTCATTGAGAGCAAGTCTACTTGAAGAGGATATATATACTCAGGAAAGTGATAGACGTGTGTAGAAATGTGGGGCTTGTGAAACATCAGCTAAAGCACATGTGTGGCAGAGCAGACCAGAGGATACATTATGCTGATAGACATTCCAGGTCGAAAGATCAGAGCAATTGCAGACAAAGGGCAGGATGCAAATACTGCAGAGGACATCATACAAAGGAAAACAGTGGGGAAAGCAGTGTTTTAACTGCAAGAACAGAATCATTTCGCACACAAGTTTGGCGAGAAAAATGCAAAACAAGCCTATACAGGTGGCCATTGAGAGATATCAGCAGAAGAGTCTGATGAAGAACCATACATGATCCAGCAGGTTGGTTCCGTCAAGTCTATTAGTGAGAAATGGTTTATGACTGTTACAATGATGACTACAGAAGGAGACTATCAAGCGACTAAGAAGTGTCAGATAGACACTGGTGCCTCATGCAACATCATGATCTTCACAGAGTGGCGTGCAAAGTTGTAGGCAATGCATAAGGGTGTGCAAAGCAGCTGCAACCCTGAAAGACATCTTGAAGAATCAATATGTAGCCATGGAAAACCATGAAGAGTTACAAACATGATCTGGGAGCCATCAGCCGAAGCAGAGACTGACGATTAGAACAAACAGTTATTACTGCATGAGAGCAGTGGGTGTATAGTGGGTAACTGTGTAACTCATGGTTATACATCATCGTGCATGCAGATTTATCTTTTGTTCGATAGGAAAAAGGGGAATGTACCTTTGTTCGGTATGAAAAGGAGGATGCTTGGGTTTGAAATGCAATCAGTTCTACATGCCCTATCTGGCTTTTCATAGTCATGTGACCTCTACCATGATGCAGCTCTCTGAAGGCTGTCATCTTGAGAATGGTTCAACAAAGACCTACAACGAGAAAGTTCAACATGGAAATCCGTAAATTAAACCCTCGAAAGTAAGACTGAAGCTATATGATGGCACAATACCCATACAAAGAGGACAGATTAGTCTGAGAGCCCAAAGCAACGGCAAGAAGGAAGATCTAGACACCCAGATCATGGATGGGATACAACAGCCTCCCATCCCAGCTGAAGCAAGTCTAAAACTTGGACTGGTAACCCTGAACGTGCCAACAGGGAAAGGACACAAAAGACCCCAGAGAGAGAGCGACAGAAAACCCCAGAGAAAGGAAAACAAACAACTCCAGAGAGAGGGAGACAATATTCAAGTAAACCAAAAGATCATTGTCGACCACGTCAGTACCAGGAAATGCACGAGCTGCTGTTCTACAGGAAAATGTTCACATCACAGCTGAATTGGAAGATTTGAAGCTCAAGATTCAAGCTGAGTGTATACCATTGAAAATGCATAATAAACTGAAGTCTTCAATGAACCAAACTATGTGAGATCTGAACAAACAAATTTCAGAGATGACACAAAAGTACCAGGAGGAAAGAATGACCCTCAATTCCACAGTTGGCAAAACAAAGTGGGAGTTGAAAAAACTAAACCAGATGTACAGCCACGCAAAACGGCAGACAGGAAAGATGCACAAAGCAGCTGCAACCCTGAAAGACACTTTGAAGAATCAATATGTAGTCAGGGAAAACCATGAAGAGTTACGAACATGATCTGCAAGTCATCAACCCAAGCAGAGACTGATAATTAGAACAAACAGTTATTAATGCATGAGAACAGTGGGTGTATAGTGGGTAACTGTGTAACACACAGTTATACATCATTGTGCATGCAGATTTATCTTTAGTTCGATAGGAAAAAGGGGAATGTATCTTTGTTCGGTATGAAAAGGAGGATGCTTGGGTTTGAAATGCAATCAGTTCTATATGCCCTATCTGGCTTTCCATAGTCATGTGACTTCTACCATGATGCAGCTCTCTGAAGGCTGCCATCTTGAGAATAGTTCAATAAAGACCTACAATGAGAAAGCAATGAGACGCTCCGTAGTCTTTAAATATTAAGCAACCTTGAATGCCAAAGAATCAGTGCCACAGGAGGCTGCACCTCCCTAGGCAAATGGTATCTGACATTTGTGCCCCCATTGAGGTAGACTTCAGGCCTTGCCAGGCACTGGCAATAGCCTTTAAATCACTGTGACCTTCAACTTCTTCACCTCTGGTCATTCCAAGGATCAGCAGCAGACCTTGGTGGTAGCAGCACACCACTATCTGACAATTGGGCCGAGGACAATACGCTGAGGAACTCCTGCAGTGATGTCCTGGGACTCAGATGATTGACCTGCAACTACCACATCCATCTTCCTTTGTACTAGGTATGACTCCAACCAGCTGAGAGTTTTCCCCCGATTCCCATTGACTCCAGTTTTGCTAAGGCTCTTTGATGCCAGATTTGGTCAAAAGCTGCCTTGATGTCAAGGGCATTCATTCTCACCTCATCTCTTGAGCTCAGTTTTTTTTTGTCCATGTTTGGACTAAGGCTATAATCGGGTCAGGAGCTGAGTGGCCCTGGCAGAACCCAAACTGAGTATCAGTGAGCAGGTTATTGCTGAGTAAATGCCACTTGATAGCACAGTTAATGACACATTCCATCAATATGTACATACACTAGTCAAACAAGCCGCAGTGAACCACCCAATGTTTGGACTGACATAGTGGCCTTCACGTTGGGACACTTCTACAGTGACCTCGGGTGAGGTGGAGGCAACATGCTCATGTGTGTCTGCTTGCAGCTGAGATGCTCGTGATGGTCATCTTTGTTGGGACGTATCAGTTAAAGGACCTCTAGAGGCTGGTGCATGTGCGTCAATGTGCACACCCTCTCTAGTTAATTATATTCTCTTTTATCCTGCAAGGACAAAAGAGAGAAACATGGGGCAATTCTGGGCTCTCTCACCAATGCTAACTATTCTTTTAAATCAGAAGCAGTGTGCATTGGTACTGCCTGATCCTCAACAGCGCTAGAACTCCAAGCCTTACTGTTGGGTCAGTGATTACCCTGGCACACAACCCTCCAATGCTCAGGAGCACCATCCGCTCTCAGGGTGTTCAGCTGTTGTGTTGACTGGTGGCTGCAGTCCTATCAGCTGGATGTCGTGTCGCACTCATCTTGCCAGAGCAAAGGTCATTAAATGTTTTGCAGCACTGCACCCAGGTGAAACTGCAGCTACTCATATGTTCTGCCACATCCAACCAAGCCTGCTTGGTTAGCTAGGTTGCCTTCTCCCGTCACTCCTGATGCTCTCCGGGAACAAGACCACTTGCCTCTCTCTGCCTCCAACATCACCTCAAGAGCTGCAATTCCTCCTTAGTGCCAAAATTTGGAGAGCTGTCTTATAGGCTAGTCAAGCAACAGCCTGACATAGCTATCCTCAGAGTCATATCTCACAGATCATGTCCCAGACACCACCATCACCATCCCTGGCTATGTCCTGTCCCACCGGCAGGACAGACCCAGCAGAGGTGGTGGCACAGTGGTATACAGTCAAGAGGGAGTTGCCCTGGGAGTCCTCAACATCGACTCCAGGCCCCTTGAAGTCTCACGTCATCAGGTCAAACATGGGCAAGGAAACCTCCTGCTCATTACCACGTTCCGCCCTCCCTCAGCTGATGAATCAGTGCTCCTCCATGTTGAACATCACTTGGAGGAAGCACTGAGGGTGGCAAGGGCACAGAATGTACTCTGGTGGGGAACTTCAATGCCCATCACCAAAGGTGGCTCGGTAGCACCACTATTGACCGAGCCGGCCAAGTCCTAAATGACATAGCTGCTAGACTGGGTCTGTGGCAGGTGGTGAGGGAACCAACAAGAGGGAAAAACATACTTGACCTCATCCTCACCAACCTGCCTGCTGCAGATGCATCTGTCAATGACAGTATTGGTAGGAGTGACCACCACACAGTCGTTGTGGAGATGAAGTCCCGCCTTCAAATTGAGGGTAACCTCCATCGTGTTGTGTGGCACTATCACCATGCTAAATGGGATAGATTTCGAACAGATCTAACAACTCCAGACTCTGCATCCATGAGGCGCTGTGGGTCATCAGCAGCAGCAGAATTGTACTCGAACATAATCTGTAACCTCATGGCCTAGCAGATCCCCCACTCTACCACTACCATCAAGCCAGGGGTTCAACCCTGGTCCAATGAAGAATGCAAGAGGGTATGCCAGGAACAGCACCAGGAATACCTAAAAATGAGGTGTCACCCTGGTGAAACTATGACACAGGACTACTTGAGTGCCAAACAGCATAAGCAACAAGTGATAGACAGGCTAAGCGATCCCACAACCAACGGATCAGATCTAAGCTCTGCAGTCCTGCCACATCCTGTCCTGAATGCTGATGGACAATTTAAAAACTCACTTGAGGAGAAGGCTCCACAAATATCCCCATCCTTAATGATGGAGGAGCCCAGCACATCAGTGCAAAAGATAAGGCTGAAGCATTCACAGCAATCTTCAGCCCGAAGTGCTGAGTGGATGATCCATCTCAGCCTCCTCCGGATGTACCCAGCATCACAAATGCCAGTCTTCAGACAATCCGATTCACTCCACATGATATCAAGAAATGGCTGAAGGCACTGGATACTGCAAAGGCTATGGCCCTGACAATATTCTGGCAATAGTACAGAAGACTTGTGCTCCAGAACTTGCCACACCCCTAGCCAAGCTGTTACAGTACAGCTACAACACTGACTACATGGAAAATTGCCCAGGCATGTCCTGTACACAAATCCAACCGGGCCAATTACCGCCTCATCAGTCTACTCACAATCATCAGTAAAGTAACGGAAGGGGTCCTCAACAGTGCTATCAAGCGGCACTTGCTTGGCAATAACCTGCTCACTGGTGCCCAGTTTGGGTTCCGCCAGGGCCACTCAGCTCCTGACCTCATTACAGCCTTGGCTCAAACATGGACAAAAAAGCTGAACTCCCGAGATGAGGTGAGAGTGACATCAAGGCAGCATTTGACCGAGTGTGCATCAAGGAGCCCTAGCAAAAATGGAGTCAATGGGAATCAGGGGGAAAACTCTCCGCTGGTTGGAGTCATACCTAGCACAAAGGAAAATGGTTGTGGTTGTTGGACGTCAGTCATCTCAGCTCCAGGACATCACTGCAGGAGTTCCCCAGGGTGGTGTCCTCGGCCCAACCATCTTCAGATGCTTCATCAATGACCTTCCTTCCATCATAAGGTCAGAAGTGGGGATGTTCACTAGTGATTGCGCAATGTTCAGCACCATTCGCGACTCCTCAGATACTGAAGCAGTCCATGTCCAAATGCAGCAAGACCTGGACAATATCCAGGCTTGGGCTGACAAGTGGCAAGTAACATTCGTGCCAAACAAGTGTCAGGCAATGGGTATCTCCAACAAGAGAGAATCCAACCATCACTCCTTGATGTTCAATGGCATTACCATCACTGAATCCCCCACTATTAACATCCTGGGTGTTACCATTGACCAGAAACTGAACTGGACTAGCCATATAACTACTGTGGCTACAAGAGTAGGTCAGAGGCTAGGAATCGTGTGAGAAGTAACTCACCTCCTGACTCCCCAAAGCCTGCCCACCATCTAAAGGCACAAGTCAGGAGTGTGATGGATTACTCCCCAGTTTCCTGGATGAGTGCAGCTCCCACAACACTCAAGAAGCTTGACACCATCCAGGATAAAGCAACCCATTAGATTGGCACCAAATCCACAAACATTCGCTCCCTCCACCACCAACGCACAGTAACAACAGTGTGTACCATCTACGAGGTGCACTGCAAGAGTTCACCAAGGCTCCTTCAACAGCACCTTCCAAACCCACAACCATTACCATCTAGAAGGACAAGAGCAGCAGATAGAGGGGAACACCAGCACCTGGAAGTTACCCTCCAAGCCACTCGCCATCCTGACTTGAAAATATATCGCCGTTCCTTCATTGTCGCTTGGTCAAAATCCTGGAACTCCCTCCCTAACACCACTGTGGGTATACCTACACCAAATGGGACTGCAGCAGCTCAAGAAGGCAGCTCACCACCATATTCTCAAGGGCAACTAGGGATGGGTGATAAATGCTGGCCCAGCCAGCGAAGCCTACATCCCGTGAACAAGTGATAGTAAAAAATAAATAAATCTGTGAACAATATGGTAGCCATGCCACCATTACCAGGCCTCTGGCTCTCCACCTGCTGACTTCGGCCTTCCATAGCTCTGCAAGACAGCTCGCACTTCAATGGCTATTGTCATGCCTTTAAATCAGGCCCACACTTTAAGTGTACTATCTCTATCCCATGCCCGCTGCTGCTAATTGGCCGGAAAACCTGCTCTCCAATGCTGCCAGCCTGGGCCAAAATCACAGGCTGTGACTATTTCTCCCACCCTCAGTGCGGGATCAGGACACAGAAATGGCTCCAACATCAGGGTCCCGACCCCAACTGAAAACCCTCCCCCTCATCTCTCCCCTCATCTTCCAACTAAGACATTAAACCAAGGTCCATCGACTCTCCCAGGTTAAACCAAAACAACCCCATGGCCCTATTTTAAAGAAAAGCAATGTTCTCCGCGGTGCCCAATATTTAAGTCTCCAATGACATCAGTAAATCAAATTATCTGGCTATTATCTCATTGATGTTTGTAGCTTCTTGCTGTGTCCAAAATTGGCCACAGCATTCACATATTATAACAGTGACTTCACTTCAAAAGTAATTCATTTGGCTGTAAAGTGCTTTCATCCTGAGATCATGCGGTGCTATATAAATGCAAGTCTAAGTTTCTTTCTTTGAATACTTCCATCATCCAGTCTCACTAAATGCTCTCAAGCCGCCTATCTTCCAGAGTCCTTCATCCATGAGTATTCCACAACCCAGCTTCCATAACCATATCCTGGGTAATTTTGCAACCTCCTATAACTCATCAACTTCATGTACCATTCCCCTGCTTCTTCCCAACCCAAAAAATTAGTATTAAGGGCTCATACCTGAAACAGGGGCTAGGTTGTGTGCATTTTCTAGTAAGAGATTTACTCGTTGTCCCCTCCAATATTGACTGCCTACATATAGTCTAACAAGTGGCCCTTAAAGGGTCGCCTTCAAGCCACAACCAACAAGATAAGTGTTTAAGTTATACTCACTTGAATGTGGAGTCAGGTAGATCAGGATCTAGAAACTATCTTTTCACCTAAGCATTTCATAGTGCATAGAATCGTACAGCACACAGGAACACATTCAGCCATTGTGCCAGTGTCAACTCTTGGGAAGAAGTATTCATCAGTCCCATACCCCTACTTTTTCCACAAAGCAATGCAAATATATTCAATTCTCCTTTGAAAATTACCACTGAATCTGTTTTCCCCACCCTTCCTGCAGTGCATTCCAGATCTTAATGACCCATTGCATTAAATATTTCTCCTCATCTCTCCTATTGATTTGCCGCTAATGTTTCCAAACCCATGTTTAAGTAGGAGCAGTCGTCAGAGCAGGTCCAAACATAGATAATAACCTTTAGAACATTCTGCTCACAGTTGCTCACACTGCTATTTACATGCATCTATTTTATTGCTGAAACCAAAGAATAAAGTATAACCCACAGCAGGGAAAATAAAAACTATCATATAAACACAAACCCTATTTTAATTCTGAGATAGTCCAAAGCTGCCAATTACTATTTCTTATTCAATAAGAACTATGGTTGTGTCCATTATAATTTCCCATAAAGTATTGATTTTACATTTCCTCAATGTTGGCATCATTAAGCTCGTAGAAAAAATGATTGGATCTAATTACAGTATAATGTCATAGTTCTAAAGGTGTAGTTAATTTCATTTAAAGCAACATCTTGATTTTAAAATTCTCATCCTTGTTTTCAGATCCTTCCATGACCTTACCCCTCCCTATCCCATAACCTCCTCAATCCCATATAATCCTCTGAAATATATGTGCTCCTCTAATTCTGGCGTCTTTGACTATCCCTGATTTTAATCGCTCCACAATTGGTGGCCATGCCTTCAGTTGCCTTGGCCCCAAGATCTGGAATGCCCTCCTGATGCCTCTCCACCTCTCTACCTCCTCTCTCCTTTAAGACACTTCTTAAAACCTACAGGCAGAATTTTCCACTCCAGAGATTAAGTGCAGAAGCGGCCAGGATTAAAAGCGAGTTTCCCACTGATCAGCGGGTTGGGTTCTCGTGCCCGACCTTCCGCTTGAAACCTCATTAATTATGCATAGGTGAGCCGCTCGCTGAATCACATGATTCATCCACCTGTTGTCACCTCATGGGGTCGAAGATCCTGGGCCATATTTAAACGCAACCCAAACGCACACATTGCTCTTTGCAGCCCAGCTGTGTGGTCAGAAGTTCCAGAGATAGCCCCAATGAACAAGAAGAGTGTGCCAAGGTTCAGCTATGACTCGCTGGAAGCTTTAATTAGAGGTTTCCACCAGCACTGGGTGGTTCTTTCTCACAGGAGGTCCACCAATCTCTCCTTGCCAGCCTAGGAACCAGTGGTGAAGGGGGTCAACTCTGTCAGCAACTGCCAGAGAAATGCCATCCAGTGCAGGAAGAGGATGAATTATTTCATCCACACTGCCAGGGTAAGTAAAACGTCAGCTCATTCCAAACTCACACTCTCATACTGGCATAATGCACTCAAATTATCACACAGCTCAGGGATCTCACACAACAGGGGAGATATTTGCATTGGAAGCCTATTCATCAGCATCTCATCCATCATCCTGCACAAACACCATCCTCAGCCCTTACTGGGGAGAGCTCAGCACACACAGGAGACATGCATACTTCCCAACCTCTGCTCCATCCCTCCTCATCACATCCCATTATTTGTCTTCATGCAAGCCAAGCTAGCCCACAACAAGAAGGAGAGATCCCAGACTGGAGGAGAGATGACCAACATCCAGGAGCTCTCCAAATTTGTGGAAGATGCTGTTGAGTTCATATCCCAGACCAGAGGAGGGAAGGCAGACATGCAGGAGCTGTCCCAGTTTGAGGAGGATGCCATCAAGCTGGCAAGCGAAGGCAAAAATCACTCCTGTGGGGAAGGCAAGATCGGCCTCTCCCAGTAAGTCTGTGTGGATGAGCCTTCCATGAGTTGATCACATCCTGACATTCACAGCTTGTTTATGAACTAAATCTATCTTCTCTATCTTACAGGCAGCAGCAAGTCCAGACAGACCAGCACAGGCAACATAAGCCCCAGCCCAGGCCACCTCAAAGGAGGATTCTGAGGAACCATCTGAAGAAGACCTGTCACAGCATTCACCTGCACCCTCCACCAGCGCAGAGACACACACCCCTGTGGGACACAGATCTACACTAGGCTGGAGAACACCTCACATACATGTCTCCACAGCAGTCAGAGGGAGTGACAGCCCAGATCCCTGGCACTCGGATGACTGCTGGAGAACAGCCACCTACCGAGTCCCACGTCAAATGATGAGCCTCTGGAAGCGGCCATTGCAAACTTGCTGGAGATGCAAAGTCAGGTGGCCTGGACATCAGGCAGAGTTTCAAGAGGCAGTCAACAGATTAGAGCGAAGGATGGAGGAGTCCATCTGTGTTCTGTCTGATGTCATGACTCCGATATATGAATGCCTCGAGGTCTTCATGGGAAGGGTGACAGCCACCTTGGAGACCTTAGTCTAGCAGACTCTGTGGGATTTGTGCTTGGACCTTCACTCCATTGCTATAGGCATTGGTGGGATCCATCAGTTACCAGAAATAATTCTGAGGGACAGAATATATCTGCACTTGTAGAGATATAGATTAATCAGGGATAGTCAGCATGGATTTGTTAAGGGAAGGCTGTGTTTGACAAATTTGATCAAATTTTTTGAAGAGGTAACCAGGAGTGTTGATGAGGGTAATGCATTTGATGTGGCCTACATAGACTTTAGCAAGGCTTTTGATAAGGTCCATCATGGCAGTCTGATCAAGAAAGTAAGCGCCCATGGGATCCAAGGCGCACGTTGGATCCAAAATTGGCTGAGAGGCAGGAAGCAGAGGGTGCTGGTAGAGGGATGTTTCTATGACTGGAAGTGTGTTTCCAGTGGGGTTCCACAGGGCTCAGTGCTGGTCCCTTGCTGTTTGTGGTGTAGGTAAATGATTTGGACTTAAATGTAGGGGGTATGATCAAGAAGTTCGTGGATGACATGAAAATTGGTAGGGTGGCAAATAGTGAGGAGGATAACCATAAACTAAATAGAATATGGACCCTTGCTCTCCCGAAGTCTCGCTGTTTTAACCCTCTCTCCCAAAGTCTCACTGTTTAAGCTCTCTCTCCCCAAGATGTGCCAACCTCTTTTTTTGAAAGTGGCTGCACATTACGTTAGGAAGTGATATTCATTAAAAGACACCATGGAGTTATGCATGCTCAATTGCATTGGAGGGTTACCACTCATGTTGTCTCATCATCCAATAGCTGTCTTCGAGCCAATGCACGAGATCTGCAGTCATGATGGTCTCTCCAGCCACGTACGCATCTCTGTGGCAACAAGAATTCTCTCATTCAGGAAGCCACGACTGCATCAAGTCCACTTGACACAGACTTTGTGCTGGTGTGCTGCCTTTCGCTTCCCAGAGCAGCTACATACAGCTTTGGCTGCTGACCTTTCCAAAGATCAGGGCCTGGTGAAACATGAGGGTTGGATGTCCGAGGCCCAATGCTGACATTGTTCTCGACGTTATTGGTTGTAAAGGCCTTTCGGATCACTGGCATGTCATTAAGGGACAGGGGAAATGCAGTTGGGTACCCTTGCCTGCACTTTACTCCTCTTGGAACCTTGTAGCTATGAGTGTGTCATAGGCGCGTCTTCCGCGTCTTGCAGCTTTAATCACATCCTCACATAGAAGCTCCCTATCATCGCCCTCTTCAGGTTCCTGCCCTTCCAGTTCTTCATTGTTTGAGGAGTTCTCAGCCTCTTCCATCTGTCCCTCTGGCAAATGACCTCCCCTCTGAAACGCTGGGCTGTGAAGGGTGCAACAGACCATGATGATACAGGACATCCTTTGTGGAGAGTACTGCAAAGACCCACTTGAGTGGTCCAAGCATCGGAAGCGCATCTTCAGGCTGCCAATGGTCCGTTCTATGATGGATCGTGTTGAGCTTTACACGGTGTTGTATCTCTCCTCCGATGCACTTTGAGGTTGACACACGGGTGTCATGAGCCATTGTTTCAGCAGGTACCCCTTACCACCTAGCGGCCAGCCCTGTAAGCGCCGCGGCCCTTCGAATGTCTGAGGCACCTGGGAGTGCCTCAGAATATATGAGTCATGGGAACTTCCAGGGTGCCTGGCATTTACAGGCTGCAGATGCCTCCCCTGACCATCCCATCTGCAGCCCAGTATTGAGCTAGACACCCCCATCACCCCCGAGTGTGAGGCTATGACCACACCCTGCACACCAAGCTGTGCCTGATCTCCTGAGCACACAGTCCTTGCGCCTCCCTGGAGTGGGAACACAATATGCAGCAATACATAGCTCTATAGTATGGCCCACAGAGCCCCAGGACTGCCTTTAAACTCTCATATAACCTCTTGGCTTCAGTCCAGGGTCTATGACTGCCGTTCACTCAGCTCTCAGCTCTCCAGTTCCTCATTGAATGACCACAAGTCCATTTCCCTTCCTCCCCCATAAGTCTCTGCCCAATCCTTCCCCATTGTGCCACACTAACCCCCACCCCTTTCGTACTCTAGAGACTGCGTGCATCCCCTCCCTTTCATGCAATTCAAATCTCATCCACCCTCTTCTGTGTTTGCGTTCTACTATTCCATGTCGGCTTCCAGCTTCCTCACCCCCAATCTTTCCTCTGCCTGCCATCGCCTCCCCCACCTCTCACCACAACCCTCCAAAACTCCCTTCACCCTCATGTCTCTCCTATCTTCCCCCCACCAACCCTACCAATCCCCCTTCACCTCATGTCTCTCCTATGCTCCCCCCCCTCCAACCCTACCAAGCCCCCTTCACCCTCATGTCTCCGTCATCTCCCCCCACCAGCCCCGGTCGCCATGCTGTCTCTGTTTTAGAGTGCAGCACTGCCTGAGACTTGCAGCACACAATGCTGTCCTACCAAAGCAGCATGGCAACCACAGTGTGCAGCCCAACTCAACACCCAAGGCAGCCACATTGAGCAGCCCCACCATACACTCCAAGCAGCAGGGGCTAACACTGGCATTGCTAAGGAACCGGAGCAGCGCTGTTGCAGGTAGGATTTAAATGTTGCACTCACCCCGAAGTCACAAGTGACATGAGGATGGACAGCTGCACACCACTTATATCTAGGCATGATTTAGACTGGACTAATTTCCTACAGGCGTGGCACGTCATTGGGAAGGGGATCATGATTCTGGCGAGTTGCGTTTTTAATGAGTATTCGTGACATGCAAATGGCATTCCCAACATGGGTCTGTGAGAAAGCTTACCCTCCTTCATCCTGCCACAAAAGTGGCGAGATGAAAATTCCGACTCGTTTTTCCACCGGGGGGAATCTGACTTTTGGCCTGACTCTGAGTTTTCCACTCCCATCCACCAAGAAACCCGCTGCTGGCGGGACCAGAAAATTCCACCCTACCTCTTTGACCAAGCTTCTGGCCATCTCTACCTCGTGTGGTTCAGTGTCGTACTCTGTTTTATAATGTTCCTGTGACGTACCTCGGTACGTTTCATTACATTAAAGGCACTACATAAATGTGTAATAATGTTGTTGTTGCCATCGTATGAAATGGAATAAGATCTCTAGCTGACCATACAACCAAATTTTCAAGAGAACAAATAAGTGAAAGTAGAAAAGTCTGTCTGAAAAATGTACTTTACCAACCGTTAATTCACTCAGCTCTCAAATTAAAATGTCAAATATACATTTCCAGCAGTGAAATGAAGTATTCAATCCTAATTATGGATTGGAGCTGAAAGATTCTTTCAATTACAGGGAGTTTTGGGCCTCACTATAACCATGTTGAGCTAAATGCATACTCTGACATCAGCGGCTTTATTTATTCAGATGTAAACAAACCTAAAATAGCAACTGATCTTACACCTTACCTGCAGCTCTACGTCAGTTCCACATTGGAAGGAACCGGCCTTTAACATTTATGTTCAATATTCGATGTCTGCTTTCCCAGTACATATTTTATCCCTTTGAGAGCTAAATGTCATTGGCAGCTTTTTAAATGCTTAAAATTTGTGTCACACGTTTGATTTAAGGTAAGATCCGTTGCTGGCTATTAAAAAACAGATTTGGAGAAATGCAGAGCAGCACAATGGCTGTTTAATTCCCAGGATTACTGTCAGATTAAACTGAAAAATATGCAGTACCAGTAATGGTAATCAAAAGAAAGTTAAAGGGCGGAATTTTCCATTCCAAAGACTAAATGTGGTGGCAGGCGGGTTTTGCGTGTTTCCTGCTGGGCGGCGTGGTGGGAACACGCATCCAACTTCACGCTTGGAAACTCATTAATTATGTGTCAGCAAGTAGCTCTCTGAATCACATGGCAGGGGGGGCACTGATTCGTCTGTCCCACCATTACCTAATGGGGTCGAAGGTCCTGCGCCATATTGGAAGCCATCCGAACACACACACACACCTTACTCTCAGCAGGCCAGCTGTGTGCAGAAGACTTCTTGATATGACTTCACTGAAGAAAAAAAGCTGCTCCCAGGTTCAGCAGTGACTCTGTTGAGGCCCTCATCCATGGGGTCCGCCAGCACCAAGATGTCCTCAGCCCAAGGGATGGCTCCAGGAGGCCACAGTCTCACCTCGCTGGCCTGGGAGGTGGTTGCAAAGGAGGTCAGCTCATCGGGCACCCACCTGAGAAACACCATCCAGTGCAGGGAGAGGAAGAATGATCTCATCCACTCCACCAGGGTAAGTCAAAGTTCAGCTCACTCCAATTTCACACTCTCATAATGGCATCATGCACTCAAAGGGTTACACTGTTCAGGGATCTCACACAATATTAGCATGAAGGACATCAGCACTGATTGTCTCATGGACACTTTAACATCACCAGCATCTCATCCAGCATGCTGCACAAACTCCATCCTCAGCCCTTACTGGGGAGGGCTCAGTACACACAGGAGACATGCATTCTTCCCAACCTCTCCGCCATCTTCTCATCACGTTCCTTTCCATTTATCTTCATGCAGGCCAAGCTCGCCCACAACCACAGGGTCATATCCCAGACCAGAGAAGGGACAGCAGACATCCAGGAGCTGTCCCAGTTTGAGGAGGATGCCACAAGCTGGCAGGCAAAGACAAAGATCGCTCCTCTGGAGAAAGTGAGATCGGTCTCTCCCAGCAAGTCAGTACAGATAAGCTCTCTATGAGTTGATCACATCCTGATAATCACAGTGAATAACATGCAATGTTGTACTGTGCCTGCTCATGAACTAAATCCATCTTCTGTCTCTTACAGGCACCAACAGGCTCAGACAGAGCTCCAGACCAACCATAAGCCCCAGCCCATCTCAGAGGAGGATGCTGACGATGTATCAGATGAAAACTCATCACTGCGTTCACCTGCACCCTCCAACAGCACTAAGACACACACCCGGTGGGTCATGGACCTAGATTAGGCTTGGGATCACATTCTGGGGAACGCCTCACTGAAACAGTCAGAGGCACTGACAGCCAGGTCTCTGGCACGTGGAGGACTGCTGGGGATCAGGCACCCACTGAGTGCGAGTCAGATGGTGAGCCTCTGGAAGCAGCTGTCTCTAACATGCAGGTGATGCAATGACAGGTGGCGGAACATCAGACAGGGTCACGAGAGACAGTCAGCAGATGGAGGAGTCCGCCCTCATTCTGTCTGACATTGTGGCTCCGAAATGCAAGCGCCTCAAGGTCTCCATGGGAAGGGAGGCAGCCACCTTGGAGACCTTGGTGCAGCAGATCCTGCCGATTTGTGTTTGGAACTGCACTCCATTGCTGTAGGCATTGGTGGGATCCATCAGAGGCTAGACGAGAGGAGGGTGGGGCACCTTGACCTCCCTCCTGTAGCCCCTTCTCCTCATGGAGTCAGGCAGGGGCCCTCAGGCACCCACAGGGAGGAGAGCCATCAGTTGGACACCCCAGGGCCATCCACCCAGGTGACTCTGAGAGAGTCCAGCCAATCCCATTCCCGTCTGCCTGTGACCCCATCACCTCTAGCTGTACGGGCCGAGGAGGATGCACCTGGCCCACAGCAGGAGACTTAAAGCAGGCCGGGGCCCTCCAGCTCCCGACCCTCTAGAGGGTGGGTGTCAAAGTCATCATAAACAACCGGGCGGAGCAGTCAGCAGGCTGTCTCCACCTCTGCTGTGGATGTCGGGGTTATGCCAAAACATAGTGGTAGGGTTAGAAAAATTAAGAAACTTTGACAACACTTCTAGGTCACAGTTGTTCAATTACTGGATATATCATGCAGCTTTATAACTACATTTGCTTTTCATGAGAATTCTTTCAAGCGCTGTACATATGCATCTATGTGCCCTCTTATCATGAGGGTGAGCCATGTTCCCACTCCATGATCGCCTCCCTTTGTGAGCCTCACATTCATGTGATGTTCAGCTGAGACATGATAGTTACCCAACCTTTGTGTCTTGTCAGGGAGATGTGTGAAACTCTTTACTGGAAGTCTTTGCAAAATGCGTTAGTGACCTCTACTCCTTATAAGAGGTAGGCGTGCTCAATAGCCTTGTAGGGTTAGGTGTTACTGCTTATCAAAATGAGATGGCTGTCTTCATTGGTAGTGCCAAAGCACAAGACCTGCAGCCATGATGATCTCTCCAACCTTGCGCGCAACTCCGTGTCCGCTAAAAGTTTCTCATTAAGGTGGCAATGACTGCACCAAATCCTTTGATGCAATGTTTGCACTGTTGTGCAAACTTCCACCTAACAGAGCGCACGGATGCAGTGTTCGCCGCTGACCTTTCCAAAGATTACAGCCTGGTGAATCATGAGGTTTGAAGGTGCAAGTACAAATGCTGAACTTGTTCTCGATGTTATTGGTTGTAAAGCCTCCTCTCGAAGCTGGGCTAGGCAGCGCTGGGCCCTTCCCCATCTCAATCGGATCACTGCCATCAAGAAGGCAGCATTGAATGCAGGCTCCATTATTCAATCCTCCTTCTCCCTGTGGACTGATAGATGCAACAGGTTAATACTGGGCAAATATAGCAGACCTCCCACTCACAAATAGAAAGCCACTGTCATGCCCCACAACTGCAACTGCGCTACTAGCTTTTCATTGATGCAGTCTTGTAGCACACACTCACAGATCTAGGTGACCAAGATGCCAATCCTGATACTTGACATCTCAATCCCACATAGGTTGGAAGAGGTTTGGATGCATTCATGAAACGTGTGACCTTACCAAAGGCACTGTTACAATCTCTGACCTGGTCTACTGTTTAAGCTCAACTTGCATTTCAGCAATGACTGGATGCCCTTTGGCTTGTTATCCATGCCAATTGGAGAAAGCACATTAGATGATCTGGCAGATATACAGCAGCTACAGTGCTTCCATAAAGGTTGCCTGCATTTTCTATTCTCACGTATCTCTCTGGTAATGCTCAAATGGAGCGACTGTATTGTGAAGCCAATGACTCCTGCAGTCTCTTGTTAAAGCACACCTAAAGGCAATGGCTCCAGTTGCACTTTCTCAAGGAGGTCTTCCTCTTTTCTCTCAGCTCTGACCTAATTTCAATTTTGTGACTCTAGGCAGTTTGAGGGTGCCCCCTGTAAGGATCCTTTAGTCCAGCCGTGGGCCCTCCCACACTGCCTCAGTTCCCTCCCATGTAGATTATTTTCCAATTTCGATTTTAAATTATGCAATTACTTTGGGGTTTCAAGATGGTGGTGCTGGATTTTTACTTTCAGGCCAGCTTCAACCCTTTCCCTGTCAGTTTTTGGGTCCCTCCAATTTTCCAGGAACCTCACGATGTGCAGGTAGACCTCCGTCTGGTTATTCTCCAGCCTCCCCCTAGAAACCCTGGATCCCATTGCCATAATGTTGGACATTCCAACCCTCCCACCTGAGCTCATCACTGTTGATGTCCTCATGCCCCATATGGACCTCACCCCTCCCCATCTCGAGGCTGTGTGCACGGTCACATACAGAGGAGAAAGAAATATCGTCCCCCCAAGGAGAGATTCAAAGACCCCCTCACTTATTACTTTTTTCCATTTACAGGCCGCAGATGCCTTCCCTGACTACAACCATCCCATCTGCAGTCCAGCACCAAGCCAGACAACCCCATTGCCACCAGCTGTAAGACAATGAATACGCTCTGAGCACAAGCTGTGCCTTATAGCAGTTGAGCACAGAGGCCTTGTCCCTCCCTGGAGCGGGACTCTGATGTGCAGCACATGCATAGTCCTGTAAATTGGTCCACAAAGCCCCAGGAGTGCCTTAATCTCTCATCCTTACTATGAGGTGCACAAAGTCCTAGGACTGCATTTAATCCCCCACTTCCACCTCATGGCCTCAGATCAGGGACTATGACTGTCTTTCAATGAGCTCTCCCATTCCTCCATGACTGATCACAGCACAGTCTCCCTTCCCTTTCCTCCATGAGTCTCTGTGCAGCCCATCCCTCATGTGCAAGCCTTTCCCCTCCCCCACCTTCATGAGTCTCTGTGCAACCCATCCCTCTTGTGCCACACTAACACAACACATCCCTGGCCTTTTCCAGAGCCTGTGTGCATCGCCACTCATTCATACAGTTCGATTCCCATCCACCCCATTCTGTGTCTGCATTCTAGTCTTCCACGTTGGAGTCCAGCTTCCCCACCCTCAGTCTCCCCTCTGCTTGCCATCCCTGCCATCATTCCCACCCCTCCAGTCCCCCAACCCCACTATACCCCATTGACTCCCATGTCTCTGTCAGGTCGGCTTTGAATGTTGCACTCACCTCGAGCAAAGTGAGGGCGGACGGCTGCACGCCATTTATACCTGGTCGTGATTTAGTCCAGTCTAGTTTCCCGCTGGCATGGCACATAATTGGGAGGGGGAACGTGAGTCCAGTGAGTAGCGTTTTGAGTATTCATGACATGGCCTGAATTTTACCTTCGCTAAGTGGATATGCAGCAGTCACGTCACATCGTGAAATTGGGTGTGATGATGTTGGGAGGGCTTCCCGACATCATTGGGCCACCTTGTAATATTTCGGTCGGCGGGTAGGCGTGGAAATAGGAGATGCGCTCACCGACAATGAAAGGGCCAATTAAGGCCATTAAAAGTCCAATGCACCTCAATTTCGAGATGTGCATGGGCCAATCAAGCAGATGGACTTCACATTTTTCATTCTAGGTCTAGGGCGGGATAAAAGATGCAGAAGATTGTGGAGAGATGAGGAGTTATGAGTAATGAGGTGAGTTGGGAGTGTGTGGATAATAGTTCATTTGTGGAATGCTTTTGTTCATTTGTTTAAATCTAGGAGGGTTACATCTTTGCAGAGGCTTTCTGCAGACAGGCCTCTTCATTGCTAAAACCTGTGCAAGCATAAGGTCTGACATGGGTATTGTGCAAAGATAAAAACAAAAAACTGCAGATGCTGGAAATCCAAAACAAAAACAAAAATACCTGGAAAAACTCAGCAGGTCTGGCAGCATCGGCGGAGAAGAACAAAGTTGATGTTTCAAGTCCTCATGACCCTTCAACAGAACTGAGTAAAAATAGGAGAGGGGTGAACGTTGTTCTTCTCCGCCGATGCTGCCAGACCTGCTGAGTTTTACCAGGTATTTCTGTTTTTGTTATGGGTATTGTGCTCTCAGCTGCAGGGCCCTTCTCGGAAGAGGAGGAGATGCCAAGAAGGAAGAAGAGGCCAGTTGTCCGTAGGCACTGTACTAGAGTTGCCCTAGGGCCAAGAGGTACAGGCAGCAGGGGTGGAGGGCAAGCAGGTGTTGCAAGGGAGAAGGGACAGGAGAAGGCGCCAATACCCAGCTGGTAGAGTATCCAGGCTGCAATCCAGCTACCAAGACACGACAGAGGTACAGTGCCGACGAAGACTCTGCCTCTCCACAGAAACAGTCACCTATATCTTTTCTTTTATTCATTCACGGGATGTGGGCTTCGCTGGCTGGACTAGCATTTATTGCCCATCCCTAATTGCCCTTGAGAATGTGGTGCTGAGCTGCCTTCTTGAACTGCTGCAGTCCATGTGGTGTAGGTACACCCAGTGCTGTTAGGAAGGGAGTTCCTGGATTTCAACCCAGCGACAGTGAAAAAACAGTGATATATTTCCAAGTCAGGATGGTGAGTGGCTTGGAGGGCAACTTGAAGGTGGTCATGTCCCCATGTATCTGCTGCCCTTGTCCTTCTAGATAGTAGTGGTTGTGGATTTGGAAGATGCTGTCTAAGGAACCTTGGTGAATTCCTGCAGTCCATCTTGTAGATGGTACAGACTGCTGCTCCTGTGCGTCAAAGGTGGAGGGAGTGAATGTTTGTGGGTGTGGCACCAATCAAGTGGGCTGCTTTGTCCTGGATGGTGTTAAGCTTCTTGAGTGTTGTAGGAGCTGCATTCATCCAGGCAAGTGGGGAGTATTCCATCACACTCCTGGCTTGTGCCTTGTCGATGGTGGACAGGCTTTCGGGAGTCAGGAGGTGAGTTACTGGTCGCACGATTCCTAGCCTCTGTCCTGCTCTTGTAGCCACAGTATTTATATGGCTAGTTCAGTTCAGTTTCTGGTCAATGGTAACCCTGAGGATGTTGATAGTGGGGGATTCAGTAATGGTAATGCCATTGAACATCAAGGGGCGATGGTTAGATTCCTTCTTGTTGGAGATGGTCATTGCCTGCACTTGTGTGATGTGAATGTTACTTGCCACTTGTCAGCCCAAGCCTGGATATTGTCCAGGTCTTGCTGCATTTAGACATAGACTGCTTCAGTATCTGAGGAGATACGAATGGTGCTGAACATTGTGCAATCATCAGTGAACACCCCCATTTCTGACCTTATAATGGAAGGAAGGCCATTGTTGAAGCAGCTGAAGATGGTTGGGTCGAGGACACTACCCTGAGGAACTCCTGCAGTGCTGTCCGGGAGCTAAGATGCCTGACTTCCAACAACCACAACCATCTTACTTTGTGCTATGTATGACTCTAACCAGTGGAAAGTTTTCCCCTTGATTCCCATTGACTCTAGTTTTGCTAGGGCTCCTCGATGCCACACTCGGTCAAATGCTGCCTGATGACAAGGGCAGTCACTCACACCTCACCTCGGGAGTTCAGCTCTTTTGTCCATGTTTGAACCAAGGTTGTAATGAGGTCAGGAGCTGAGTGGCCCTGGCAGAACCCAAACTGGGCGTCAGTGAGCAGCTTATTGCTCAGCAAGTGCCGCTTGTTAGGACTGTCCATGACACCTTTCATCACGTTACTGATGATCGAGAGCAGACTGATGGGGCGGTAATTGGCCAGGTTGGACTGTCCTGCTTTTTGTCTACAGGACATACCTGGGCAATTTTCCACATAGCCAGGTAGATGCCAGTGTTGTAGCTGTACTGGAACAGCTTGGATGGGGGTGCGGCAAGTTCTGGAGCACAAGTCTTCAGTACTATTGCCGGAGTATTGTCAGGGCCCATAGCATTTGCAGTATCCAGTGCCTTCAGCCATTTCTAGATATTACATGGAGTGAATCAAATTGGCTGAAGACTGGATCATCCACTCGGCACTTCTGGCTGAAGATTGTAGCAAATGCTTCAGCCTTATCTTTTGCATTGATGTGCTGGTCTCCTCTATCACTGAGGATGGGGATATTTGTGGAGCCTCCTCCTCCAGTGAGTTGTTTTTGACATGATCTTGCATTTTAATAGTGAATTGTGACATATACATACACCATTACACAAGTGACATTAAGAAATGATTCACTCGTGAAACCCCTTCTGTGATCATTGTGACTTAAATTTCCATTTTCGTGTGCTACATCTAGGTTCTTCCCCTTTGCCAGCATCTGAGTTGGAGGCAGGCTGCTGACTCTGATGACCTGTCAGCCTTGATGACTTTGGCAGCCATCCTCTGGTCGCCAGGGCCTGTGTGGGCCCCGGCTGGGCGGGAGAGTCCAGCGCCACGGCAAGACACTCCTCAGTTGTCGTGGCGTCATCAGATGCTATGATCACTGGCAGAGGGGCGGAGGAGCTGCTGCCATCATAAGGAGCACCCTGAGAGGTGCCCCAGATGCATGGAGGTTCATGCTGTCCACCCATATGAAGTTTCTTTGATTCTCCCCGCTCTCTATAGATGGACAGGCAGCTAGCAGAGTCACTAGATGCCTCATCCATCTCTCACATTGGCAGTGACTTGCAGAGGTCACTGCCAATGTGTGGGCTTGCAGGTCTGAACGCAACTCCAGAAACCTCTAATTAAGTTCCTGGAGCTGCCTCTCCTTGAGAGTCGCCACTCTCTCTATGGAGGAGGCTGTGTGTTCAGAGTTCTGGGTTAATGCGGTGCTCATGCTCCGCGTGGACTCCTCCTATGTAGAGATCACGGCATACAGACCCTCAGGGATCTCTGCCAGATCTTCCAGTGGACCCTGCAGCACATCCTGCTGCCTGATTGGCAACTCAAGAGGCTCAACATCTGCCTCAGGCTCAGCATCATCCTGGCCTCCAGCAATCCTCCAATTGTTGGCATCCTGGGGGCTCTCTGCCTCCGCCAGCTCTTTCAGCAAGTGTGGAGTGCCTTCCCCAGTGTGCACGATCATCTGGTCTGAAACGCTCATTCCTACCAACGGGCCTGTATCTGCACTGGTGCCTGATGCAGAAAGAGGATGTGACGCGGGAACACCTGACTGCAGATCATCCTTTGATGTCAAGGGAGGGTCCTCTGCATCCTTCTGTGGTCTAGAGGATGTTCCATCTGAGGAACAGAAAACATGTAAGTCTCAAGCAGCATTAACAATTCAGAGTGCATGCATTCTGGTATCTTCTCAGAATGGACATCTTGCTGAGCAAATGCCTCTGAATGGACAAGCATAGGGGATTAGTGGATTTCACCTGCCAGTCTTACAAACGTCACCATGCACCTCTCATACCCTCCCGCAATCTCGTCCTTGTCCACTGGACTCTTAGCTTCCTCCAAAACCCCTGTCGCTCTGCAACCAGTGGACCACGCTCACAAGTCATCTCCGGGAGATGCTCCTCTGCCTGACTTAACAGATTAGAGACACCACCACCCACTCGTCCTCGCTCCTACACATTGTAACTCCTTTTCTCCTGTAAGGACAATAGCACTTTCATTAGTCCTCCCTCTACATGTCAAAATATACCATCCTCCCCCCAAAGCTGCAGGTTTAGATGCCCATCACATTGCGGCACTTTGCCTTTACATACATGCCAGCCATAATGTCTACTCACATGCAGTTTTTAAGGGCACAGGAAGATGTGCCAAATTAAGCTCAGAGATTCACACCTGAGAGCCACAACAAGTACTGTTACACACAAACACATCTCTCCACGGTTACATGAGGACTCAATACTCACCCTGGCAGAGCACTGGAGGTCCTTGAGCCTCTTCCGGCACTGCCTCCAGGTCCTTTGGACTACATGGTCACTGACCAGAGTTCCAGCTCTGAGCTTGCCTTCTTAATTAAGTGTGGAGGTGTCCTTATGCTGTCTCGCAGCAGCGATATCTCCTGATGTGCACTCACTGCCTCCAGTAGAACCCACACACACTCATCCGAAAAATGGGGGGCCGATTGACTCCGGCCATTTCCATACACATCCAGGCCCACTGATCACGCTCACCCAACAACCCTAAAATTCAAGCCATGGTAATGCATGCAAATGGCGTCCCGACATGGATCAGCAGGAAACCCACTCGCCATCAGCCTGCCATGAAAGTGATGAGGGGAAAATTCCAAATTGATTTCCCACCAGCGAAATTCCAACTTTTGGCCTCTCTCTGAATTTTCCACTCCTGCCTGCCACAAAACCCTGCTGTTGGCAGGACCAGAAATTCCGTCCAATGTTCCTCAGAAAGAAACGTCTGTTTGTCATGTTGTACCTCGTTCCAACTCGTAGTTGTCCATTGTCATGAATGGACTGTATTGTTTTCATGAACAATTCCACGCTAGTGTGGTTCAGAGTTGGGAGATGAGCAGCATGCAGTTAATGGGAGCATCACATGAATGGAAATGCTGCTCCCAAATGGCTACATCAACAGATGGTGGAATACCACGCACGTAGTCAGTTGATCAGAGCTAGTATCACACAATGTGGCATTTTGTAAGCATGCCTGGAAACTCAATAGATTTATTCTACAGTTTGGCATTAATGTTTTGTTCTCATGGGCACAAAATTGACACTAAGGTGTGAGTAAATGTGGCAAAAGTGCAGTAAATTGGAAAACGTGGGCCTTGATTTTGACTCCCCGCCACCCAGATGGGTGGGAGAGGATCAGAGATGTGATAAAATATCAGGATTGGGCAGCCCGACACCATTCCTACTCTTTTAAATTTTAAAGCGGAAAAACCCCAGGCCATGGATGACAGTCTTGCAAAAAGCAGATACTTAATTAATATACCACCGTCACAGCCTAATCGCATCATCTTGCTGTGACTTAAATTTAACAGAAAGCCACAGTGGCCAGAGTTGTGGAATTCTTGACAGCATCCGGTGTGGGAACTTCTGTCTCCCCAAAGTAGGTGGCTCTTTAGGCACCCTTGATGGCCAGAAGGAAGAGGAAGGCTCCCCTCTAGGCCCCTCAAGGAAGCCTGCAGCCTCCCCATTCTCAATCTTCAGCCTAACTCCCCAGCTAGTCCCAATCTCCAACTTCCCCCCTTTCTGATTCCATCCATCCCATTCCCATCATTGCCAGTTCTCCTACCATCGCCAATCTCTCCCACCATCGCCAATCTCTTCCACTAGCTGAAGATGGGTGGGCCTAGGATGCTACCCTGAGGAACTCCTGCAGCGATGTCCTGTGACTGACATGATTGACCTCCAACAACCACAGCCATCTTCCTTTGCACTAGGTATGACTCCATCCAGAGGAGACTTTTCCCCCTGATTCCCATTGACTTTACATTTACCAGGGCTCCTTGATGCCACACTCGTTCAAATGCTGCCTTGATGTTAAAGGGCAGGCACTCTCACCTCACCTCTTGAGTTCAGCTCTTTTGTCCATGCTTGAACCAAGACTGTAATGAGGTCAGGAGCTGAGTGACCCTAGCGGAACCCAAACTGAGTGTCAGTGAGCTAAGTAAGTGCCATGTGATGGCGCTGTCAACGACAACTTCCAACACTTTGCTGATGATCGAGAGTAGACTGATAGGGTGGCAATTGACTGGGTTGGATTTGTCCTGCTTAGCGTGGACAGGACCATACCTGGGCAGTTTTTCCACATTGCTGGGTACATGCTAGTTTTGTAGCTGTAATGGAATAGTTTGGCTAGGGGCGGGGCTGGTTCCGGAGCACAAGCCTTCAATACTGTTGCCTGGATGTTGTCAGGGCCCATAGACTTTGCAGTATCCAGTGCCATCAGCCATGTCTTGATATCACGTGGAGTGAATTGAATTGGCTGAAGATTAATTGGTATCTTTGATGCTGGGGATCTCAAGAGGAGGCCGAGGCTGATCATTTACTCAGCCCTTCTGGCTGAAGATGGTTGCAAATGTTTCAGCCTTGTTTTTTGCACTGATGTGTAGGGCTTCCCCATCACTGAAGACGGGGATATTTGTTGAGCCTTCTCCTCGGGTTAGTTGTTTCATTATCCACCACTATTCTTGATTGGATGTGGTAGGACTGCAGAGCTTTGATCAGAACTATTAGTTGTGGGATCGCTTAGCGATGATATCTTTGGTATGCACAGTTTAAACAGAAATCCTAAAAATAGTCAACTAAAATAATTCAAAGAACAGTGCTAATATTAGCCATTGTTTATTTGAAACTCTTTGAGTTCAAGAAGAGATTTCGATAGCGTAATTTCCTGTTTAAACATGCTCCTTTCTCCAGTTATCTGCCTTCCTGATTATCGGCCGGAATGTTTGTAGGACATAATCTTGCATATGACGTCACCTTGTTCTAAATGCACTAAAAGCAATTCTCTCCAACAAAGATTACCCAGTGAGCAATTTATTACAGGTGCACAGATATCAATATTAGCAAAGTAGCTATTCATTATCAGTGGCTGTAATTATTATCAGGCTATTGGCAGGGTGGGAATCACAGACGAGTCTCACTGCAAGTCCACTTTCAGGCTTGGATCACTGGATAATTATCAGAAGCAGGAACCTTAGCTGATTTTTCCTCTCCTTAATCTAAGGACATGGAGATTTGTGATCCTGCTGTGTATGATCAGTTAGCCCAACTGAGACAAGGTATGAAATCTTTGATGCTTCCAGTCAGCTTAATCATGTGGTGCATTTACCTCATTAAAATGCTGGGGAACTCCCTAAACTAGATTTTAGTGTACAAATCTTAGGTACACCACATACAAAATAGGCCTCTGAAGGGTTTAAAGCTGATTGTTCACAAATTTCTTTGTTAAACTTTAAAATAAGCTAGATAAAATCATGTCAGATGGAGTACATTTACAAAAATATTATGTACAAAACAATTTATTAGACTGCCCTGTGCTGGTTTGCTCTATTAATTTAACAACGTCACTGCAGAGATGTATAACTTGCTTCTGAGAAGGAGCACAACCTAGTGAACTGTGTAATTACCTAATTAAATTCAAAGTGAACTAAAATGTAGCAATAAATTGTTCAGCAGCTGTTTAAGGTTAATCTCTTCACGAGTACAAATCTACTCTTTGGTCTGAATGAAACGTTTCCTGCAGTGGAATTAATATGGGTGTCTGTTTTCATTGTTGGCTCCTTATGTTTGTGCTGTCCATGCAATTTTACATCTGTCTGGCAGTCAGGAAATGTAATGCAATGAAATCTTAAACACATAATGAAAGAGTTCTCTGCGCAACAACAAGCAAAAGCAAAACAGACAACCAGACAACAGACACACTGGAAGCATGTATTGTGCCAGTATTGTGCAGTATGAGTGATAACTAAAGATTAACATTTTTTTAAAATACCTAACATGAGCTTGGCCGTTGACTTTAGCAATGGCGAAAGAACTTCTGAGTTACTTGCTGCTCTCTATCCAGTGATGCCTTCTGGAAAGTGCACATGTGTAGACGTTGGTTAAGGACAGGAACAGTCACTCCACTTTGAAAGAGCCTACTGCTACTCACTATGGCGCCTCCACATGAAGGACAGTAATTTAACCAAGGCACTAGAGGATGGAGAATAACCATGAGGGCATCCTCTAACATAAGGCAGCACATTCAGGAGAGGAGAGGAGAAAGGCTGCGACATCAACACCCAACCAAAAAAATGGAAAGATATCTAAAATGAAGGATAGAAAATCCTTTCACAGCGACAACACCATAGCACACGCAATATGCTGCTCCATCCTGTGCCATCAAATTTTGAAGCACTGTTCAAAGAATTTCCTAATCCTCAAATCCTCTTGTATCCTCACACCACTGGGACAGACGTACGCAGAACACAGGAAGGGGAAGAGCAACCATTTTTATGTCCTGTCATGTCTAACTCACTGGAACGAGTGGCAGTTGCAGGAGGACCAGCACAGAAGTTGGTCCTAATAAATTACAAAAGTAACCAAATAACTTACATTTATATAGCACCTTTCACAATATCCAAAGCACTCCACAGCCAATGAAATGCTTTTGAATTATAATCACTGTTGGGATGTAAGGAAAGGCAGGACTCGATTTCCACACAGCAAGGTCCCATAAACAGCAATGAAAAAATTGGACTTTAGTGATGTTGTTTCAAGGTAAATGCTGGCCATGACATTGGAAGAAAACCCTATTTGTATAGAGCCACAGGATCTTTTACATCCATCTAACAGGGGATATAGGGTCTCAGCTTAACATCTATCTGAAATAGGGCACTTCTGACAATGCAGTACTTGCACAACACTTCAGGCTTCAGGACCCAAATGTCAGGGCCAAATGGAGGTCCAGAGCCCACACTCTCCAGCAGCACAATCTTTTGGAAGGCAGTCACCTAATTGGCCACCTCTGCACTTGCCGTTCAATTAAGGATGGTGGGCAGTCTATCAATGCTTCAGACCCAATCAGAGGACTGGCAGCTCCATTGGGAGGGGTGGGTGATGCTGAGACAGGTCAGGGACTGCAGGGGCATCTTAGCATGGAGGCACCCTCACTGGCCTGCACAGAATATAGAATATGAAGACTCCCTAAGTTCTTTAAGTTAGTATGGGCATTGGAACAGAGGGGAAACTCCTCCTCAGGATCAAACACAGCTGCGATTGCAGCCTTTCATTCACACTGTTTCATCTTTAGGTCACAGAGCCTCCAACCACCATCCCATCCTGCCACAGGGAGACCGCCTCCATTGAGCTGGCAGTTTCCACATGGGTCTAGAGGCCAGACTGTCTGTGGAATAGTTCCAGCCACGCTACAAGGTCACTCCAAATTGGAGCCGTAACCACTCTAATTGGTTGCCTGACTCCATGGAATGGTCAGCCAATCCAGTTACCAGCCCTATCCAGGGAAAGTACCCTGGCAGCGGGAATGCATCAGGGAGCCATCTCGATGAAGCTCCCTCCTATTTTCCAGCACCTCACCACCCCCAACCTTGTCTCTACTGGACTGGGAAAATCCAGTCCAATGTGTTTACCCATAATAGAGTAGAGATTGAACTACAATCTCCTGTCACAAAGGCAAGGATGCTACACTGAGCCATTGCTGACATAGAGTCATAACTGCACAGAAGGAGGCCATTCAGCCTGTTTGTCCATGCCAGCTCTCTGCAAGAACAATTCAGCTAGTGCCACTCCCAGTACCTTTCCCCGTTGCCCTGTACATTTTTTCTCTTCAGTTGCTTATCCAATTCCCTTTTGAAAGTCTCGATTGAATCTGCCTCTGCCACACTCTCAGGTAGGGCGTTCCAAACCCTAACCACTCACCATGTAAAATTGTTTTTCCTTACGTTGCCATTGGTTCTTTCACCAATTACCTTAAATTAGTGACCTCTGGTTCTCGGCCCGGCCGTCAATGGGTACAGTTTCTCTCTATCTACTTTATCCATGGTTTTGAATACCTTCTATCAAATCTCTTCCTGCCTTTCCCTAAGGAACTGAAGTCCCTGGAACTATTCTCATGAAATGTATTTGCGCCCTCTTTAAAGCCTTCACATCCTTCAGAGCCCAGAGTTGCCCAAAATTGACACAATACTCCAGCTGAGGCTGAACCAGTGTTTATAAAGGCTCATCATAACTTCCTTGATTTTGTACTTTATGCCTCTATTTATAAAGTGCAGGATCCTTTTCAATCATTTTCTCAACTTAATTGCCCTGCCACATTCAACAATTTGTGTACCTCTCACCCAAATCTCTCTGTTCCTGCACCACCTTAAGAATTGTTTCTGCTCATTCTTCTTACCAAAATGTATCACTATACAATTTTCTGTGTCAAATTCCATTTGCCACATGTCCACCCATTCCACCAGCCTATGTCCTCCTGAAGTCTATCGCTATCCTCCTCACAGTTCAAAATACTTTAAAGTTTCGTGTTATGTGCAAATTTTGAAATTGTGCCCTATGCACAAGTCATGCACTAATATAGATCAAGAAAAACAGTGGTCCTAGTACTGAGCCCTGCAGAGCCCCACTGCATACCTTCCTCCTGATCAAACAATTTACCACTGCTCTCTGTCTCCTGTCACTCCACCAACTTCATATCCATGCTGCCACTTTCCCTAACATCAAACACAATCACCTCAAGTTGTTTGAACTTAACAACATAATTTTATTATTGAAAGATATTATCAAAAAAGCAATTCAACAGTTTCCTTTTCACAAATACATCTTTTACTGAAATAAAAATTGAGGGTTTTTCTTTTTTGCAATTGCCCTCCCCAGCCTTTCATTTTTCAGTGAAATGGTCACGAGATCACAGCTGTTCATCTACAGATACCAAATCTACAGGCACATTCTCATTAAAAATTGTAAAGCAAATCTGTTATTGTTTCTGGAGGGAGAAGACCAAAATCAGCTGTTCATCATTTATGCCAGAGTGACAGCACACACAATTAATTTCTTGAAGCATTTGTACATAACTGTGTTGCTATTTTGCATATTGGCAAGCAAACAATAAACCGTTTATTAAACACTTCTTCATGAAAACAGTGCCCTTTTAAATATCATGAATAAAATTGACTTGTGTGAAGCAAGAGCATATGTGGTCCCCAGCACAAGAAGAATGCAAATTATTCCTGCCAAGGATTTCACTAGTGGCTTTTAGGAGATACAGGGTCACATAGCAGCAAAGAATATTTAAGTTGCATGACCTCTGTCAGCGTAAAATTAGCAAGAATCAAAAGTTTATTATTTGTAAAAAGAAATGGTGTCATCACTTCAAATGAAGTGAAAATCTGTTACAAAAAGCTGTTGTGCTGAAAGGTACAGAACAATTAAAATACTGTAAATTACAAGATGAGTTCTGACAAAATAATCTGATTTGAATCAATTACAAAGCCTCTTTACCTGTTAGTGAAGATGTCCCTGATGTCTCTTCAGTTCTTAGTAAAGCCATGACGCATGAGACCACTATAGAAATGAGCATAAATTGAATTAGCTAAGCTCTCCATTTTTTCAGAGCAGCTTCAGCAGTCAAAGGCTCCAGAGAGCTTGAATAACCTAGTTTGGTAGTGTTTATCTATTGCATTAGCTTGTATTGAGTAGGCCATGAAGTGCAGAGCAGAGTCTTCCAGCAATATTCCAAGCAGATCTCAGTGCTAGAAACATACAGCAAGGAGACAGTCCCCACATATCAACTGAAGCTTTGTAATTCAGGTGATGTAGTAAAACCCTATGCTGACAGCCTCCTCAGTGTCTTCTGGGAAAACATTTTCCATTCAGAGCAGCCTGCCTGGCTTTTGCGTGTATGGCATTGCTACGGGGCTCACAGTCGATGAAAAGCACATTCTCTACTGACTTTCAAGGTAATCCAACTTGATCTCAGTGACCATTAAAATCATTTCAGTTCAGAATTATTTCTCGATCTAAGAATGATTATTTTTATGTGTGACACCGTGGCTTCAAACCTCGGCACCATTCTATTTTTCCAATGTATTCAGGAAAACAGTGTCATTGGAGCTAAATCAGTAAAATAATTTGCCATACGCCTCTTAAAGTGGCAGTGAGGTTTCACAATTCCAGAATGACAACATATAAAAAAGACACCGGTTACAGATTGCTAATAACATTCAGATTATATAATGCTGTTTGTACACGTTATGCAACTTTCACTCTGTAACTTTTCTTGTTTATCTGTCTGTAATATAAATTATGAGAAATCACAGTACCACAAAACCTTTCAATAGAATATTTGTCTTTGATGCTCATGTAAATTGATAACAGTACTATGCAATATAAAACAGCAAGACAACAACAATAATAACTTGCATTTACACAGTGCCTTTAATCTAGTGAAATTTCACAAAGTGAGTAAAGAACAAAATTTGACACCGAGCCATAAAAGGAGATTCAGGTCAGATGATCAAAAGCTTGGTCAAAAAATATAGGTTTTAAAGAGTGTCTTAAAGGGGAAAAGAGAGGTACAGATCTGGAGAGGTTTAGAAAGGAAATTCCTGAGTTTACAAGCTCAATTTTAAGCCACACCCCACCCTCTAGCCCCCAGGGTGTGATGGTGCACAGAGATGGCATAAAATTGATCACCACAGCAGCAGCACTGTGCCCGTTGCTTCCGCGTCCATGCCTCCACCTGTCCCAAGGGTATTTTATCCATGATGGGGAGAGCATCAGGCACCCCCCTCACCTGGGGGCCAATTGAGCCCTTAGGTGACCAATTAATGGCCACTTAAAGACCTCATCCTACCACCACTGTGTAGCTTGACCGCCAGCTCTCTGAAGGGTGAGGTCATAGACAAGTTCTGCTACAAGGGTTTCAGATAAGCATTTTAATGGAGCGTTGTACAGGAGAACTCTGAGGAATGTGCACACCAAGATGCTGGTTGCATTGTCAGGCCTACCATGCAGCCTCGTGTCACTGTTAAGGAGCATGAAGGAGTCCGGATCCAGTGTGGCACAGGGCATATCACAGAGCTTGGAGCCCATCCTTCCCAATGTGGAAGTGGTGGCCAACTCCATGGCAACACTTTCAGACCCAACCACAATGTAGCGTCCAATGGCCACAATCTCAGCCTCCACTGCAGCACAGGCAGAATCCTCCCAATGCTTCAGTACTGCAGTGGAAGCTTAGGTGAAGGTCATGAGATGAGTGTTTGCTGCTATGCAGGCTCAGACTGCTGCCATCATAACTGTGGATCTCAGTGCTCAAAGGGCATGTAGACTCTCACAGCAGTCCAGCAATATGAGGTGCTGCCCTTGAGCAGTGGTAGTGGCCTGCTGGAGCATGAACCTGCTGTCTTCTTTCAGAATGACGGTAATTATGTTTCTACCCCTGTCACTCTCACCAGTGGCCTTGCTGCTGCCTCTCAACCAGCCAGCCAAGACTGCTGTGGCACAGGGCGGAATCATTCCAGATTTACACCAAGTGCGGTAGCGGGGGGTAAAAAGACGTTTTACTTGCCGGCCACAATCACGCCATATCGTCCCAAAACCCCAACTTAATTATGCATTCCTGGGAAACACACTATTTCCATGGCGGGCACAGTCTCATTCGCCCGCCACACCATCACCTCACCGCTTCATCACACCGGGCCCCATATCTAAAGTGCAGCCGCACACATACCTCTCAGTGCTTCCAGCCCACACCTGCTGCAAAGAAGACATGGTCCAGAAAGGCATAAAGACTGCAGCCCCCAGGTTCAATGACACCTCCCTTGAGCGCCTTTTGGATGAAGTGGAGGTTTGCCATGATGTCCTCTACCCCCACTCTGGCTGCAGGATGGGCAACAACGTGACCAATCCAGCTTGGGAGGCGGTGGCAGCAGTGATTAGTGCCAACACCCTTCAGAAGAGGACAGCCACCCAGTGCCGCAGGAGGATGAATGATCTCTTCCGTTCCAACAAGTTAAGTCACTCTTCTCATCATTCTCAACTCATACACTCACAAACCCAACACATACCCACAGGGATCTCACTCATTGCCAATTCAATGGACATCATCATTCACTCTCTTACACACACCTTCATTGTCCTCATCCCGTCCATGGACCACTCACCACCCACACAGACCAGACATACTTATCACCTGGCCTGGCAGGCATCCTGCTTACACTCTCACCATCTGTATTCATGGAGGACAAGCTGGCACACAACAAGAGGGAGAGGTTTCAGACCAGTGGAGGAGTGCCTGAAATCAAGGTCCTCGCGGACTTTGAAAACAGAGCCATCCAGCTGGCCGGCGATGATCTGGAGCGGCACTGTGCTGATGGTGAGGTCAACGGTATTTGTACCAAGTGAGGGTCCAGCAGTGCTGGATCCTCAAGGGGAGGTGGTGGCATAGTGGTATTGTCACTGAACTGGTAATCCAGAAACCCAGGGTAATGCTCTGGGGACCTGGGTTCGAATCCCACCACAGCAGGTTTGAATCCAATAAAAATCTGGAATTATATCTGATGATGACCACAGAACCATTGTCAATTGTCATAAAAACCTTAACCTAAATGTCCATTAGGAAATCTGTCCTCCTTCCCTGGACCAGGGAAGGTTGACTCTTAAATGCCCTCTGAACAAGGGCAATTGGGGATGGGCAATAAATGCTGGCCACATCCCATGAACGAAATAAAAAAAAAAGTGCAACATCCATCAGACAACCATGCTGTGAGTGATGTGTCCTGTTTCACAGGCCACTGCCATGCACTAATTATCTCTACTTGCTTTCGCAGGCACTTCTTCCAAACAGAGTCCATTATCCAGGGCTCCAATCAAACCTTGAGGGGGCTCAGAAGAGGAATCCGCTGAAAACCCATCACACCACTCACCCACATCCTCCACCAGTGCAGAGGCACACACTTTGGCGGGACCTAACTCGGGATCACAATCTGGTGAGCACATCGTACTTTCTGATCCACAGCAGGCAGCAGCAGGAACTTACCAGGTGTCCGGCACTCGGAGGACTGCTAGAGGCCAGAAATTTGCTGAGTCCAAGTCAGATGACGAGCCTCTGGACTCGGTCACATCACAGTTGGTTGAGCTGAAACGACAAGTGCAGGAACATCAGGAAGGGATGTCCACTGCATTCCTCAGATTGCAAGGCACGATGGAGGAGTCCGTCTGCCTTCAGGCTGAGGTGAAAGCACCAGCATGATAATGCACTGAGGTCAACACTGATAGGATGATGGCCGCCGTGGAGACCTTGTTCCAGGGCATGACTGTTGCATGGGCTCAACTCCATCACTGACACCATAGTTGGCCTCCAACAGTGAATACGCGAGAGGGGTGTGGGGCATGTGCGGGTGAGGGATCTGAGTCCAGCTTCCCCTTCTCTTTAAGGAGTCAACCAAGGGCCCTTGGGTACCCATAGGGAGGAGGATCAGCAGGTGCTTACCCCGGGGCCATCCACCCAGGCGACTCCTGGAGTGTCTGGCCCATCCAATTCGCCTCTTCCTGTGACCTCAGCATCTCCAGATCTACAGGCCGAAGAGGGTGCCACTGCTACACAATGGGACCCCGAAAGCAGGCCGGGGCCCTCCAGAGGACGCTCGCCAAGGTCGTCACAGTCAGCAGGCTGCCTCCACCTCTGCTTTGGATGTTGGGGGAGCACCAAAACGTAACGGCAGGGTTAGGAAAGGGAGTTAACCACTTGTACATAATGTTCACTGTTGTAAATTTACTCCCAAGAATGTCTCCCTGCCTTTGACTCCTTGTTCTGTTGAGCAGTGTTCGTGTCACTCAGGTGTGAAACCTTTCTGCACAAGATATAGGCAGGAGTCTCAGTCCAGGGCCTCTTCCCTGTGCTTTGTGCAGCCTTCAGACCACAGTGATGGTCCAACCTCTCACTCCCTGGACATATCAGTGATGCCTGTACCTCAACAGTGTTTGACATTGCTGCCAGAATGTCGTGGGCAGGCGCCACAGAGCTCTCTCATACTCTGTGTGTGCTCTCAGCACCTTTAAGGTGGGGCTGTCCCCCATCTCTTCAGCATCTGTGACCAGTGATGCTGTGCTCCTGAAGGGCCCAGGTGCTGAAGGTGGACAAAGGATCAGGTGCTTTTAAAGTTTCATACCTGTGTCTCTATGATATGACCCTGATCACAGAGCACAAGCGATCTGCCGCCGGCCAGACAGGAGTCAGACATTCTCAGAGGCCATGTGAAGATCTATGGAGGTTTCTCACTCAATGTCATCATCATCCTCATGGAATCAAGCGGTTATTAGGGCCTCCACTGTATCTCCATGACAGGAACATTCTCACAGAGGGTATGTGCGTTGCCGTAAGCCAGGCTGAAGTCAAACGTTCACAGATGCAATGTGAGGATCTATGGTGCCTCCTCACTGCATGTCGTCGTCATGCTCCACAAATCTAGCAGCCTGAGCACGTCTGCCTCGTCTGGCCAGTGCAAGGCCCTCAACCCCATCACCGTTGCCGTCGAGGACCTCCTTACCCTTATCACCGTCGACGTCCTCCTCATTGGAGTCCTCCAGGCCCTGCAACCCCTCCTCAGCCAGCTCGTCTCCCCATTGCAGCACCAGGTTGTAAAGGGCACAACAGGCGACGACGATGTATGACACCCTCTGCGGACTGTATTGCAGGGCTCCACCAGACCGGTCCAGGCACCAGAACCTCATTTTCAGCATCCCGATGGTTTGCACCACCAAGTTGCGAGTTGCAGCATGAGCCTCATTATACCTTCATTCTGCTGAAGTCTGAGGCCGTTGCACGGGTGTCATCAGCCACGGCCTCTGCAGGTAGCCCTCGTCCCTGAGGAGCCATCCCTGCAGCCTCTGTTGACCCTAGAAGTCTCCAGGGACCTGTGACCGACTGAGAATGTAGGGGTCGTGCACAGTCCCAGGAAACCGTGCGCAGACCTGCAGGAAGCTTTTGTGGTGGTCGCACATCAGCTGCACATTCAATGAATGGAAGCCCTTGTGGTTGACATAGTTGACCGCTTAGTGCGACACAGGCCTGAGCGCCACATGAGTGCAGTCGACCACACCCTGCACCTGTGGGAAACCCAAGATCTCGGCAAATCCAATCGCTCTTGCATCCTGGCTCTCTTGGTCCTGGGTAAAATGTACAAAGTTGTGTGCCCTCACGAAGATGGCATCTGTGACCTCATGGATGCATTTGTGGGTGGAGGCTTGTGATATCCCACAGAGGTCACCTGTGGAGCCCTGAATGGAGCCACAGCCCCTGAAACTGAGCACTGGCAGTGGATGCCTTCCATGTTCCTGTGGCGCCAGATCCTGCAGTAGCTGGCAGATGTGATCAGCCAGGTCCCTGGACACGCGCAGTCTTTGGCGACACTGGTTCTCGGTCATCTGCAGGAATGAAAGGCGGCATCTATAGACCCTGGGTCTAGCTAGGCACCAACCAGCAATGGCTCACTGTACTCTTCAGCAGCCTGTGCGGGAGCCCCAGCCGCTCCTTCTTCCAGAGGGTGCTGCTCCTTCCTCTGCGCAGCCAGACACCTCCATCACTCTCTTCTCCACTGTCTCCGCTCCCTGTACGCCACAAGACATACAGCTAGTTTATCAGGCTCCATGTTCCTGATGTACTCCTCCTGCAGGATGAAAGAGAGAGACACATGGGTTAACTTAAGTGTACTGAGAAGCTCTCTTGTTAAGTCTGAAGGCCCCTTAATGCGTCCCGGAGAGTGTTGGCGACCACTTGGTTGGCCAGAAGTTAGTGCACTGCATGGCTGCCCAAAACCCCAACACATCTGCCTCACTCCACCTGACCGATTGGCAGTAGCTTTGACCATTGGACTTCATGCTGTGCTCTCAGCCCAGGTGCAGGCATTCTCCTAACCCGCACTGAAAGGCTGCCCTGTTAGTTTGAACCATGGTGACTGGTCCAAACCAAGATGATGACATTATAAGGGGCTGTGAGTGCCTCTATCAGTGACTGCACCAAGGCCAGCTTTAGCAAGGAGATTGTACAACGTGCCCAGTCGTCCAACTGTTCTGCAGTCCATTAAAACGCTCATTAGTTTGCAGTCTGTGCCCAAGGGATGAAAAGCTCTGGGGCATCTGGTGGCACTTTCATGCCTCTGCATTGCCTGAGTGGGCAGATAAGCTAGAGGCCCAGCTACATGCATGTCTACGTTGGCTGTATCTGAACTGTCTCAGCTGCAGAGGAATTGTCACTGTATACAAGGTTTCCCAAATGAATGGCCATTTCCCTTCCGCCCACCCTGCACGTGCTTATGCACTACCTTCAACCACAGGGCAGTTCTTGCACAGAACCCCAAGTCACCTCAACTGCAGGGCAGCCCTCCCCCGCCCCCCCACCCAAGTCACCTCAACCGCAGGGCAGCCCTCCCCCGCCCCCCCCCAGCCAAGTCACCTCAACCGCAGGGCAGCCCTTGCCGCCACGCCTCCAATGCGCCTCAACCTTGAAGTCCAACAGGCGACCTGGGCAAGCGCTCTGCAACGTTACTGTGTACTTACCTCTGATTTCCCCTCAATGTGCAGGCCGCCAAGTGCATGCCTTATATATGCTGTTGTGAAACACGTCGGCGTGCAATCATGCCAACATGGACGGACAATCCAGCATGGGGGGATGATTCCAGTGGGCTGGTCTTATAATGATATGCAGATGTAGTACATCGAGGCTCCCGATGTCCCATGGAGGGAAATGCGACCCGCCATCGACAGGCTGTGGACAATCACAAACTGGTTTCACAACTTCATGGAACCGATTTTTGGCCTTCTCGCCATATTGCCCGCTCATGCCGCTAAGCATGCCCGATGCCAGTGGGCACAGACAATTCCGCCCATAGTTTGAAGCCATACCCTCGAGGCCCAAAGCTGCTTGAGTTGCAAAGGTAATTGCAGTCTCCACCAGTGAAAATGAACAACCTCCTAACTGTCAGGCTTGAAGTTTGAATAGTTCATTTTGTTTGTATAAGTGAGTGTGTTTTTGGATAAAGATGTAAAGGAAAGGTTATTGTTGATGGCCTTTATTTTAGGATTTGGTCCAAAGGAACAGTATGATAGGGCCTCCCAGACAGGTGGTGAGGTGGGAACTGTGGGGCCATGGTGGTGAAGTGATGTTGTCCAATGGAAATTGGAGTCTCAGCAGACACCCTCAGACAGCCAGTCCGTGGCGAAGGTTTCCTAAACTCTCCCTCTTTTCCTCCTCTTCTTTATCCTCCTCCTGCTCCCCCTGAGGTGGCCTCCAGATTCCTGGCGGCACTGGCTGCACTCTCATAATGGCAATGTTGTGGAGGATGCAGAACACCACCGTGAAATTGGAGACAACTCCATTGAATACTGAGCTCTCCTCCCAAGTGGTCCTGTCCCACCCCCTTCTATCAGCTTATATTTAATCTCATTTCTATATGTCTTAGTTCTGTTGAAGAGTCATACGGACTCGAAATGTCAACTGTATCCCTCTCCGCAGATGCTGTTAGACCTGCTGAGTTTTTCCAGGTATTTTTGTTTTTGTTCCAGATTTCCAGCATCTGCAGTATTTTGCTTTTATCTTAAGGCATCAGAAGTGTTGCTTCAGCCCACCAATCATCTGCTCCATGTGTGTTAAGTTGAGAGTAATTAACATAGGTATTCATGGGTCTGTGCAGACCAAAGTTGGAAGGCATGTGTCAAATCAGCTGAAGTGAAATTTGATATTTGAAAATGGGCTCAGGGACTGTGATGTGTGATTGACTTACACCTGTTCAAAGTAAACTTTTTATTTATTCTTTCATGGGCTGTGAGCGTTACTGGCTAAGCAAGCACTAGTTATCTGTAGTGTTCAATTGGTGTTTGATTATGTGTGTCTGGTATTTGTACTCTATTCTCTGCATGTGATTAGGTAAGCCAAGGTGTGGTTATTTAGAAAATGGAAACTATACTATACACAAGCTGTTGAAAACATGAGAGCAGACCTTTCACAGTGTTAAATAAAACTCCTCCTGCACATATAGAACCTAGAATGTATCATCTCTGCATATCTCCGAGGTATAAACACAACAACTGGCAATGAGGATGATGAAGAAAAGCTAAAATTTACCAACTCCTGCACCTTTCCTTTCTTCCACCATTGGGAGTTCCACCCATGCCATGGGATTGATGGATTTCAGGGTTCAAGACCTACTTGCTCATTACGGGATTGGACAATCTGTATTCCACAAGAAGGCAAAACTCATCTACTGCCTCGCAGCAGAAGGCCAGTGGGTATTCGAGCAGCTCAAAGGAGACACATCTATGTTTGATATAGCGGTAGGTGCTCTCAAAAAATACTTTGGGTAAAAGAAAAGTGTGAAGATTGAATGATATACAGAGTTTCCAGAGAGACCATCATGGTTAGATACCCTTAAAACTAGCCCAAATTGTGGAAGGGCTTATCAATTCACAAGGCCATGTCCAGATTGAGAGAAAAAAGTATCACTGATGCTTAAAGTGGAACCATTTCACAAAGGTATGCAGGTCGAAGAAGAGAACTTCATCAGTTTAAGGTGTGAAGGAGTCTCTGCCTGAAAGTGAAGTACAGCATGTGGATACCATCATGACTGGTAAAGCATCTGGGTCATTTTAAGGAATGCTCAGCCAAGATTGCGGACATCTCAGTGTCGGTCCACATCAATGTTGGTGCGAATGTATCCATACTGAGTGACAAACTCTATCATTGATATTTTTTGCAACTTTCTCTCACTCCTGTGATGGACACTGTTCAAGCTTATGACAACTCAATTGCTCCAGTTTTTGGAACGATCAGTGTTCCAATACGCTACAAAAACGTTTAGACAGGTTTACGTTTTACGTAACCAAACACAGAAGCCTTCTGTGAGTAAATATTGATTAAGGTATCTCAAAAATTTGATAGGCCTGGCTTCAAACTTGAAGACTCCACTGGAACACACATTGATATGATCGATAGTGCAAACTATAGATGTCAGTATCCTTCTTTATTTACTTGATTCGGGGAGATCAGGGGTTCTGTCATGCTCTCCACGTCAACACATCAATTCCGCCAGTTTCAAAAAATATGAAATGGGCTCCATCCTGCACTCAAATTCAACTTTGAAATGGAGCAATCAAATGAGCTCCCTTTCATTGACGTGCTAGTTGAGAAATCTGCCTGGGGCTCTCTACTACTGTCTACTACAAGCCTACCTTCACTAGTCAATACATGTGTTGGGATTCTTACAGTTCCACGCACTATAAGTTTGGCCTTATCAGCAACCTCATAAATAAGGCCTGAACCATTTGCTCATCGTGCAAGCTTGGTGCTGAAATAGGGCACATCAAAACCATTCTGTGAGATAATGGCAACCCTGATCAAATTATTGCTTGCTGTATATCGCACAAACTCATGAATGGATCTAAGACCGGCACTTTCAGCTCTGAAAAGTGCCCAGTCTATCTCAGATTACCCTGGAAGGGTAAGGTGTCTCAAAAATTTGAGAAACACGTAAAGCTAGCTGCTTCATGCTATTACCATGCAGTAGCAACACGAGTGGTGTTCGCCACTAAGAGGATGCTGCCGTCAAGCCAAAAAGACATTCTGCCTTTCACACAAATGAGTAATGTGATATATGAATTTCAGTGCTGATGTCATGTTAGGTTTGTAGGCAGTACATCCCAAAGTCTGGCAGATTGTATCAAGCAGCATGTCCCTTCAGTTATTTGCAACAGGCAAGGTGCCAGCCATACCCAACCAGCCCATGCTTGCAAAACACAAAACACAGGCCATGATCTTCTAGCCCCACCCACCAAGGGACTGGAAATTCCTGCCGAAATCAAAAGACCTTTGACTGGTCTGTCAAATTTTCCATCCCACCCATGGCAATTCCTATGATTAGACAATATTTACTAAACAATCCGGAGTGTGCTAAGAATTACACTGACAACCAATTCAAGATTATCACTCGTGCTTGCAGTGTGGCTCACTTACACTAGAAGCTACATATATTAATAGACAAGGTCCTGTTCTTTGCAGACAGAAAGACATGTACACATATTGTGCCTGTTTCAACTAAACAAAATAGGCGACAGCCATTCTCTGGTTCATTCCACAGGGCAAAGCCTTGATCAATCAGAGTCAACCTGCTTGGTTTGAATTTAAGCAAACCTGGCAGTTAACTGTTGATCATCAGTAAACTGGTACATTCTCCATGGCAACACCTTTATCAATCAGAGTTCACTTGCCAACCAAGCAACACTCTCTTCTCATGAAGTATAAATTGTTGTTCCCTTTACATTTGGTATTTTTGCAAATTGTCCTGATGAGTGCAAGACAACTGCAGAAAGTAAGCCAGTACCTAAAAACCGAGTGGACTCATGAAATAAAGGAAGAACTGGTCCCTACAGAGTACGCAATGAACTTGCATTGTTTGATGCAAGTTTGTGCACTTGGAACTTGAGCAGTTATCCCAAAAGTGCTACAGCAATGTGTATTTCATCTTGTCCATGAAGGACATCTGGGTGTTGTTAAGTTGAAAAACGGTCCCATGAAACAGTCAGGTGGCCAGAAATAGAACACTGTGTAGAAGAGTTCATTAGAAAGCGTGTAGCTTGTACACAAGTGAAAAATCTGTTAAACGATGTCCCACTCCTCTACAAATGACCCCGTGGCCAACAAAACCATGGTAAAAACTCCAAGTAGATATTTTTGGAAAAATGCAAGCAGCCCCTAGCAATCAGCACTTTTTGCTTGTTGTTCATGGCCTGCACAGCAAACTGCCAAATCAAGACTACAAACTTGCATCATCTGTATCAGGACCAAAGCAGATCAAGCAGTTGCTTGGTACCAATGCTTATCAGTTGGATGACAACACGAAGTGGAATGTGAGGTACTTGATAGCAAGCAGACCAGGATATTTTGAGGACAGTGATTATTTGGATATATTTCCTTTTCTGATGAGTGACTGTGACGTTGGTCATTCACCTCATCGAGCTGATTTCACAGAACCACAACCTCAAATTCGTAGATCCAGTTCTGTAATCAGAGATCTTCATATCTCAAATACCTTTTCTGTACTTGGGGAAAACTGACAAGCTGAGCTCTAAGAAATGATTCAATGGATAAATGTTTGATGTTTAGGATGTTTTAATTTACAATAAGTTTTTTTACAAGGGAAAAAAGATGCACTGTTCAATTGTTCAGTGTTTGATTACGTGTGTCTTGTGTCTGTTCTCTGTGTGATTAGTTAAGCCTGGGTGCGGAAACTAAATTGCAGGCAAGTTGTTGTAAGCAATGAGAGCAGATATTTTATAGCATTAAATAAAACTCTTCCTGCACACAAAGAACCTAAAATGAATCATCTCTGCATATCTCCCAGGCAAAAAACACGACATTATCCATCCCTAATTGTCCTTGAGAAGGTGGTGGTGAGCTGCCTTCTTGAACCGTTGCAGTGATGTGGTGTAGGTACAGCCACAGTGCTGTTACGGAGGGAGTTCCAGGATTTTGACTCAGACAGTGAAGGAACGGTGGTATATTTCCAAGTTAGCGTAACATGTTGGCATGGGTAGAAGATTGGCTAGCTAACAGGAAGCAGGGAGTTGGCACAAATGGGTCTTTTTCTGGTTGGCAGCATGTGACAAGTCATGTGCCACAGGGGTCAGTGCTGGGGCCTCAACTTTTTACAATTTATATAAATAACTTGGATGAAGAGATCGAAGGTATGGTTGCTAAATTTGTTGGCGACACAAAGAAAGCTGGGAAAGTAAATTGTAAAGAGGACATAAGGAGGCTACAAAGGGACATATGTTAATGAGTGGGCAAAGATCTGGCAAATGGAGTATAATGTAGTCAAATGTGAAATTATCCATTTTGGCAAGAAAAAAAAAGAAGTTTTGTATCTAAATGGTGAGAGATTGAGGAGCTCTGAGATTCAGAGGGATCTAGGTGTCCTCGTGCATGAATCATGAAAGGCTAGTGTGCAGGTACAGCAGGTAATTAAGAAAGCTAATAAAATGTTATTGTTTATTGTGAGGGGAATTGATTACAAAAGTAGGGAGGTTATACTTCAGTAACACAGGGCATTGGTGAGACCACATCTGGAGTACTGTGTACAGTACTAGTCTCCTTATTTAAGGAAAGATGTAAATGAATTAGAAACAGTTCAGAGAAGGTTTACTAGACGAATTCCAGAAAAGGGCAGGTTGACATATGAGGAAAGGTTGGACAGGCTAGGCTTGTATCCACTGGAGATTAGAAGAGTAAGAGGCAAATTGATCAATACATTTAAGATCCTGAGGGGTTTTGACAGGGTGGATGTGGAGACAATGTTTCCTCTTGTGGGAGAATCTAGAACTAGGGGTCACTGTTTAAAAATAAGGGGTCACTCATTTAAAACAGAGATGAGAAGAAATTTTTTTTCTCAAAGGGTCGTGAATCTTTGGAATTCTCTTTCCCAAAAGGCAGTGGAAGCAGAGCCTTTGAATAATTTTAAGGCAGAGCTAGATAGGTTCTTGGTTAACAAGGGAGAGAAAGGTTATCGGGGGTAGGCAGGAATGTGGGGTTGAGGTTCCAATCAGATCAGCCATTGAGTGGTGGAACAGACTCGAGGGGCCAAGTGGCCTACTCCTACTCCTAATTTGTGTGTTTGTATGTAGCATGTGGCTTCAAAGGGAACTTGCAGGTGATCATGTTCCCATGCATCTGCTACCCTTATCCTGCCAGGAGGTGGAGGACATGGGTTTGGAAGGTGCTGTCGAAGGAGCCATGGTGAGTTGCTGCAGTGCAACTTGTAGTTGGTACACACTGCTGCCACTGTGCATCGATGGTGACTAAATGTTTAAGGTGTTGGATGGAGTGCCAATCAAGCAGACTGCTTTCTCCTGGATGGTGTTGAGCTTTTTGAATGTTGTTGGAGCTGCACTCATCCAGGCAAATGGAGAGTATTCCATCACTGCGTTGTTGATGGTGGACAGGCTTTGGGGAGTCAGGAGTTGAGTTATTCACTGTAGGGTTCCTAGCCTCTAACCTGCTCTTGTAGCCACAGTATTTATATGACCAGTCCAGTTAGGTTTCTGGTCAATGATAACCCCCCCCCAGGATGTTGATAGTGGGGAATTCAGTGGTAGTCATGTCATTGAACATCAAGGGGAGCAAACTTTATGCTGCCTCCTAATCTAAAAATTAGTGGCATGCATTCAAACACTAAACATGCTGTTGAATGGCTGCATGCCTCAGTAGGTGGCACACATTTGTGTAAGGCTGGCAGAACATAAAGCTAGCCTGCACAGATTAAAACTAGCCTGTACCTCTTAAAAGGAAGCTGTATTCTTGCTGCAGCAGCTGCTCAAAGCCATTGTAGAAGTAAATCTAGCCTATGGGAAGAGTGAAGTAGGTGATTGAGACTGGGCTCCCAAACTTTCTGATACAACATTGAAGGTCTTGGTGCAGGTAGTGGACCAGGAGCAGTATTTTACAGTCCCCCACCAACAGGTTTGAAGGCGGTGGGGGGGTGGTGGTGAGTGTGTCTCCTAAAATGCAGTTGGTGGTCTGCCTGCCACCCTCCCATCTGTCCTTGACCTGTCTCCCACTTTACAGGGAATGGCGGAGGTGAAGGCAGGACGCCTGCCCCTGGGCCTATTGATGGCCAATTTAATGGTTACTTAGATAAAAGCAAAAAACTGCGGATGCTGGAAATCGAAAACAAAAACAAAAATACATGGAAAAAGGTATTTGTTTTTTCCAATAATTTATATGGATTTTTCTTTTCCCACCTATTTCCATTATTTTTAAATGTATTTCCATCCATTGTTTATCTCTACCTTTTAGCCTTTTTCGATTCCTTCACCCCACCCCACCCCCACTAGGGCTATCTATACCTTGCTCGTCCTGCTTTCTACCCTTAATTAGCACATTCCTTTAGATAATATCACCACCTTCAACACCTCTTTGTCCTTTTGTCTGTGACATCTTTTGGTTGTCTCCACCTATCACTGCTATCCAGCTCTCTTGTCCCAACTCCACCACCACCACCACCACCCCCCCCAACCCCCCCAAACCAGCTTATATTTCACCTCTTTTCTACTTTTCCTTAGTTCTGTTGAAGAGTCATGCGGACTCGAAACGTTAACTGTGCTCCTCTCCGCAGATGCTGTCAGACCTGCTGAGCTTTTCCAGGTATTTTTGTTTTTGTTAATGGTTATTTAAGTGCCTCATCCCACTCCCGTCACCATTTTACCTGTGGTGAGGGGAGGCCCACGCCAAGCGGGTAGCCCGGCTGCTTTAGCCATGTGGACTGCTGTCGGGCAAGGAGTGGTACTTCCTTTGGAGTTCCCCTGTGCCCATTAGGGGCACCCCCCCCCCCCCAACCCCGGTCATACCCACTTTAACCCTCACCCCTGGGCCTCTAAAACCTGCAACCCGCTCCCCCAACCCCTCAGCCCTTCACTGGGGTCTGCCAGCCAGACCCTGCCAATAACCCGGACTTACCTTCAGTCTGGCCTCCATTAGCTCCTCTTCTTCAGGAGCTGGGTGTAATCCCAGCAGTGGCCATCAGTTGAACCTGGTGCTGCAGGGACTGCAGAACTGTCAGCCAATCAGATTGATTGGCAGCTCTCTAAGTGGGACGTCCTCCCCAGATGGGGGCCAAATACTTGCCCTGATCCAATTAGCATTCTTGTAGGGATGTGTTCCGTGCCAACTCTTCAGGTCGTGGGGCTACTTAATAGGATAAGAGCCCAAGGTGTTGGGGGTAGCATATTAGCATGGATAGAGGACTGGCTAACTAATAGAAACAGAGAGTTGGGATTTCAGGATGGCAAACTGTAACTAGTGGATTGCCACAAGGATCAGTGCTGGGGCCACAATTATTTACAATATATATTAATGACTTGGATGAGGGCAGTGAATGTACTATCGCCAAGTTTGCGGATGACACAAAAATAGGTGGGAAGGTGGTGAGTATGACACAAGGCGTCTAACAGAGGGATATAGACAGGTTAAGTGAGTGGGAAAAAACTTGGCAGATGGAATATAATGTGGGAAAGTGTGACATTATGCACTTTGGCAGGAAGAATAGTGGAGCTGAATATTATTTAAATGGAGAAAGACTGCAGAAAACTACAGCACAGAGGGATTTGGGTGTCCTCGTGTGTGAATCTCAAAAAGTTAACATACAAGTTCAACAGGTATTAGGGAAGGCAAATGGAATGTTGACCTTTATTTCAAAGGGAATGGAGTATAAAAATAGGGAAGTCTTGCTAAAACTATACAAGGCACTAGTTAGACCACACCTAGAATACTGTGAACAGTTTTGGTCCCCTTAACTAAGGAAAGGCATACTGGCATTGGAGACAGTCCAGAGAAGGTTCACTAGGTTGATTCTGGGTATGGAGGGATTTTCTTATGAGGACAGGTTAAGTAGGATGGGCCTGTACTCATTGGAGTTTAGAAGAATGAGAGGTGACCTTATTGAAACATATAAGATTCTTAGGGGGCTTGACAGGGTAGTTGCTGAGAATTGTTTTCCCTTGTGGTAGAGGCTAGGACCAGAGGGCATAATTTCAGAGTAAGGGGTCGCCCATTTAAGACAGAGATGAGGAGGAATTTCTTCTCTCAGAGGGCAGTGAATCTGTGGAATTCTTTACTGCAGAGGTGTGTAAAGGCTGGGTCGTTAAGTATATTCAAGGCTGAGATAGAGAGATTTTTAATCAGTAAGAGAATCGAGGGTTATGGGGAAATGGCAGGAAAGTGGAGTTGAGGATTACCAGATCAGCCATAATCTAATTAAATGGCAGAGCAGACTCAATGGGCTGAATGGCCTACTTGTGCTCCTACATCTCATGGTCTTATGGTTGTGGCCCGGAAGTCGTGTCCCTTTGGGATTTGGTTTGCGCAGCAGTTAACACTGACGGTGGTCATAACAAGTGTC